>NW_022681460.1:113945169-114545169 GCF_009764315.1 Trachypithecus francoisi
GGGCTCAGGAGCTCACCCGGACCCACCAGGCGGGGTTCCCTGGGGGCCTTCCTGGGCAGACGTTGGTCCCACTGGGAGGGCAGAGCCAGTGGTGGACAGAGCATCTGTCCCCAGCCTTGGGCCAGCAGGAGGGGGTCCCAGAATGTCCTAGAAGGGTTAACCTCGTGTGGCCTGTGCACACAGAGCGGTGGGTGCTGTGGTCCTGCAGGCATGGCTGAGCACATGGGCCACAGACCCCATGGGGTCCCCACGCAGATCCCAGGCAGACCACATGCACCCCGACATGGCATCCCACGTGCCCCCAGCACCCCCTTCTAGCCCCCATGCAAACCAATGGCCCCCACACGGCCCGACTATGTGGAGCCCCAACACACCCCACCAATCCCCACCGAGTCCCCTCTGCATCTCTCGGCCCAGCCTGGCCTCTGCCCCTCGCTGGCTGAGTCGAAGCCAGTTCCTGGCAGCAGACACTCCCCCAGGACGGGTTCCTAATGAATTGTTTGATCTCGCGCCCCTGTTTGATCAGAGGAGGGAGCTGCTCTGGAATTAAGCAAGTGGCCCCAGACTCAGCGGTTCTGCCCCGGGGGGCAGGAGGGGACACGAGGTGGTCCCGTGCTGGAGGTTTGTCCTGGTGGGGAGGGGAAGCCTGGTGGGGACATAGCAGGAGCAGGCAGGCCGTGGGCTGTGCTCTCTGTGGGCTGTGTCTTCTCTTACAAAGCAGTTCTGAGCTGCCACTGCGCAGGGTTGGGCGGTGGAACCCCCCAAAACGTGAGCACATCCTGCGGCCGGAGCCTGTGGAGGCGACATTCCTGGGAAAAGGATCTTCGCAGACGCAGCCCTAGTCGAGGACCTCCAGGTGGGATCGTCCGTGTGGGCCTTCGCTCCAACACTGGCATCCTCAGAAGTCAGAGCAGAGGTCAGAGCCCAGGATGCCAGGAGCCCTCGGGAGCTAGAAGAGGCAGGAATGGGCCTCCCCTGCGGCCTCCGGAGGGCATGCGGCCCTGCTCACACCCGACGCTGGACTTCCGGCCTCTAGCACTGGGAAAGAGGATGCTTCTGTTGTTCGACACCCCCCGGGGGCGGCACAGGAGCCACAGGAACCTGACACGTTGCCCGAGCTTCCAGTCCACGGGCTGAGCACAGAGCTGTCCCGACCAGCAGCCACAGCCCTGCTCCTGGGTCCCAGCAAGGGTCAAGGGAGGCCCTGACGCCTGTCCAGGTGCACACAGTGGGGTCTGAGCACTCAGACCCTCACCTGGGACGTGTGCCCGCTCTTGTGCGGGACGCCCTCCCTAGGCCTGGAAGGAAGGTGAGGACCCAGCACCCGGAGACACCTGGATTTCTGCGCTGGAAGGTGGGGTGTTGCTCCTGCCTACGGGGAAGTGTGCCAAGGGCTGGCGCATGGGCAGGAGAGACCAGGGACGGGCTCAGGGGGTGTGGGTGGGAGTCCGGGGATCTCTGTGCTACAGCCGGTCTGGGGGCTGCAGGCTGGGCAGTCTGCCCCATGGGTGCCTCACCCTCAGGAAGGCTCCTCTGCAGCCCCCAGCTCAGGCAGGCCCAGGCCTGGGGAGGACCTGAGGGGCACATTCGTCCAGGCTGCCCAGGCCTCAGAGCTTCCTTGGAGCTGAGCTCTGGGCACATGCCAGGGACCCGGGTCCCAGGTTCCCACGAGACGCTGGGCAGGCAGCCCGGACGGTGGTCTCGGTTTGGGATCGAGACCCAAGTCTCTGGAGCCAGGGGCAGCCCCATGCCAGGAAGGGGGTGGGCGGGTGCAGTGAGTGAGGCGGGCACCAGGGTATCTCACCCACCGACCCCACCACCACTGCACCCCCGCCCACCCCACCACCACTGCACCCCGCCAACCCCCACCCACCCCCACTGCGCCCCGCCCCCCCCCACCACTGCACCCGCCCACCCCCACTCTCACTGCGCCCGCCCAACCCCACTGCGCACCCATCCCCCAACCCCACTGTGCCCCGCCACCCCTACCCACTGTGCCCCCGCCTACCCCCAGCCCCACTGCACCCAAACCACCCCACCCCCACTGTACCCGCCCACCCCCACCCCCACTGCACCCCCACCATCCCCACTGCACCCCCACCCATCCCCACTGCACCCCCACCCATCCCCACTGAAACCCCCACCCACCCCCACCCCCACTGCACCCCGCTCACCCCCACCCCCACTGCACCCCCGCCCACTGGCTACCCAGGGGAGCCTCGCCAGCTTGGGGGATGTTTAGGTGCAGACAGCAAGAGACGGGCCAGACACTTGGGAGGAGCTGACCTGCCTGCACCGGTCCCCCTCTGCCCTCCCCATCTGCTGTGTTCCCCAGGGCAGGCCCGGTGTGGGGCTGGGGGACACATCCACCAGTGGACCCAGGAAAGCCTCCTGGATGCTGGTGGCCTGGGGTGAGGGGCAGCATTATTGGCGTGACGGATACATTGGAGGTCAAAGGTCATTGCAGTGTGACCCGGGAATGGGGTCGCCCATCACGCAGACCTCAGAGGACAGGGATGAAGGGGCCGGAGGCAGTCCTTGCCCCAGGGACCTTCTGGGCCCTCAGCCATAGCCTGCCCTGGCCCTCGCCAGATGGACCCCAGACCATGCCCTTGGTCTTTCTCCCCCAGCCTCCTGGGCAGCCTCTGGGGGTCTCTGAGGACCCCAGCCTGCCCCCAGCTCTCACGAAGTGAAGGCCTCCACATGGGGCTCTCCCTTGGGAGGGTGCACAGGCCAGGAGGGATGGCTGTGGCCACGGCAGGCCCTGAGGCACCTCGGGCTGGCTGGGGGCCCGGAGGACAGGGGCAGGGGTCCCTGAACGCTCTCCATCCATTTGGTTCGTATAAATGAACTGTGCCTCTGACCCCCAGGAAACACGGTCCAGTGCCTCAGGAAAAGGGCAAAGCTGTCCCCTGAGGCAGAGGTGAGCTCATGGGGAGCGGGGGGTGGGGCCAGACCTTTCCCAGGGGTGCAGGCAGAGCTGGGCAGGGCGTGCAGCCTGGAGGAAGGCAGGGGCAGGATGAGACAGGGACCCCAGGTGCATTGGAGTGAGGCTGCCAGTCCACAGCATGTAACATGCACTCATGGGTGCTGGGCCCTGGACTGGCTGCTGGGGTCTGCCCTCTCCACACAGCGACTGCAGAGGCCCCGGGGCACGGTGAGAGAGGCAGAACCGAGCAAGGAGACACACACCAGCTGGGTGCCCTGCACGCCGTCTCCAGTCTGCAGGTTGGCACAGACGCCCCAGCAGCGAGGCATGAGGCCCCCAGTGTTCACCCTGAGGGTGAAGCAAGCTACATGCCTTGTGGACCCAGCCAGAGCCTGGGGTGGGGGCTGCAAACAGTAGCCGTGCACTTACCAGCAGGGGCAGCAGCCCACGCGGAGACGAGGCAAGCAGCTGGAGGGGAGACTGAAGTGCGGGAAGGCTGAGTGTCCCCGGGTGTATCCGGCCGGTTTCTGGAAGCAGATCCCCCCCGAAAGCAGATCCTGAGACCCAAACTCAGTGCAGCCTTCCCAGGAAAACCCAGCAGTGGGGACAGGCCTGGGCGGAGGGCGGCCAGGCTGGGTGTGAGGGCCACAAAGGGGGTCCCAGAGGGGAGGGCACGGGCCTCCCCGCTGTGTCTGTTCAGGAGGGAGCTGGGATATTTAGACCCCACCCCAGTGGTCACTGGCTAAGGCCCTCAGTGCCCAGAGGGTCACCATGCGGGGATAGGAGGGTTGGGGAAGGCCCCGGACACTACCCTGCTAACGAGAGACGTGTTCCTAGCCCCACCCGGCCTCCGCGGGGCAGGCACACCAAGGTGTCAGGACCATGGGGTTCAGTCCTCACCCCCACCCCGTAAACAGGCTGGAGGTGGGCTTGGCGTGGTGAGACCTGGGCAGCCTGATCCCAGAGTAAGACATTCAGTTTCTGGCCGGGCGCGGTGGCTTAAGCCTGTAATCCCAGCCTTTGGGAGGCCGAGGCGGGCGGATCACGAGGTCAGGAGATCGAGACCATCCTGGCTAACACGGTGAAACGTCTCTACTAAAAATACAAAAAACTAGCCGGGCGAGGTGGCGGGCGCCTGTAGTTCCAGCTACTTGGGAGGCTGAGGCAGGAGAAGGCGTAAAACCGGAGGCGGAGCTTGCAGCAGTGAGCTGAGATCCGGCCACTGCATTCCAGCCTGGGCAACACAGCCAGACTCCGTCTCAAAAAAAAAAAAAAAAAAAAGACATTCAGTTCCAGGGTGATGCCTTGAAAGGCCAATATCACCTGTTTCCAACACACGTCCATGTGGGCGGAGGCGTCTGTGCAGGATCCCTGGGTGGGGCAACTGTCCCATCCTCCCACGTCCACTGTGCCTGTCCCCCAGTGAGCCAGGCCAGGGTATCTCTGCGGCTGCTGCTGCGTGGATGACCCCAGAAGTCAGGGCATGGCCCTCATTGCCCCTGTTATGGGGCAAGAAACACAGGCTCAGACCCAGAGGCCCTGGGGACCCCATAAAGGGCTGCTTCTAGGGGTCAGCCTGGGGTCTGCCCAAGGACCCCAGGCTCTCAGGAGGGGCTCTATGGGAGACCAGGGAGGGAGGCACCTGCTGCTTGGACGGTGTTTCCAGAGCTGTGTCCCCTGTCCCCAGTCCTCACAGTCAGAACTGGCAAGAAACTGATGCCCAGGCTATGGCGAGGCTGAGATGTCGGGCCTGGTCACCATGGGTGAGACCAGGACGGGGACGGAGAGGCACGAACCTCGGCAGGGACCCCCAGGACCCAGAGCCCAGAGACACTGACGGCTCCCACGGACAGCAGCAGGGATGGGGGTGTCCTGGGGACACGGGGGCCGCCTGGGGCCCCTCTCGTCCCATCGTCCAGCTTCCTGCGCTCTCCCAAGTCCTTATCAACACCTCCTCTGTTGTCTCGTCCGGTCTCCCGCCACCTGAATGGGGCCATTCCCGGGTGTTCTCTGCACCCTGCCCAGCCATTCCCGCATTCAGTAGGTGTTCAGAGTATGCAGTGTGGCATCGCCTCCCAGGGCAGCCCCATTCCCCCTCCTCTGGGACCTTCTGGCACCTTCCCCAGGGCCTCCCCCACCTGGCTCAGGACGGCCCCACCCCCAGTGCCTGGTCTCCTCCTCCTTCCCAGCCCTGAACCAGTCCCTGGGGTCTGTCATCAGATTCACGCCCTCAGCTCTCCCCTGCAGGGCTCTCTGCCTGCTCTGTCCCCAGGTGTCCCCACCATCCAGACTGGCTGGGGAGGGGCCCGGGGCCCTGGAGGGGAGGGAGGGGATGGGGTAGAGGAGGGCCCTGAGCCCCTCTGGGAGGGTAAGCAATTGGGGCTCTCGGGCTGCGGAGTCCTCTGCAGAGATGAAACAGCAAAACTCACTCCGGGTGGGTGAGTCCTGAGTGGGCAGAGGGCTCCTTGGTCCCCAGAGCCCCCTCAGGACAGCAGGTGGTGGGGAGAGGGGCAGAGGCCTCTCAGTTCCAGCTCTGGCCCAGCCATATGATTGCAGGTGGCTCTCAGCACCTGGGCCTCCCTCCCCAGGTGACCGTGGAGTCAGTTCCAGCCCCGGGGAGCCAGAGCCTGAGGGCGCCTCACCCTCTGCTGCTTCATCACGGATCTCTCACTGGGAGCCTCCCACCGCCCAGGCCAGCCCCGGATCACACATCACATGGGGACGGGCGGCATCACCCCTGGTCTAAAATTCCACTTCTCAAATCAGCCCGTCCTGCTCCTGATGAGGCCAACCCACCACCTGGCCACGGGCTGGCCCAGTCTCTGTGCCTCAGTCCTTCATCTGAGGATGGCAAAGAGGCCGGAGCTCCGGAGGTCACTCAGAGGCTGGAGTGGGGCCAGGGTGCTCTTGGTGGGGACTCCCTGGCTCACTGTCTTTTGGGGGCAGGCGCCCTGGGGCAACAGGACGCTGTGGATAGGGGAGTCGGCAGACGCCCCACCCGCCCAGGGGGATTGGACCAGGGTTCCCTTCCGCTCCACCATCCGGGCCTGCAGGCCGAAGCCCACCCCAGGGGACAGGGAGTCAGCCTGGCCCGTCTCGAGAGGGGGGTCTGCACCCAGTCCCCTCACAGCCTGGCCAGATGGAGCCCAGAGCAGGAGGTGCTGAGTGGAGGCAGGGCTGGGCCTGCGTGGGCGCCGGCAGCAGGGTTGCCAGGCAACCACCTCGTGCATCCGGCGTCTCCATCTCCGTAGGGTGGAGGAACCCGGGTTCCAATATTTATGTCTTGCGGCTTGCTAAGGCGCGGCGGTGTTCACCCTGGACGGCCGGGAGAGGGAGGCGCGGCCCGCCGGCCCTGGAGGGTGGGGTGGCCCTGGAGCTCCAGGCTCCCGACCCCAGCCCTGCTCCCAGGAGGGACTGACAGTTCTCTGGGCGGCTGCTGTGGCTTAGAGCTGAGAGGCCAAGCAGCTTCGATGGTGGAACTCCAGGCTCAGGGAGCGGAGGGGGACCTTCCTGCTAGACCCAAAATGACAGCGGGAGCTGCCTGTCCCCTCTGCCTGGGCCACAGTGAGGAGAGGCCGTGCCGGGTGCAGCCCCTCCTGGGTCCCTTCAGGCAAGGCCAGGTCTCCATGGGCCTCTGTACAGAGCAGGGTTGCGGGGGCACCAGGGTCTAGCCCCGTCTCCATAGGCCTCAGCTTCCCCAAAAGTGCCGTGATGATCCTGGGTGGCCTGGCGGTGGTCTGACAGTTTCGGGGAGACCACAGCCCAGAGGCCCTGCAGGCCAGAGGATGGGGGCCCCATGGGCTCCCAGAGAGGAACATCAGGTGTCAGAGACGGCCCCACCGGGAAGGTCCCCACTGTCCTGGGATGCTGTCCCAGGGCCTCCTGTGGTGAGGGCAGTGGGGGCCTCCAGCCAAGCATGGGAGCCTCAGGATGTCCATTCTGTGGCCAGGGGTCCAGTGTGGTCCACTCCCCAAGGGCTGAGCCCTGCACCTGGCAGGGGAGCTGGAGCGCCCAGCTGGGCCCACTCAGGACCCTGCTGGGTGGAGGGCAGGGTCTTCCAGCACCTTCCGTGGTCCATCTTCTCTTGAACCCAGAACTCCTGCCAGTTCAGGCTGGGAGTGGGGCGCTCCCTGCACGTCAGTCCTGCAGACCCCCTGGAAGGGTCAGGGCCTGGGTGGAGACGAGGCCTCCATGTGGGTGAGGGCTTCTGGCTGTGGCCCCATCCTTCCGTGGGACCACCTTGAGGGACCCCAGCTCCCCCCACCCTGCAGGCAACGCTGAGCCTGTCTTCCCAGGCAACGGGGCGGGGGGGGGGGGGGGGGAGCCCAACCTGCTCTAAACAGCTGTGGCTCGGTGGCCCATGCCCTGACCTGCCTGCCCTGAGGGAAAGCTCCCGGGTCACCAGGTGGCTTGGGCTCTGGTTGCCCACCCGGGCCGTTACCTGTGCTTCCGAATCCTCATGCAAACCAGGGCATCCTGGACCTGGGGGGTCCCCTGCTCAGGTACCAGCTGGGGCTGCCCACGCCCCCGAGTGCAGCTAGCAGAGTGGAGGAGCACTGACACCGAGACCCCTCTACTGTGTGCTCCCGTCCAGCCCAACGGGGGCCCAGCCCAGGCCACACTGGTCCCGGCCTCCTGCTTCTCTCCCCTTGGCCAGGGAGCTTCAGGGAGAGGCAGGAAGTGCCACAGGGCAGAGGGGATTACAGGGTGGGGTCGGTGCACGGTAACCCCTTGGCCCTGGTTTCTAGGTCCAGGGATGGGGACCCCTTCACCCTGCCCCTCCACCTGCCGACGCGGAGACAGCTGTGCCCGGAGCCCCCGTGGCTCCTGTCGTCCCATCCACCAGATGCCCAGGGCTCCTCCTGCCACCGCCCTCACCTCCTGCTGTTAACCCTGAACGTCACAGCTCTGGACCCTGGGTTCACCCACAGTGCAGAGCCGAGCCCCTCCCCCAGGCCTGCAGTGCCTGCGCCAGCAACTTAAACTTGAGCTCAGCGCTGGCCCAAGAGCTGATGGGAAGAACTGCGCAGCCTCCCCCAGCACCACAGTCCAGCCTGACCCACCTTGGACGCTGGGGTCCTGGGGGCAGCGCAGGCAGTTGGGGGAGACTGCCCTGGCCTGGCCGGGCAGGGCGGGGTCCCTGGAGGGAAGTCCCCCCAGCTTTGTACAAGGGTCTGTCCTGGGATGGGGGAGGGGCTTTTCCAGGCGTGCAGTACTCAGGGCCCCGGCACAGCTCACAGGGCAGCCCCACAGGGCACCTCCTGTCCCCGCCCTCCAGCATTGCTGGGTTTCCCACTGGGACCAGGCCTGGGTCAGCCCATCTCTCCCTCCTGGGGTCCCGGAGGCACAGGGCAGCCAGGAATCCGGGTACCTGGGAACTCCAGAAGCCCAAAGCCAAGGCTCCTGCAGAGGGTCCAGGGGCTTCCGAAGACCACAAATGCCAGTCCCTGCCACTCCCAGGAGGAGGAGCCACCCAGTTGCAGCCGCTGGACCTGCAAGCAGACAAGACCTTCAGCCGCACACGGGAGACCAGAATTGAAGGCGCTCGGGAAGCTGGAGGCGAAGGCCCACGGGCCTCCTGGATTTCGGGATTTTCCCCTTATCAAACAATGTGTGGGTCAGATTCTATGTGCAAAATGCACCTGGAGGCCGGCCCCAGGTGCCGGGGGGCTGCTCAGAACTGGCGGGTGGGGTGACTGCAGAGGGAGGGCCCTGAGCCAGCCCCACAGCCCGGGACTTGGGCCCCCATCCCAGCTGGCTGTCCTGCAACCAGGGACGGGGCTCCCGCAGGCTCAGCCCCCAGCCCTGTGGCAGCGGGAGCTGAGTCCCCTATCACCAGGCCCCTCCCAGCCTGCTTGGCCTGGCCCCCTCCACGGATAGGGGAGACCCCAGGACCTCAGCCTCTCCAGGGGCCTTTGGAGGAGGACAGGGCCGTGCTGCTGAGGAGCGTGGAGGGTGCCCGGGAGGCTGGGTAGGGGCTCTGGGTGGGTATGGAGGTAGGACCAAGGCTGATGTGCTTCAGGCCTAGAGGGGAGGGAGACTGATCAGGCGGGACAGGGTGAAAGCAGCACTGAGGCCTCAGCAGGGACAGAGCTGGTGCAGGTCATCGAAGGGCTTGGGTGCCGGCTAAGGGGACGGCACATTTTTCTTATGGGCAGTGGGCAAATAGATGGTCCTTGAGTGAAGGGATCACAAGTTGATTCCTGAAGGAGGCTGAGAGCTCCCAGGGACTGCGCCCATCCAGGTATGGAGAGGGCAAGCAGAAGGGTCCAGTCGTGTGTGAAGACAAGTTCTCCTCGTTCTCAGACCCCGAACAAGAGGGCTGGGACGTCCCCCACACGCTCTCCCTCCATTCCTCGATGTCCACGTCAGGGAGGTGGTCTTCCCCCAGCCGCCCAGCACCCACCCTGGTGCCTCTCTGGGGGTCCTCCCAGGAGACCCCTTGCAGAAACTCCCCTGGCCTCTGGGGTCCCTGCCCCCTGCCCTCCCTCACACCGTACCCCAGAGCTGGGCCCAGGACTTTTGCCACTTGGGGCAGAGAATTTAGGACTTTTCCTTTTGAGCTGAGACACAGGGCCCTGCCCACCCTGGAACTGTGGGAAACGGCTGGCCGGTGGGCAGGTCACAAGGCACCCTGTGTCTCTAGACGGGCAGGGAGGAGCACACGGAGGCCCCAGGCTTTGGCAGGTCTTCACCTCACGCCTGCGTGTGGGGTAAATCGGCCAGGCATCAGGACCTCCTCCCGTGTCCGCCCAGCCGGAGCAGCCCCACAGAATACCCTGTGGCTCTCTCTTGAAGATAATCAGGGCCCAAACAATGTCTTGTCTGCCTGAGCGTGTTCACGTGTCACCCTCAGGAGTGACTGTTTCAATGTTTTGCTGAAGCAGAGGCTGCAGAGTCCCCTCTCGCTCCAGGCTGCCTCTCGTGCGTGACTCAGGCCTTTGACATCACCAGGAGAGCTGACGACAGGCCCAGAGACCCGAGAGGGCTCAGCGAGGGACTGGCTAGTCACCTGGGCCCCAGCGTCCCTGTGCCCCTCACACACAGGGTGCTTTCTCACCAGGGCCTCTGGGCGGGACCCCCAGGGCTGCACGGGAACCTGCCTCAGCCTGAACCTTGGGGTGGCTCTGGATACCAGGCGAGGACATGCATCCTGCCCAGGGCTGTGGCCGTGGCCCTCAACCCCCAGCCCCTCGGGGACCCAGACCCAGCCAAACCCTCCCTGGGTCTCTCTTGACTCCAGTAACTGAGTCCTCCCAGAAACAATTTCCCTGGCCTCTGAGTCTCCGGTGCCGTCCGGGGTATCCAGACGGAGCTGGGGATAGGCGGGGGGCCCCGAGGAGCGGCCTGGCAGCAGCCTGGCTGAAGCTGAATGCTCCCTATTGATCCGGGACAATTATGGGATGGTGAGCCCCATTATGTCACTCGCACACCATTAAAGAGTTTAAAAATATCAACTGATCACCGACGCAGCAGGCCAGAGTTCAGGCAGGACACCGGGCGCTTTGTTAAGAACCCGAGGGCATGGAGAAGTCACCACTCGGGCCGGGGGATGTGTGAATCCGGCCCTCGGAGGGGCACGCTTGGTCCCTGGGGCGGGGAGGGGCAGAAAGACCCTCCCTGGCTGAGGCCCGGCCCCCTGGGCACTCGGGTCCACTCTGGGGCCCGGGAGCCCTTGGAGGTGGACTTGAGCACTGTGGGTGCGTGGAGGGGCGTCACCCCTGAAACGCACCCTCATCTCCACTCTGCCACTGACTTGACACCCTCCCTGGCCAGGCTCGGGGCTCCGGGGAAAGGGGTGCAGCTTCCCAGGCCTCCCCGTTGTGTGTGGGAGGGGGTTTCGGGGGAAACATTTAGAACAAGATGGAGAATTCCAGCCCACAAGCCGGGAGGCTGAGGTGTAAGTGACGTCAGAACCGAGACTGGGAGCCGGGGGAGCCGGTTTCCCCTGAGAGGACCCCTGGCCTGCAGGACATGTTAAGGGGATGTCGGGCCGAGGGCATCCGTGGGAGACGGGACCACACGGCAGGCCCCCAGTTCGAGAACCCCAGGCAGCCCCGGACACCAGCCGGAGGGGTGCGGCCCCGTGGGAAGCCCCGACCCTTGCCTGGCAGTGGGGGTCCTGCTCGGCCCCCCCTGCAGCCCCACTCCCAAGGCCTGGCGAGCGTCTCTCCGCTGAGATCAGGAGGGCCTCGCCGTCATAGAAACAGGCCACATTCCCAGAGTGCACCGGGGCAATATGTGTCCCTCTCTGGCCAGGGCCTGCAGTGGGTGGGGACCCCTGCGCCCTCAGGTCTGTTAACTGGGCCAACAGGGTCAGGCCCCTGGGGGCACCCAGCCCCACCTGTGCGGCTCCCACAGCATGGAAATCATACCTTGTGGCCCTCGCTTGCCCCGCGCCGGCCACAGCCTCGGGTGGACACACCACACCCGAGCCGCTCCGGGCCCAGCTCACGAAACAGCCACGAGCCTGGGAACTGGCGGCCCCGGGGCTGGCGGAGGCCGGAAGGATCCTCCCTGGAGCCTCTGGAGGAAGCCAGACCCTGCCGATGCCCAGGCCGGACTCCACCGCCGGCGCCTGCGAGGACTGTTTGTTGTTTTAGCCACCAGGTTTGCGGCACGTGGTCAGGACGGCCCCAGGAAGCTCATCTGTTGCCCTGAGCGATGATTGTCAGGGAAACCCTTAGAGCAGACGGCGGGCAGCTTTTGGCAAAGGTGAAATAAATGCGAATGCTGTTATATCAAGGCAGCTCACCCCGCTTCCGACAAGACGGCCCCGGCCCGCAGCCCCACTGCCGTCCTACGACTCCTGTCAACCCTCCGGGAAGCGGGCGGTGTCAGAGCCTCTGTCCGGGGTCTGCTGGCCTCAAGTGGCCAGGCCTCTGCAGGCCAGAGTGTGGCGGCAGCTCCTCCAGCCCTGACGTGCCTCATGCCCACGCCAGGGCCGAGCGGTGGCACTTCTGGGACTCTGGCCATGATCAAGACGTGCCCTGGAGGAGGGCCCCAGGCCTGCCGCAGCGGGGCGGGGGGGACCGCAGCCGCTCGCCTCGAGCCTTGGAGGACCCTCTGCTTGGTCAGGAGCGAGCTCCGCTGTGCCTCGGACGGCCGCTCGGTGCTCAAGGTGGAGCTGGGGGCAGCAGGAGGGCGTCGGGGAGCTGGGGCAGCCGTGGAATGCATCAGGAGGGGGTCCTGGGTGGGCCTGAGGATGAGACAGAGATGGGTCCTGGGTGGGTCTGAGGATGCCAGAGAGATGGGAGGAGGGAGACAGGATTCTGAGTGGGGGTTGGGAGGGCGTGGCTGGCCCTCGCGGGTGGGCTCAGAGCCCAGCCATGGCCCCCTGGGAGAGAATTTCCTGTCCGCCCGGAGTAAGTGCTGTCTGTCAGACCGAGACGCCTGTCCCTTGCCAAGCCGGGGCCCCAGAGGGCCCTTTCCTCTCTCGTGAAGGAAACGAAGATTTATAATAACGCAAAGTGCGTTCGTGCCGTGGGAGGGGCCTGCTCCTGCTGGCCGCGTCGGCCGCGTCATCTTGGGCTCATCGTGTGGGCTGTGGACGTGGGGCCGTCCCTCACCAACATCCACACGAGCCGAGCCGGGGCTTCGAGGGAGGGGCCTGACTCTGGCCTTGCTGGGCCCGGGGCCATGGGGAGACCTCACCTTCCCCCAGTGGCTACTGGGGAGGCCGCGCCTGCATCTCTCTCCCCCAGGAAAGGGGGCCCCAATTCCCAGAACCTTCCTTGTACCTCTCGAGGGCCCGAGAGGGGCCAATGTCAGCACCCGGTCAGGGGCACCCAGAGACCCCCTCGAGGCCCAGTGGTCTCAGAGAATCGGCTGGAATCATTGTTGCTGGTGTCTGTGGCGGGTGGGGGTCCCCACCTCAACTCCATCTTCACACCTGCTCAGGGCTCACAGGCCAAGAGGCTGGGCAGCTGCTCACAGGCCTGGTGCTGGAGCCTGTCCGCAGGCCCTGGCCCTGCCCACCGTCCGCCGTCCACTTGCTCTTCTTCCTGGCCTCAGGCCGCGATGGAGCAGAGGCCGCACCTCCAGGACCCGGGCACAGCTCACCTTCCGCGGAGGCTGCTCCATGCTCAGCAGGCAGGGCTGGCGGAGGTGCCAGGCTGGGCAGAGGGGCCTGGGGACCATGGGGCCAGGACTGAGAGCGCCCCTCTCGCTTGCCTCCTCACTGCCCTTTTGGCCTCCAGAGGGCTCAGGACCCACGGCTGGACCTCCCATGCCTCCCTGGAGGCTCTGCTCCTGGCCCCAGTGTCTGGAAGCCTTCTCGGTCCTTTTCCCCACCCAGCCTGGGGGAGGCGGAGGCCCACCAGGACTCGTGCCGGGAGGGGCACCCACGCACGAGAGCTACGTCCACACCTGAGCCCGCTTGAGAGGATCTGGCACAGCAGCTGGGGACGGCTGACCCTTACGGATGGGAGCAGGGCCAGGTGGGGATGGGAGTGGAGCCTTCGTCTTTCCTCCTCCTCCGCTTAGGCTCCAGGCCCCCCAGCCAGCCGTGCCTTCCCAGTCCTCCCCTAGAACCCCAGGAGGTGGGGGAACCCCACTGACCTAAACTCCTGGACCCCCCATAGGTGGGCAGGAGCCCGTCTGACTCCTCCTGGTCCCTTCCCGATGGACCCACATGGGCCTGTGGAGCCGGCACATGGCCTGGCCAGCTCTGGGGGTCTGGGCGCAGGTGGAGGAGGCTGGCGGGGCACAAGTGGAGGAGGCTGGGGGGGGCGCAGCCGGGTCTACAACCCTGGCCCGAGGCCCTCCCCACCCTGTAGCCCCAGCCCCCGGGGTCTCAGGGACACCCTTCCATGCCTTTGCACACGGCCCCTCTCCCAGCCTGAAGACCCCACCCAGCCCCTGCTCCCCTGTGTGGCCGCCACGTCCGACCGTGTCTGGGGCTGCTCCTGCCGGGTCATCTGAGCCGCCCCGGGCTCCCTTCCTCCCTTCCTCTTGGCCTTGGGAACAATCTGACCTGATTCTCAAAAGGAGTCATCAGGCTGTGTTCCGCTTGTGTTTTTATTACCAAGGAATGTACGAACGAGGGAAATATTGTCGCTGACACCCCCGGCTCTGTCCTGAGCCTCGTGCAGCTGGGACCCCAGGACGCGTTGTCCTCAGGACGTCTGCGGCTGCCGGGCAGATCTGCAGGGACTGGAGACTGAGCTTCCTGTGAGACCTCGGCCTCGGTGGTCCGTCCGGGGCCGGGTGGCACCGCCTCCCTGTCCTGCGGTGGGAAGTGGGGGTCCGCCCGGGCACCCAGAAGCCACATTCGGAGGCACGGGGACTCCCTCCCTGGTGTCCCTCCCTGCTTCCCCCTCTGTCCCTCTCCCGTCCAACCATCTCTCTGGCTCAGGCTCGTGAGGACAAGGCCTCGGGAAGTCCGCAGCCTCCAGCCGACCTTGTGACAGGGACGTCCCCAGCACTCGGGAAGGGGGCTCCCTCCCGGCCCCGACTCAGAGTCAGGAACACCAGGCACAGGGGGCAGCTGTCCTCCCTGAGGGAACCTTCCAGAAGCATCTGTCCAGGGAGGCAGGGATCGGACACTGACCCCGTCCGCAGGGTCAGACAGGGCCTCAGGAGAGGGCGGTGGTGCAGGATTGCCGGGCTCCGCCTGGGATCTGGTCCCTGCCCCTCCCTCCTGGCAGCTCCTGCAGGCGGAGGCTCCTGCTGGCGGGGCCCTTCCCAGTACTCCAGCTTCAATTTCCTCGTCTGTGGGGGCCGATGGTGACCACACGGAGCTGTGGGAGGCTGGGGGGACCCACCTCGGCAGGGGTGCGGGCAGGGCCTCAGCCGTCCTGGGCCTGGGGCTGCAGAGTGAGGGTGATCCATCACCCAGGCAGGGGAGAGGGGAGGCAAGGCCGCCCCTGTGGAAAGAAAGGTGCGGGGGGAGGGCCCCCTGGACCACAGGTCGTGGGCTGGAGATCGGGGAGGGCATCCTGGGGGCTGAGGACCCTGAGTTGGGGAGAGTAGGCGGGGGGAGTGAACGGGGGAGCAGGGGTAGGCGGGGGCGGGGAAGGGGCCAGGCGCAGTGACCTTGCTCCCTCCTGCACCCTCAGGCCGTTTGCTGCCTGGGTGGAGAGGTGGAGACCACAGCACAGCTCTGAAGGCCCCATTTCATCAGCTAAGTGGCTTCTGGGTGGAGAGGTGGAGACCACAGCACAGCTCTGAAGGCCCCGTTCCATCAGCTGAGTGGCTTCTGGCCACGTCCTGCTCCCGGGAGGACCTTTGGGGCCTGGGAGCCTGGCGGCCGACTTTCTCTGCATCTATTTTCGGGGCTCTTTGGTCTAAGTGCTGGGTGGAGCCCGGCCCCTCCAGGTCCATTTCCAGGCTGGTACTGGCAGTGAGCACATGAGAGTCTGGCCAGGCTCTCTGCCGGCTGCCCACAGACCTGGCGTCCCCTCCGATACGCTGGGGTTGCCCTCGGGCCTGCTGAGCACAGGGAGTGCCCAGTTCCTGGGAGCGTGGGCCGCTGTCCCACCGTTTCCTCACAACCTCCAGCACGAAAGGGGGCTGTCCCGGGGCGGCCCCCCACCTGGGCGCCGCCGGGATTCCAGCTGCTCACCCCCGCTGGGGGCCGTCCTGGGCCCTGCGGGCAGCTAAGCGACATCCCTGGCTTCTACCCACCAGCTATCAGGAGTGCCTCTTCCCCCACCCCCCGTCGTGACCACTGAGATCCTCTGCAGACACCCCCACATGTCCCTTGTGGGGGCAGAGTCACCCCCAGTTGGCAGTCACTGTTGTAGGGAGAAAGACAAGCTGCGGGGGCCCCCTGCGGCTTAGGAAGCATGAGAAGGTGATTGCAGGGACCCCATGTGGGCGTGTGTTTGGGGCATAGGGTCCCCCTGCCTGGTCACACTGTGCATGGGACGACAGTTTTTCTTTTTTTTTTTGAGACAGTCTCCCTCTGTTGCCCAGGCTGGAGTGCAGTTGCGTGACGTCAGCTTACTGCAGCCTTGACCTCCTGGGCTCAAACTATTCTCCCGCCTCAGCCTCCCGAGTAGCTGGGACCCGGACGTGCACCACCGCGGCAGGCTAAAGTTTTTAATTTTAGAAATTTTTTGTTGGCCGGGCGTGGTGGCTCAAGCCTGTCATCCCAGCACTTTGGGAGGCCGAGACGGGTGGATCACAACGTCAGGAGATCGAGACCATCCTGGTCTACACAGTGAAACCCCGTCTCTACTAAAAAATACAAAAAACTAGCCGGGCGAGGTGGCAGGCGCCTGTAGTCCCAGCTACTCGGGAGGCTGAGGCAGGAGAATGGCGTAAACCCGGGAGGCGGAGCTTGCAGTGAGCTGAGATCGTGCCACTGCACTCCAGCCTGGGCGACAGGGCAAGACTCCGTCTCAAAAAAAAAAAAAAAAAAGAAATTTTCTGTAGAGATGGGGTCTCCCTATGTTGCCCAGACAGGTCTCAAATTCCTGGCTCAAACTGTCCTCTGGCCTCGGCCTCCCACTCTCTTGCCCAGTCATGTGTCTTGGTACAACCCAGCCCTGTTGGGCGTCAGGCCCCCCAACACCCCAAGAGAAGGACTCCTTATCTCAGGTCCCCCAGGGACCCCGACTCCACCCCAGCCTGTGGAGGAGTGTGGATCTCCTCCATGGTTCTGCCGAGAAGCCTCAGGCGGCCCCAGAACAAGAGGCTGGTGGCAGGAGGACAGAAGCCACAGGGGCTCAGCGCTGCCCACAGCCTGCGATGTGGCGTGGGTCTCCCGGCTTGAGGTCCAGGCACAGAGGGCAGGCACCTGTTAGCAGTCACACACCATGTGCGGGGGGCAGGGCTCGCCCAGGTACCGGCTCCAGGGCAGCTCTGCGTCCTTGACCAGTGGCCTCCTGGGGGCAGGACCAGGGGCCGTGGGGCGGGTGGGGGTGTGACAGTCGGGTGGGAGAACACGCACTCTCGGTCCTCGGTGCCTGCTCTGCAAACCACCCCCCAGGCCTTATCTGATGGGCTCTGCCTGCCCGGAGCATCTTCAGAAGCTAGACTGGAGCCTCTTAACCCCAGACGCACTAGAGCTCGAAGGTGGCCCCTCCCTGACGCCTTCACCAACACGGCCCACAGGTGCCCCGGCCACTCACACGCCAGGGAGTGCCAGAGAACAGAGACCAGGGAATGTGGCCACACCCAGAGGCCAGCCAGGAGGGGCTGGGGGAGGAGGCGTCCAGCCTCACCCTCCAGCACTCCAGGGCCTGGTGCCCCCTCAGCAGACCCCGGGACTCTGGCCTCGAGGGTGCAGCTGAGGCCCCCCGAGGTCATGCTGCTTGAAGCAGGTGAAACGGAGGCCGACAGAAACCCACCCGGTACCCGGGACCTCCGTGGGGCTCCACAGGGGGCTGGAGTCCCTGCTTCTCCCCGATGGCTCCCTCGGCTCCGCCAGCAAGAGCGATAGGGTGATGGGCACCCCATCCTGGGATCCTGGAGGCTGTGCCATTGGCTCTGCCCGATGACGGGGAGTGGGGTGGGCAGGACAGTGGTGCTGGGACCTGTCTGTCTCTGTTCCCGTCAGAAACCGCATCCCATGCGTGGTGGGTGGCTGGCCTGAGGTCCCGCGTGTGCAGCGGAGGTGGACCAGAGGTGGACATAGACCCATGGGCCGCCACAGCCCACCCAGGGTCCCTGGGGGCCATCCATAGCTGGTAAAGCCGAGATGTGGGCGGACCCCAGGAAGCAGCCCCCACCCCTGCCCTCAATGGCTCAGGCCTGGGCAGAGCACACAGGCCCAGCAGGGCTGGGAGGGTGGGGACCCCGCGATTCACTGGGATGCGTCGTCCACAGGGAGAGGCGGGCAGAGCTGTGTGTGAAAATGTGAGTAAAGTACATAAATTAGTATCACCAGAATCCAGGCGGGCAGGGGAGGCAGGACTGAACTTGGAGGAGGCTCATCAGAGGTCGGGGCTCCCCTCCAGGGACAGAATCTCGCCTTCGCCTGGCCTGCGGGACACGCCTCCCCTTGCCGGTCAGCAGCTACTGGGCTCTGACACTCACTTTGGCCTTCCGCCCCCCAGGGGAAGGGGTGCTGGGCCCTGTGTCTGGAGGGCTGGTGAGTGGGGTGGTGGTGGTGAGTGGGGTGGGGGTGGTGAGTGGGGTGGGGGTGGTGAGTGGGGTGGGGGGTGGTGAGTGGGGTGGGGGTGGTGGGTGGGGTGGGGAGTGGTGAGTAGGGGTGGGGGGTGGTGAGTGGGGTGAGGTGGTGAGTGGGGCGGTGGTGTGAGTGGGGCGGGGGGTGGTGAGTGGGGCGGGGGTGGTGAGTAGGGGTGGGGGTGTGAGTGGGGTGGGGGTGGTGGGTGGGGTGGGAGTGGTGAGTAGGGTTGGGGGTGGTGAGTGGGGTGAGGTGGTGAGTGGGGGGGGGGTGAGTGGGGCGGGGGTGGTGAGTGGGGCGGGGGTGGTGAGTAGGGGTGGGGGTGGTGAGTGGGGTGGGGGTGGTGGGTGGGGTGGGAGTGGTGAGTAGGGGTGGGGGTGTGGTGAGTGGGGTGAGGTGGTGAGTGGGGCGGTGGTGGTGAGTGGGGCGGGGGTGGTGAGTGGGGCGGGGGTGGTGAGTGGGGGAGAGGGTGGTGAGTGGGGCGGGGGTGGTGAGTGGGGCGGGGGTGGTGAGTGGGGCGGGGGTGGTGTGTGGGGCGGAGGTGGTGAGTGGGGCGGGGGTGTGAGTAGGGGTGGGGGTGGTGAGTGGGGTGGGGGTGGTGAGTAGGGGTGGGGTGGTGAGTGGGGTGGGGGTGGTGAGTGGGGTGGGGGTGGTGAGTGGGGGTAGGGGTGGTGAGTGGGGTGAGGGTGGTGAGTAGGGGTGGGGTGTGAGTAGGGGTGGGGGTGGTGAGTAGGGGTGGGGGTGGTGAGTGGGGTGGGGGTGGTGAGTGGGGTGAGGGTGGTGAGTAGGGGTGGGGGTGGTGAGTGGGGTGGGGGTGGTGAGTAGGGGTGAGGGTGGTGAGTGGGGTGGGGGTGGTGAGTGGGGCTGAGGTTACTCCAGCCTCGGGCACTGGATTTTCTCGGGGGGTCCATGAGGGCCGGCCCCCCGGGCTGCCTCCACCGTGTCCTGGGGCTGGGTCCCCGGAAGGTGCGGCCACAGCCCCTGGGAGAGTGAGGGCCCTGGGATGGCTGTGGCAGTCCCTGCGGGGTGTCTGGGTCTCAGGCCGTGCTGCAGACCTGCTGGCTGCTGGGATCAGGGAGGAAACCACCTGACCTCTTGGAGCGTCAGCTTCCTCATCGGTGTGCCGAGGGGAGGGGCACGTCTTGGAGCCTGGGGACCCCCGGCTTGTGGGCCGCCCACCTGGCACCCGGTCGCCTGGGAGTCGTCCTTGCTGCGCTCTGAGCCTCCAGGACGGAGTGGGGCTGGGAGTGCGTCCACCACCTGCACCACATCAGCCTGGCCCTGGCCCTGGCCCTGCTCTGGCAGACGACAAATCGCTGCTAAATTCTCTTTAATTTTGTTCTCTGGGAAATGGTAGGAGGTTTTGGACGTCGGGGATTTGACGGTTCTCCCAGATACGCCTCAACCAGGAGGGAGAGGGTGAGCCCTGGATGCTTCAAGTCGGCCCGGTCGGGCTTCAGAACCCCCGAAACAGTGCACTGCTCCCCACTTGCCATGAGGGCTGGTGTCCCCTAGCGGGCCTGGAGAGCATCTGCCACTGTGGCCGGGACATATGGCCTCCTGGCCACCAGCGGCAGCATGGACAGGAAAGTGAGATGCTCGCATGGGGTCTGGGACGTGACAGGGCCCCATCAGAAGGCAGGTCCAGGCATAGTACGTGCCTGAGGGGCTGGACGGCATGGGGTGCTGGCTGAAGCTCCACCGCCCCCGACCCCCTTCCTGAGGCCTCCCTAGGCCACTCCCCAAGCATGGTGCGTCCCTGCCCTTCTAGGAGGCTCCACCCTGGTGCAACCCACTCCTCAACATGCACCTCTGGGGCGTCCTCCTCCCGTCCCCCGGGGTCTCCAGGCACAGGCGGGTGCAGTGGAGCCGGATGTCCCGGTCAGCTCAGGGAGACGTCACGAGCATCACACCCTGGGCGGCTCCAGCGTTCTCTGCAGGTTCTAGAGGCTGCAGGTCTAAGATCAAGGTTCGTCCAATCCTGTTTGCCTCTCCTCCCTCCTGACCTCCTCTAACCCTCATCACCCCCGAGGCCCCACCTCCAAGTCCCCTCACACTGGGATTAGGGCTGCAACCAATGCATTTGGGGGATGCAGCTCAGTCTGCAGCCTGGGACTGGCCTCCACCCAGAAGCACAGACCTTCTTGCACACCCGGGACAGCCTGGTGTGTGGCTCAGGACCTGCTGGCTGACGCCGGGGTCTGTGGACGGCCCGTGGGAGGGAGTTCTCTCCTGACCTGCTCACGGCCAGGGTCAGCAGGGGTTCGCATTCTTCACATCCAGCCCGGCCTCCCTGGCCTGAGCTGCTCCTCCTGTGGCCGGGTGGGCGGTGGGCACCTGGGGCCAGCCAGGGGTGACACTGTCCCAGGAATTTCCCCCAGTCTGGGGCGCCGGGCCCTGTCTCTGATGAAGACCCAGGCGGTGCTCCCTCCCCAGGACGACCGAGCCTTTCCCGACTGCCAGGCCTCTGGCCAGCTTCTGGGGGTCCATTCCAGGCCGGGCCTCTCTGCTGCTGGGTGCCGGCAGCCTCTGGCTCTCTCGGGCATCAGCTGCAACGGCGTCCCTCCTCTCCCTGCATCCTGACAAGCAGCTGCTTGAACTCCTCCAGGGTTGGAGGGCTCACTCCCTGCAGGATGCACAGCCTTCAGCCCATCGCTGTGTAATGAGAGTGCCTGGTGGCCATGCATCCCACCTCCTGGCACAAGCCGTGTCTCCCGTCGGCCACTCCGCTCTCGGGGTCTAGTCCCCCCTGGGACGGCACCTGACCTGCGGGGGACACCTGGCCTCTTTCCACTGTTTTCCAGTGATAATTTCATTGCTATGTAGCTTGGTGCAAATGCCGTTTTCCGTCTATTTAAAAAGCTTCCCCCTCATTTGCAGTCATTTCCTAGGGCTGTGTTCGAAGGCTGGAGTTGCCCACTCAGGTGTGGGAATGGGTTACGTCTCTGGAGTGCACACAGCAAAGTTTTTTCTAGAAAGCGAACCAGCTGGGCACGGTGGCTCGTGCCTGTCATCCCAGCACTTTGCGAGGTCAAAGTGGGTGGATCATGAGGTCAGAAGTTCAAGACCAACCTGGCCAAGGTGGTGAAACCCCGTCTCTAGTAAAAATACAGAAGAATTAGCCAGGTGTGGTGGCAGGTGCCTGTAGTCTCAGCTACTCAGGAGACTGAAACAGAGAATTGCTTGAACCTGGGAGGTAGAGGTTGCAGTGAGCCGAGATCACACCATTGCACTCCAGCCTAGGTGACAGAGCAAGACTCTGTCTCAAAAAAAAAAAGACACCAGGAAGGTGGAGCTCGCCCTCTTCACATTGCCAGGGGTCCATTTCCATGTTTTGATGTTTTGAAAGTCACGGTCTTTGAGGCTTTTCAGATGGGTTTTAGCAGGATTTAAAAAATAATTGGCCCAGTATCGTGGCCGGGAGGGCTCCTTGAGCTCTCACTCCAGGTGGAAGCGAGTGAGGGGGTGCGGCTGGGGGGTCGGAAGAAGCCAGATGGTCCGAGTCTCTGCTCTCCCGTCCCCCATGGCGTCCCGGTGACCTTGGCTCGTCTAGGCTGCTTTGGGTGTGCTTGGCGATGGCTGGAGGGGCGAGGCTGCACAGAAGTGATGGGCTCCCACCTCCCCACTGGCCACTCTGAGGAAGGGGCCTCAGGCCACCGAGGTGGGCGAGGCCAGACGCAGCAGGAGGGGCTTCTCACCAGGCCCACCCTATTCTTGCTGCCTGGCGTGGGTCCTGGGGGACAGGACGCGGTGTGGGTCACAGCCATTCCAGGGTGACCACTGCGCCAGCCCTGTGTGGAAGGCCCAGGGCGGCCACACCATTTCCAGGGAGGAGCCTGAGGCCCCAGGCTGGGCCAGGGTCACTGCCTCACCAATCAGGATGGGGTTCAGGAGCCTCCTGGGGGCCACCCAGGTGCCCAAGTTGTCTTCTGTGGCCTCTATCTCGTTCCCCAGTCCAGCCCCAATCGTCCCTGTCACAAGGATGCTGGTCACACAGCCGTCCTCTGCCTCCTGGGCTGGCGACTGCCCAGGTGGCCTTGGCCCTGCCCTCACCACCTCTGGGCCCCGACCAAGGTGCTCTAATGGACACCCCGACCCTGCGGTCTGTGAGGCAGAGGGCCCCACTCTCTGGCTAGCGGACCAGAGAGGTGAGTGCTCCAGGCTGCCTTGAGGTGGGGGCACCTGTTCCTGGGGCTATCCTGGCCCCAGCCCTGCATCCGTCCAAGGGGATGTGTGCAGAGGCCCACCAGGTGGGGTGAGGGACTGCAGGGGGCTTCGGCCACTCTCTGTCCTTCCCTCAGGCTGTGCCCCCTGGCCGGTGCTGCCCCACTCCCAGATAGGGAGGGGCCGCCTGCCCGGCTATACAGTGGGCACGGTGGACGGCTCTGATGGGGTGTCTTCACCCCTGAACCGGCCGAGGGCTGCGGGGCTCTGTGGCTGCAGGGGAGGGGTCAAGGACCCAGCCCCCCGTCTCAGACAGGCACTCAGTCAAGTCCTGTCCGTCAGCCTGCAGGGCCGACTGCGGTCACAGGTGAGTCTGTGTCCCATCAGCCTGGGAGCTCAATGCTGCAGCGCCCCCGCCGCACCCCAGGGCACCGGGAGGCAGAGGCTGAGAGGTCACAGAGCCCAGAATTCGCCTCCTTGGCCCAGGTGGTCCCGCCAGTTCCCCGGGTCTGCAGGTTGGGGACAAACACAGGCAGCTCCGCTCGGCTCAGCCCATGGGGAGGTGCCAAGTGAAAGCAGGTTCAAGGGCCGGCGCGGTGGCTCAAGCCTGTAATCCCAGCACTTTGGGAGGCCGAGACGGTGGATCACGAGGTCAGGAGATCGAGACCATCCTGGCTAACACAGTGAAACCCCGTCTCTACTAAAAATACAAAAAACTAGCGGGCGAGGTGGTGGGCGCCTGTAGTCCCAGCTACTCGGGAGGCTGAGGCAGGAGAATGGCGTAAACCCGGTAGGCGGAGCTTGCAGTGAGCTGAGATCCAGCCACTGCACTCCAGCCGGGTCGACAGAGCGAGACTCTGCCTCAAAAAAAAAAAAAAAAAAAAAAGAAAGCAGGTTCAAGACAAAATATGGAGCCGGGCGCCCTCCCTCCATGTGGCTCAAGCCTGCAGCCATCTGGGGAAACTGAGTCACAGCGAGGCTCCAGGACGGTCCTCAGGCCACGTCAGTCTAGGAAGGTTTCGGGACCTCCCACCCTTGAAGGGCAGTGAGGAGGGGCCCAGGCCACCTGCTGCAGGTTCTGGGTCAGTGTGCAGTCTTGGGGCTGCTGTCCCCAAAGGCCACCTTTCATGAGGAGCCTCCCGTGGCCCCAGAGTGTGCAGTCAGGGCCAGGGGTAAGGGCTCAATCAGGGCAGGGAGGACATGGTGGGGGCACAGTGGGGGCATGGGGCTGGGGAGGGTATGACAGGGGAACAGTGGTGACATGCGGTGGGGAGGGCACTGTGGGGGCATGGGGTGGGGAGGGCATGGTGGGGGCACCGTAGGGGCATGGGGTGGGGGAGGGCACATCAGGGGCACTGTGGGGGCATGGGGCGGGGGAGGGTATGACAGGGGAACAGTGGGGGCATGGGGTGGGGGAGGGGACGGCGGGGGCACAGTGGGGGCATGGGTGGGGAAGGCGCAGTGGGGCAACAGTGGGGGCATGGGTGGGGAGGGAATAGCGGGGGCACCGTGGGGGTATGGGTGGGGGAGGGGACAGCAGGGGCACTGTGGGGGCATGGAGCAGGGAGGGCATGGCAAGGGCACTGTGGGGGCATGGGGTGGGGAGGGCATGGCAGGGGCACCACGGGGTATGGGCAGGGGAGAGCATGGCAGGTGCACCGTCGGGGCATGGGGCGGGGAGGGCATGGTGAGGGCACTGTGGGGCATGGGGTGGGGAGGGCATGGCGGGGGCACCGTGGGGGCATGGGGTAGGGAGGGCATGGCAGGTGCACCGTGGGGGCATGGGATGGGGGAGGGGATGGCGGGGGCACAGTGGGGGCATGGGGTGGAGAGGGCATGGCAGGTGCACTGTGGGGGCATGGGGTGGGGGAGGGGACGGCGGGGGCACAGTGGGGGCATGGGGTGGGGGTGCCAGAGGAAGATGGCCTGGGAGGGACGTGGCCCAGGAAGAGCCTGGGCTCCTGTGGCCAGAGCGATGATGGGAGAGGAGGTAGAGGGGGAGGTGGAGGGGGTAGGGGCCCAGGGATCCGTGCGGGGGAGGACAGGCCTAGGGTTGTGGGGGTTCCCAGAACAGGGTGGGCCAGGCCCAAGGAGTGGAGCCCAGGAGCTCCTGGCATCTCATGGCCAACACTGCACTCTGCTGGCCGCGGGGGGCATCGCGCCCGGGCTGGGGCTCCCGTGGCCCAGGACGGGGTCACGTGGTGTGCAGGGCACTCCTTGCCCATCCAGACTCTGCCAGGCAGCCTGGCCCAGGAGTTGGGGGGCCATGGGGGCGGCCTCCACAGCACAGGACTGTGGCGGACCCTGGCTGGGACACGGAAGGAGGAGGGAGGCGGGGACCGGCTCTGAGGCACTGGTTCCAGAAACAGAGCGGGCAGGGGTCCCAGCAGGAACGGCCTCAGGCTTGGGTCCTCTGGGACTCTGCGTGGGGCTCAGGCTGCCCCAGAGGGTCCTGCAACCTGAGGGCTGCCCAGGGGACGGCCCCTGACCCTCACCTACAGCTGGCCCTGAGGCAGGACATGGACAACAGCTGGGGCTGCCCAGGTCACAGCAGAGTGCAGGGCTGGGTGGCACAGGTTCCGGCCCAGCCTGGGGGTCTGAGGGGCTAGAGCCCAGCCCTGCCCCTGACCTGCAGCCTCCTAGCCTGGCAGCACTTCTGGGCTCTGCTAACAGGGGCCTCCCGGGACTGGCTCGGAGCTGCCTCCTGAAGCAGGCACTCGGGTCCAGCCTGCGGTGGGGAGGGGCCACAGCACTGCCCCCCAATCCCAGGCGAAACCTGTACAAGGAGACTGAAAGGCGGGGCTGGTCGGACAAGTTGGGGGCTGCAGCAGGGAGGAGCTCTGCGCGCTCCCAGCCTGAGCAGGAGGGGCGGCCCCCACCAACAGCCTCCCAGGTGAGGGGGCCCCGCCTGCCTACCCGGCCCCAGCCCTGCGTGTGGTCGCACCTTACCCACCGGGCGTGCTCTGCGAAACGGCTTGTCCCGGTCCAGCCGGAAGCCATGGACCCCGAGGCCACCCGTGCAGCTGTCTGCTCGGGGATGGGCAAGCGAGCCAGACCCCAAGCGCCCAGCACGCACCCAGCTCACCCGCGGGGCGGCCCGAGCAGGACGGCGCGGGGCGGGGTCAGCCCCGGGCAACGGCGAGACCGCATTTCCGCGCGCAGCCGGCAGAGGGCGAGCGCCCACCGCCCACGACAGCGCCGCTAATTCGGGGCCAGGGAGGGGGCCGGGAAGGGGCCCTGGGAGAGGCGGAGCCTGGGAGGGTCTGTTGGGGGCGACAGGGCTGGGGAGGGGGTCTGGGGGAAGGTGAGTGCTGGGGGAGGGGGCCTGGGGGGAAGGCAGGTCCTAGGAAGGTCTGCAGGGGGAGGCAGGGGCTGGGGAGGGGGGCTGGGGGACGGTGAGTGCTGGGGGAGGGGACCTGGGGGGAAGGCAGGCCTAGGAGGGTCTGCAGGGGGAGGCAGGGGCGGGAGGGGGGCTGGGGGACGGTGAGTGCTGGGGGAGGGGACCTGGGGGAAAGGAGGGCCTAGGAGGGTCGGAAGGGGGAAGGCAGGGGCTGGGGAGGGGGGCTGGGGGACGGTGAGTGATGGGGGATGGGGGGGGGCCTGGGGGGAAGGCAGGGCCTAGGAGGGTCTGCAGGGGAGGCAGGGGCTGGGGAGGGGGGCTGGGGGACGGTGAGTGCTGGGGGTGGTCTGTGGAGGGAGGTGGGGGACTGGATGGAGGGGGCCTGGGCTGCAGTGGGGCTGGGGAGGGGGACTGGGGGGAGGCGGGGCGCTGGGGCGGCTGGAGCGTGGGGACCATGGGGGATTTGGATACACAGGAGGCGGGGCATGGGGCGCGAGGGTGGGCGGGGGGGGGGCTATGGAGGGCAAAGGGCCACGGGGCCACAGGGTCAAGGAAGGCGCAGGGGGTGCGTGGGTCTGTAAGGGGCACAGGGCGGGGGCGAGAGCGGGGCGCGGGGGTGCGATACCTGGGGGTGCCAAGGGCCAGGAGCTGTTGCAGTGCCTCCTTGTCCCAGGCCCGGCCAAGTTCTGGCAGGAGGACCTGGGCGGACAGTGTCTGGGCCTGTGGCTTCACCTAGAGGTGGGGCGGCACCAGGTGCAGCATCACTCACTCCAGGTGGGGCACCCTAAACTCCCAGATCCCTGAGGCCGGCCACCACTGTGCCCCTCACGACCTGGCCTGGGCCCCCAGCACCTCCCATCCCCTGGCCACCCACCCCGAGGGACCCCAGAAGCAGAGGCCTCACCTCTCTGGGCTCCCCTTCCAAGGATGTGAAACCGGGTGACATTGGGCGTGGCCGGCTGGTGTTCCACCCCAACCGAGCAGCGGGGCGTGGGGTGTGGGGGAGGATGGGGCAGGAGGAGGTTTAGGGAGCATGGGCGGCCCGCCGTGGTTGTCCCCAGCCATCCTGGCCCAGTCACAGGGCTCTGACTCTGGGGTCTCGGTGTGGCCTCGGCTGCCTGAGTCCCCTGAGTCCTTGAGCAGGGTTGGGGTCTTGGGGGCTGGGGACTCTTGGGCTGGAGCTTGGAGCTGTGCTGACTCTCCAGACCCCGCTGGGTGCCCCGGGAGGGCCGGGTGGCCATGCAGGACGCCCCTTCATCTGCACCTCCTCTGGGGCCTGGACAGGACCGCCCTCCGGACACAGCCTCAGGGGCCGGGTGCCTCTGGGTGGGGTTCCAGTGACCGAGCTGGTGAAGGACAACAGCGCTGGCCTGGCCTGGCCCACATGCTGGGGCATGGGGACGCTGCCACCCTACTTGCCCCAGGTGTAGGCCCATGGGCACTGTGCTGCCTGCAGACGCTGCGGAAAATCACACACCAGGGGCTCTCTTTGGTGGACTTCCCTTAGAGTCCTTCATGGGATCTTGCCAGGACCTCCTGCTGCCCCGGTCTCAGCCTGGGAGTCTTGGGTCCTGTCCCTCCCAGACTGGAAGGTGCCTGCTGCTCCCCCCTGTAGCCCCACCCATGCCCCGCACCCTCAGGCTGGGAACGAGGTGGAGGGGCTGCACACATCCCTGATGGCGCTGCGAGAGAAGCTTCTAGAAGCGGAGCAGTCGCTGGGCAACCTGGAGCACACACAGGAGCCTGGAGAAAGACATCACCGCCAACACCAGCAGCGGCTGCGTGGACCGCCAGGCGTGCACAGCCACTGCGCCCCTACCCCACCTCCTGCAGCTGTGGGGCCAGTAAGCGGCTGGCACCGTGCAGGCACCATCCTGCATTCTCCCAGATAAAGAGCATGTTAGCTTTCTGCACAGGGCGTGTGCACCAGGGGGGGCTTTCCCCTTGCTCTCCGTCTGGGCTGGAGTCTCGGTCCCCTGTGTGGCAGCTCTACCCACAGACTCATCCCAACTGTGGGAGACGGGGTTGGTGTCAGAGCCCAGGAGCAGGAGCCCCTGGGCCTCAGAGGGCAGGACAAGCCCAGGTGAGGGCTGGGGCTCCACAGCACGGCCCAGCCACGGCCACGGACGGCATGTTCAGCCCAGAGTCCGGCCATCCGGCTCCCCTCCCTGCTCGCCTCCCCACTCCCCCACCAGTGCTAGCTCCTCTGTCCTTTTGCCAGAGTCTTGGGGCCTTGGGACATCCTTTGGGACCCCTGCATCTCCCCACCTCTTCCCCCTGCACCTCCAGGCCCCCAGCCTCAACTTGCATACCCTTTGAGACGGGGCGCTCGCTCTGCCTGGAGCTCCTCCCGCTGCTGGTGCACCTGCTGGGACGATCCTCCAGGTGGTCCCGCTCAGACCGCCCGCTTGCGCAGCCCGCTGTCCCCAGCATCCGTGCCCAGGACCCCCAGACTTAGGCAGATCTGCAGGGGGTCCCTCCCGCACCCCCAGGATGGGGCCCACCCAGAGAGCATGTAGGTGGGGGTGCCGTCTCCAAGACCCAGGCCCAAAGGGCTCTTATGCCAGCCTGGAGGGGACCGGAAGGTAACAGGTACAAGCCCCTCCATGCCAGCCACCCACTGGAACCCCGACCTGGGCAGCTCTGTGAGCTAGGGGGGGTCAGCAGGTGGAAGTTGCTGCTGGGGGCGCTGGGAGGACAGTGGGGCGCCTTTCACGTGGGGCTAACAGACCTCTCTCCCCCATCCGCTGACACCCCCTGCAGAGATCACTGCTGGAGAGGAAAAACGCCACCTCAGTCCCCTGCCGTTCACCGTGGGGAGGGGACGGTGCTGACTGCTGGACGCGGTCACCCGGCAGGTGGAGCCTGCACAGGGGATATCTGGGCGAGGCTGTGTGTGAGCAAGGGGGGCAGGGAGAGCTTCCTGGATGAGGGGCCCTGACTTCCACAGCACAGGTCAGGCCACAGGGGCTGGGACCAGGGACGGAGGTGTCTGTGCTGGGCCTCTCGCCTCATCTGGAGCTCGCTGAGGCCTAGCCCTTCAGGTCTCTGGGCTCTCTCACCCTGGTGCCTGCCCAGACAGCCCCTCTCCCTCGGCCCTGGGCCCTGTGGGAGGAAGAGATGTACGTGGCGGGGCGTGCGAGGGCACCCCCCGCAGGTGGAACGGACTCAGGCGGTCTCTCCCTGCTGTCTGGTGGTGGGGGAGCTGCATGGAGGCAGTGGCCAGGCCCCAGCCCGTGCCGGTAACCCTCGGAGACAGAGCACTTATCCCCGTTTTGCATACAGGACACCGAGGCCCAGGAAAGCCCAGGCCCTGCCATGTGATTCGGCTCCAAGCCTTGGCACAGATGGTTCCTCCTGCCCTTTCTCCTACAGCCCCGGGACCGTCCAGGGAGCAGGGCAGCTGCTGTGATCTGGGAGAGTCTGCCCTGTGACAGGCTCATTGCTGACCGGGCAGAGCCCGCACCGGCTTGGAGTCCCACTGCCGGGCAGCAACGATTCCTCTGCCCAACTGGCCCCTCCCAGAGGGGCAGACCCTGACCCTGAAAGGTGGGCCCAAAAGCTTCCGGAATCTTCTCTCCAGCACAGGCTGTTCCAGAGAAAACGTCACCTCCCGTCACCGCAGAAGCCATGCCGTTCGTTAGGAGTCGCCGGTCACCACGGCGACAACCGGGGCCGGCTCTCATTCTTTGGGGCCATTAAAATTCACTCTGGGTGCTGTTGCCACGGGGTCTTGGCAGCCAGGAGCAGAGAAGAGGACCCAGAGTGGAGCCTCACCCGGGGGCTGCAGGCAGCTCACGTCCTGTGCACACAGCCCCTCAAAGCCGCTCAAGGGCACCAGACGGTCTGGGTGACCTCCGGGGGGGATGAGGAACCGCCTCTCTGCAGTCCCCCTGGCACGGGGGGGCCTGGAGCTAGGCAGAAGCTGGTGAACTCAAAGGCCCCTGAGCCTGGGTAGGGGCTTTACTCCCTGCTGCCTGGGACACCACAGCCAGGGAGGGGTAGGGTGTGGGTGAGTGGCGGCTGCAGAGCCCCATGCCTCCTGCAGGAGGGGTGGCCTGGCCCTGCCCCATCCTGCATCCAGGGCTCTGGGTGGTGCTCAGACCCGGTGCCAGCCTCCGTGGGTGTAGGTGGGGGTGAGGTCCCTGTGCCGTGCCCGCTCCAGCCCCACAGGGAGCTGCTGGCTGCTGTCACTCCCCACGTGGCGGCTCATCATGCATTCTCGGCCAGTGGCCATTAAGAGGCTTGGGAGATAATGGTCCCTCCACGCCGGCCCCACACTCAGGCCTCATTATCGCCTAGGCCCAGGCAGCACTCAGGCCTGTCGGGTCCTCAACAGGCTGAGGCCCCCCTGTCCCCCCCGGGAGGGGGTGGCTTATGGAAAGCCAAGGGCGGGGGGAAGGGGGAGGGGGCCTGGAAGGAGTCTCCGAGGCCTGTTGGTGTCACCAGGCTGGGAACACAGAGCCAGGTGCTGTTCTGAGCACGAGGCAGGTTCCAACTTTGGGCCTCACGTGCACTTTACAGCTGGGGGAACAGCCCAGGGGTCCCTGCGCCTGCGCCCACTGTGCTCCCACACCAGGGCCAGGCTGATTACTGTAGCCTGATGATGGGCGCGACTCCCGGGCTGGAGAGGGGCCAACACCCCCGCCCCCAATTTCCTGACCTCCCCACTCCCACACATGCAGGGAGACTGCAGACTACCGGACTGGGGCACGCAGGGGCCGCCCACTGTGTGCTGAAAAAGGAGCCCCAGACTTTCACAGTCTAACAGTAAAATCTTGAACCCCATGGATAGAGCCCTCTCCGTTTTCTGGGTGCACCCCAAACGCCTTCTTTTAGAAAGACTGGCCACGCCTCTCCAGGGCCGAGTGAGCCCGTGCATCCAGGAGCCCCCCGTCTGCACAGCAGGGAGCTGAAGGCTGGGAGGGAGGGGTGGAGTTGGGGGTTTTGCTGAGACCCCTCCCCTGGCACCCCCACCTGCACCTCACTGGCATGAGCGCCCTGCAGCACGGAGAGGGGGCGGTCCTCCTGGGACCCGCCAGGGACACTGCTGGGTGTCTGTGGGGGGCGGGCCCCAGGGCGCCCAGCAGCAGCCGCTCCCCCGTCGCCAGGGCAATGCCGCGGTCGTGCCTGGCCAGGGCTATTTCTGTCCAGGAGACATGCTGTCCTGCCCCACTGAGTCACCCTCCGCGCTGCCTGCCCACCCCACTCAGGCCTGGCCTGCAGCTTCTGTGCCACAGTGGTTCGGGCATCGGCCCCGCCAGCCGCCTGCCCAGACGGACTCTCCCCAGGCCAGGTCATCCCAGGCCACCCGAACCTGAAAGGCCCCAAGGCACCTTTCCCGGGCCGTTCACCCACCCCTCAACCTCCTTCCACCCTGCCTTGTGCTTGGGGAGGCTCCGGGACCTGCCCCCAACAAGGGGGACTGTCAGGAACACCCATCTATTTTTGGGGGGCAGTTCTGCTGGTGTCAGGGGGCACTGAGTGGCACAGGGAGGGGACTCAGGTTCCCTGTGTCTGGGCCTCAGGGACGCTCTGGACACTTCTGAGCTCCATGGGTGCCCATTTCACGGGCGTGGAGGCTAAGGCTCAGACCCAGGGTGCAGTGGAGTGTTGGCGTCTGCCCATCTTTCTCCACCAGCCCCAGGAGCCCCGCTCTGTCCCACTGGGACGCACCTGCAGAGCTGTGTTCTCGCCCCCCAGGTTACAGCTACGCAGAGCTGGCTCGGTGGGCTGCAGGCGCTGTAGTCACAGGGTCTCGGGTCCTCACACCGCATCTGTGCCGCCACAGCCAACAGGGTGAAGATGGCTGTCCCCAGAGGGGGCTGCTGGGCCTGGTGGGTGCCGCTGCCAAGGGTGAGCTGTCACTGCCCAGGCCCAGCTGGAGGGGGAGGCTGGAACCAGCCACAGTTGGTGCGGCTCCCACCACAGCCCTCCCCAGCCCCTGCTGCCCGCAGCCTGGCACACGTAAGCCCCCACAGGGGGGACCCCTTGGTTTCCCCTCACCTCCTGTCCTCCTTTCTCCTTGGTCTTTAGCATGGGGGTGCTGAGGGTCAGGCCAAGCTGAGGGGCTGCGGGGAGAGCGGGACCCCAGGCCGCGCACGAATCTGCCAAGGGAACTGAGCCAGCTCGGGGCCCCTCCCCGCCTGCAGTCTGCTTTCGGGCAAGGCTGCCACAATTCTCACGCCACATCCAGCACCTCCCGCAACAGGGACCGGCTTGTGGAGGAAGGACCCGTGGGGAATGGCCGCATGTCTGTGTCCAGAGGCCCAGGGTCGGAGCGGAACGAGGCCAGGGTGCTGTGTGGGCTTGGCCTCGGGCCTATAGACAATGAAGCCCCCGGCTGCTGAGGCCTGGGAGGCCTGGGAGTTATTCCTGCAAGTGGTCCGGCCCAGTCCTTATCCACCGAGAGGCAGGGCTGCTTCGGGGCCTCCCCAGGGTGTCATGAGGGAAGGAAGACTGAAGGGGCCCCATGGAACCTGGGCAGACTGCGCTCCTGGGCTCCGTCCAGCCTGGCCTCCCTGCCAGCAGCATGAGGGCTGTGTGTCACCGGGGGGCCTGGTGGCCAAGAGGGCCCCATGCAGCATGGAGGCCTTGGTCTGGGCCCGAACACTGGCCTTGGCCTACGGCCCCCTTGCCGGGCCCGCCCAACCACAGCTTCCACCTCCCTGCTTCTCCTCAGGGCGCCGCACCCCAGGCGGGCAGCAAGCTTGGTTTCCTGATGGAGGAGAGCCGCGTGCCCACGGCACCATCCCGCAACCCAGCCGGCCAAGACCCTGGGCCCCAGCCCCACTCATGGGCATGAGGCTGGCGGGAGGACCCTAGGGCCGCGAAGCAGGCTTCGCAGCGGACGTGGGGCCCTGCCAGCATCCTGTCCAGAGCCTGACGGAGCTGGCCTCTCAGCCTGTTGGTCTTGGACGGCCCAGAGGAAGCCACAGGCGCCCGGGCGGGCATGAAAGGGCTCTTTGACGGCTGGGTTGCCCGGACAGTCACGCAGATGGCCGACCAGGCAGGGAGCATCCCTGAATCCCTGAGACGGTAATGGGGCGCGGGGTCTGGGGTGGTCATGGGGGTCTTCACAGCTGCCCTGGGCAAGCCGGGCTCCCCCTGAATCCCAGTGGAGCAGGATCAAGCCCCGATTGTCTGCCAGGCAGGGCCAGGGGCTGGGACGGCCGGGAACTCTGTGGGGGCTCCTGCAGGCCTCCGTCCATGGACACACCCACTCCTGCCAGGCTGCCTCCGCTGGAGGAGTCCAGGGGGGTCTTGTGGTATCCAGTGGGGCCAGGGGGTGAGTCAGGGTCTGCTGAGCTTGCGGGGAGGCAGGCAGATGGGGTCTCAACAGCCAGAGACATTCCACCCACCTGGAATGACCCACTGCAAAAGGAAGGACCTTGCCCTGTGCTGCAATCCCAGAGGGCTTCCTGAAGGAGGCAGCCTAGATCTTTGTCCAGCAGAGCCCATCTTCAGGGAAGATTGAGGACCCCGACCCGGTGCACCTGCCCTGGCAGAAGATACTCCTGGCCAAGCCTCCAGATGTGGCTGTGAGGGGAGTGGGGTAGGCAAGGCCCACCTGGCAGGGGGCAAAACTGAGACTGGCTTGTTGGGGCAGCTGCTGGTAGAGTCAGGAGGGGGCCCACCTTGTTCATGGGGACCCAGGCTGGCTCTGGCTCCCCCTCGGCAGCAAGGTAGGACCATCCTTCCCTAGTCTGGGGGAGGCAGAGGGGTGGTCTCCCAAGGCCCCTGCAGGCCCTGCCCTGAGGGCTCTGGACGAGAGGCTCTCTAGGCCCAGCTGAGACTGTGCCTCCGTGCACTGTGCAGGGCCCCCCGCTCCAGGCCAGCTTTGGGGGGCCTTTCCCTGGAGCAGGCCAGCCGCCATGCCCCAGGGCTCTGCCCAGTCACAGAGGGTGGGGCCTTGGGTGGCCATCCCTCCTGACTTTAGAGGGCTGTCTCAGAGACCTCTGTGTCCCATAATGGCTTCTTCTCCATCTGCTGGGTGTGGGGGCCCCAGCTTTGGGGACCAGGACTCCCCGACTCCAGGTGTGCAGGGGGCCTGGTGCAGCCCAGAGTGTAGCAGCCCCTCAGCCCCAGCCTTGGCCTCACCCACTGGGTCAGGACTGTCTGTGTCCAGGCAGAAGCTCCCGCCTCCACCGGCTGTATTCCCAATGGGGACTGGGTGGGGCTGGGCTGCCGTAGGGTCTGGGGCCTGCAGCTGGGGCATCTCCTTCTAAGTCCCTCCCCTCTTCCCTCTCCCCCAGCCCTGGCCAAGATGGCAGCGCCCACCCTGCTGCTCCTGGCACTGCTGCTGCCCGTGGGGGCCTGGCCTGGGCTGCCCAGGAGGCCCTGTGTGCACTGCTGCCGCCCGGCCTGGCCCCCTGGACCCTATGCCTGGGTGAGTGACGGGGACCCGTGGAGGAGGCTGCCTCGAGTGCGGCCCACCATAGACATTGAAATCCTCAAAGGTGAGGCCCGTGGGTGCTGCCTGCATGCTCCCCCACCAGGACCCAAGAGTCCACAGGGAGTGGGAGGGGACCTGGGGCTCGGGAGGAGGGCAGGAGGGGACGCTGAGCCCCCGTCTCTGCCCTGGCAGCACTCCCTGCCCAGGGACTCCTGGGCTCCCCCCTCAAGCAGGAAGAAGCCTGGCTTGGGAAGGGGCCCACGATCCAAAGTGGGGTGCGAGGACCCTGGGGAGGGACCAGGGTTCCTGAGATCCCCAAAGTAGCAGCTCCTTGGGAAGGGAGACTGGGCGGCCCGCTTGCTCTGAGACCCCTTGACAAGGCTGCGCTGTCCTGAAGGCTGGACAGCAGGCCGTACTAAGGTTAGACTTGGGTAGGAACTTCCCAGCCTTCTCATTCTTTAACACCCAACCCAGACTGTAGCTGGCCCTGACCACCCATGTCCCCAACCCTCCCAGTGGGGACGGCCTTTTCACAGGCCTTGGTCCAGCCACACCTTTGGAGAATGGCTTCTCCCCATCTTACAGAAGTGGACACGGAGGCTGGGTCAGGGGCCATCACTTGCAAAGACTGTGTCCTTACAGTGACCCTTGAGCCCCAGCCTGGGTGCTTGGAATCGGGGAGGCCTGCCCAGCCCGGCCCCGACCCGCGGCTTCCGCTTGTTCCCTGCAGGTGAGAAGGGCGAGGCCGGCGTCCGAGGTCGTGCCGGCAGGAGCGGGAAGGAGGGGCCGCCGGGCGCCCGGGGCCTGCAGGGCCGGAAAGGTCAGAAGGGGCAGGTGGGGCCGCCGGGCGCCCAGTGCCAGCGCGCCTACGCGGCCTTCTCCGTGGGCCGGCGCGAGGGCCTGCACAGCTCCGACGACTTCCAGGCGGTGCCCTTCGACACGGAGCTGGTGAACCTGGACGGCGCCTTCGACCTGGCCGCGGGTCGCTTCCTCTGCACGGTGCCCGGCGTCTACTTCCTCAGCCTCAACGTGCACACCTGGAACTACAAGGAGACCTACCTGCACATCATGCTGAACCGGCGGCCCGCGGCCGTGCTCTACGCGCAGCCCAGCGAGCGCAGCGTCATGCAGGCCCAGAGCCTGATGCTGCCGCTGGCCGCGGGCGACGCCGTCTGGGTGCGCATGTTCCAGCGCGACCAGGACAACGCCATCTACGGCGAGCACGGAGACCTCTACATCACCTTCAGTGGCCACCTGGTCAAGCCGGCCGCCGAGCTGTAGCCGGGTGAGGGGCCCCGCGGCTGAGCCCAGCAGCCTGTGTGCTGGGGGGGTGGGGGGGCAGCAGAGCTTCAGCGCCGACTGTGTGCAGGGATTGGTTGAGCGTCCACTGTGTGCAGGGGCTGATTGAGCACCGACTGTGTGCAGGGATTGGTTGAGTGCCGACTGTGTGCAGTGATTGGGTGAGCGCCGACTGTGTGCAGTGATCGAGCGCCCACTGTGTGCAGTGACTGGGTGAGCACTGTGTGCAGGGATTGGTTGAGCGCCGACTGTGTGCAGGGATTGGTTGAGCGCCGACTGTGTGCAGGGATTGGTTGAGCCCCGACTGTGTGCAGTGATTGAGTGCGGACTGTGTGCAGGGATTGGTTGAGCACAGTGTGCAGGGCTTGGTTGAGCGCCGACTGTGTGCAGTGATTGGTTGAGCCCCGACTGTGCAGTGATTGAATGCCGACTGTGTGCAGGGATTGGTTGAGCACTGTGTGCAGGGATTGGTTGAGCGCCGACTGTGTGCAGTGATTGGTTGAGCCCCGACTGTGTGCAGTGATTGAGTGCCGACTGTGTGCAGGGATTGGTTGAGCACCGTGTACAGGGATTGGTTGCACGCTGACTGTGTGCAGGGATTGGTTGAGCGCCCACTGTGTGCAGGGATTGGTTGAGCGCCGACTGTGTGCAGGGATTGGTTGAGCCCCGACTGTGTGCAGTGATTGAGTGCCGACTGTGTGCAGGGATTGGTTGAGCGCCCACTGTGTGCAGTCATTGGTGTTCACCCCCAGGATGCACCACTGTGTGCAGGGATTGGTTGAGCGCGACTGTGTGCAGGGATTGGTTGAGCACCGACTGTGCAGTGATTGAGCGCCGACTGTGTGCAGTGATTGGTTGAGCTCCGACTGTGTGCAGTGATTGAGTGCCGACTGTGTGCAGGGATTGGTTGAGCGCTGTGTGCAGGGATTAGTTGAGCGCCGACTGTGTGCAGGGATTGGTTGAGCGCCCATTGTGTGCAGGGATTGGTTGAACGCCCACTGTGTGCAGGGATTGGTTGAGCGCCCGCTATGTGCAGTGATTGGTTGAGCGCCCACTGTGTGCAGGGATTGGTTGAGCCCCGAACTGTGTGCAGTGATTGGTTGAGCGCCGACTGTGTGCAGTGACTGGTTGAGCGCCCACTGTGTGCAGGGATTGGTTGAGCGCCGACTGTGTGCAGGGATTGGTTGAGCGCCGACTGTGTGCAGGGACTGGGCTATGTGGAGTGCTGGGTGTAATGGGAGCAAGTCTGACCCGCACCTGCCCTCACAGGGGCTGGCACACAGGAAGCCACGTGGACGAAGGCCTGTGGTGCTGTGTGTGCGGTGGGTGGGGCCGGGTGGTGGAGCCTGCCGGGTGCCTCCGCATGGGATGTTGGGGGCCCGGTTGCTCACCAAGGTACTCGCTCTCATGGCCGAGGGGCCATTCTGCTTATAAAAGCTGTGCCAGGCACCCCGCTGTGGAGATATTCATTCGACTTTGGGTATTTGCCAAGCACCTGACAGGTGTGGCTGGACCCGGGGGAGGCCAAAAGGGTCGAAGGAAGACAGTAACTTCCAGGCAGTGTTAGGGGCACCCAGCACTCACAGTGGCCTGGCAGAGGCTTGTCCTTGGCAGGAAACACGTGGCTGAGCGCAGGGGGGCCCGTTTTGGGGACTCACGGGTCCCCAATCTGTCTGAATGGGTGGGGGCTGGAGGAAGATTGGACCCTGATGGGCACCAGAGCCGGAGGGAACCTCAGACCCCCACGGAGTGGCCTCATGCTTAGACAGGGATGAAAGTCGGGTCCACATGGCCTGGCTGCAGTTGTGGGGGCAGAAAGGGCCCTGTCTGGGAGTGTGGGTGGGTCGGTCCCTCCAGGCAAGAGTCTGGCCCAGCTATGGTCACTGGAAGCCTCTGTTACCCTCACCAGCTGGAACAGCTGCGGCCCCTCCCGGAAGCTCTCCCGGCCACGTGCTCACTTGTCTCTGGAACCACCTCAACCCAGCCTGGGCCTCCCTCCCCCTCTTCCTAGCCCCTCTAGCCCAGCCGCCCACCCACTGCTTCCTCCTCCTTGGTGTGCTATCTGTGGCAGCCTGGCCACTGGGCCCTGGCAGGAACAGCGTCAGGAGTCACCGGGGCTCAGCCATGCTGCCTGGAACCCTCACAAGGCCCTCCATAAAGCATCCCCGGGCGGGGGGGGCAGGAGAGCCCCCACAGATGCACCAAGAGTGGGCGCGTGGGGGTCCGGAACAGGTGCAGGGTCCCAGGTGCCCCCACGGCCCCTAGATCCTTATCCACCCTGGGACGTCCAGGCCCATGGAGTGCCCAGCCCGCCTGTCTCCCTCTTCAGGACCTGCTCTGCCCCCATGCCCTCCCCATAGGGGCCCCCACTAGTCCTGACCAATTTCTGAGCAGCTAGGTCCACAGCCTGCCCCGGGAGGGTCTGTGAGGGGACAGTCCCCCACATCAGGGTGCACCCTGCAGGGTGGGGCCAGCTGAGGAGAGAGGTAGGAGGGCAGGGGGACCTTGTCTGTCCATCTGGCAGCACACACTGGCTGGGAGGAAGCAGCCAGGAACAGTGACCTTCCCTGTCACCACCGGGCCCCAGCCTGAGAGACTGCTCAGTCGTCCCCACTACCTGCCACTGGACCAGGCCTGGGGGCAACCTGCAGTGGGGGTTGGGCAGAGGAACCGGGGGAGGAGGGGGGAGGGTGGCAGGAGATGGGGGTCAGGGCCATCTCCACCACAGCCACCGTTTTTGTGTGAAGACTGCGGACCTTCCAGGCCCACCCTTGGGATATGCCATCCTGAGAGCCCCAGCTGGCTCCCCCGTCTCCCCACCTCGCCTCACTCCTGTCCTGGGACACAGGGTGCCCTGCCGTTGGGAGGTGATGCGCCGAGGCCTGGCCAGAGTCTGCAGAACCCACGTGTGTGTGTGCTGGGAGCCACTCCCCAGGCAGGCGGGGGACCAAGCGTGGCCCTCAACAGTGCAGGACAGGAGGAGGAGCGTCTACGGGGACCCCCATTTGCTGTGCACACATGGCCCCTCTGCAGGGAGATGGGCTCTGTCCTGGCCGCGCCACCCGCCCGCTGCCCAAGCCTGCTGCCTCCTAAGACCCCCGGCATCCACCTTTTTCCCTGAGGCTGTCGCTGGGTCCAGGCTGCCCCGCAGCACCCCCAAGCGGCCCCGTACTCAAGTCCCACTTGGTGTGTCTGTGGGGTGTGGTAGCAGGGCTCCTGGGTGTGGTGACAACCACGGACGGGGGCGCTGGGGCCGGTGGGCGGGGCTGGTGAACCCTGGCCCTGCTAGAGGGGGTCGGGGGGGGCACTGGCGCTGGGGCTGGACTGGGAACCTTCCCGCTCCTTCGCCCCACACTGAGGCGGGCGGTGCCTTAGGCTGCACTTCGGCCCGAGCCTGAGTCCCCTCCTGGCTGGAATACAGGACACGCCCAGGGTGCCTGGCAACCGGCAGCGGTCGGAGCCATCTCCAGGCACTCACGGGGCCTCGGCACAGAGGCTTCCGCCTTAGAGATAAAGGCGCCCGAACAGGAAGGGGCAGGCTGAGGGAAGATTGGCAGACCTCAGGCCTCCCACCCCGACCTGGACACCCCCAGCCCTACCCCACTTGCTGAGGGCCGGTGGTGCTGAGGGGCCGGGAGAGAAGCCCACAGCCCGGTCCTCGGCTGCAGCAGCCGGTCGCCTGCTCAGCACTCCGGGGAGCCGGCGGAGCCTTGTGCTCACTCTGCCCCTTCCCAAGTGAGGACACCCAGTGCCACGTGGGCAGAGCCGGGCTGCAGCCACGTCCCACCCACCCCACACAGAGCCCGTGTCCCTGCCAGCTCTGCCTGTGGCCTCAGGTCCCGTGCAGCAGTGGGGGTGCAAAGGCCTCTGTCAGGGACCCCGGAGCAGCTGTGAGGGGCCCTGGGCTTGCAGGTCCAAAGTGGGTACTGCCCAGAGCCGAGCCCTGGGTGTGCGGACCTGGGAGGACTGGAGCCGAGCCCTGGGTGTCCCGGAGGACTGGGGCTGAGCCCTGGGTGTCAACTGCACAGCTCCAGGGGTTCCTGCTTGGGAGGATCCCCAGGAGGAGCCTGTTGGGGTCAAATGTGGCAGGTGCTTGAAGAACCAGAGGCGGGGGGTATGAGCTGCTGGGGGTGGGGGTCCTGGCTGGCCATGCAGAGGTTCTTGGCCCGGGTGAGAGAGCAGGGCTGGCTGGGAGATGGGAGCCAGGTGTCCGGACCACCCCAGGGCCAGGGAGGATGTCTACTCTCGCAGGCTGCCTGTTCTGCGCCCGGGAAGCCCTCCCAGAATCCCAGACGACCGTTCCCTTCCCTGGCCCTGGCCCAGCTGCCCCGGGGTCTCCAGCCTGTGTGATTCCAGAGAACCTGTGCTGTCGGGGTGGCAGGTGGTCCTGAGGAAGAGAGTCTCGGGAAGACGCTGGCCCCTGCACCAGGGAGCCCAGAAGGAGCCCGTCACCAGATCCAGCCAAGAACCTGGACGTGACCACAGCAGGCCCGAGGCCAGGCACCCATTCCGAGGGACAGGCTGGACCTCCCAGCACAGGCGTCACCATGGCCTGTGGGCAGTTGCAGCCGCTGATGTTAAGAAGCCTGAGCAGGGGTCAGGTGAGCAGGGGTGCCAGGTCTCTTGGAAGCTGGCAGGGTGTCTAATGAACGCCAGTGGCGACCCGGGTTCTGGGAGAGCCGGGGTGGGGAGACGCCTGCGAGAGCCTCAGACAGCAGGACCTGCATCCCGCCAACCTTCCAGGTTGATTTGTTTAAAAAACAATGACACAGAACTGAAAGTGAGACAAGATAAGGTCACGATTCTCTGCCTGTGATAAACGCCTGAGGGATGCTGGCAGCGCCAGGCGGGAGCAGAAAGACGGACACTTGGTAGAGGCCAGAGACACGAAAAGCAGCGACCCGTCAGAGCCACGCCGGGCACCCCCGTGGTTGGCCCGTGCCAGCTTTGATCATGAGTCAACCACACAGGAAGGGACTGGGGAGCACGGCTTTCCGCGGGGACATCCCTGTGACATTCCGGGCGAGCACTGGGCTGGGAGGCAGCTTATCCCATGTGACTTTATCCGTTTAGTGGAATTCCAGTAAAAATCCAATTTTGAATGTTTAGGTGAAATTCATACTACATAGAATTGAGCATTTGAGAGTGAACAGTTGCATGGCACTACACATTCAGCCGTCACCTCTGTCTAGTTCCCAAATGGTTCCGTCCCCCCGAAAGAAATGTACACCCCTCAGCAGTCACTCCCCACTCCCCTGTCCACCCCCTGGCAGCCACTGCTCCTCTCTGTGTCTGTGAACGGCCATGTTGTGGCCTTTTCATGGAAATGGAATCACACAAGTAATATTCTGTCCTGTGAATGGACCACATTTGTTTATCCATTGTTGGTTGATGGACACCTGGGTCATTTCTACTTTCTGGCTATTATGGATTGTAGATAATGCTACTATGACCATTTCTGTACAAATTCCTTTTTTTTTTTTTTTTTTGAGACAAGATCTTGTTCTGGCACCCAGGGTGATGTGCGGTGACGCAGTCACTCATTGCAGCTTTGAAGTCCCGGGCTCAAGCTGTCCTCCCACCCCAGCCTCTCAAGTCGCTGGGACTGCAGGCGCGTGCCACCGCACTTGACTAATTTTTAATTTTTTTTTTTTTGGTAGGTATAGGGCTTCGCCATGTTGCCCAAGCTGGTTTTAAACTCCTGGACTCAACTGATCCTCCAGCCTCGGCCTCCCAAAGTGCTGGGATCGTAGGCATGAGCCACCATGCTGGCCCAAATTCCATTTTTTAATATTTTGTAAAAGCAACGTTGAAGAGGACCTGGAAGAATGGATAGAATTGTAAACAATTTAAACTCCGTTCAGTGTTGCGTGGACACTTTCCCTGTTAGATACCATAGCACAGTGGCCACCAAGCAGACAGGACTGCCAGGGCTCCTCACCCCTGAAGAACAAGAGGGCGCCTCATATACCAGGAAGGCAGAGGCAGCCACAAGGAGGGGTATTTTTCATTTGCAATTCATGTCGCCTGTAATCCCAACACTTTATGAGACTGAGGCGGGCCGATCACCTGAGGTTGGGAGTTCGAGACCAGCCTGACCAACTTGGAGAAACTCTGTCTCTACTACAAAAATACAAAATTAGCCGGGCGTGGTGGCGCATGTCTCTAATCCCAGCTACTTAGGAGGCCGAGATAGGAGAAGTGCCTGAACCCGGGAGGCAGAGGTTGCAGTGAGCTGAGATCGCGCCACTGCACTCCAGCCTAGGCAACAGAGCAAAATTCCGTCTCAAAAAAAGAAAAAAAATTCATGTAATGTGATAAGACAAATTTCAGTTGAATGCAAGCATTTTCAGCCATACAATGTTTAGAAACGTGGGACCAGCTGGACGCGATGGCTCACGCCTGTCATCCCAGCACTTTGGGAGGCCAAGGCAGGTGGATCACTTGAGATCAGGAGTTTGAGACCAGCCTGGCCAACATAGTGAAATCCCGTTTCTACTAAAAATACACAAATTAACTGGGTGTGGTGGTGGGTGCCTGTAATCCCAGCTACTGGGGATTACAACCTCTGAGGCAGGAGAATTGCCTGAACACGAGAGGGAGAGGTTGCCGTGAGCTGAGATCACGCCACTGCATTCCAGCCTGGGTGACAGAGTGAGACTCTGCCCCCCATCCACGCACACACACAAAACCACCACCAAAAGCCATGTGGGACTGTGGGATGTACTCCCCATGTTCACAAGAGAATTACTCACTGTAGCCAGAAGGTAGCTGCTGTGGTCAAAATGTGCCCCCAGAATTCCTGTGCTGAAGCTGATGGTCACTGTGATGGTACTAAGAGGTGGGGTAGGCCAGGCGCGGTGGCTCACGCCTGTAGTCCCAGCATTTTCAGAGGCCGAGGCGGCCAGATCACCTGAGGTCAGGAGTTTGAGACCAGCCTGGCCAACATGGCGAAACCCTGTCTCTACCAAAAATACAAAAATTAGCCAGGCATGGTGGTGGGAGCCTGTAATCCCAGCTACTTGGGAGGCTGAGGCAGAAGAATCACTTGAACCCAGGAGGCAGAGGGTGCAGTGAGCCGAGATTGCGCCATTGCACTCCAGCCTGGGCAACAGAGCGAGATCCTGCCACACGCACTCACACAACCACCACCAACAAACGCATGTGGGACTGTGAGATGTACACCCATGTTCACAGCAGCATTACTCACTGTAGCCAGAAGGTAGGTGCTGTGGTCGGAATGTGTCCCCAAAACTCCTATGCTAAGGCTGATGGTCACTGTGACAGCACTAAGAGGTGGGGTAGTCTATGACACCCCACCTGAGCAGGAGTGGACTCAGACTGTGGACACAGCCCAGGTGTCCACTGATGACAAATGGAAAAACCAAACATGGTCCATCCATGCAAGGGGACAGGGGTCAACCTCAAACAGGAAGGAAATTCTGGCACATGCTCCATGGATGAGCCTCAAAGACAGTGCACTGAGTGAAATAAATCAGTCACAAAAGGACAAATGCTGCCTGATTCCACTTGCATGAGGCACCTAGAGGACTCAAATTCATAGAGACAGAAGGTAGAAGGGGGGTGCCGGGGCTGGGGGGTGGGAATAGGGAGTCGTTTAATGAGGACAGAGTTTCAGTTTGTGATTCTGAAAAGAGTTCTGGAGATAAATGGGGATGATGGTTGCACCACAATGTAACTGTCCTTAATGCCACAGGACCACACACAAAAATGGCCATGGTGGTAAAATTCTGTTATATGTATTTTACCAAAATATTAAAAGAATACGTGGGGATATTTGGCCAATCTGTGAATGGGGAAAAACCTCCCACTGATAAAAAGCGGAAGAATTTTCCAAAGAGATACATGATAGGTTGGACTTCATGAAAGTAAAACTTTCTGCTTTGTGTCAATCTTGAAATTAAAACATGGGACCCTAGGAAGGGCTGTCCCAAGGACAGCAAAGGACAGCCTTGCTGCCCTGCAAGGGTCTTGCACAGATGGAGGAGGAAAACTTGAGAGGAAACAGAATTTGGAAGATATAGGAAGGAATGAGAAATCATCATGGATTCACACCATCGCGAGTGCCAGTGTCTAGATATTCTCGTGTGGCTCACAGGCATCTCCAAGCTGCCTGGTCCATGTCTCTCAGGAAACACATGGGCAGGGCCTGGCAGGGGACCACAGAAGGCAGACCCAGTGTACAGAGAGCTGGGCAAAGCCATAGCGAGGTGGACAGGAACAGCAGCCAGACCTCCTTCTCCTGTGAACCTCTCCCCACTGCACCGGCAGCCATGGCACGATCAGAGCCTCTCAGGCTCAGGCAATCCTCCTGCCTCAGGCAGTCCCTGAGATGACAGGCGTGCACCTCCACCACTAGCTAATTTTTGTAGATTGTGTAGAGATGGGGTCTTACTATGTTGCCCAGGCTGGCCTCAAACCCCTGAGCTCAAGCTATCTGCCTGCCTCAGCCTCAGCAGTTGTTGGGATTATAGGCGTGACCCTGGCCCGGAGCACCTGGCCCCGATGGTGTCCTCGTGAGCCCTCCTCAAGCCACACTAGGTGATGACGCCCGTTTCCCAGGACAGGGACAGGGCCCTGGGAAGCATGGGTTGAGGAGTGGGAACCACAGACGCCCGTGAGCAGCAGAGGAACATGAACAGATTTGTGTTTGGGATAAAACGGGGCTGGAAGTGGACGTGGGGTTAGGAGTAAGGAGGGAGACATAGCCAGAGGCAGGGGCTGCTGTGGCCAAGATGGGGTGGGGACAGAGGAGAATGAACCCAGGAGGTTGACTCCACCTAACAGCCTGCCAGGGGCCCTGGGCAGCTCCTGCTACCCACGGGAGTGCACAGCCTGAGGTGGCTGCAGGGTCTCCAGTGTGGCCAGCACCAGCCTCTGCTGCACCCATGGGGTTGGTCATGCTGCCAATACCTGGCCTTGGATGGGCAGAGGGGTCCGTCCTAGGGGCAGCCTTCCCCCAGCCTGCCTCCCTGAGATCCCACAGCTGGTCCCACTCCCCATCCCCACCTCACCCACTCTCTCGAGGTCTCGTCTGGTGGGAGGAAACGGCTTCCCCAGGGCCCTGGGCCAGTGGCTGCTTCTGGGGTCCCCATGGCTGACGGTCGCCTCTGCCCCCTTCCCTCCCCAGGAGGCCTTCCAGGTCCCTCCACAGACCCCCACGTCCTGCCCCAGGGCGCCCCTACTGATGGGGGTGGGCTGGGACGAGGGTCTGCCTGCCGCCGTTTCCCTCACTGTGGGGCTAGAGACACCGCCCCGTGCCTGAGGGGCTGCTTCACCTTCGCCCGCCTTCCCCACACCCGCTCTGCCAGGCAAACAGATTCCTCCCACCCTCCTCATCCCGCCCCGGGCATGTTTCCTGAGCAAGGTCACTGGAGTCGCTGGAGCCCAGAGCCAATAAAACCCAGTGATGTGCACAGGCCGGGAAGCCACCCCGCCCAGGATGTTTGCTCCATGCCGTGCCCCCCGCCCGGTTCTTGGGTGGCCTGCAAGGGGTCTCGGCTCTGCGGCCCCTGCCACCCACAGGCCCCCACTGCCCCAAGAGGTGAGGAGGTACAGACCCAGGGCCCCTGCTCCTTCCAGACCCTCACCTGAGCCCCCTGGTGCCCTGGGGGCATCCAGGCTTTGTCCCCTTCCCCTGGCTCTGCCCAGCCTGGTCCATGGGCTGCCTGGGACCTCCCCAGACATCTCAGCCCTCTCAGCCCACTGAGGCCATCAGACCCCGAGGTCTTGTCCTCCCACGTGCTCCCTTCTCCAGGCCTGGCCAGAGGCTGCCTCTGCCTCGTGAGCACCCCTGGGGCCCCGGCCCTGGGCCAGGCCGCTATGTGTTCTACTGGACGACTCACAGCCTCCACACACTCCGTGTGTGTGCCTCTTCCCGCCTCTCATCCAGTCTCCTCTCAAGCTGGAGTGAGTGCAGCTGCGTCCTTCCCTGGGGCAGCGTGGGGCAGAACTTGGGGGACCTGAATCTGCTCCTCTCTCTGACTTGAGCCCCACAGCTAACCCCCCTGTGCCCCTTTGCCTCTGAGCCTTCCCATAGGCTGTTCCCTCTGCCTGGAATGCTGTTCCAGCTCCGCCTTGATCCCACGACCCAGCCCCCTGCTGGTGTCCTGCAGATGTGTCTGTCCAATGGAGACACGTGTTCAGGGCTCAGCCAGCCCAGGCTGTCAGGGTCAGTAAGTCCCGGGCCCAGCTGTGGGGCCGCCATCACGAGCCCACTGTCCCCAGAGGGTCAGCGTAGTGGGGTCCTGGGGTCTGGGAAGAGGAGACTGTGCATGGTAGGTTTGGTGTGTGGGACGGTGTGCACCTGACAGGGACAAGGCTGTGACCGAAGGCACAGACATGGGCTGCGTGTGGCTGGGACGAGACTGGGGAGCTCAGCAGGGCCGTGAGGCTGGGTCCTGGGATGGACAGGAACTGGGGTCCTGGGGGCTTCGGACTGGAGGACGCGGAGAGCAGGGTGGCCCAAGGCTTGCGGCCGGGTCAAATGGGCTGGGGATCAAGGGCATCTTCACCCAGGAGTGAGGGCCCTGGCACCTCTGTCAGCCCCGTGTGGCTGCCGGCCCTGTGGGGAGAGCGCCCGGCATCAAATCAATTGGAGAAATTGATCTCGGCAGGGATTTCCGAGCCATCTGCTCAGTCCCCAAAGCCTTCTGAGCCGATGAACATGGCACCCAAATCCCTGGGGAGGCAGGTGGGGGGGGAGTGCTGCGGTGTGAATGGGCCTCGGTTTCCCCCACTGCACCCTGGCTGCACCCCTCTTTGGTGACTCAAAAGGCAGAGCTTTGTGGACCCCCTGCAGAAGCCCACCCTGCCCCGCCGAGAGCTGTCGAGAAGCCACGAAGGGCAGCTCCAGCCTAAGACCCCAGGCAGCTTCCATCATTATTCACCCTCTTCACTAATTCCACGCCTCCCGCTTCCTGCTGGGCATTTGGCTGCTCCCATCCCGGCCTTGTCTGGCTCAGCGGGGCTGGGTCTGGGGGCTGGGCCCTGTGTTGGGCCTCAGGGGACCCCAGGCTCCACTCACTCTGGTCTGTGCTGGCTGCGTTCAGCTCCAGGGACAATATTTGCTCGGGAAAGAATCAAACACTTATCCTTGCGTGTATTCAGGGAGCAGTTGTCAAACATACATGTCCTCATCGCTCAGATGCTTCCCAGGCCTGCCTCAGCCTGGGCCTTTCTCCAGCCAGGATCTATGCCCCCTCAGACCACCCTGCAGCCTCCGGGAGGACGAAGTCCTGCTTTGAGCAGACGGCGGGAGCACGGGTCGGGGCCAGTGCTGGGCAGGGCAGTGGGGTCCCCGGGGCCGACTGATGCCGTACCCTGGTCCTTCTCCTTCCAGCCTCAGAGTGAGGCCAAGGTGCCCCAGAGACCCCAGCAAGTCTCTCTGGGCCCACATTCTGGGCCTGGGGCACCAGGAGAAGCTGGCATTTGGGGTGGGGGAGGTGGGACAATTTTAGATGGGGGGTGGCAGGATTCCCGAGGCCTGCCATTTGCGTCACCCACGCGTCCTCCGTCTCTCAGCACCACTGTCTGCTGTAGCCTGGGGAGCAGCTCCCCACTGCGCCTGGATGACTGTCATGTGCTCCTGTCCCCGTTCCCTCTCCTGGGCCGGAGTCCCCGGCCCAAAGCAGAAGAGATGGCTGCAGGTTCCCCGTCCTCACCAGCCCCCGACTCTCAGGTCCTCCTCCAGCAGGAGTCCCTCTCCCTAGTGCCCCCAGGCACAATCCGCACTGGACCCCTCCAGACTGAGCCAATCCCAGCACAGCGCAGCCACCTGCACCCCCAGAAGCCTGGAGGGCCGGAGCCTCCACCTCAACCTCAGCCCCGGGCTCTCCTCTGCACCGACTGCCTCCCCACCTCGCCCCTGGCTGGGCCAGCACCCAAACCCCCCGCTCCCCTCTCTGAGACAGCAACTGTCACCCGCAGCGTCCTGTGGGGGGTGTCAGGCAGCAGGGTGGGGCCCCCAGGACAGGCGTGACCCTGGCTGACCGGTGGCTGCCCAGTCACACTCCCCTTACATCCGCGTCCCCAGAGTCCACACAGTGCAGGGCAAGCGAGGCGCTGGGGCTGCAGCCAGGGACTCCAGGGGACCTGCGTCAAGCGCTTTCGGGTGCCTTTAATTTAGCAGAGCAGTCCCAGATGTGGACCAGGTGGCTCGGAGCTGACCCAAGGGCACAGTAGCTGGCGGGCCGGGCAGGTCAGTCCCTGCAGTCAGGAAGACCCTCTTGCCTGGCCGGCCTTCTGGAAAAGTCGCTCCCCAGAGGGAAAGCCGGCATGGGCTGGGGCCGGACGGAGGGTGAGGCAGCCCATGAGCACTTTCAAGGCACAGCCGAGCCCCCAACTTCCCGGGAGCCCCACCATGTGGCAGACGGCTGGAGTGGGTCGGGGTCACTGTGGGGCGCCTTCTGCCCTGTGTCCACCCCAGCCTGGCCTCAGCCAGCTCTGTCCTCGCACCACCGCCGGTCAGCATCCTGACTGGCAGGTCATGGGTGGGGGTCACTGCAGTGCACCTGGGGGTGACACGGGGCCACCCATCCCCCCGGGGCCCTCACAGCTTGCTGGTCTGCATAAGCCCATTGGCTTCAGCGTCGTGCGCGGGCGGCATGGCCTCCTGCTGCTGCCGGCTCCTATCTGGCCGCGGCTCCATGGCGTCAGCGTCCTTGGCGCCAGAGCCCTTGCGGAGGCACAGAACCTTCTGGAAGCTCTGGCGGAAGTTGTCAGAGAGGAAGCCGTAGAGGACGGGGTTGGCGCAGCTGTTGGCGTAGGAGAGGATGACCACGAAGAAGTAGAGGCCGGCGGAGGCGGGCTCCTGGGGCAGCGCCACGGCCAGGTTGACGATGTTGACGGTGAAGAAGGGCAGCCAGCATCCCGCAAACACCAGCACCACCACCAACACCATGCGCGTCACCTTCCGCTCCGAGCGCCGCCGCACGCAGCCCACGCGCACGCCCGCCGCCCTCACCTTCACCACGATGAGCAGGTAGCACAGGCAGATGACCAGCAGCGGCCCGAAAAAGCCCAGCACAGCCGTGTAGATGATGAAGACGGCGCCCCACAGCCCCACGGGCTCCGGCCAGCTGGCATTGCAGGTGCCGCCCTCCTGCACGTCTGCGAACACCAGGAGCGGCAGCGCCATGCACAGAGACAGGGCCCAGGCCGCGGCGCTCGCCAGCTTGGCCACACGCGGGCGGCGCCAGCGGGCGGAGCTCAGCGGGTGCACCACGGCCAGGTAGCGGTCCACACTCATGACCGTCAGGCAGAAGACACTGGTGAACTGGTTGACACCATCCAGCGTCATGACCAGGCGGCACAGGACGGGGCCGAAGGGCCAGAAGGACGCGGCGTTCTGCGTGGCCAGGAAGGGCAGCCCCAGCATGTAGAGGACGTCGGCCACCGCCAGATTGAGGATGTAGATGTTGGTGACCGTCTTCATCTTGGCAAAGCGCAGCACCACGTAGATGACCAGCGTGTTCCCGCCCAGCCCAGCCGCACACACCAGCAGGTACAGCACGGGCACCAGTACTGCCCGGGCCCCCGCCGAGGGCACCGGCTCCACCAGCGTCCTGTTGTCAAAGCCTCCGGAGGCAGCCCCCGGGGAGGAGGCGGCCCCCGGGGAGGAGGCGTTCCAGCTGGGCGTGGAAGCTGGGAACAGGGGTTCCATGGCGGCAGCCCGGGGGCACGTCGGGCTCTGCAAGAGAAGAAGGGAGGACGCCAGGGTGGTGAGTCCCTGAACCGGTACATGCAGGCATTCCTTCCTCCGGGGCCCCAGCCCGGCCCCAGCCCCGCCTGCCGGGAGGCGCGGGATCACCCGGTAAACACGATTAGTCATGTTCAGCTCGGCCGGGAATCACATTAAGTAAATTGTTTGGAAAACAAGCCAGGAGAGGAAGGAACAGTGGGCAGGTGGCCCCAGGAACCCAGACGGACGGCCGTTGTCGATACGGCGACGGCTGCCCTGTGGCCGCCCCTGCACCCAGATGGCGCCTGGCCTGGCTGCAGCATCCTGGAGTCTGAGGCCAGCACCTGCGTCTCCCTGAAGCCCCTCGGAGCCTGCCCTGTGGTGCTGCTGCCCTCGTCTTCCAGGTAAGGGGCCGAGGCCCAGCGGGCGGCACCTCCCGGGACACACAGGGAGAGGCGGCAGCGGAGAGAGACGGGGCTGGTGAATGGCCCCCTGCCCGCCTGGGATGAATGGCACCTGGCTAGGTCGACCCAAGAAGTGGCTGGATGGGGTGCTGCCACCGCAGCCTTGAGGGGCTTTCACCGGGGTGGACCCTGCCCATCGGCCCCTGGGCCTCTCGCCAGGCCAGCGCAGGGACCGTCACCCCCACAGCAATGACAGACATCTCTAAACCCAGGCGGGGGCACAGCACAGGGCCAGGCAGACACCGCCTCTCCCCACCGGGCGGCTGCAGAGAAGCAAACACACAAACCAGACAGCGCAGTCACACGGAGTCCCCGGAGTTGCACAGGGCAAAGGAGGGGGGACTGGGGATGGGGGCTGCGGGGGAGAAGCCGCGGTGGGGGGCGTGGGCGGGTTAGAGGCACAGCATCTGGGGGCTCCAGCTGCCTGACACTGCCCAGTCCCATTGGAACTCTGAGCCCCCTCCCAGGCCCTGGAACCCCCCGACATGGCCCAGAGAGAGAACAGGGGAGACCTGGGGCAGGGGAGGGAGGGAAGGCTTCAGCCGGGGAGAAGGGTGGACTGGGAATGGTGACGTCTATGGGTTCAAGGCCATGGGCACGTGTGTACCTCGTACATTGTTTTTGTATTTTTCTGCATGTTTGAAATAATTCATAAAAATGATACTCTGGCTGGGTGCAGTGGTTCAGACCTGTCACCCCAGCGCTGTGGGAGGCCGAGGTAAGTGGATCACCTGAGGTCAGGAGTTCGAGACCAGCCTGGGCAACATGGTGAGACCCCATCTCTACAAAAAATACAAAAATTAGCCAAGTGTGGTGGCAGGCACCTGTAGTCCCAGTCACTGGGGAGGCTGAGTCGGGAGGATCATTTGAGCCCAGGAGATCAAGGCTGCAGTGAGCTGTGATTGCATCACTGCATGCCAGGCTGGGGAACAGAGCAAAACCCATCTCAAAAATAAGATCGATGCCTCCCCTGACAAGTGGGGCGGAGGAAGGCCGGACGTTCGGGTTGACCCTGGAGCTGTGTGGCTCTGGGGGTGGCCAGTAGAGAAGCAAAGTGCCCCCCAGGATCCAGACCAGGGACAGGCCCATCCCTGGGGGACCCTGGCCCGAGCCACGGTGGAGCCGGCCGTGGTGACCCCAGCATGTGCCGTCTGGAACCCTGGGCCTGCTCAGCTGACCGGCCGTGACCCCCGAGGCACCTCAGAGCACAAGACAACCCCAGCAGCTGCCAGGAAAGGCCACAGTCCTGGTTGGGAGCTGCGGGGCTGGGCCCAGGCCACTGAAATTTGGTAGACAAGGAAAGGAGAGCTGGGGACAGGGGCGCCCAGAACACAAGGCTGACAGACACAGAGAGAAAACCCTCTGTCCCCAACAGACCTAGAAACCAACGTCCCCGAGCTCACGTGGCATAAACACACTAAGAAATACGACTCAGAAAACCAACAGGGCCAGTGGTCCCGTGGATTCATCTCAGGGGAGATAAAAATAACAAGCTAACAGGTACACTTAGGCTATGTTTAAACCCGTGCAGGATCTACAGAGAAGGCATGGATAAAATGTTAGGAAATACATTTGGCTTCTGTCTAAGAAGTAAAATGAACAGCCATCTATTTTTAAAAATTACAAATCTTGGATGTAAAAAATACAATCATTTAGGTGGAAGAAAAAACACTACAAAAGTGGTCAGAACCAACTCCCATGTGGACAGTGCTGAAGAGAGAATTGGTGAATGGGAAGAGGGTTGAAAGGTTCGCTGGAGCAGGGTGCCGGCAGAGGGAGAGCTTGGTTGGGCTCCCCCAGACTGGCGACAGGGTCCCGTCTCTGAGCGCACCTGTCCCGTGCAGCATCAAGGAATGAAAGAGCATCTCTGACAAGCTGCGGCATCTGGGCAGGGGCAGCCCTGAGAGACACCAGCCAGCCAGACAGGATGGATTCCCACAGGCAGTAGAATCCTTAGCAGGAACGGAGCAGGGGCCTCCATGCAGACCCCAGGGGGTGGGAGAAGAGGGTGGGGAGGGAGAGAGAAAGGGTGTTGGAGGGAGGGAGGGAGAGAGAGAGGAAGGGGTGGGGGTAGGGGGAAGGGAGGGGAGGGAGGGAGAGACAGGGAAGGGCAGGGGGGAGGGGGAAGGGAGAGGGAAGGAGGAAGGGAGAGGGGAGGGAGAGGGAGAGGGGAGGGAGAGGGGAGGGAGAGGGGAGGGAGAGGGAGAGGGGAGGGGGAAGGAGAGAGGGAGAGGGGAGGGGGAGGGGAGGGGAGGGGAGAGGGGAGGGGGAGGTCCAGGGGAGGGTGAGGGAGAGGGAGAGGGAGAGGGAGAGGGGAGGGGGAGGGGAGAGGGGAGGGAGAGGGAGAGGGGAGGGGGAGGGGAGAGGGGAGGGAGGGAGAGGGAGAGAAGGAGAGGGGAGGGGAGGGGAGGGGAGAGGGGAGGGGGAGGGAGAGAGGGGAGGGAGAGGGGAAGGGGAGGGAGAGGGGAGGGAGAGGGGAGGGAGAGGGGAGCGAGAGAGGGAGAGGAAGAGGGGAGGGGGAGGGAGAGAGGGAGTGGGAGGGGGGGAGGGGAGAGGGGAGGGGGAGGGAGAGGTAGAGGGAGGGAGAGAGGGAAAGAGAGCACTGTCACCCTAGAACCCCAACCCAGTGGAGCACTGCCCAGCCAGGAGGGAAGTCATTTTCTGTTTTGCTGGAACTGCTGCTGCAGATGCTCCTGGGCTGGGGTTGGGCTGGAGCCTCCAGCTGCATCTGCTCCTGACCCGGATCAAGGCCTCTCCTGGGAGACTCAGACAGGGGCCTCCTGGCAAGCGAGCTCCCATAGGCAGCAGTGGGCCTGTGGCTCTCCGCTCCCCGGGGACCAGCACAGAAAACCAACACACTGTGTTTGCAGCTTCCTCTGGCTGCCTGTGGAGCATTCCAGGACAGTGGTCTGGAGACAGCCCGCGGGCTGCGTAGGAGTCCAGGCGGACGGGACAGCGACCCAGCTGCAGAGGCCTCTGAGCTGCAGCCCTCCTGGGGGAGGCACTTCCGGCCCATTCCTCCATACCAAGGAGGTCAGGTGGAGGGGACAGAGGAGCCGCCGATGGTGGGGCAGGGAGAGGGCGGCTGCCAGGCTATGGTCCATCTCCTACACAGGCCCTGGGTCCCCAGCACATGTGGTTCCCAAATGCCTGTTTGATTTTTTGTTTTTGAGATGGGGTCTCGCTCTGTCGCCCAAGCTGGAGTGCAGTGGTGCGATCACAGCTCACTGCAGCCTCGACCTCCTGTGCTCAAGCGATCCTCCTGCCTCAGCCTCCCAAGCAGCTAAAATCAAACCCCTGTCTTTGTAGCTTCATAGCTTCAGAGGAGGCACTCAGGGCTCCTCCAAGGCCACTCCCATGCCCAGAGCCCAGCGAGGGGCTCCGCAGGCTGCCAGGTCCCCCGCTCTGTGGCCCGCAGTGCTCCAACTCCAGTTAGACTTCAGAGCAGCAAAGAACAAAAATAGACCATTATTGCTGTACCTGACTCTTGGAACATAATTCTGCAAGAGCCATTATTTGGAAGCAGTAATCTTCTGAATCATAAAATTACGCACTCACCGGGAAACTGCCCTGGTTGCCCTGTCCCTGGTGGGCGGTGGGATTCACTGGTGGGGGGCAGTGTTGGGAGCTTTCTGATCCCGAGCCCTCGGCCAGGAAGGGATCTGCTCAGCCAGCATGTAGCCGGACATGGCACTGGGAGAGACTCCAGCTCCTGCCCACCCTCCACATGGGCTGCGTAGTCTGGGGTAAGTCACGGGCTTTTCCGAGCCCAGCTTCTAGGCAGCTCCTGCAAACTGTAGGGTCACTGAGCAGATGCAACTGAGTGAGCTTCTGTGTGCAGGGTGCTGCGTGTAGTATCAGGCATACACTGGGCGCTCAATGATTGCTCCCACAAGCTGCCCTAAGCAGCCCAGCATCTCCCCAGCATCCAGTAGGCCGCCTGGCTCCTCGGAGAAGGGGGCAGAGTCTTCACAGAGGCCTGGGACCAGAGATGGGGCCTCAGCGCTAAGTCCTCCATGACTAGGCGGAGGTCTAGCCTGTGCCAGCCAACCCCCTGCAGGCTAACCCAGCATGAGGTTGGGGAGCTGGGTCCTTCCCAGGGGGCAGCGATGCAGCTGCAGCTTGGAGGTGCTGCGGAACCTGCCGCTCAGGGAGGCAGTGGCTCACACGGCTGGGGCCCACGCCCCACCCTGGACAGGCTGCAGACCCCCCCCCCCGGCTCCTCCAATATGTGCTGGGTGCGAGCAAACGTGGGGGGACACCCTAGCTAAGACTACAGGCTCCAGCCCCTCCAAAGGCCCCCGAGCCAAGCCTGTGCTCCCAGGACAAGCATTCTGACCTGTTTCCTCTGTCGTAAGGGTAGGCTGGTGGCAGGCCCCTTCCCCCTTGGCGTCCAGCTCTGTGAGTGCAGCCAATGGCCCCCCTGTCCCCCACATACATGCCATCTGCCCCTGTGGCAACCTGTGGCCAGGGGCACATACCCTTCCCAGGACGGGGAAACTGAGGCAGGTGTGGGCCAGCCTGGAGCAGCAGCAGGGGTCCTGCGAGTGCTTCTCCGGCCACCCTCCACACCAGGCACCTCCTCAGAGCCCCGCTGGGTCTCGCCCTGGAAATTGACGCTGAGCCCCTGTCCTTCGTGCCATCGACCAGTTTCTGCCCAGGAGGCTCTGGCAGTCCCCACCCACATCGTCCAGAATCGCTCCCTTCAAAAAGACCGCAGCCGCAATGGAACCATCCCCAGCTTCTGTCAGCATGCACTCCAGTCTCGCCCTCGAGAGGGCCCCAGGCAGGCTGGCAGGGCGGGGACAGTAGGTCGGGCACGTGGGCGAGTCTGGGGTGGGGGTGGAGGACCAAGGGCACACACCCCAGGGGCATGTTCTCTTTTCTGGGGAGGGTGAAGACACCAGGAGGATTCCAGGCACACGGTGCCTTGGACAGGAGGGGGCTGTGTTTGCAGTGGGTGGAGTGGCACCGCAGCCTCCCTAGTCCTGGGTCTCAGGGAACCCACCTGTGGGTGCCAGGTCACAGGGCCCCTGGGCGCTGGCCTCTGCCTGCTGCACTCCAGGAGCTCACAGACCCAGCTGGGCGCAGGCACTAGTTGCCTTCCCCGGTACCCAAATTGTGGATCCTCCCCTCGCTGGATGCCATGGGCACCCTGGGACTCTCCTTCCGTGGCCCAGTGGCTCCTTGTGGCTTGAGTGCCACTCCCAACCTCCAGCCCCAGGCTCCGAGCCCTCCCCAGCCCTACCCACCCTCCTCCAGCTCCAGGGGCCAGCCCCGCTGTGGCCCCCGTCGTGGGGAGGTGAGGCCGGGAGCGGCACAGTGGGCAGAGTGGGGCTATCGGGGTCCCCTGTGGCTTCTGGGCTGACCCTGGCAGACCGGCCGCCTGCGGATGGTGAGTTGTGGCAGGCGGGGCAGGAGACGGGAGGGATGCAGCTGCTGGGAGTGGATGGAACTGGAGGGGAGAGACCCCCGGCGGGCGGCAGCAGGAGAGCCCCGCGGGTGTGCGGAGGGCGCTCGGGGGACAGTGCACGCAGCAGGCTGGGGGCGCACGGCAGGACCCTGGGCTGGGACTGCGCACACTGGGTGAGACCCCCAGCGGGGACAACAGCAGAGGGCGGGGGGCGCCCGCGCGGGAAGGGGACAGGGACGGGCGGCACTCACCTGGGCGGCGGCGCCCTCTGGCCGGGGAGCCCCGATGTCCGCGCGGCGCTGGCTCCGGGCTCTCCGGCACCGGCTGGAGGGGGCGGGGGCGGGGCCAGTGTCGGATGGGGGCGGGGCGGGGCGGGGCCGCTTCACCTGCCCCACTCCCGGCTCCCACGTCTGGCCTCCCGGAACCCTCGCGGACTCGCCCACAGCCCTGGTCCCACTGGCAGTGACCCCATGATCGTCTGCGCCCCCACCCTATTTTCTTGCTGTCTGCTCTTTGGCAGACCCCAGCTTGGGGTGGGGGTCCTGCTGCTAGCAGGCGGCCAGGGGGTCCCTCCTGGAGAGTCTCAAGAGGCTGGAGGGTCCTTGCTCAAGGGGAGAGGGTCAGGGGCTCTGCAGGCGTCTCTGAGGGGTGGGCTGGGATTGCGGAGAGAAGTGGGTGGGTGGAGGCTGGCGGGGAGGCAGGCAGCCCCAGGGAGAGCGAGTCTGTGGTGGTGGGATTTCCAGGACACTCCATTTGGGTTTTAGCCATGGCTTATTTGTGGATCCTACACATATTTAAATATAGTCGAAAGGTACCCGCTAAGTTGTTACTTTTATTTCCACTGAAACGAATCCATGGGTACACTTTAGTCCCTCACCTAAGGTGGGGTTCTCAAGCAGGCAGTGGAGTCACCTGGGTCCTCAAAGCAGATTCCGGGGCCTCGAGCTGGGCCCCCGACTCCCCAGGCAGTCAGGGCCTGGGAATCTACATTCATGACAAGCTCCCAGGATGCTGATCCCCCAGTCCGTGGAGCCTCCCGTGAGCGCCGCAGATTGTAACAAGCGGGACTGAGTGCCTCCGCTGAGCACGGAGACTGGGGATCACTGGACATTTTTCCCTTCAGGAGGTCCCCCAGCCCCCTCCCCTGCCCCGCCCCGACCCAGGGAGCCCCGCCACTGACTGAAGTGAGGTGCCCCTAGGTGACAGCAGAACTCTGAAGGCCCCGGCCCCTCTCTGAGGGGAGGTGGGAACAGCCGCCTGCCGTCTGCTCACAGGTGGGGTCAGCTCCCACTGGCCAGGCTCATGTTGAAGAGGCACCAGCAGCTCCCACGGAAGGCCGGGTACCGGGACCATGTTCACTCCTTCAAGCTTTTCAGTGTTTCTACATGTTCCACAAGGAGGATGTATCGCGTTTATCACCAAGCAAGAGTGCTTAGAGGACCACGGCACCCAGCCCCAAGGTCCCCTCCCCTCCTGCCCAGCCTGCGGCCATGGCCAGGCCCTCAGGGGAGACTGCAGGCTGGGCCCAGGGCCCCTGCCAGAATCCGTCCCATAAGGCTTTCCATCCTCTCTGGAGGTACCTGAGCTCCATCCCCCCACCCCTGCCAGCAGTAGCTTCCCAAGGCAGATCCTCTGAGAACCTCTTTGTGGCCCCAGCTCCTCCCCCATCTCATCTGCTGCCCCTTCCCTCAGCCTCCTCCTGCCATCCTCGCCATCCTCACAGTTCTTGCCTCAGCTCCTGGCTGCGTTCCTCCAGCTCCCGCCATCTTGTACCTGGGCCCCCATCCATCATGTTCTGGGGCTCCCTGAGAAGCCTCTGGGGTCCCACTGTTCTGGAATCGCTGGGTGCCCCAGGAGTGCAGGGTCCGGTGTGAGAGTCAGGGCCCAGCGCCCAGTGGGAGCTCAACCCTGCCGGTGGGCAGGTGCTGGATTTACTCACATCCCCAACATCAAGCCGGGACACCCTCCACCCCCAAGCACCTGGGCCCTCCTGGGGGCCTGATGGCCAGAGAGGGTAACTCTCGGCCCCGTGCTGCCCTCAGCCTGCCATCAGTCACCCTGAGTTCTGGGCAGGAGTCCCCTGGCCTCAATCCCACCCACCCCAGGAGGATCAAATGAGGTGACGCCCACCTGGGACGCTGCAGAGGTCAAGCCCAGCACCGTGAGGATTAGTGACTGCTGGGAGCCATGGCAACCAGATGGTGGCTGGATGGACTCTGCAGGGATGGTCCTCAGATCCCTCTCCAGGGACCCCACCCTAGCTGTGACCTGTCCCACTGCCCATGACACCCCCTTTCCTGAGGCTGAGGCCAGCAGCTCCCGGACACAAAGCCTGTGCCCCTCCCACATCAGGCAGAGGCGTGGTCACTGTGCTCAGGCTCCCCTGTAATTATTCAAAAGCGACAGAGGCTGACTCCAGCTCACCTGGAACCCCCCAGAGGCCTCTTGTCTTAGTCCCCGGACTGGGCCAGGCCCTGGGGGTGGTGGCCAGGAGGAATGTGGGGCGTTCTGTCCTGCAGCCAACGGGGCCCTCCCTCCACTCCTCCGAAGGGCTCCCCTGCCCCCGTGACCCTGTGAGCACCAAGCCTTTGCCCTGGCTGCCCCCCTGCCCAGTGCACCCCACCTCCCTTTCTGCAGGTAACTCCTCCGGCAGCTCGAGCCACCCTTCCTCCAGGAAGCCCTGGTCGCCCCACACTTGTTCCACAACCTGCTGCCCCCAGCAGCCTGCGGAGACTCACAGGAGGCCACGGGGCCTCGCGGGTCTCAACATCATCCCCGGGTCTGATCACAGCAGGATTCCAATAAACACAGGTCCACAGGCACCTCCCGGCCCTGGCTGGTGCAGCACAGTCCACCGGATGGGAGGTCAGAGGTCAGCCCCCACTGGGGCAGCACAGCAGGTCACCAGCCTCCCGACAGGAGAAGAAAGACACTGGTGCAGGTGCTGCAGGCATGTGTCGCCGGGACCGGGCTGGGAGGGTGTCCTGGTGTCTGAGCTCCTCAGGGAACCACCACAGAGTGTCCCCAACAGCACGGGGTGCCCCGAAGTCCTGCGGATTCCAGCCTGGGGACCCGGCAGCAGACACCTTAGGCACTCCACTAAGGCGTCTGGAGTGAGGTGCAGGCTGCAGCTGCCAAGGGCAGAGCGTGGCCCGGAGTCCAGCGAGAAGCAGGGAGACCCTCGAAGGGTTTCAAGGATGGGGCCTTCTGCAGGGGCCTGAGCCCCGCCCCTGGGGCCCTGGGGGTGGCTGACCCTCCTGGCCGTGGCCTCAGGCTCAGTAGGCACTCTGTGAAAATGGGGCACTCATTAAAATGCAGCTTCCCAGGCTACCCCAGCCTTCAGGATGGGAGGCGGGGGCAGTGCTGACGCCCTCACCTCACATGGGCTCAAGGGACATCACTGCGCTGGGCACTGGTCCAGGTGCCAGGGACAGAGCAGGTACCAAAGACCTGCCCCCTCCTAGCCCCAGGGAGCGGCCACAGCCAGGCCTGCACTTGGGGGAAGGTGAGGATGAGGAATTTGAGTGAATATGCCCTGGAAACTTGGCGTCTGGAGCTGGCGAGAGACCCCCCCCCCACGAGATCCCCACACTCCTGGGGGATCATGGGGACCCCCCGGTGCCACCTGGGCTAGGGCAGCGGGTTGTACCACCCAGGAGAGGCCTCAGGCCTGCGCCAGCACAGCTAGGGGGTGGGTCCTGCTCTCCTGGGCATCTTCATTTGAAAACGGGGAAACTGAGGCTCAGAGAGGGTAAGAGTCTTGGCATGGAGCTGAGTTTCTGGATGCTCAGGCCGGGTCCCACCCAGGACACCCTGCTGTCAGTCAGTGGAGGGGCTCTGCAGGTGTGAGGAGGGAGATCAGGGCAGATGCAGATACCTCCTGGTCCCTGCCACAGCCCAGCTGGAACCCGCCTCATCCCAGACAATGAGGCCCTGGGAGTCCCGACCCAGCCTCAGCATTGGCAGCGTCCTGGTTCATCCTGGGAGATGCTTCACGTGGTCACCAGGCAGCCCCACTCCTGCCAAAGGCTCCCATAAGGCGAGATTCATCCTCTTCCCGGGGTATGCCAGGCAGCTCTCGGGGCACTGCTCTCTGGGGCTATGGACTCAGCCTGGGCAGGGCAGGGGGAAGCAGCCGGGACCGTTCACACAGATGGCACAGCCCCATTACCAGGCCCCCGCCTGCATGCAGGACACCAGCCCTTCAGCTGGGGCCAAACCCAGCATCCGGTACAGCTGTGGGCGCTGACTCAGGCAGTGGGGTGTGAAGGCAGGACCGTAGTGGGGGAGGAGGAAGGGGGCGAGCTTCTAAAATTAACAGCCACATGACGCGGAGACTATTAACATCCCACCGTACAGACAGCGGCGGTGTTCGCAGTGGCGGCGTCCACAGAGGCAGCGTCCACAGAGGGGCCAGGTGAGCCCAGCGCTGCTATAGGGCTGGGACTCGGGAATGGATATGCAAAGCGCAGCCCTCATAGCCATATGGACAGCAAAGAGGGTGTCACCGCACAGGTGCCGTGGGACAGGTCACAGGTAGGGTGGGGTCCCTAGAGAGGGGTCCGAGGACCGTCCCTGCGGAGTCCATCCAGCCACCATCCGGTTGCCATGGCTCCCAGCAACCACTAAGCCTCACCGTGCTGGGCTTGACCTCTGCGGCATCCCAGGCGGGCGTCGCCTCACTGGATCCTTCTGGGTGGGTGGGACTGAGGCCAGGGGACTCCTGCCCAGAACTCAGGGTGGCTGATGGCGGGAGGGGCGGTGTAGGCCCAACAAGCCCCCTCTCTGGCCATTAGTCCCGCAGGAGGTCACTGGGGGAGAGGTCACAGCCAGGATTCAGACCCCGTGTGATGCCAAAGGCTGTGGGCGTTCCTGCCCAGGAGCAGCTGCGGACTCATCCAGAGACGGAGGGAGCCGGGTGCCGAACCCCTGTTGGTTCCAGTGGGGACAGCACCAATCTCATGAGGCCAGAGGAGACCCAGAGCCAGGATCCAGACATGGGGTCCTATTGGAGGCTACACACAGGGGAGAGGGTCCAGTGGCAGCAGGCAGGGCAGGAGAACTACAATCAGTGCAAAAACCGCAATCACAACCACTGCAAAACCACAACCACCACAAAACCACAACCACTCCAAAACCCACAATCACAACCACCGCAAAAACCACAACCACCACAAAACCACAACCACTGCAAAACCCACAATCACAACCACAGCAAAAACCACAACCACCACAAAACCACAACCACTGCAAAAACCACAACCACAACCACTGCAAGAAGCACGCCCACCCTACGGCGTTTTCACTTAGCACCCTCCCCCAACAACCTCCACCCACAGCCTCCATCCTCCCCCAACAACCTCCACCCACAGCCTCCATCCTCCCCCAACAACCTCCACCCACAGCCTCCACTGAGCCCAAAACAAAGGGTCTGAATCCTCAGCATGGCCCGGGTTCCACAAGACGGCCAGGGTTCAGATGTTCCTCATAGAGAGGACTTGGGTCTCCGGTTGGCTCCTCCCAGATTCCCTCACTGGGAACCCCAACCACCTTCAGGTGTGTCTGCCGCAGAACCACCCCCCCAGGTGCACCTCAGTTACTGCCGTCAGGAGCGTTCACCAGGTGTGGTGGTCTCTCCTTGCACTGCTGGAAAATACCCGCGACCAGGCACAGTGGCTGACGCCTGTGATCCCAGCACTGTGGGAAGCCGGGGTGGGGGGGATCATGAAGTCAGGAGTTCGAGACCAGCCTGGCCAACATGGTAAAACCCTGTCTCTACTAAAAATATAAAAATTAGCCAGGTGTGGTGGTGGATGCCTGTAATCCCAGCTACTCGGGAGGCTGAGGCAGGAGAATCGCTTCAACCTGGGAGGCAGAGGGTGCATTGAGCAGAGATCGCGCCATTGCACTCCAGCCTGGGTGACAGAGCGAGACGCTGTCCACCCCACCCCCCACCAAAAAAAAAAAAAAAAACCCGAGACTGGGTAATTTATAGAGAAAAGAGTTTAATTGGCTCAGGCTTTGCGGGCTGTATGGAAGACATAGCTGCTTCTGTTTCTGGAGAGGCTCCAGGAAGCTTCCAAATGTGCTGGAAGGCAGAAGCGGGAGCAGGCGTCTCTCATGGCAAGAGCGGGAACGAGAGAGACAGAGCAGGTGCCGGACACATTTAAACGGCCACTCACCATCTCGAGGAGAGCACCAGGAGGGATGGGGCCAAGCCATTCACGAGAAATCCGCCCCTGATACCCAGTCACTCCCCACCAGGCCCCAGCACCACACCGCAGACTCCATTTCCACATGAGGTTGGGGTAGGGATGCAGAGCCACACCACACCACCACCCAGGAGGATGCCCAGGAGCGGGTGTGTGGGGTGCTCAGGGAAGACACGCCCCACGGTGGACGCTACAGCCAGGGTGTCTGGGAAGAGGCTGGGAGCCAGCGTGGCTGTGGGCCCTCCATCCAGGCATCACAGACCAGGGCTGGCAGGTTTTGGGGGGTGTCCACCTCCACCACCCTGAATCCCAGGTCCTTTTCCAGGGAAACATGCAGAGGGAATGGCTGGAGAGTGAAGTCCAGGCACAGGGGCCATGAGAGCCGGACACCACGCAGCTGCAGACGCCGACCCTGACCCAAATTGCATGTGGCTGAGGACCCCCAAGCCAGGCAGACCCCAAGCCAGACACCACGCGGCCGCGGACCCCAACCCAGACAGACCCCGACCCACCGGTGCAGCCCCCAGCCCCAGAAGTCAAACCACAGCGTCCCCCCAGCACCGTCCGGGCTCCCGCAGGTGCAGCAGGATCCTCAGGCGGCCCCACCTGCAACTCCGGACCAACCAGAGACGGCCAAGTGGGCTCCCCAAGCCCAGCCCGTGGGACCCCCGATCTCGAGGGCCCGTCCCCGCCCCAGGCCAACAGCCACCCTCGGGCCCCGCATCAAGTCTGCCAAATGCAGGGGCGAGGGGCCGACCCCGCTACGGGAACCAAGCCCAGGAAACAGCCGCTCGGGCGGCCCATCTCCATCCGGACCCGCCGCTGCGGCCGCAGGTTCACGCCGTTCCGCGGACATGTCTCCGGCGCCTCCGGCCCCTCAGAAACCCGGGGTTTCTATGGCAAAGGTCCCGGTGGAAATCGCACCACCTGCCGTTCCCGCCTCCGCGGTGGATTCGCTGCCTTAAACTGCCCCCCGCTCTTCATCCCCCAACCCCCGGCAGCCTCCGACCCTCCCCGGCGGCGCAGCGCAGCCTCTTGTAGGCGCCAAGCTGGAGTCTGAGCGCGCGCAGCCTTCGCCCCGGGGCGCGCTCCAGGCCCCCCACGCCTCTCCCAGGCTTATCACCCATTTCTGCCTAGCGCTGAAGGAGACCCCGCAGCTGCTTCTCCACTCACCACTGCAGCGCGTCTCGGCTGCCCCCAGCCCCGTGCCCGCCCGAGAACACTGCAGGCCGCAACCCCACGGCCCACCCCCGACCTGCACTCACCGTGCGGGGCCTGTGGAGCCTCCACCCTTTGGAGGAAGGACGTGTCCAAGCCTGGAGGTGCTGCGGCCTGTCTCACCTCCGCCCTAGGCCCGGCATGGCGCGCCGCAGGGTCTCAGCCAGGGTCAGCCTGGCCCAAAAGGATTTATCGTTGAAAGTGCTGGTCCCAGAACCCAAGAGAAAGACGTGCTGGTTTTCTGACGAGCTGGGCCACCTCCTCTAGGAAGCCCTCCTCCTTGGAGCTCTGTAGCCGTCGTGGGCTTGCAAGAGTCAAAGAGCCCGGCCCACAGCAGCTCCTGGCACTGGGCTGGACAGTGTCCTGCCCCCAAAATTCATGTCCACCCAGAACCTCCGAATGCAACTTTCCTTGGAAATAGGGGCTTTGCAGATGTAATGAAGGATCTTGGGGTGAGGTTACCCTGGATTGAGGCTGGGTCCCAAGTCTATCACTGGTGTTCCTCGGTGAAGAGTAGAGCAGAGCAGAACAGAGACAGGCGCACAGAGCAGGCCCTGTGAAGACACAGGCAGGGACTGGAGCGTCTGCCGCAGCAGGGGTGTGGAGCCCCCAGGGCTGGAAGAGGGAGGGATCCTCTCAGGGCCTCCAGAGGGAGAGTGTTGCGCGCTGCCCACACCTTGATTTTGGACTTGTGGCGTCCGGAACTGGGAGAGAATAAATTTCTGACGTTGTAAGCCTGTGTTACAGCAGCCCCAGGACGCTAAAATAGTTCAGCCGGTGCAGGCTCCTCCCTCCCTCTCTCTCTGTTGTTGTGAGGTATTTTTTAGACAGGATCTCTCTCACCTGTCGCTGGAATGCAGTGGCAGGATCATAGCTCGCTGCAGCCTCTAACGCCTGGGCTTAAGCCATCCTCCCACCTCAGCCTCCCGAGTAGCTGGGACTACAGGTACCATCAGACCTGGCTAATTTTAAAAAAATTTTTAGAGATGGGGGTCTCCCTGTGTGGCCCAGGCTGGCCTTGAACTCTTGGGCTCAAGTGATCCTCCCAAAGTGTTGGGATGGCAGGCTTGAGCCACCGTGCCTGGCAGTTCCATCTCTGTTGACTCCTGAAGCCCTTCATCTTGGCTAATCCAGACAGGCTTGCTGGGGACCCCCTCTCCCCTTGGAGACTTTGGGATGCGGCTGGATGTCCACATGGCCGGGGTCCTCCACAGTTCCCAGCTTCCCAGGCGAAAGGCAGCCTGTGTCCTCAGTGAGCATCGAAAGCGAGGCTGAGATGTTTGCACTTCACGTTTCCACATTTAGGGGCGTTTTGTTGTTGACTCATTCAAAGCTCTTTTAAGTTGCTTAATTTGCTGCTCGGAGGGAAATGAAAAAGGAGCCATTTTCCCTGATTTGTTCGCCTCAGTCAATTTTTAAATCAATAAAAAACTGCATTTTGCTCATCAGATGCAAATAGGTACATCTTTTCTAATACGTGGAGATTGAGTGATTCATCAGCCATTTCATTTCATTTGGAAGCTGAAAGCCTAATGGCATTTGGAGAGAATTCCTCTCACTCGAGAAGAGTCGGTAATAAGTCAGCATGAACGCGCAGGTGGGGCGTGGCTCTGCAGACACGAGGCTTGTCCTGCCTTGGCGGACAAGCACGGCGCTGGGTGACGTACGGAAACCGGGACCTGAAGCAAGTGAAGGCTGTAGCCCTGACGCCAGCCCAGCTGTGACCAGTGCCCACCAGGGTCTGTCCTCCCCCAGAGGCCACACCCCCACAGACACAAACTCAGGGCCCCTGCCAGGCTGGACCCCAGATGCCTCACCAGGGATCCAGGTGGGGGACTTGAATGAGCCGCAAACTGCTCGTCAAAGGACAAGCACCTCCCCATCTGGGCAGCCGCTGCCTCCCCTCACAGTTCTACCGCTGCCTCCCCTCACAGTTCTAGCCGCTGCCGCCTGGTGTGGGGGGTCATGTTTGGCGCCGTGAGCTTTGGGGTTCCGGAGTCTGCCAGTCCCAAGGACAGCAAGATGCCTCCCAGGCGTCCAGGCCAGCAACAGGCAACCCCTGCCCACCCCGTCCACCTCCCTGGGCTCCATTCCCCTCAGACGCAGCCAGTGTGTGTGCTTCGGGGGGGTGGGGTCTCTGTTCCTGGCCACTCCATTGCACCCCCTTCCCGACTGACCCCCTCACACCCTCAGCACTTCCCTTCTCTGCCATCAAGCGGGGAGGAACCAGCGAGGCCCCAGGGTCAGCCCTGCCCATAGCACCTCCCACGGCCACAGCAGCGTTGCAGAATCCAGTGCACTGGAGCCCAGGTCTGCTCATGGAATCAACTGCCAATTTCCCAGGACCCACACGGCAGAGGCTGGCGGGGGCAGGGAAGCCACGCGCGGGCCCTCGAAGCAGATGCCACCTGCCCCTGACTGTGCCTGCGGCCACTTCCTACAACCCCTGTAACTCTGGCCATCTCTGACCACAGGAGGCCTGGCCTGGGCGTGGGAACAGCCGGGAGTGTGGGGAGTCGATGCCCCAGGGTGCAGCCACCACAGCCCAGCCACTTCTCCATGGTGGGGACAGCTCCAGAGGGCTGCGGCCTGGGGGCTCCAGGGGATGGAGTGCGTCTGCCCACGGCGGTGACCTGCTTACTACTGCCCACTGGCACCCACCCCTTCGCTTCATAGCACCCCCTCGATGACGGGTGTTTCCTGGGGCCACCCCCAAACTCTTTGCCTGAAGATCCTTGCCTCTGAGACTTCCAGGGGCACCCAACAGAGACCCAGTCACCTCGCTGCCCCACGAGGACATACTGGCTGCAGGCAGATGACAGAGGGACCCAGGTGTCACACCACTGGGTGCTGACTTCCACACTCAGGCCACAGAGGCCACAGACACGTCCCCTTGGCCCCCACGGCCAGGCCCTGGGAGGGACGGGGTGGACGCCAACACCATTGCTGCTGCTGTTCCTAGCCTGGGATCAGCTCTGGGCCTGGCCGGCCCCAAGTCACCCCTTAGCCGCACACGTAGGGCCACAGCCTCTGAAAGCCTGATCAGTGTTGGTCCCGACTCAATCAGCACCCACGGGGTGACCAGAGGCCCCAAGAGCCCAGCAATGGGTGCCAGGAAGGGTGTGAGGCCTCAAGGAGCCAGGGCCGGAGCTGCAGCCGGGACCACCCCGTCAGCCACAGCAAGGACGGCAGGCAGCGGGTTCAGCTCCCCGGCCTAAGCACCATTTACCCCATGGCAGGGGCCGGTGGGGAAACTGCGGCCCGGAGGTCAGGAGGCCTGTCCGCAGTCGCCACCTGTGTGAGTCTGCCGGGGCTGCCATAGCAAAGACCCACGAACTGGGAGCTAAAGCCACAGAAACGCAGCTCCTGCAGCCCTGGGGCGGCAAGCCCGAGATCAAGGAGTCCGCGGGGCCACACTCCCTCTGAAGCCTCCAGGGACGGGCCCTTCCGCCCTGTACTGCCAGCCACCTGTGGTGTTCCTGGGCTCGCCGCTGCCTCTCTCCAGTCTCTGCCGCCGACGCCACGCGGCCTCCTTATAAGGTGCAGGTCATTGCATTTGGGACCCACCCCGTCCAACCTCATCTTAACTCCATCATTCGCAAAGACCCCATTTCCAGTGCTCGCAGGTACCCGGGGTCAGGACTTCAACATACGTTTTTGGAGGGGCTTAATTCGACCCACTCCACCAGCCTCTGAGTGCTGGGGCAGGGGATTCAGCCTCCCCCACTGGCCGCAGTGACCACTGGGCTACACAGCTCACCAGCCAGCTCCCCCTGGGGCTCAGGCCTCAGTCCCACCCACCCCTCCATGAGGACCAGCTGGGGGCCCCAGAAGAGGGAGAGGCAGCTGCTTGCTGGGGAGATGGAGTCCTGGGGGAGGGGTGATGCACACCCCCACCTGTCAGGTTGCTGGGCTCCATGGAGAGGGCCCCCGAGACCCCCTCCCAAGAGCCAGGCTTCCTCCTCTCAGCAAAGCCAGGCCCCGAGGGCAGCAGAGGGCCAGACCTGGCTTGGTCCCAGCAGAATTGTGTGGTCCAAGCCTGAGAAAAGATTCATTTGCATGTCAGCTCTGGAAGCTTCTCCGCCATTTCTGGAGACGATGAAGAGCCGCCATCTATAACTTCATGAGGGACGGCGGGGCCAGGGGCAGCTGCTGACCGCTCTCCCAGTGGTATCACATTTGTCCAGGGCCTGCCAACCCTCCCATGCTGGGTCTGAATGGCCACCGGCAGCACCAGATGGAGGCTCCCTGGCCCTCCCTCCTGGGCCCTGGTAGCGGGAGTGGGTGCTAAAACCTCATCCCGGGCCCCAGAGGACACTGGCCGATTCTTGTACAGAAAGCCACGGGCCTTGTTGCACCCCCTCCCTGTGGACGGGTGTGGATCAGTCATCATCTGCCCACTCCCTGGGAGGGCCGGGAGTTTTGCCCGCTCCTGCCTTGCCAAGGCACTGACCGACTGGAGGCGCGAATCGGGCCTGGTCATTGGCGGTCCTATCTGGGGACCGGCTCTTCGAGGTCTGTCCTGTTCAGCCCTGCCTGAGGCGCAGGATCTTCTAGACCTTGGGTTGTGGTGCGGGGCTGCTGGATAAACGCAGTAACGGCAGCAAGGAGAACCGCATTTCTGATGAGCCTTTTAGGTCTACGACACCTGTTTTCCCACGTGGCCCTCCTGACACCTGTGAGGGAGGTGAGGCTACAGGTGAGGAGGTGGGGGCTCCAGGCAGGGGCAACCCCCACCCACCCTCAGCCATGCAGCTGACCAGGGCCAGGCTGGGGTTCAGACCCAAAGCTGACGCCTGGGCCTGTACCCCCGGGGCGCTGCCTCTCTCACCAGGGCATGGATGGGGCACCGCTGGCAGCCAGCGGGCGGGGTGGGGGATATGGAATCTGGTTCCAGTAAGGAAGGAGATCACTACTACTCCTGCTGCCCTCCTCCCCCCAGCTTGCCTAGTTCACAAGACAGCAGGAAAGAGAAAGAAACAAAAGTAAGATAAACAGTCAGACAACTTTGGCACCACCACCCGGCCCTAGGAGTTAAAAAAAGTAATAATAATAACATCAACCCCGACCTAAACTACTTGTGTCATCTGTAAATCCCAGACACTGTATAAAAAAAAAAAGCCTTGTAAAACTTTCTGTTCTGTTAGCTGATGCGTGTAGCCCCAGTCACGTTCCCCACGCTTGCTCGGTTTATCACGACCCTTTCACGTGGACCCCTTAAAGTTGTAAGCCTTTAAAAAGGCCAAGGATTTCTTTTTCGGGAAGCTCGGCTCTTAAGATGCAAGTCTGAAGATGCTCCCGGCCGAATAAAAAACCTCTTCCTTCTTTAATCCGGTGTCTGAGGAGTTCTGTCTGCGGCTTGTCCTGCTACACCAGGACATAGAGGCCGCCCAGGCTCCAGCAAAGGCAAACGTGCACCCGCGTCCCCCTGGGGCTGGGGCTCCATCGAAGAAATGGCCCGCAGTGATGAGCTCACACCCCAAGGGACTGGCAGACACGGCAGCATCTTTTAATTTTTAATGTTTCATTTTATTTTTTTTTAAAGAGATGAAGTCTTGCTCTGTCTCCCAGGCTGGAGTACAGTGGCACAACCATAGCTCACTGCAGCCTCGGACTCCTAGGCCCAAGTTATCTTCCTGCCTCAGCCTCCCAAGTAGCTGGGACTATAGGCAGTGCCAGCAAGTCCAATAAACTTTTTTTGTCTTTTTATAGAGAGAGTCTCACCAGGTTGCCTAGGCTGGTCTCCAACTCCTGGGCTCAAGCAATCCACCTGCCTTGGTCTCCCAGAGGTCTAAGATTACCGGTGTGAGCCACTGCACCTGGTCAGTAGTATCTTTTTTTTTTTTTTTTTTTTTTTTTGAGACAGAGTCTTGCTCTTTCGCCCGGGCTGGAGTGCAGTGGCCGGATCTCAGCTCACTGCAAGCTCCACCTCCCGGGTTTACCCATTCTCCTGCCTCAGCCTCCGGAGTAGCTGGGACTACAGGCGCCCGCCACCTCGCCCGGCTAGTTTTTTGTATTTTTAGTAGAGACGGGGTTTCACCGTGTTAGCCAGGATGGTCTCGATCTCCTGACCTCGTGATCCGCCCGTCTCGGCCTCCCATAGTGCTGGGATTACAGGCTTGAGCCACCGCGCCCGGCCAGTAGTATCTTAAGAACCAGAAATAACAATAGAACTATTAAAAGAGATAGGCCGGGCGCGGTGGCTCATGCCTGTAACGCTAGCACTTTGGGAGGCCGAGGAGGGCAGATCACTTGAGGTCAGGAGTTCGAGACTAGCCTGGCCAACAAGGTGAAACCCCGTCTCTGCTAAAAATACAAAAAATTAGCGGGACATGGTGGTGGGCGCCTGTAGTCCCAGCTACTTGGGAAGCTGAGGCAGGAGAGTGGCTTGAACCTGGGAGGCAGAGGTTGCAGTGAGCCAAGATCATGTCACTGCACTCCAGCCTGGGCCACAGAGTAAGACTCTGTCAAAAAAAAAAAAAAAAAAAAGACTATACATGAGTTTAAAAGGACTAAAGAGAGAAAAGTAGAAATGAAAAACAATATGATAGCATGAAAAGGAGCCAGCAGATGTGAAAAACAACCACGCAGGACCTTTAACACAAGGAATGTGGCTGTTGGTATAAAAACCTAACTGATGGCTTCAATAGCAGATTAGATGTGGCCAAAAGAGAATACAGGAGTTAGAAGACAGCCCTGAGGAAGTCACCCAGATGATGCCTGTCTGTGTAGAAGCGGGTAAGAGACTGAGGCTAAGCTGCAGAAAGACCAGTGTTTTCACGTTGAAGATACTCTCCAATCCCTGCTCAGAATATTGGAAAAATGAATCGAGACTCAGACCCAACAAAGAGGGTGGGAGACATTGGGAAACACCCACACATTAAAAAAAAAAAAAAAAAAAAAAAAAACCTTCTAACCCTAGGCTGAGCACAGTGGCTCATGCCTGTAATCCCAGGACTTTCTGGGAGGCCAAGGTGGGAGGATCGCTTGAGGTCAGGAGTTCAAGAGACCAGCCTGGACAATATAGCGAGACCCTGATCTCTACAAAAAATTAAAAAATTAGTGGGCCATGGTGGCACACACCTGCAGTCCCAGCTACTGGGGAGGCTGAGTTGGGAGGATCGCTTGAGCCCAGGAGTTTGAGATTGCTGTGAGATGTGATGGTACCATTGCACTCCAGCCTGGGGGACAGAGCAAGGCCTTGTCTCAAAAAATAGCAGGCCTGGTGCAGTGGCTCACGCCTGTAATCCAGCACTCTGGGAGGCTGAGGTAGGCACATTGCTTGGGTCAGAAGTTCAAGACCAGCCTGACCAACATGGTGAAACCCCATCTCTACTGAAAACACAAAAATTAGCCGGGTGTGGTGGGGGGTGCCTGTAGTCCCAGCTACTTGGGAGGCTGAGGCAGGAGAGTCTCTTGAACCTGGGAGGCGGAGATTGCAGTGAGCCAAGATCGCACCACTGCACTCCAGACTGGGTGACATAGCAGGACTCCGTCTGAAACACAAAACCCCTCCAGCCCTATGAAGTGTGCAAAGAGGCTCCTGAAGCTCACAGGCGAGGCGCAGGCATGAAGCCTCCTGCCCCCATGTCCCGCCCCTGGAATGTCCTAGGGACTCTGGTGGGCACTGGTTGGGCCCCTGGGGGTTTCCTGGGGCAGGACGCAGCTTGGGCGACTGGGCTGAGGCCCCCAGCCGACTCCGAGTAGGGTGTCCCAGGCAGGTTGGGGTGGACAGGAGGGTGGGGGTGGAGGAGCCAGCAGCCCCCTCTCTTGGGGCGTGGCTGTGACCCCCTTCCCTTCACACGAAGCAGTCAGGATGTGGCAGCCGGGGACTCGGGGCCTTCATGGGGCAAGTTCCAGCCCAGCACCGGCCTCCCTGGGACCCTCCACAGCTCCTGTCATGATCATGTCACATGGACATGGGATCTTTGGCCGAAGAGACAAATAGCAGCGTTGGCCAGGGGCAGGTAGAGGCCGGACACCGGGCAGGAAGTGGGGACTGATGGGAGCCGGGACTCCAGGTGTGGGAAGGGAGGGTCTGCTGGCAAAGCCTCCCCCACCAGGCCTCTCTCCATGGGCTCTGAGCGTCCCCTGACCGGCCCCCTGGGGGTCCTCACCCTGGGACCCCATGTCCCCTGTGAACCGAATCTGCCTGGACCCCATGCCAGGTGATGCCCCCACTCCCTCCTCCCAGCTCCAGGGTGGGGGAACCCTGCTTCGTCCTTGCCCCGACCCCGTCGGGGGAATTAAACAGGGGGACGAGGCGTGGGGCAGAAGGGACAGCAGCAGGGGCTTGGGGCCATCTCAGAAAGCGGGGGCTCCTGGAGGGGACTAGGCTCTCGGCCACCCGGCAGGGTGCCACCGGGGTCCCCAGGCACAGGCTGCTCACTGCCCAGCGCCAGACGCCCCAGCTCCACCACACCTGGGTCTCTCCCCAGCCAGGCCCTGGCCCTGGGGACCCTCGAGGACAGACCTGGACACACCAGGGAGGGTTCGCAGCAGCCCCCACCTGACCGTCTGTGCATCGGGGCTGTGATGTCGGGACCGTCGGCCTCTGGCGCCATCTGGTGGGCAAAGTGGTCCCTGCGTGAGGTCAGGCTTGGTGGGCGGCTCTGAAGCCAGTGGGTCCTGAACTGGAGCTGGGGCAGAGGCAGCAAGAGCTGGGGTCCCTGCGTCCCCATGGCCTGGCAGGGACCAGCTCCCAGCAGCTCTGTTGTGCGGCCTCGGCTTGTCGGTCAACCACTCTGAGCCTGGTGTCACCAGCAATACGGGGTCACAATGACGTCCCCGGCCCACTCTGCCAGGCATTTCCAGGAAAGCCCTGCCGTGGGCCTGCCCCCAGGCCCGAATCTGGTCCTTGGGGACCCCCGGATTGGCAGGCCCCACCCTGGCAGCCCTGCCCAGGCCAGCCCTTCTTTGGGGATGGGTACTGTCAGCCTCAGGGGCCCTCAGTGATAGGGGCAGGAGACAGAGAAATTCTAGGCAGAAAAAGATGGGGTTCTTGGGGAAGTCCCACCCTCAAGCCTGGAAGCACAGCCCTGAGTGAGAACACACCTTCCGGTTTTCCCGCTCTAATGCTGCCTTTTCCAAAACCACCCCTGCCCTGCCCTGCCCCCATCCTGTACCCATAAGAACCCCTGACTTTACTGGCAGAGGGCAGAGAAGGGGAGGAGAGGACAAGCAGCGGGATGTCGGAGACGGCGGTTTGACATCAGAGAGGTACAGCATGACCTCAGGAATAGTTCGATGGCGGAACTTTGGAGAAGAGTCTGGTTAGCGACAGCAGGACTCCAAGGGATCATCACCTTCCCTCTCCACCCCCTCTCCATCTCCCCACCCTGAGAGCCTCTTCCATCACCTTCCCCCTCCACCCCCCTCCACCCCCCCTCCTTCCATCGGCCTTAAAATCCCTTGCATTTACTATCCTTCAATTCCTCCCTGCAACCTGATTTTCCTGGATGCTGGACAAGAGCTTGGGATACAGAAAGCCATCAGAGTGACCCTCTGCCCTCGAGAAAAGGCAAAGTGTCCACTGAGCTGTTAAACTCCAGACATCCTCAGACAGCAAAGCTAAAAGCACCGTAGCACATGCCCTGGGAGGCTTCAAGCGTCACAGGCTCTGCCCTAGACACTGCCACAGGACTGCATGGAGTTCTGCTCCTGCTCCAGCTCCTGCACCCGCCCACCTGTGTGCTCCTACCACCTCCAGGGGTTGAGAGCTATGGGCTGAATAAGTGAGACACCCCTGTCACCAGGCCCACAAAGGGGTCAAGGAAAATTTCCTGTTTCATTGGGGTGTGCGTGGCGTGGATGGGAGAGGAAGGGCGACACAGGACTGCCCTTACCAGGTCACTTCTCTGTCTGCCCTTGGGGACCTGCCCCAGTTCTGCCCCCCAAGTAGATGGGTTTGGGGCCAGGACCCCCCAAGGCAGGCAACCCTCAACTTGGCCACCCTCTGGCCTTGGGTCCCGTGGCTGGACTCTCAGATGGGGCCTGGCCTCCCAACAGCAGCCCCAGCACCCCTGACCAACCCTCACCCCACAAGGCCATAGCCCCTATAGCAGCCCTGACCGTCCGTTCCCAGCCTGGAGCTTAGTGTTCCTGCAACACGCTGGGGCCCATGGAGAGTAGCTTGCACCTGGCACACTGGGGCTTGGCTGTTAACGCTGGGGGTGCAGCCTCACCAAAGCCAGGGTGTTCCCAGTGGCTCTTCCACCACCACGAGGCAGGCCGCCCCTCGGCCCCTCGGCTCCATCTCCCCCGTCCCCAGAAGGGCTGAGCCCGAGCACCCAGGGGACCTGCTCTGAACACACCGTGTGGGCCCTTCCCTCCCCAGCTGGCCCTCAGAGACCGTTGGCAGGGCCTGATTTTCGGGACCACAGCCACAAGCAACGTCCTGCCCGCTCCTCCCCTTCAGCTCTGCAAACCAGCTCCTGACCAAGGAGACTTTCAGCACTGCCCTCTGATCCTGCCTTCTGAGAGGACCACACCACCGGGCAGCCCCACCCCGGGCCTCGGCTCCCTAAGCCCCAGGACTGTGCATCAGGCCCTGTGGACTCAGGCGGAGCACGGCCGGCGCTGGCCACTGGGGGGCACACGTGCAGCTCCCAAGGCTCCCAGCAGGGCCGGTGTGTGGCGTCCAGTCCCGCCGGGCTCAAGCCCGAGGACAGGGGAGGGGGGTTCCATGCAGGGCTCCTCCTGCCCTGTGGCGAGGGCTTTCTCACACCAAGATTGAAACCACTGGTTTCTAGGATGAGACCCAGGGCCCAGAACCGGCCCAGCTGACCTTCCAGGCCTGGCCGCAGGGCCCAGGGAAGCTGGACCCTGGGGGTGTGACTGGGACCCTCCCACCTCCCCGCAGCCCCACCCACCCTCTGCTGGCTTTGCTGCCAGCGAGTGGCCAGCCCGGCTGCCCCACACCCTCCAGCAGCTGGTGGGCGACCCTCCCAGCAGAGGGACTTGCCTGGCCAGGCCGGCCACACCTGCCGTAGCAGCTGGCTCAAAATCCCCAAATCCTGGCAAGCCGCCCCCGTGGCCCCGCACCGGCCAGGCCAGTGTGTCCTTGGCCCGTAGGGTCTGCCTGTCCTTTGCTGAACCGGCTGTTGGGGACTGTGGCCAGGTGGGCAGGCGCACAGCACCCCAGCCTGGAGACACTAGGGCTGCCCACATGCCAGGCGGCGCCATCTCGGCCCTTTGTGTGTGTGTGGGGTGGGGGGAACCCTACTGGGCTCTGCCAGAGCAATTCAGATGAGGGTCTGCAGGCTTTTCAGGGAAAAGAGAAATAGAGACATGGGTGCCGGGGTCTGACCCTCACCCCACCTCCTCGGGCAGGGGAGAAAGTGGGCTGTCATCCTTCCTAGGGCAGGTGGCCACTGGACAGGCCCAGCCCCCCTGCCCTGGCCCCCCTGCCCCAGCCAGCCTGCCCCAGGCCTGTCAGCCCCCTCAGTGTCCACCTCCAGCTCGTCCTCACTGGGACCGTCAGGCCAGTGGCAGCCTGGGCAGGCCAGGAGGGTGGGCAGGACCAGAAGGGGCGGGGTCAGCTGCCACAGGGGCCCTCCAGGCCGGCACCCAACCCTGGCCTGGGTTTCCCACTTGACACCTGGCCGCTCAGCTGCTCCCAGGCTTTGGGGGAGGCCAGGTCCCTGGCTGCTAGATGCTGGGAGTCAGAGCCCCAGAAACAGAGAGGCAGTGGTTGCCGCCCATCCAGGGCCTAGGTGGGGGTGCTGGCTCAACTCTCTGAACCCAAGGCAGGCGGCAAAACCGCAGTCAGTGCTTCTCCATGTGGGTGCTCGCTTACCCTCGCCCCCTGGCATTTGCTGAGCACCTACTGTGTGCTGCTGGGCCCTCAGTGCTGAGGCAAAGCCAGCAAGGGGTCTGCGGAAACTGCGCTGTGCCCAGGAGGGCGGCTCCTCCCTGGCCCCCCACGGTCTGGGTGCTGGGGCTCCCCAAGCATGCACCCTCCTGGGACCCTGCCCTGCCCAGTCTGCACCTGCTGGGTGTAGGTGGGGCCCCGTGCTCTGCCTGGGGTCGGTGGGAGGGGCTGGGGTGGCCGTGGTCACTAAGCAGAGATTCCGAGGGGAGGGCCTGGGCGGCATCAGACGGTGACATCCTGGGGTCAGCATCCAGCACTCAGCAAGACAGCAGTCCGTGCAGAGTGCTGAGCGGACAGAGGTGGGGGCTGGCTCGTCCTCTGGCCAAGCCTGGGTGGGAGAGCACTGCAGCCCTGGCCCACCCCAGCCTGGTGCTCACCCCCTGTGAGTCCCCCACTCTGGCATCTGTAGCCGAGGTAACTGATCCCTGGTGGGGGCCGGGTTGGCCTGGTCTCTGGTCTCTCTTGGCTCCTGAGCCTCCGGCCCAGCTGTTGCCGGGGAGGCTGCGTCTGTCCTCGGGGCCAACAGCTGCAGGCCCGGAAGCGCCCCCCCCATCCCCCAGAGCAGGTGTGTCCCCCACAGCCCAGCCCAGCCCAGCCTGCCAAGGATGGGTCTCAGGGACACAGAGGCCTCCTGCCCTCCTCTGCCCAACTTTTCGGGGCCTGGGCTGGGACTGCTGTTGGGGTCCTCAGGCCTGTGGGTAGCAGACACCAGGTCCCTGGTGACCGGCCTAGGGCCAGGTGGGCTGAGCACTCATGGCAGCCCTGAACAAGAGCAGCTGTGCCCCTCGGCCACGCTCACCAGACCCACAGTGCACAGCGGGGCACACGCCCTTCTTCCACCTGCCCCACCGTCCAGGCTCGGTGGGGGCCTGCCCGACGCCACTTCCCTCCCTCCAGGCTCTGACACTCGCTGGAGTGTCCTCACTGACCTGAAAACCTGTGTGACTGTCCCCAGCCGTAGCAGGAGAGGGACGCCTGAGCCACGGCAGCCATTGGTGATCCTGTGTAAGCCGCGCGACAGCTGCACCCCAGGCCAGCTTCTGGTATCCTACCCGCAGTTGGGGTGCCCCTGGCGGTTGTCTAGCCCTGCCCGGCCCAACTCCACGCCACGCTGTGAGGCTGACCAACTTCCCAGCAGTCGATGGCCACAGCGGAGGGCACCTGAGGCTCCACACCAGGGATCTACCTTGTGGACCCCCTCCTTTCTCCACCCCAGCTGTGGGTACCACGTCCTCCCTCCTGTGTCCTCCTGCTTATGGGCCTCGACACCCCATCCCCTGCCCTGACCCCCTGCTGCCTACTGGACCCATCACTGCCTTCAGCCCCCGAGTCCTCCTCTGGCCCCGGAACCCTCCCCAGCCTGCTACCAGGGTCCAGTGTACCTGCTCCAGGGACGGAGTCAGCCCCCACCCTGACTAGACCCTGGAGCAGGAGAGCTCAGGTCAGGGACTCCCCAGGGAAGTAGCTGGAGCCCCCGCTGCATGGTGGAGGGGCCGGGCCCCTGGGGGACCTGCCAGGGTGAGTGCCAGTCAGGTTGGGTGTCCAGGGTAGCTGCCCTGCTACTGTCGGTGTCTGTCCTGGGCTGAACAGTGTCTCCCAGATTCACATCTACCTGCAGCCTCAGCGTGTGATCTTACACGGAGATGGCATCTTTGCAAATGTATTTATTTATTTATTTATTTGCTTATTTATTTATTTTTTGAGATGGAGTCTCGCTCCATTGCCCTGGCTGGAGTACAGTGGTGTGATCTCAGCTCACTGCAACCTCCGCCTCCCAGGTTCAAGCGATTCTCCCCCCTCACCCTCCTGAGTAGCTGGGACTACAGGCGCCCGCCACCACACCCAGCTATTTTTTGTATTTTTAGTAGAGACAGTGTTTTCCCATGTTTGCCAGGCTGGTCTTGAATTTCTGACCTCAGGTGATCTGCCCGCCTTAGCCTCCCAAAGTGCTAGGGTTACAGGTGTGAGCCACCGAGCCCAGCCTTTTTTTGCAAATTTAATCAGCTAAAATGAGGTCATGCAGGATAAGGGTGAAAGGGTTCTCGTGAGAAAAGGAAAACAGGAGAATGGGTGGGGCCTCCGGGGAGGTGTTGGGCCTGGGATTGTCAGGGTCTGGGGGCCCAACAGGCCCTATTTCATGCTCTCATCCCAGAGCGAGAGAAGCTAATGGGGCCGCGGCCTCTGCACCCCCAACATCAAAATCCCCACTCCCACACCCAGACCCCAGGGGCTGACCTCCGGTGCAGAGAGGTGTCTCCCCAGGAGAGCAAAGAGGGCGTCGGTACTGCTCCCAGCTCTGTGGAGGGCAGCACTTCCGAGAGGTGGCTGCAGGGCCTGGAGAGGGAGCTCTGGGGAAGCAGGAAGACCCCTGCTCCTCCTGGGGCAGGGCCACCCATCGGCCGGGTGGTCGAGGCACAGAAGTGGGTGGGTCTGCGCGTCTCTCAGGCCAGAGTCACCAGATCACCCACAGCTGCCTGGACGGCCCTGATGCAAAGTGTTGGGGGAGTGTGGGGCTCGATGGGTGATGCCTGCCCTGGGCATGTGGAGGAGTGGGGTCCTGTGTGCCATGGCCAGCTGAGAAGGAGAAGGGCTTGCCAGGCAACCCTCACAGGTCCTCCACAGCCACCCCGAGCTGAGGTTGCTCAGGGGCCTCAGAGCCGGCACCAGGCCAATCTCAGACATTGGGATCAGAAGGGGTTGCAGGGCCTGGTCCCCAAGACCTGTGTCTCCCATTGACGGCCTGGCAGCCGGGAAAGAGAAGGGAGAAACCCCCTCCCCAGGTTCCCCAGCCTGATCCCCTCCTGTTCCTGGGGACAGAGCCCCAGGCCAGACATGAATCGGTGGTCCCCACCAAGCCCTCTGCATCCCAGTCTGTGGCTCCTCCCGCCTGCCCCGCACCAGATCCATCAGCCACCCCTGCTCCAGCGACGGACACCTTGCCGACCCCAGGGCTGCGGAGCCCCTGCGAAGTGCTAAGTGGCTCTGAGCAGGTGATTCATCCCAGCCCATTTCTCCCAGGGTCTTCAAGCATCTGATGATTTTATGTGGACGGAGCGTTCTGCAAGCCACCTGTGTTTCCCATCTCGGGAACCTTTCACTTCTGACAGCGACGGGAGAGGTGGATGTTTATTTTATCGCTTTTCCCTGCGCAGGAGTTTAATAACTTAGCAGCCGCGCCGAGGCGGCGACGCACGGGGCCGTTTGTGTCTCCGGAATTCTCTTCTTTTCCAGGCCCCATGTGTATACGCCGGCTGGCTGAGGATCGTGTTTTTTCCCTGGAAAGAAGTGGTTTTGCTATTAAGATCAGCATTTCGGCTAGATCGTTCTACCAGCCCTCGCCGCTGGGCTCAGCTGCCCGGAGATAGCGGCTGCTCCGGCCTGGTCGGCCCCGAAACGCCTGTCTGAGGCTCAGCTCAGGTGTCCAGGCCAGTGCTCGGGGCAGGGCACTCCCAGACAAAGCCTGAGCCTACGCCGGCCCCCAGGCATCCCACCCTCCTCGGGGGCTGACCCCCGCTGGCTGCCACAGCCACCTGGTCAGCGAGGCTCACTCTGGCCAGCGCTGGCACCCTAAGGCTCTGAAGGAGAGCCAGCACTTGTTAAGCACCGACTGTCTGCTGCTCGTGGACTCGCTTTATCTCTAAATGGGACGTTTCTGGCCTTCCCCTCGCAGAGGGCGAGGTGCTGAGAGCCGATGTTTATTTATGAGTCCTGGTGCATTCCCAGGCCCCAGACAGCATTGGAGGTGCTGCTCGGAGGCACTGTCCTGTTCTCTGCACCAATCCCAGGGGCGTAGGTGTGCCCGTCCCATTCCTTAGGTGAGGAAACTGAGGCCCAGGGAGCTGAGCACCTGTCCGCAGGCCCAGAGATAGCAGGGGTTCAGCCCATGGCAGCCCGGCTATCACCGAGAATCATGGCCCTGCCCCGTCCTGCACTCCCTCTGAGAGTCCCGGGCCTCCCTCGGTGCTGGGCAGGCCTGTCACTCTTCAGCAGCAGCTTCAGCAGGGAGCCTCCCCAGGGCTGCTTCCAGGGGCAGGATCTGAGCTTCCAGGGGCCCTCGAGGGGCCACTTCCCCAGCTGTGCTTCCTCCCTGCAGGAAGGGGGACAGGGGCCCAGCACGGCACCCAGGGGAGGCTGCACCAACAGCTCAGGGCACGACAGGGCCCCACATACATGGGCTGCAGGGTGGCCACTCCCAGAGCTGGTGTGCTGGGCCAGGCAGAGACGAAGGGGCAGCGAGGCCAGCCCGTCAGAGTGGGGGCAGCCACTGGTCATGTCCTCACTAACCCTCGTTCTTGTCACTTGAGGCGGCCGGAGACCTGCAGACAAGCGCCCGAGCCCCCCACCCCTCTGACTGCAGTGCCTCCCAGCAGCCCCTGGGGCTGGACCTGGCCCAGGTCCACAGGGCAGGTCTGTGGGGGTCGCAAACCAAGCAGGGCAGGAGGGGCGGGCCGGGGTGTTGCCTTCACGGGTCTGAGGGGCCCAGGGTGAGACTGTCCCTGTCTCAGTGTCCCCCACCTGCCAGCCCAGCTCCATGCTGGCCAAGCACCATCCAAGTGGGTCCTGAGACCGGCAGCCAGGGCCGCCCCGCAGCGCTGGCTCTGTGACCTCCAGGGCGGGGGTCCTTCACTTCGTGTAGCCTGGCGGTGACCCTGTAAGTCACACTCAGGACACTGGGCCCTGCGCTGATCCTGGGGCCCTCAGTGTCTCTCTCTCCCCTGCTCAGCAGCCCCGGATTGGCCCGGCCTTGCCCCTGCCCAGGTCCCCAAGGCTGAGCAGAGGCTCCGAGAGGCAGGCAGAGTGGATGACGGGGCTTCTGGACCCCAGCACGTTCGGAGGACCCAGCCTGGCAGCGGTGTGGCAGGCGGCAGAGCAGGGCAGGGTGGCCCGGGCATCTCTGGCTCTGTTGACTCTCCCAGGGGTGAGGGTTCATCGGGGAACACAATGGAGCGGCCCCCTTTGTCCCGTAAGACAGCAGCGGCTGCAGCCTGCCCTGAAAACCGAGCCCCAGGCCGTGTGGACCGAGGGTAACTGCCCCAGAGGAGCCTGGGACTGCTGAGTCCCGGGGGTGGGGGTGGGCTCCTGGCTCCTCAGGGCCCCCGTTCTGACCCGGCCCCACAGTCCAGGGCCAGATGCACGTGTTCAGCAAGTGTCCACTTCAGGCCCCGTCCAGTCTTGGCACTGCCTGCGCCCACAGTCCACCTGGGGCACCAGCCCTGTGTCCAGCAGTGCTGCCCCACCCCTCAGCCCCAGATGCAGGTTCCCAGGCAGAGGGGCAGCAGGACCCTGTGGCCCCAGCCCGCCCCCCTGGCCCAGCCACGCCCAGCCCACCCCTGTGAGTGACTCGGCCTCATCTGCTGCCCGGCCCCTTCCCCTACGTGTGCTTGCAGCCACGCCGCCGGCTACAGCTCCGAGGAAGTCCTTGGCTTTGCACAGGCCCTGGGGACTCGGAGTGCGCCTGGAACAGCCGGGAGGGAGCGCAGCTGGGCAGGCAGGGCTGGGCTGCTCTCCTGCCCTGGATGGGACCCGGCTGGGGGCACAGTTTTTAAGCGGGACAGGACAGGAGCTGCTCCCCAGGGGCCCCTACTAGGAGAACGGCACCCCTGAGCTCAGGGATCTGCCTCCGCCCACCAAAGGGACCTGGCTCATGGGGCCTGTGTCACCATCTACAGGTGGGGGTCCCGCCCTGCACAGGGCCCCAGGGACCTGGGTCAGGGGGCCTGTGTCACCATCTACAGGTGGGGGTCCCGCCCTGCATAGGGCCCCAGGGACCTGGGTCAGGGGGCCTGTGTCACCATCTACAGGTGGGGGTCCCGCCCTGCACAGGGCCCCAGGGACCTGGGTCAGGGGGCCTGTGTCACCATCTACAGGTGGGGGTCCCGCCCTGCACAGGGCCCCAGGGACCTGGGTCAGGGGTGAGTGTTCCCGCCTTCCCCTTGAAGGAAACGCCCGGCTGGAATCGTCCCTGAGCCACCTCTGCTACTGAGGGTTCAAGGTGCAGCGAGAGACAGAGGGAGGAGGGTGGGGTGGGAGAAGTCTGTGTGGTCCCTCCCCCGGCTGCCCTGGAGCCATCCTTGGGGCCTATGAGGCCATGGTCAGCTGGGGCCTCGGGGTCAAGAACCGTGTGTGGGAGAGCTGGACGTGGGGCAAACCCCTGCCCAGACACCCCGGCAGGTCCCGCTGCTTGAAGGTGTCTGCCAGGAGCCCCTAGCCCTGGCACAGGCTGGACGCGCTGCCCTGACGGGGGAGGGCCCTGTCTTTGGTCCCGCTGGAGGAGCCAGCTGCCTGGGCGGCCCCACAGTGGACAGGGACTCTGCCCGGCCAGAGAACCCCGAGACTGGACCTGTGCCACACAAGCCTGGGTGCCCCAGGAACGGGGGCGGGAAGGTCACCTCTGAGCTCTGCCCGAGCGCCTCCCACCCAGGATCCACACAAAACCTCGAGGGCCTCTGAGGCGAACCACAGAAACACCAGTGTCCCCGATTCAACTAAAACCCACGGGTCGGGGCCGTGGCTTACATCCATCATCCCAGCACTTTGGGAGGCTGACGTGGAAGGATCATTTGAGCCCAGGAATTCAAGATCAGCCTGGGCAACATAGGGAAACCCCGTCTATACAAAAAAAAAGCCAGGATCGGTAGCGTGTGCCTGTATTCCCAGCTCCTTGGAGGGCTGAGGCAGGAAGATGGCTTGAGCCTGGAGGTCTGAGGCTGCAGTGAGCTATGATCGTACCACTGTACTGTAGACTGGGTGACAGAGAGAGACTGCATCTCAAAATAATAATAATAATAATAATAAAATGAATTTTAAAAATCAAAGTCATGAATTTGAGGGATGGCTTCAGGCACGGCTGGATCCAGTCACTTGGCTCTCCCGCCTGTCCCACTGCTCAGTTTGGCTTCTCTATGCCTTTGCCGTCCCAGAGAGAGGCCTCCCAATGCACTGAGCTCCCCCAGGAAAGAGGCCCATCTCTCCTGTCCAGCTCTGGGGCAGCTCAGTTCTCTCTGGAGCAGGACAATGCCTGGGACGGCTTGGGCATTTGCAACGAACTTCCTGCCACACCCTGGTCACGTGGAGGCCTGGAGGGGACGGTGGCTCCTGGGCCCCCAGACCAGCCACCACTCAGCTTCAGGCTGCCAGAGACACCCTGGGGAGGTGGTCTCCGGGACGGAACTCCTACTCTGGAAAACCCCCACCCTCAGGCAGGCAGACCACCGTCTCCCAAGGGGAGGCCAGGGCAGGAACCACAGAGGCTGGGGGCAGCAGCCAGCGACCCTGTGGCCAAGGGTGGGTGGGGCCAGCCTGGCTGGCTCCGTGCTCCTCAGCCAGGGCAGCCGCCTCACACAGCGGGGCTCTGAGCCCGGGGTGGGCCGAGAGGCGCTGCCCGCCACCCGCTGCCCGCCGGCTCACAAGGGCCCATTGTGCGGCTGTAGCTGTGGGCAGCAGGTGGCTGCCCGGTCCCACACGGGGAGGCCCTGCCACCAGCCGCGCAGGCGGAGGAGGGCACCGCGGGCACGGTGGGGGGAGCACGGGGGCCAGGGTGGGGCCCAGGCGCAGTCCAGAGCCAGGGGCTGCAACATGAAGGCGCCTATTCTCCGGTCCCAGCCCCGCCTGCTCTGCTGTGGCTGGGGGCTGCAGCCTGGACAGCTGTGGTGAGGCGGCCCCCGCCCACCGCTGGCCCCAAGCCAGGGCCTGGCCGCACCCGGATGTGGCATCGCGGTGGCTGAGCAGTGGCTGGGCTGGGCACGGAGGGCTGGTTCAGAGCACAGCAATCCTGGCGGCTTCCCGGAGGTGGAGGAAGCAGGAAGAGCCAGACCAGGGGCCCAAGAGCCAGGCGGGAGCGGGAGAGTCCACGCCGGGGCAGCCTGAAGGCCGGCGCTGGACCTGCCGCCCCTCTGTGCTGGACGACTCCTGGGTAACCTCCACACCACTGGACGCCTGCAGCCTCGTGCCACTGATGGCCCTTCTGTGTGCCTCAGTCTCCCCATCTGTGGCCGAGAGCGGGTGGCAGAACCTGTCCGCCGCTGAGAGGATAACAGGGGCCATCCCTTCACGGTCACTCCTCTCAGAGCCCAGTCACAAACTGGAACCACGCCCGGCACCCGCCTGCCCCCCAGCTCCCCTGGGCCGCCCAGCCCTCCCTGAGCTGCCCTCCTCAGCTAGCTGGGCCCAAGCGGCCCCTCTTCCGGCCCCTGTCCGAGACCCACCCCACCCCACCCCACTCCACCTCGAGTGGTACAGGGCAGCCGCCCAGGCCCTGGGCAGCCTGCTGTGTCGAAGGTGGGGAACCCGGCTTGGCTCCCACCCAGCCCCCTACCCCGCTTGCCGGCTGGGAACACATGTAGAGGCAGATGCCAAGTCCCCAGCACCCCTCCCTGCAGCAGCGTTAGGTATGGACAGCTGGCTGGACGGCCCCAGCAACCAGACCCTGGACCCCTTTCATTCATGATGGGGCCCAGGGCCAGGACACTCCTCCCACGACCCCAGCAGACCGGGAGCGCCTGGAGGGCAGGCCGTGCCCCTCCCTCCCCACCTGGCCTGGGCTTCAGGGCTTGTGCAGCCGCTTCCCTGGGCAAGAGGCTCCCAGTCAGTGTCGTGTCCCCTGTCTCCTGTCATCAGGAGGCGACAGAAACTCGGCCCAACCACGAGGTCTGTGTCAGAATGTAGCTTGGCTGGGTCCGGCACTCCCTGGGACCCCAGAGCAGGGTGGATGTGAAATCACCATGACGGCTGCGGCCCAGCCTTCGGCAGCGCAGTGCCTACAGGGGCACAGGGCCATGGCAGAGCGAGGCCTGTGTCTGCGGAGGGCCGGCCAGCAGCGCTCTGGACCCAGTGCTGGCCGTGGCGGCTCCTCTCTGGCCCTGTGTGAGCTCCCAGCCACTCCCCAGGCCGCAGGGCTGCCACATGTGGGTGAGGCCAGGCCTGGACCTGAAACCCACAGTGGGCGGGGCCCCTCAGCACAGCTGTGAAGCTGCAGCCCTAGCCACGGGCACGGCCAAGCGGGCAGGGCTGAGCGGGCAGCACAGGCGTCTTCAGGCCACAGCCCCTGGCTCCGGGCTGTGGCCCTCACTTTCCATTCTGAGCAGAGCAATCCAGGCGGCTTCCCGGAGGTGGTGAGGAGCCTTGGGAGGCTGACCAGAGCCCAGCGGGCCCCACTTAGCAGATGGGGAAGCTGAGGACCAGCCCTTGCCTGCAGTGTGGACGCCTTGGACCGTCCAGCCCCCTCTGTCCCTCCCCGCAGAGGCTTCTGTGCCTCCCAGCTGCCCGGCAGGGCAGGGTCTACGCAGAGCACCCACAGCCCAGCAGCCTGGAGAGGCCGGAAGCCTTGGCTCTGAAAGCGAACCCTGCCCCTTCAGGACCCTCCTGGCTCCACCCACCCCTGGGCCTGAGAGGCTGAAGAGGCCACCTGGGGCTGGCAGCTCCACTAGGGGCCGTGAGCACCATGCCAGCTGTGGGGCCTCCCGGGGGCTCAGGGAAGCTGGTGTTAGGGGAAGCAGTTCTAGGTGACAGAACACTCAGCCCAGCATGATGTGTGGGCACCCCTCTCGGAGCCAGAGGCAGTGCCTGACGCCGCTGGGCGCTGGAAGGGGGCGTGTAATTGACTGATGCTGGAGCCAGGCTCCAGGCCCGGTGAGGCTTCCTCCAGCACCAGCTCAGGGCCACCTCCTCCAGGAAGCCCTCCTGAGGCCTCTCCCTCTCCTCCCTGGGCTCCCAGAGGAGCCTTGGAGCAAGGAGGCCAAGAGAGGAAGGGGCCCGGAGCTGTCCTGGCCCCACCTCAGCTCCCCAGGTGGCCCCGTGCCGGTATCCCTGTGCTCGGGACACTCTCGTTTCTGGGCTGCGTCGGGCAGGATGAGCTCCCGCGTGTGAGTGCCGCCAGGAGACCCCGCCGAGCTTCTGCCTGGGCAGTGCCGCGTGACTCCCGGCAAGCGGCAACCCCCTCTCCTCCTTCCCAGGCGCCAGCAGGCCGGCCAGGGGCGTGGGGGCGGGAAGGGGGTGGGGCAGGGGAGTGAGGAGCCCAAGGGTCCCAGCAGGATGGTGGGGGCCGGGCCGGGGGCTCCCTGCCCTTGGTTGCCTGGCATCTGTCATGATGAGGCTGTGCTGCTAGAACGTGGCACAAATCAATTCTCCCCCAATTTCTTCCAGGGCCAATCTGGAGACGGATCAGACCAGGAATTCCACAGCCGGCAGAGCGGAGCCAGGCTTAATGCCGAGAAAACCGGCGCCCCTGCTGCCGCCAGCCCAGGGCCCCACTCACAGCCAGCACCGCCTCCCGAACGCCCTGATGCCCTGCTGGGGCGCTGAGAGTCCCCACCTGCCTGGACTGCAGCAAAGTGGCCAACGGCCCACTGCGCCCAGGCCTGGGAGAGGTGGGAGCTGGGCCTGGCGGGGACCCTGCTGTCCACTTAGGACAGGGCTCCCCCAGGTCTGTGGACAGCTTCCCAGAGCTCCCTGCCAGCCAGCTTCAGGCCACAGAGGGTACCAAGCCATCGTTCGTCCCTGACCGCCTCCCTGCATGGCCCCTAAGGCTGACCCGAGGGGTCCCTGACCACCTCCCTGCACGGCCCCAGTCCTCCTGCTGCTCTCAGCTGCCGATGCTCATGCGCAGTTTTGAGAACTCAGCATCAGGCACATCCTGTTTTGTGCTGAGCCAGCTCCGCACGTCCCCTGAGGCTGTGAGCTGCAGACCCTCCAGGCAGCTCAGCCCAGTGTCCTCCAGTTCTGTGAAAGGCTCTGCTGGCCGAGGGGCGGGCAGAGGATTGGACCTTCCATGGAGGCAAGGGCCGGGTGTCCTGGGCCCGTGGGGGCAAACATGACCTGGGCCAGGACCCGACCCACAAGGGCTGACTGGGCAGCTGCAGGCTCTGGAGCTGGAGTGGCCCTAGGAAGGGGTGGGATGGGGACGGGCCGGCTGTGAGAGGGCAGGGAGGCGGCAGCGAGGCTGGCCTGGGCTTGGGTGGATAAACCTTCCTCACACTGTGGCACCTGCAATGCAGAAGGGAGGGTCCTCCCCACAGTGCTCTGGCTCGAGGCAGCCACGCAGGGAGGTCCCTAGTGTCCACACCACCTGCCCCACCCCTGGAAGCCTTTCTGCTTGGTGGGCCGGCCCTGCCTGCTTCTCCACAGCCCCCACCTCCCTCCCAGCTCCAGTCCCACTGGCAGTGTCCACGCACTGCCCATTCCTCCTGCAGGGCCGTTTTAGTTGCTCTTCCTGGAATTTCTCCACCCCAGATCTTTGCTCGTGAACCCTCTCTCCTCCATCAGACCAGACAAAAAGACCACCTCCTCGAAGACGCCCTCCCTGACAGCCACCTGTGCCTACATCATGTGGTTTTCTCAGTAGTACCTGTCCCTCACAAAAATGACCTGGCGTGTGTTTCTGCCACATTGTCAATCCCTCCCGCCTTCCAGTGTGTACCTCTCCTAAGCTCCACCCAACTTGGTCCATCCCGGTGCCTGAAACCCTGGAGGCGCACAGTGTCTGCCCGCAAAGCAGCTAATGAGTGATTATCAGAACCCCCACCCCGGCCAAAACTGAAAGTAGAGAAGCAGCCCTCAGGTTACATGATCCTCCACATCTGGCGCTCAATTCTTTTCAGGGAATTAACCAGCTGTTTTGGGGTCACGCATACCCAGGCTGATTACAGCCATTTTTGTAGGTTGATTTGAGTTGATGGAACAGAACAGAGAGTTCAGTAATGGACCAGGCAGATGGAGCAGCTGGTGCACTGGGACTTGGTGGAGGAGGGGACAGACCCCACAGTGACCACACCATGGGGATGACTTTCTGTCCATCACATACACATAGAGCTAGATCCCTACCTCACACCAAGCACACACGGAGTTTCACTCTTGTTCACCAAGCTGGAGTGCAATGGTGCCATCTTGGCTCACTGCAACCTCTGCCTCCTGGATTCAAGGGATTCTCCTGCTCCAGTCTACTGAGTAGCTGGGACTAGTCATGCCTGACTAATTTTTGTTGTTGTTGTTGGTAGAGATGGGGTCTCCCTATGTTACCAGGCTGGCCTCAAAATCCTAGGCCCAAGTGATCCTAGGGTGGTCAGTAAAGCAAGTATGCCCTAGGCCTGGCACCCAGGGCAGAGGTATCCCAGGCCCTGCCCTTCCCTGCTGGAGCTCCCAGGCAGCCAGGGGGTGGGGAGCAGGGAGAGAGCCCAGAAAAGAAGGCCTCGGAGGATGAGGAGCCACTGATAATGGGAGAGGGACCCTTGGGGAAAAGTGGGAGCTTGGGAGGTCTTGGGGGAAGGTAGGAGTTGGGGGTCTGGGGAGGAGGTGGGAGCTGGGAGTCTCGAGGGAAGAAGGTGTGAGCTGGGGGTCTCAGGGAGGAGGTGTGAGCTGGGGGTCTCGGGGAGGAGGTGGGATCTGGGGGTCTGGGGAGTACGTGGAAACTGGGGGTCTGGGAGGAGGTGGGAGCTGGGGATCTGGGAGGACGTGGGAGCTGGGGGTCTGGGACGAGGTGTGAGCTGGGGATCTGGGAGGACGTAGGAGCTGGGGGTCTGGGAGGACGTGGGAGGTGGGGATTTGGGAGGAGGTGGGAGCTGGGGGTCTGGGGAGGACATGGGAGCTGAGGGTCTGGGCAGAGGAGAGTCCCAGAAGCAGGGCATGACTGGGGACAGGGCAGAGGCTCGTGCAGGCACAGGGCTGCAGCGAGGCCACACTCCCTCCTTGGTGTGGGGTGAGGGACACCCCAGCTTGGGGACAGGGGCGCTGGCACTCAGGCAGCCCCAACGTTGTCCTCGGTTCACTGCGCCAGGTGGGGGCTCCTACAGGGGCTCTGTGGTCCCGCAGCCAAAGCCCCGCTTCCCTAATCGTACGCTGGGGCCTCGGCGGGGCCAGGCTGGTGGCAACTCAGGCCTGGCTGAACTCTGAAGGACGTGTCCAGCCTCTGGGCCCCAGGAGACCCCGGCACATCCACTGCCCTCCCTGGAAGCTGTGGAGTGGGGCTGGCTCCCAGGCACAGGCTGCCTCTTCCTTCCTCAACTTTTTTTTTTTTTCCGCCCTTGAGACTCAAAGACGGAGGCTTCACCACACTCAGTTAATGAAATCGGCTTTTGTGAGACACGCCGGACCAGCTGCGTGACTTTGGCTGAGCTGCGTAACCTTTCTGAACCTTATCTCCGGGCTGCCGTGAGAATTGAGAGTGAGGAAGGCCCGGGGCCCTCACAGGTGAGTGTCTCACCAGGTGGGAGAGCCGCTTCCCGGAGGGTCCAGCCCGCCAGGGTGTGGGCTGCCCAGGGCTCCATGAGGTTTAAGAACCCAAACTCGAAGGCAGCCTGGTTTGAGTGCCGGCTCTGCTGCGCTCTGGTCCTGACACGGGGGAACATCACTTGGCCCCTGCCTCGGTTTCCCCATCTGGAAAGGGAGGTGCCAGCCGTAGACGCTTCAGCAGCCCGTGGTGGGGGAACCTGGACATGGCCCCACCTTGGGGTTTTAGGGGCAGGGAGCAGGATGTCTGGAGAGTTCCACGAAGTTCTGGGAGCCAGCGGAGCCCTTAGCGTGGGCAGGGCTGGCAAGACTGGGACAGACCTGGGGCAGTTTCAGGGCCCCTGGATGGACGGAGCCTGGAGCCGGGGCAGTCAGCGTGTGTGTGTGTGTGTCTACCGGTGTGTCTCTGCGTGTGTGTGCGTGTGACTGCCTGGGGGCGGGGACTGAGGGGATGCTAGCTGGGGATGGCACCCATTTCCTGCCAGTGAAGACAGAGTGGCAGGGGGAGGGGTCCTAAAGAAAGTCCCAGCCCCTGGTTCAGAGGGGGAAACTGAGACCTAGGTGGGACCAGGCCTGCCCCAGGGATGCAGCCAGAGTGGGCTGGTTCCTTCTCTCCACACAGGGCTGGGCTGGAGGCACAGGCTTCAGGAAGCAACAAGGAAGTGGTCTGGGGCACTTGCCTGCCCCTCGTTCAGCAGCAGGGATGGTGCCACCCCCTCAACCCGGCCTGATACACGCAGAGAACAGACATTCCCAAGCAGCCCATGGCTCTGCCTCCCTCTGAATCCGCCCGGTGCCCATTCGAACGCTCAGGGCTCTGATAAGTCCTGCGCCAGGACTTACCGGCCAGGACAGGTCCGGCTGGTGCTGCATAACCCGTGTTTCCCTGGGTCATTTGGCTGGAAGCCCTTTATCTGGAAAATCCTGAGGGACTCTCAGAGGACTAGGTTGTAGTTCACACCAAGAAGCAAGCCTGTGCGGCAGAGCTGAGGGGGCTCAGAGCCGTGCGTGGTGCAGTGTAGCCCCGGCGGCTCTGTGAATGAGTGCCTGTGTGAACAGGTGAGTGAGTGGAATTCACAAGCGGATCATGAGGCCCGAGTGGCCCTTCCGGCCCCGGACGCCAGACACCGGGCACCGTGCGAACTGCCCGTGCTGTGGGGCCGGAAGTGGCGGGGTACCTTCTGCCTGAGGCTGCTTCAACGCCCAGCACCCCCGAGGACAGGGTCCCGGGAGAACCCTGGCGTGGGCTGCAGAGCAACTCCCCCGAGAAGCCGCCTGGAAGCTCTCGGGCAACCAGGACATCGTCACGCAGGGACAATGCCAGGGTCCGAGCAGGGCAGCCATTGAGGGAACTGCCCTCACCCTTGGTTGGGTAAATGAAAGAACACTATGTGTGACGGGCAACGGGGTCAAGCAGATGTGGCGTGTTCCTGAAGGAGCGGCCGGTGATGTGAGGCGTCACAGAAAGACGCCCCCAGGAGCCAGGGCCGGAGCAGAAGGCAGGGTGGTGGGAGCATTAGCCTCCCCTGCTGCTGTGGGCTGAGTGTGTCTCCCCAGAGGTCCCAGCCCCTGGCAACTCTACCTGTGACTGTATTAAGGACAGGCCGTTAAAGACACAATTCTGTTACAACGATGTCTTCCAGGAGACCGAATGAAGCCTCACAGTGCCCTTCCAGGGAGCGGAGGGTTGGAGATGCGCATGCCGAGGAGAGGCCTGTGGGGACCTGGGAAGGTACCATCTGCAAACCAGGCAGAGACGGCGGGAGAAGCCCACCGTGGTTCACAGGCTCCAGTGCGGTGGGGGGAGCCATGTCTGCTGTGTGAGCTGCCCTGTCTGTGTTATTTTGTTTTGGGTGCTCCCAAATGCAGTTGCTTTAAACAACGGAAGACCTCACTGTCTCACACGGCTTCTGAAGTCTGAGAATTGAGAGGGGCTCGGCTGGGCAGAGTGGCTTAGGGGGACGTTGCCGTCAAGCGTCAGCCAGGGCCGAGGTCACCTGAAGGCTGGACTGGGGCTGGGGGAGGCCTGCCTGGGGTCCACCTGGCCCTGTTCCATCAGTGCTGGGAGTCAGGAGGTCTCAGCCCCTACGTGTGGCCCCCACACATGGCCGCTCCACGGCGCTGTCTGGGTCCTCCCAACATGGCTGCTGGCTTCCCCTGGAGCAGGAGGCAGGGGCCGAGCCTCCTCACAGCAGTTACCCGCCTCGTGGAACCAGGCCTGACCGGGACTGGGACCCTCCTGGTGCTACCGGCTCAGGATCTGTCCCTGCCTCTGACTTAGGCTTCTTTCTGCCACAGCCACAACTGGCAATTACCAAAGAGAAACCACAAACAACTGTACATAATCTCCGGAATCCCCAAAGCAGCACAGGAGGGCTGGCGGTCTCCAGGCAGATGCCGTCCCAGCCGCAGGCTCCTCCTGTCCCCCATGAGCAGCCCCGGGCACCCCCCTCCACCCTGCCCCCCACGAACAGCCCCGGGCACCCCCCTCCACCCCATGGCATTGGGATTCCTGGCTCCCTCCTGATTTGGGCGACTCCAGGATTCCGGGATCATCCTGGCTGGGAGGTGGTGGGTGTTACCTTGGAGTGGGCGAGGAGGGAGTGGGCCCTTCTAATCACCAGCGTGCTGAAGACCCAGGTCCTGGACACGGGGGTGGGGGGCAGGGGCTATAGGCTCAGGAGCTGCCAAGCACTGAGATGAGTCACGGCTACGGGGCCACTTCCCCGCATGGCTCTGCCACCACTGCCTAGGCTGCTGGCCCCACACACGGGGCTCCTGGCCCCTGGGGAGTGACAGCCCCGTCCCAGCTAGAGTGTCTCCCCTAAGCTTTGAGGTTCCTGGGTCGGGGAAGGGGCTCCCTGGCGGAACCCCAGAGGCCACACTGGCCCCTGGGCTGCCCACAGCACACACAGGGAGAGTGCCCTGAGGAGCAAGGGACAGATCAGGGCGGAGCCAGTGTGGGCAGCACCCTACTGGGGCGATGGCAAGCAGGGCCCCACGGGAGCGCTGGACCACAGGGACATGGGACAGCGTGGGCTGCTCCTGGGTGCAGTTCAGGTGCAGTTCATTGCCCTGGAAGGGTGCAGTGGGAGAATCACCATCTGGGGGTCACTAGAGCTGAAGTTGGAGCCTCCACCAAGGCCCCTCAGGGACAGAAACCACAGACAGCCACATCTGGGACAGGGTATAGCGCCAAGCTCCCCCGGGCGGTGGTCCCTCACGCCCCTCCCTGGGGAACCCCTCCTTCAGGGGTCCTTCAGCCTGGAGGGGGAGGAAGAAGGGCTTCCTGGGTCCCTCCCCAGGCCCAGACCCCCACAGGAGCAGCCACACACAGGGACAGTGACGGGAAACTCACGTCCCGCTCGGCCCCGTGGGGCCCCACTAAGGGTCAGACCCCAGGCAAGGCCTCAGTGCCAGAAGCTTGTTTGCAGGGGAGGAGGGAGCGCCAAGGAAGCTGGCCGGGCTCCGTGCACCAGCTCCCAGCCCCTTCTGGTGACTCGAGGGCACCTCAGGTGACAGAGCTCCTGGGGAGTCCCACTGTGACCCCTGGGGCCTCTTCCCGCCAGGCCTTGGTGCCCTGGTGCAGGGGCAGTGACCGAGGCTCCAGTCCCAGGACTTCAAAGCAATCCCATACGTGGAGGCCCCGCCAGGTAGCCAGGCATACAGGAGGCACCTAATAAATGCAGACGCTCTTGGGGTGGGGGCAGTAAAGAAAGTAAAGGAAGTCCCCACGCCAGCAGCACGGGCAGGAAAAGCCAAGTGCAGACCCGCCTTCGCTGTGGCCAGCATGCCCTCCCTGCCTCCACGACTGGCCTTGGGGGGTTAATGATGGTGGCCGTGGGGTCCTCAACCCCTCAGGCTCTTCCCCTCCCCTCCTGCCCACTCACCCAGCTCCTGACAGGGCCCCGTAGTCCACTGAGGCCCATGCAGGGAGGATGGGACGTAGGCCACAGCCCTGCTCAGTGGCACCCTGGGCTGGTGGCTGTGGGGGCCTCAGGACAGGGTTCTGGCCAGAACCGTCACCTCCGCCTCCTCAATGGCTTCTGTCCACAGCAGTGGCATAAACCAGCTGAGAAGGTGGGCTCACCACTTCCCACCTGCATGGCGCCAAGCCTCAGCTTCCACACCTGCACCTCCGGGGAGGTTGGGAGTGTAAGAGATGCTATGTGGCTGATGCTGAACTGGCCTAAGGCTAACCATGTGTCCCCTCCTCCCTCCCCTGGCCCTCCAGAACCCAGGGGCCTTCCTAAGACATGGTTTCTTTTTTTTTTTTTTTTTTTTGAGACGGAGTCTGGCTCTGCCGCCCAGGCTGGAGTGCAGTGGCCGGATCTCAGCTCACTGCAAGCTCCGCCTCCTGGGTTCACGCCATTCTCCTGCCTCAGCCTCCCGAGTAGCTGGGACTACAGGCGCCCGCCACCTCGCCCGGCTAATTTTTTTGTATTTTTTAGTAGAGACGGGGTTTCACCATGTTAGCCAGGATGGTCTCGATCTCCTGACCTCATGATCCGCCCGTCTTGGCCTCCCAAAGTGCTGGGATTACAGGCTTGAGCCACCGCGCCCGGCCCCTAAGACATGGTTTCAATGCCTGGCAGTAGCCTCTGGCTCCCCATTCCTCACAGTCCCCAGACTGGCCCCTCCAGACACCCGAAGGTCACTTCTATGGTCAACAGCCTTGGACCCCCAACCCTGCCAGCCCCATGAGACTTGGAAGAGAGGCCAAGACAGGCTCAGAGGGTGTCGATCACTGCACCCCAGGAAGTGTCTGCTTGGGACCAGGCAGCCCCAGGACTCCGCATGTCCTTCCCCTCCCCAGAGATTCTGCTCCTCCTCTGCCCAGCCCCACACTGGCTTCCAGGGCTTGGGCAGCTGGGCCATGTGGGCCAGCATCTCAGCCAAGCCCACCCTCTCGCCATCCAGGCTGGCACTGTGCCCTCAGGCCCCAGCAGAGCCCCAGGCTAGGACGTTGCAGGCACAGGGGAGCCACCCCACCTTGAACCCCCCCGACCCTGACCCAGCCACCTCCACAAACCCCAGTACTCCCATCCAAAAGCCTGTCCTCTGGAGTTTGAATCCACTTGGACCAGCAGTCATGTCTTCCCTCCCTGAGCCTTCCCTATCCAAAGGAGGGCTGAGTAATTAGGTTGCTATAAATTGGAAATGCTTTTCAGCTGCAGTGGCAGGAGCCAGTGGGTCCAGTCTCCCACCCAGAGCTCACAGCTGCAGGCTGGGCTGCCTGCCTGGTGTCGGCAGAGAGGCCAAGGCCCTGGGAGGAGGGTGGACTGTGAGGGGCTGGGGCATGACTGAGACTCCCCTCCCCTCCCATTCATTGCTTACCAAAGTCAAACATGTGAAGGGATGGACAGATGGACAAATGGACAGATGGATGGATGGGTGGATGGGTGGATGGATGGATGGATGGGCTGGTGGGTGGATGGATGGATAGATGGATGGATGGATGAATGGACAGGTAGATGGATGGATGGATGGATGGATGGATGGATGGATGGATGGATTGGTGGGTGGACGAATGGATGGATGGATAGGTGGATGGACAAGTAGATGGATGAGTGGATGGATGGATGAACTGGTGGATGAATTAATGGATGGATAGGTGGATGAATGGAAAGATGGATAGATGGATGGACAGGTGGATGGATGAGTGGATGGATGGATGGATGGATTAAAGGATGGATAGGTGGATGAATGGATGGATGGATGAATGGATGGATGGATGGATGGATGGATGGACTGGTGGGTGAACGAATGGATGGATGGATAGGTGGGTGGACAGGTGGATGGATGAGTGGATGGATGGATGGACTGGTGGATGGATTAATGGATGGATAGGTGGATGAATGGACAGATGGATAGATGGATGGACAGGTGGATGGATGAGTGGATGGATGGATAGGTGGATGGATTAATGGATGGATAGGTGGATGAATGGATGGGTGGATGGGTGGATGGATGGATGGATGGATGGATGGATGCACGGATGGATGGATGGATGGATGGATGGATGCATGGATGGATGGATGGATGGACTGGTGGGTGAACGAATGGATGGATGGATAGGTGGGTGGACAGGTGGATGGATGAGTGGATGGATGGATGGACTGGTGGATGGATTAATGGATGGATAGGTGGATGAATGGATGGGTGGATGGATGGATGGATGGATGGATGGATGAATGCACGGATGGATGGATGGATAGATGGATGGACTGGTGGATGGATGAGTGGATGGATGGACTGGTGGATGGATTAATGGATGGATAGGTGGATGAATGGATGGGTGGATGGATGCATGGATGGATGGATGCATGGATGGATGCATGGATGGATGGATAGATGGATGGACTGGTGAATGGATGAGTGGATGGATGGGTGGGTTGATCAACAGTTAACAGGGCCTGGGAGATGGTATCTAGGAGGGCAAAAGTCTTCAACTCCTTTCAAACCCCTGGGATGTGAGATTGTCTTGGGGCAGAACCCCCAGCCTGGGAGCAAGTCAGTCCTTGTCCGTCACTGGAGTGGTCATGGGAGAAGTCACCCTGGCCCTGCCCTTGGACCTGGGGGGGTCTACAGGGCACATCCCGTGTAACCAAGACGCTGGCTCTGGCCTCTTCCTGGCAAGGATTTGGAGGTTGGGGCAGCCGCCTCCATCCCCCGATGCTGAGGATGATGGGCAGCAGTCCAGCCCATCTGGAAAATCAGGGTGGACTCTAGTTTCCATCAGCTAGAGGTCCTCCCTGGGCCCTGCCTGTGTGCCCGGTGGCCCTGAGCTGAAGGGTGGCCCCCAAAAGGCGCATCATCCAGAAACTGTGAAGGTAGCGTTATTTGGGGAAAGGGTCTTTGCCGATGTGAGTACATTAAAGATAACTAGATGAGACCACCCTGGACTGGGTGGGCCCCAAATCCTCATACGGTGACCTTGTAAGAGACAACAGTGGGAAAGATGCAGACGCAGAGAAGGCCACGTGAAGACAGGGAGGGATGGGGTGATGCGTCCACAATCCCAGAACCGCCAGGATGGGCGGCAGCCACCCCAGGGAGCCACTCCCTCAACCTGGGGGTGTAGGCCCCCACCTGGGCATGTTTGCCACCCTAAAGTCCACCACAGCCTGTGCAGTCCCGGCAGCCGACGTGGGGGCCGCTGTGCCCACAGTCCAGGGCAGGTGGTCAGCCCCACACTGCCCACCAAGCACTGCATTGGGTAGCCGAGGCTGGGCACCTGACCTCTCTGAGCCTCAGTTTCCCTATCTGTATGGTGGAGGTAGTAACTGGTGGAGGCAGAGCCTGGAAGCTGCATCTGAGCCCAGCAACTGGCTGGCACCCAAGACAGCAACTCCCCTCCCTGCCCTGCTCAGCCCCGGGCAGTCCTCAGAGAGGTGGGCTCTGTGGGCGACTAGGGTGGGGGAGGCAGAGAACCCCTGAAATTGTCTCAGCAGCATCAGGGCTCCAGCCCTGGCTCCCACCTGACAAGGAACAGTGTCCCAGTCTCGCCTTCCAATGGCCATGATGGACGGAGGCCTCCCCCCTCCTCTGAGCCCCCATCAGGGACCCCCAGCTTCCCCGGTCTACAAACCTTGGGGAGGAGCAGTTACCTGGCGGGTCCCTGCCTCAGAGGCCACTGTTACCAATATTGTTATCCTGTTAACGGGAAGCCACTGGCTCCCACCCGGCAGTGGGATCACAGCCTCTGAGCCCACTGTCCATCTGGCCGAAGGGACCACAGACACCCTCGCTGAGCCCTCACACCCAGGCCCTGGCTGAGTCCTGCCAGTGTGGCCTGCAAGGTGGGCAGCCCCAGGCACCCTCCGGCCAGCTCTCGGGTCCAGGTGGTGGGAGCAGAGCCCACTGCCAGCCCTGGCTCACGCCCTTCAGACAGACCCATGCCGGGCAGCAGGGCCAGGCACAAGCAGCACTGGGCAGTGGTGATGCTGGGACCTTGTGATGCGCCGGGCACTTGGGTACCCCCACAACACAGATCCCTGAGGACGCCAGGCACAGAGCCCATGGTGTGGGAACCCACCCTCCGGAGCCCCCTGAGCTCCCCAGGCCTGCCAGCCGCCCCACCCTCTGAGGTCATTTTCCAGCCGGCCCACACCCACTGGAAAGAGAGCCCAGAACCAGGAGGGCGCCCGCCTCGCCAAGCCGGAGGGGAGCCATGGGGGGCGGGGGAGGTAGTGGGAACCCGACCAGGCGGCAATTTAAACAGGAGGCGCGGCGGCCGCCAGGGAGCGGGCTGTCGGGGGGCCTCATGGCAGGGTGCTCAGGCCGGGAGGAGTCAGGGGCCTGGAGCTGGCTGTGCTCAAGGACAGGCTCCCTCGGAGGCCTCACTGACACGGCGGGGGTGGGGTCTGCGGCGAGAGACGCCAGCCAGTGCCGGCAGCAGCCCTGAGCCCTCCTGTGGCCTCAGTCTGGGCTCCTCCCCCATCCCCATTTTACAGATGCGGGAACTCGTGCACGTGGAAGATCCCAGCTGTGGCGTGACCCACATTCAAGCCCAGTGGGCTGTGCCCGGCTGCGTCCATGCACAGGGCCAGCCTTGGGGACCAACCCAGAGCCGAAGTGGCTGGACCATGCATCTGTCCTGGGGCTGCAGGGACTACCCCCTACTACAGGACGCCTTGAGATGCCAGAAATGCATTCTCTCTCCTCGCTGGGGTCCGGAAACCCCAAATCAAGTGCTGTTCCGAAGCCTCCTGCAGCTTCCAGCTTTAGGCGCTGCCTGCATCCCAGGCTCATGCTCATCACTCCAGGGTCCTCGGCCGGCGTCTGCCTGTCTCTCTCTCCTCTTCTTTTTTATTATTTTTTGAGACGGAGTCTTGCTCTGTCGCCCAGGCTGGAGGGCAGTGGTGCGATCTCGGCTCACTACAAACTCTGCTTCCTGGGTTCATGCCATTCTCCTGCCTCAGCCTCCTGAGTAACTGGCACTACAGGCGCCCGCCACCATGCCCGGATAATTTTTTGTATTTTAGTAGAGACGGGATTTCACCATGTTGGTCAGGCTGGTCTTGATCTCGTGACCTCGTGATCTACCCACCTCAGCCTCCCAAAGAGCTGGGATTACAGGCGTGAGCCATTGCGCCCGGTCTCTCTCCTTTTCTTATAGAGACAGGTCCTTGGAGTTGGGGCCACCCAGACCCTGCATGCGTGCCCCTGCCTTGATTACGTCTGCGAAGACCCCGCCTAGGCCGTGTTCTAAGGTTTTGTGTGGATGTGGATGTTGGGGGCTCAACGCAGCACCCAGGGAGAGCTGGAGCCCTGAGGCCTCGAGCTGGCCCGCCGTGGGCCACATCGGGAGAATAGGCAGTGTCTCCTGGGCCTGGGAGCACAGGCTTGGGGGAGGCAGTAGCCCAGGGTCCCAAGGCTGGACTGGAGTCGAGGCACCTGGCGGGCAGTGGGCTGCTAAGCCCAGGGTAGGGGGAGACTGGGCAGGACACCCACAGCCCCGCAGCCTCACTCCCCGTGCAGCCCAGCAGCAGGGAGCCCCCAGTGGGGGCTTGAGGATTGAGCGGTGCCCGGGGAAGGGAGCAGGGAGGGGGTGGGGTGGGTCCTGGGGTCCCAGTAGCAACATTCAGTGGTAGGAGGTTGGGGAGGCAGCTGCAGGTCCCAGAGGGGGCGGCCAGGAGAGTCTGGGGACAGTGAACCAGAGTCCAGAGTCAGCCTCCCTGGTGACCGGCAGCCTCGGTGGTGACCGGAAACAGCCAGGTCCACCCTCCTAGTGGTGAGAAGAGGATGGGTGGGGCCGGGGCTCCACTCTGGGGAAGGGGGCGGAGGCCTCCAGAGGCCCGTCCGGGTGGGCTGGGGCAGGGGCTGCATCTGGCAGGCGGCAGGCTGCAGGCTGCAGACGTCCTCCCGGGGCTCCACAGCAATGGGCTGAGAGGAAGCAGCAGTGCATGCTGGAACGTGGCCCTAGGCCCCCGCACCCGCACAGAGCATCCCAGGACCCCGGTCCCAGGCTCTGCAGGAAGAGGGGCCATCTGTTTTCTGTCGGGCAGACGGTCGAGGGGCCGCCTCTCCCAGGTGGGAGGCTCTGCAAACCAGCCGCCTGCCTCGACGGGAACGTGAGGAAATGGCAGGAGCGGGGCCGGCAGCACTGAGGTCAGGGCGGGTTCCCCTCCATCCTCCTTGGCTGCCCCCATGGGCACAGTCCACATCCCCGCCCTGCGGTCAGGAAGCTGAACCTTCCGGCAGGTCCCAGGTGCCCGTGGCTCAGTCCCAGCCCCCACTCCCACCAGCCGCACCAGCTTCTCAGCCTCGCCTCAGATGAGCTGGTCCCTGGGCAGGGTCTTGGATATGGTGTCCAGCGGCCTCTCAGGGGCCCCTAGGCCCTCCCACTCTTGCTCTGTGGTTGCCGGGAGAAGAGCTCGGTGGGGCATCCTGGAGGGGCCAGAGCTTCCATCCAAGCAGGAGAGTGTGGGGGGTGGGGTAGGGGTCCCCAGCCAGGGTTGGGGGGCACGGCTCCGGGGAAACGGTGCAACCGCTGTGGGACCCGCGTGGAGTTCCTCAGACAGCCACGCAGAACCTTCACACGTGTGGGCCTGTGCCCTGAGGAGCTGAAGGCCGACACAGACACCGCGATCACCGCAGCTCCATTCACAGGAGCCGGGCCGGGGATGGGACTTCATGAGAAGGGAACACCAGCACAGAGAAACCAAACCCAGCGGGACCCAAGCAGCCACAGAAGGGCTTCGTTTCCTCCAGGCTCCCAGCGGGACCCAAGCAGCCACAGAAGGGCTTCGTTTCCTCCAGGCTCCCAGCGGGACCCAAGCAGCCACAGAGGGCTTCGTTTCCTCCAGGCTCCCAGCGGGACCCAAGCAGCCACAGAAGGGCTTCGTTTTCTCCTTTCACCCGTGGAAATTCTCCATCGTTTCCACCGTGGGATGGAGGCACCTGCTGCTCCTGTGGGAGGTGGGGCCCGCCGGACCCCCGGGGACCCTCGGCAGCACCGCGCCGGCCTCTGCCACCCAGTGTCCAGTGGCCGGGCCTACTCTGGCCAGCGAGGCCCCAGACCAACCGGCCCCACCTCCCTCCTCCCCCGAGAGCAGGCCGGGGTCTCTGGCTTTCAGGAAGGGCCTGGTCCGATGTCCTCACCTTGCCCATCCGTAAAAGAATATAATAGCTGACATTATTGTATTTAATAATTATTATAATAATTATATTTAATAGCTAATAGAACGCCAGCCGCCGTGAGAAAGAAGTCATTCACTACGGTGATGTGGTCAGCAGTGCCTGGCCTGCGTGTGCTTAGGGACGGAAGCACACCACCCTCCCTGCTCCCACCACCGTCACTGTTGTCACTGTCATTTGGAAACTTCCAGAACTCACAGCCCACGGGGGAAAAAATAGCGCAAGAACAACTGTTCCCTGAGGCAGGCGTTGATATCTGAAATAAATTTGCATCCGTGTTCACTGTAACGCGTTCCCAGAATGTGAACAAAAGGGAGATTTTCTGTGATCTCCCGCCGAGGATTTTGAGCGAGTCTGAGGATGGGTTTTCCCTGACACAGGCTGCATCCGGCTCAGCCCCCAGCCCCCTCTCCCCCGCGGGTGGCTTTGGGCAGGTGCCTGGGCCTCCCAGAACCTCCGTGGTCAGGTGGGAGATGAGACCGTGCAGCAGGTCCCCGGGCCGGTGGGCCACTCAGGGTGTGCGGGTACAGAGAGCCGTGCCACATGGTTCGGGATTAGTGAGCTCCAGCGGTCGGGATGGAGGGTGGTGCGTGGCCTGAGAGGCTGTTCCAGCCGTACCCGGGCAGCATCTCCAGGCGGAGGCGCATTCCTCTCTTAGGGCTGCTGTGGCAAATAACCACACACTGGGTGACCTCAAACCACACAAATCCCTGCTCTCCAAGCTCCGGAGGCTGGAATCAAAGCCACAGCGTCAGCCGGGCTGTGCGTCCTGCGAGGTTCCTTAGGGGTCCTCCTGCCTCTCCTGGTTTCTGGCGGCTGCCACTGTCCTGGGCGGTCCTGGCTGGTAGCTGCCTCACTCCAGTCTCTGCCTCCATCTGTGCTTGGCCTCCCTGGACCTGTGTCACCTCCTCTCCTCCTAAGGACCCAGTCACTGGATCCACGCCCACTCTCAGCCAATATGACCTTAATGCTACCAATTACACCTGCGAAGGCCCCGCTTCCGAACACGCTCACGTCCACAGGCACGCTGGGGTGAGGACCCTGGCACGCGGCAGCACCCATCCGTGCACCCAGCAAGCAGAACAGAAGCCGCCCCCACTGCCGCACGTGGGCTGCACCGGCCCCGTTAGCTGCCGCGGTGCAGGGGACCTGGCGTGGGGACCGGCTGCGTCCTTGGCCCGCTGGGCAGGACCCCCTTACCACTGCCTTGCAGACAGACTCCAGCCTGGGAGTGGTGCTGGCAGCCTGCGGGGCGGGGGCCTGTCACCACGGCAACGAGGGAGCGCCCCCACATTGCCTGAGCGCTGTCAGGGCCTGGAGCAGCTCCAGAAACAGAACTCCAGCCACGAATCCGAGCTCCATGGGCAACTGCGAATGTTCTGGTGTCCACACGGAAGAAGATGAAATAGAAGACGTGAAATTCAAGTTCATGCTAATATTTCACTTCGCCCAATTTATCCACAATGTTATCATGGCGGCGTGCCATCAATATAAAAATCATGAATGAGGCCGGGCGCGGTGGCTCAAGCCTGTAATCCCAGCACTTTGGGAGGCCGAGACGGGCGGATCACGAGGTCAGGAGATCGAGACCATCCTGGCGAACACTGTGAAACCCGTCTCTACTAAAAAATACAAAAAACTAGCGGGCGAGTGGCGGGCGCCTGTAGTCCCAGCTACTCGGGAGGCTGAGGCAGGAGAATGGCGTGAACCTGGAGGCGGAGCTTGCAGTGAGCTGAGATCCGGCCACTGCACTCCAGCCCCGGCGACAGAGCGAGACTCCGTCTCAAAAAAAAAAAAAAAAAAAAATCATGAATGAGATGCTTACATTCTTTAAACAGCAGCTATGCTGAGATGTGAGGCACACAGCACACCGTCCAGCCACGGAAGCAGGCAGCTGGAGGGGCCTTTGCCGTATTCGCGGGGCTGTGCAAACGTCTTCACAGTTGCTTTCAGAACATTTTTATCACCACAAAGACAGTCCCCCCAACCACCAGTCACTCCCACCCCTCCCCAGCCCCCACCAACCAGCGGGCTCCGTTCTGTCTCCGGACTTTCCTGCTCTGCACCTGTCGTGTAAATGGAGTCGCCATGTGCGTCCTTTTGTGTCTGGCTCGTGTCACCGCGCGCCATGTTTCCAGGACTCATCCGGGGGGTGTCCGTACATCTTTCCCTTTTATGGCTGCATGATACAGCCAGTTGGCCGCGTCCGTGGGCTCCACTTTTGGGGATTCCACCAACCTCAGATGGAAAATATATCTTTTGGTGGATGGCTGCGTCTGTGCTGAACACGGACAGACATTTTTATTGTTGCTGTTTCCCAAGCCACACAGTGTGAAAACGGCGTCTGCACGTGCGCCTGGCATCACAGTCCACAGATGATGTAAAGTGCCAGTTGCACGCGCAGTCGCACCCTCCACACCAGGGACCTCAGCACCCTCCACACCAGGGACCTCAGCACCCTCCAAGTCAGGGACCTTAGCACCGTCCAAGTCGGGGACCTCACCACCTGTGGACCCTGGTGTCCTCCTGGGTCTGAAACCGATACTGAGGGACAATGGATGCCGCCGTATTTTTTTTTTTTTTTTTTTTTTTTTTTTGCATTTTAGCAGTTCGTGGAGACACTGGCCGGCCACATTGCCTGGTCTCAGCATCGTGGTGGAGCTGGAGCTCTGTGAACACCCAAGCAGCACGGGGCTCCAGCCCGAGCCTCAGCAGGCGACGGCTGACCCCAGCAGTACCTTGAGGAGACCGTATTGCAGCCAGGAAGAGTCAAAGCCTCTGGCTTCCAAGAGGAAAGAAAGTTCGCTGCCCTGCAGAGACGTTTTCTAACCGGCTACTCATGTGTAGTTTTTTTTTTTTTTTTTTTTTTTTTTAGACGGAGTCTCGCTCTGTTGCCCAGGCTGGAGTGCAGTGGTGTGATCTCGGCTCACCGCAAGCTCTGCCTCCCGGGTTCAAGCAGTTCTCCTGCCTCAGCCTCCTAAGTAGCTGGGACTACAGGCGCCCGCCACCGCGCCCAGCTAATTTTTGTATTTTCAGTAGAGACGGGGGTGGTTCACTGTGTTGGCCAGACCGGTCTCGAACTCCTGACCTCAGGCCATCCGCCCACCTTGGCCTCCCGCAGTGCTGGGTTACGGGTGTGAGCCAGTGCACCTGGACTTGTGTGCGGTTTTCTAAACAGAACGAGCTGTAAGGTTTCGGGGAAGCACAGGAGGAAACATTCTGGATCTTCTGGGGTGGCATAAACACCGGCTCCGTTAGCTACCGTGGTGCAGGGCCCGGCGTGGGGACTGGCTGCATCCTTGGCCTGCCCCCTCTGCCCTCGCTGTCCCTTCCCCAGGTTCCTTTTGTGCTGGGCAGTGGCCATCTTCATGGTGACGACAGGGCAAAGGGGACCTTCTCAGGGGTATCAGGCGTCCAGGGCTGGGAGCTGCTGTCAGCTGAGCCCCAGCTATGGTGGCACAACATCACCTATCGGGTGGCACCCGCTCCTCTCCTGGGGCCCTGCCAGGGAGCAAAGAAGGGGCAGCGGTGGGAGTCAGGACGGAGCCGCGTCTCCACCGACAATGGCTGGCAGCCGTGCACTGCCTCCTCTGAGCCCACAGCCGGACCCCCTGCACATGAAGGCCCTGAGGAATTACCATCTCCCTGACCCACAGTGATGTGTGTGGCTGCCAGTGGGGGCCAGCCTGGGCAGGAGCTGACTCGGCTGACATCCCCGTAGTCCTTTTAGATTGTAGATGCCGCCTCCTTTCCAGACAGGGAAACTGAGGCACGGAGGAACAGACCATTGTTCAGGGTCACCCTGCCTGAAAGGGCAGGGCTGGGGCTCCCCCACTCCAACTTCACAAGTGTGAAGGTTCATCACACATGGGGTGCCTCGAGGGCCCGAACCCCAAGGGCGCTCCTCCTGCTCCCGTGGCCAGAGTGGACTGGCCGGACGGCCAGGCTCGGGAAAGTCAGGTCCTCTTTTCAGCCTCTGCTCATGGTTAGAAGAACCTACGCTGTGGAGCTGGGAGGACTCAGACCCCGAGACTGGGATTAGCTTCAGGGACTTAGAGATTTCTGACCACCCCAGTTGGGTCCCAGACGCACCTTCCTCCGAGGCTGCCTCCCTCAAGGGCCACCCGACCACGGGACACCACCCAGAACGGGAGGAGGAGCCAGGACCCTGGAACTCAGGGACACTGTGCTCTGGGGATAGACGTGCGCAGAGAACATGCCTGGCAGCTCCGGCCTAAACACACATCCCGCCGCCTCCTAAACGTGTCCAGCAGACCTCAGAGCCAAAGCCCACGCTGGCCACACGGGTGCCAGAAGCCCGGACCCCGACTTCTCTGGAGGGGCCGTAAGTGTAACTCCAACCAGCAAAGGCCTTTCTTGCTGGAACCTGCAGCATCTTGCTGTGACCTGAGGGACCGGGGGGAGTGGGTGTGGTGCCCAAGATGGTTTCTCCCGCCCTGACCCAGATGTTTCCCCCGCCTTTCACAGACGGGAAACTGAGGTACAGAGGCCTGGCCGCTGCTGCAGGGTCTCCCCAGCCTGGCATCATGGGGCTGGGACTTGGACCCAGGGTTCTCCCAGCCAGGTCTTCTCTGCCTGCTAATTAATATTTGTAACATCACTGCCCGGACCCCTCCCTAGGCTGGCACTGCCCCGTGTCCCCTGCCTCCCTCCCTAGGCTGGCACCGCCCCATGTCCCCTGCCTCCCTCCCTAGGCTGGCACCGCCCTGTGTCCCCTGCCTCCCTCCCTAGGCTGGCACCGCCCCGTGTCCCCTGCCCTCCGGGAGGCCGAAGTAGTGGCTTCTGCTCTGCCCACTTCACAGAGCAGGTGCTGGGACTCGGAGGAGCAGGAAGGGGTCTGCCGAGGACGCCAGCTTGGAGGCGGGATCCAACCGCACCCCCTCCTGGCCCCTGCGTCGGGAATGGACTTGGTTGATGGGGACCTCCCCTCATTGTGATGGGAAGGACCCCATGGGGACCAGGAAACTGAGGCACAGGGGAGGGCGTGGCCTGCTCCAAGTCACTCCCCACCAAGCCTCAGCTGGTGCCGCTCAGCCTGCAGCCCCCGGCAGCCCCACCACACCTAGCCCTCTCTCTGCCCGCGCTTGGGCCAGGGCCCAAGACTCTCCAGGCAGCTCGCCCACCAGGCCCAGGCGGCAGCCTGAACCTGAGCCTCTGTGCCTATGTGAGACTTGGCACTCGTCAGACCCAGACTCCCTCAGGTGGAGGCTCCCCCAGCCGCACTGTCTTCCCCCAGGAAGCAGGAACCAGCGTGTCCTGGCCTCGGGCACCTGGGTCCTCAGCCCGTCCCAGCTCCGTCTGACCATCCCGATAGGGAGACGCTGCATAGCTTCTCAGGGACTCCAGACGTTGCCCCAGGGATCCCGCCTGTGTGCCTGGGTGGGCCGGGCGGACCCATCACGCTGGAATCGGAAGGAAGCTCCTTGCAGAGGGTATCTGGGCTGCTGGCCAAGCGGATTCCAAGGGTGTTTTCCAGGCAAATCAGGAAGTGGGATCGGCACCTTCATCCAGCCCCCAGGAGGGCCCCCACCTGGCTCCCTCCCCTGTGAGAGAACCGAACGGCCCCCAGCTGCAGGTCCCACAGAGCAGCACTCAGGCCTTCCTCCCCTGGTCAGCCAGCCCTGGCCAGCTCCTCAGAAAAGAAAAACCAGCTTATGCTTCACCAGGGTCTCTGACAGCTGGACTCCGAGCCTGCAGCCCTCACAGTCCGGCCACAGGTGCCCAGCTGGGGAGGGGACAGGAACGGGTGCCACGGCGGTGCAGGAGCAGCTGGGGCTGTGCCCAGGTGTGGGAGGGGCCAGATCACAGGGGGTGCTTACACTTGAGGTGCCAGACCCCCGGGGGACGTGTGGAGACCCCCACTCCCTAGGGAAGACAGGGACCCGGGGTGAGCAAGGTGCTGATGGGGTCCAGGACCCAACCAAGAGGTCGAAGCCACTGTGAGTCCAATTCCAGGACTTGGGCCAGGAAGGGCTGGGCCGCTGGCCAGGGTGGGGACGGCTCAAAGGCAGGTGGACCCCAGAGTCCTCCTGTGGCCCGTCGTTGCCTCTCAGCTGCTGCAGAGAGACTCCCCGTCCTCTCTCTGTGTCCAAGCACTGCTGCGAGCCCAAGGCAGGCCCCGGGTCCACCCGGACCACGCCCCTGCGGCCCTGCCATGCCCTCCACGGCAGCCCCACCAGGCAGGCAGGGCCACCTCCGCAGCCGAGCGCATCATTCCAGCCAGGAAAACCCCACGTCCCTCCTTTGCCGGGGAATTTGCAGAAGCAGAAGTTTGCTCAGATACCTCGAAACCCCCGGCGAGGGTCACGCTGGGGTGAGGGCTGCAGGCCTTTGCTCCCAAGTTCCCAGGCTCAGAGGTGAGAGAGGGGCCTCCAGGCGGGTTTCCACAGCACAGCCCGGCTTTCCTTCCCGGGTGTGGGGGCACCAGGCTGTGGGGGCAAGGCCGGAGGAGGCGGGGGCAGGCGCAGCCCCCGTCCGCTGTGTCACTTGGGCGAGTCACTTCTCCTCCCTGAGGCCGGCTCCCGCCTCCACCTGGGTCCCTCTCGTGACTCACGGACAGCATCCACAGGGACGGCTGCCATGCTTCCCTGCGCCCCGCCTGCCTGCTGGGAGTGGGCCTTGGCCTTGCTAATCTATCAGCCCCTGGCGTGGGCTGGGACGGGGCTTCCTCCGCCCCTGCCCCTCTGGGCCGTGTCTGGCTCCAAACAGTCAAGGAATAATGGATGTTCGCATGGAGCTGATAAAAAGCCCCTCCTAGGGTGACCCCTCATCAGGCCGGAGCCAGGGCCAGAGGTCAAACTCATTAGCTCAGAAAGCATCTGCTGCCCCCACTCCTGTCCCCAGGACGTCTGCAGGCCCTGGTGCCCGCTGCTTTTGTGGGGTGACCGGAGGTGACAGAAGGGAGGTGAGAAGTCTGGTCCCCTCCAAGGCTCTGCCCCTGCCATGGGTGGGGTGAGCCTCCCCACCCCCTGCCCTTCCTCCCCCTGCCTTCCCCCCACCCTCGTGCTATGAAAGGCTCCCCTGCCCGGGCTGCTGCCCTCAGGCCCCTTAGCCTGCCTGGTCCCCCTCTCCCCCCAGCCCTGTGAGCAGCATGCACTCACATGCTTCCCTGTGTGCCAGGATGGTGCAGAGCGGCCAGTGGGCTGCAGGTGCCCCCAGAGAAACGTCCCTGTGCCCAGCAGCCCCTTAGGGTTTGTATTCTGGGCCCCCAGGGCAGCCAGAATGGGTCCTGCAGGTGGAGAGGGACTGTGGGGGATGCATTTTTCTGGGAGGGGTCTGCTGGTTCCTGGGACATCGGGAAGCCGGCCACTGCCCCAGAGGCGGCCTGGAGGGATCTTCTGCAGACAGCTGCTCTGCCTCCCCTCCGGCTGTGTTCTCCCCTGCAGATCCCGGAAAGGGCAGCTTACAAGGTATGGAGTCAGCTCCGTTGCGGCCCGTGGTCCTCACATATCTGGCCAACAGGCGAACCCACAGGGCCGTCACCTCTGCTACCCGATGGCCTGACAGGGAGCTCTCGGCCGTGTCCCAGCCAAACCCAGCGCCTCCAGACACCAGCAAACAGCCACGTGCACCCCGGCTATCAGCCACATGCATCTGACACTCTCAGACCAGGCCTGCAGAGCTTGGGGAGAAGGTTCCAGGACCATTGCAGCAGGAAGCTGGCCAGAAAGGAGGCCCGACAGAAAGTCACGGCTGCCAGACACCCAAAGGCACCTCGAAAGAGAAAGTCCACAGGGCAGGGCCCAGGCACGTTGAGGGGCCGCAAAGCCCAGCTGCAAAGAGGGGCCCCCATTTGTGAGGCCTGCAGGGGCCTCTGCCCTCCACCGCCTTCCCTCGGGGCTCCGATGGGTTTGCCATTTCCTAGCACGTGGATGGGAAAGGGCCCGTGGGCTGGGGGTGACCGGATGGTGAGGGGTCAGGACACCGTCTGTGGGGGTGGCCTTCCGGCTCAACTCAGCCGAGACGCCAGCGCAGGGCCAGGGCCAGGGCTGCTGCCGGCCGGACACCCGCTCTGTGAGGCGCTCCTCGCCCCGGGGCTTCATCTGCCCTTGCCGGAGCCTTCCCGGCTGGCTGATTTGCGGCAGACTTAATCCCGCACTAATTAGATTTCTGCACTGGTGATGAAAGGGCTCCGTGCGTGCCAGCCCGCTGGCCGGCCCAGCCCACTGCTTGTTTTGCACAGAATTTTAATTGTTTCCAAATTAATCCTCGGAATCGAGTGAGCTCAGCGCAGATAAGCCAGCTGCAGGGAGGGCAGAGTGCCGCGTTCCCATCTTCCCAGCCAGTGCGGCCGCCGCTCCCGTGGGGTGGCACGGGGAGGCCGCCTTCGGACATGACGCGATCGCCCAACAATGTCCCGCGCCTCTTCCCGCTCAGCGGCTCCGAGAGCCCCGCCAGGCCCGGCTCTCGGGGAGTTTTCCTTCTGTTTGCTCTTGGCTCAGCTTCCCTCTTAATCCTATTTTCGCTAGTTTCTATCCAATTTAAGACAGCTCCTGTAAGTCAAAATTAATTACCCCGTGTGCTTCCAGCCCTGTGGTCTCGCTGCTCACCGTTCCTGCAGCTTGGGGCTGGGCTCCAAAAGGAGGAGGGGAACACACCCCCGATGTGAGGGGGGCTGTGGGGTCCCACCCCCGAACCAGACTGAAGGGGGCGAGGTCCCCACTCCACATTTCGAAGGACCAGCCTCCTCCATCAGGAGGTCCTCCTGACTGCCTCAATCTTCCTGAGCTCCCCTGACAGCTAATGTTGGGCACGGTCTTCCCACCACACCTGTGCCTGCCCATGCCCACATCCACACGTGTGTCTACCCAGCTCACCAAGGGCCTGGCTCCTTGCAAAATGTGTTCAGCCACATAGAAATGAATAAAGGCCAGGCACAGTGGCTCACGCCGCTAATGCCAGCACTTTGGGAGGCCAAGGCAGGGTTGTTTGAGCCCAGAAGTTTGAGACCAACCTGGACAACAGAGCAAGACCCCATCACCACAAAGAATACAAACATTAGCTGGGTGTGGTGGTGTGCACCTGGAGCCCTGACTACCCGGGTGGCTGGGGCAGGAGGATGGCTGAGCCCAGGGAGGTCAGGGCTACAGGGAGCAGTGATGACACCATCACACTCTAGCTGGGGGAGTGACAAAGGGAGACCCTGTCTCGAAAAAAGAAATTAAATAAATAAGGATACCAAAAGCAATAAAAGGCAGCACAAGATATAGAGAGAGAGATACTTGAAGTTAAAGACTTTTTGTGCCTCACAGGCCACCATCAACAAAGCAAAAAGATGACCCACCCAATGGGGGGAATATTTGCCCGTCATTTCTCTGATAAGGGTATATATAATATCCATAATACATAAAGAGCCCTTACAACTCAACACTAAAGGCCGGGCGCGGTGGCTCACGCCTGTCATCCCGCACTTTGGAGGCCGAGGCGGGTGGATCACCTGAGGTCAGGAGTTCAAGACCAGCCGGCCAACATGGGGAAACCCCATGTGTACTAAAAGTATAAAACTTAGCCTGGTGTGGTGGCAGGTGCCTGTGATTCCAGCTACTCGGGGAGGCTGAGGCAGGAGAATCACTTAAGCCTAGGAGGTAGAGATTGCAGTGAGCCGAGATGGTGCCATTGCACTCCAGCCTGGGCAACAAGAGCGAAACTCCGTCTCAAAAAATAAAAAAGAAAAAAAAAAAAAAACAGTAAAAACACAAGTCACCTAATTTAAAATAGCAAAGGATGGAAATAGACATTTCTCCAAGAAGATACACTAGGGGCCAACAAGCTCATGAAAAGATGCAAAGATGCTCCGTGTCACCAGCCACCCGGGAAACCCGGATCAAAGCCACAGTGAGAGGCCACGTCACACCGGTGAGGATGCTTACGGTCAGGAAAACCAGGATGTCGGTGTTGGTGAGGATGCGGAGAAACAAGCCTCGTGCACTGCTGGTGGGAAAAGAGAGTGAGGCAGCCAGTTTGGAAAACGGTGTGATAGTTCCTCAAAAGTCGGAACCTAGAATTACCCATGACCTGGCAATTCCATTCCTGGCCGTCTACCCAATATAAGTGAAAATATATGTCCACACACAAATTTTTTTTTTTTTTTTTTTTGAGACGGAGTCTCGCTCTAGCCGGGCTGGAGTGCAGTGGCCGGATCTCAGCTCACTGCAAGCTCCGTCTCCCGGGTCTACACCATTCTCCTGCCTCAGCCTCCCAAGTAGCTGGGACTACAGGCGCCCGCCACCTCGCCTGGCTAGTTTTTTGTATTTTTTAGTAGAGACGGGGTTTCACCGTGTTAGCCAGGATGGTCTCGATCTCCTGACCTCGTGATCCGCCCGTCTCGGCCTCCCAACGTGCTGGGATTACAGGCTTGAGCCACCGCGCCCGCCCACACACAAATTTATATATGGATGTTCATAGCACAATTCACAATGGCCAAAAAAAAAAAAAAAAGGAACGCCTCCCAAGCAGCCACCAGCAATCGAATGGGTAGATGGCGCACAGGTCACCCAAGCAGCGGGACCCTACCCTCGCAGAGGAACGAGATTCTGACCCTCGCTACCAGATGGATGAACCTTAAAAACATGAGCTCCGTGGGCGAAGCCAGACACAAAAGGCCCCACGTCGTGTGACCCCATTTACGTGAAATGTCTCAAATAGGCAAACCCGTAGTGACAGAAAACAGATTGGTGTTTGTCTAGGGCTGGGGGAATCGGGCGTGGGAGGCCACGGAAATGATGGCTAAAGGTTCTGTGATTTCTTCTGGGAAGTGATAAAATGTTCTAAATGGATCATGCTTAGTTCTCACCGCATGCCGGCATCAAAACCTCTCGTGTGCCCCCTAAATATAATACCTACTGTGTATCTGCAAAAATTAAAAACGAGATAAAATCGATGGTGATAATGGTTACACAATCCCAGTACATTTAGTGGGTGTGCTAAAATCATCGAGTTGTACGTTTTAAAATGGTGAATCTCATGTGAATTATGTCTAAGAAACAAAATTATGAAAAAATTAATAAAGAGCAAACAAGGAAAGAAAAAAAATGCCAAAGAAACTACAAAGTTCAGAGAATGCCCAGAACCCTAAAGAGAGGCAGCCAGTGCCAGGGCAGGTAACACTCTGCACAGAGCTTCCTGGCAGGCAAAGCAAAGATGGAAACACCCACAGTATGGCAGGCTGCGGGGTCCCATTTGTTGACGATTCACTCCACTGAGTGTGTCCAGGTGTTTGTCAGGTGTCAACTCGGCTAATCCCAACAAGGTCCGGGCAGGAGGAGGGCTACGTAGATGGGGAAACTGAGGCAGGCCCAAGGTCACCAGTTGATACACAGCAGAAGCCAGACCAGCGCCTCAGTAGTTGGGATTAGAGCCTTTGCTCCCAGCCCTGTGAGGTCTCCCCACCCCACCCACCTGCCTGTTTCAGGGTCTTATTCCCTGGGAGGTAGATGTCACTCCCCAGGATGTCACCCCCTGCAGGGGCCACCACATGCTCCCTCTTTCCAATCCAGGGCCCTCTGTAGCCTGTTTTTTTTTTTTTTTTTTTTTTTTGAGAGAGAGTCTCACTCTGTTGCCCAGACTGGAGTGCAGTGGTGTGATCAGCTCACTGCAACCTCTACCTCCTGGGTTCAAGATTCTCCTTGTTCAGCCTCCCGAGTAGCTGAGATTACAAGCACTTCCCACCACACCGGCTAATTTTTGTATTTTTAGTAGAGACAGGGTTTCACCAGGTTGGCCAGGCTGGTCTCGGACTCCCAACCTCAGGTGATCCACCCGCCTCGGCCTCCCAAAGTGCTGGGATTACAGGTGTGCGCCACTGTGCCTGGCCTGCAGCCTGCTCTTAAGTTCAAGGGGATGTCGCTGTGGGTGACCCTATCAGACCAGGCCTGCAGAGCTTGGGGAGCGGGTTCAGGGATCATTGCAGCGGGAAGCTGGCCAGAGAGGCCCTTTCCAGCAACTACTATGACTAAAATCTGAAAAGTATTTTAAGCCACAAGGATTTTATGAACGTGAGGGCCAGAAATGGGTCTGGGAGCTTGTTGGTGGCCTGGCTGGGGAGACCCCGGTCTCCCATGAAGGCTGTATAATACAGGGCAGAGGCACGCGGCCTGCGAGTCTGGGCACATGGCTGTCTCTCTGAGGCCAGCTGCTGGAGGAGGCCTGTCCCTGGGTGGACATCAGCAGGCGGAGAGGGCTTCGAGTGACCACGGTTTCCGGGGCCAGCCCTGCGCGGAGGCCCCTCAGACCCACAGCTCAAAGCGGAAGGGCGCGGGGTCCTCGGCCAAGCCCCCTGCTCCCTCGAGTACAGCCCCGCCCTGTCCACCTCTTGTCGGCCTTCCGGAACCCTCTGCAGTGGACTCTACACCAGCATCTCAAACACCAGCATCTCCCGGGGCCTGCAGGAATGTGCTCCCGCCAGGTCAGCTGGCTTAGACTGGGCTACAAGAGTTGTGTGTGTGTGTTTGTGTGTGTGTGTGTGTCTGGGAATGGGGACTGAGGCCTGGGGACTATCTTGGGGGTGCTGGGGCTCTAGAGATCCACGGGAAACACTGGGCTGGGTGTACTCTCTTGTCCTGCTGCAGGCCCTGAGGGCTACAGTCCTTGCCGACCCTGGCACAAGCTGCTGGCCTGCCTTCTGCTCTAAGCAGACGTGGGGGTGGGTGGCATCGGGCCACGGAGAGTGGGCTGGACCCAACACACACAGCCTCCAACCCAGGGCAGCCTCCCAGGAGGAGCCACCTCCGGCCCTCGCCACGTCACCTCCGGCATCGGGACTGGCCAGGCCACATCCTCTCCAGACCTGGCCATCCTTCGCTGCAACCTCGGAGAAGCCACCCTCCTCCTCACCAGGCAGCACCTGTCCTGAGGAGCCCTGCATCCCACTCACCTCCAGCCTGGCTGGGACAGGGAGACGACTCCGGGCCAGAGGAGCTGGCCCTCCCCGCACAGGCCCTGCTCAGGGTGGGGAGGGAGGCATGGCTCTGTTCTCCCTTAGGTGAATAGGGAAGCCGGCCTCGGGCACTGAGTCCTCTGGCAGGGCAGGCCAGCCGGACAGACGGGCAGGTGGACCCATGGAGTCCACAGCCCACGCTGTAGGAGGCCCCCTTGGCCAGCATCAGAGAACAAGCCCACCCCACTCCACAGACCGAGACTCACAGGGGCCCGGGGCCGCCCCTCAGAAGCCCATACCCAGAGCCCTGGCCCTGCAGACGCGGCTCACCCAGTCAGCTCGCAGGACGGAGCCCAGGAGGAGCAGAGCGGACCTGGAGACCAGGCCTAAAATCGAGGTGTGAGCAGAACTGGGCTCCCTCTGGAAGCCTCAGGGGAGGGTCCTTCCTGTCTCTTCCAGCCTCTGGGTCCCTGGCCGCTCTGCCCTGCGTCTCTGCCCTGCCGCTCTGCCCTGCCACTCTGCCCTGCCACTCTGCCCTGCGTCTCTGCCCTGCCGCTCTGCCCTGCCGCTCTGCCCTGCCACTCTGCCCTGCGTCTCTGCCCTGCGTCTCTGCCCTGCCGCTCTGCCCTGCCACTCTGCCCTGCGTCTCTGCCCTGCGTCTCTGCCCTGCATCTTCTCCGTGTCCCTTCAGGGAGACTCCCCCAGGCGGGGCTGCTCCTGCCTGCTGGACCAAGCCCGGTGCCCACAGCCCTGACCTGCTCACTGCCAGCGCTCCTGGGACCACCCTGGAACCCAGCGTAGGATGCACTTGTCCAGCGTCTGTCTCCCCACGTGCCTGGAGACCAGCAAAGCCAAAAGCCTGTGGCAAGGCGTACAGACCTAAGGCCACCTGCTCCGCCTGCCGTGCATCTCTCAGGGGTGGGGGTCTCACTTTGCCACAGACACGGAAGCCACAACAGTGCGGGGGAACCTGATCAGCCCTGTCCTGGGACGGGGCCAAGGCCTTGTGGACGCACAGCAGGCGGCCCCTGAGTGAGAACAGCCTCAGCCCGGGCCCGTGTGGTTGGAGCCACTCGCATGGCCGCACACTGCAGCCCCTCCTGCCCAGCGACTGCCGCTGGGCTCCATGTCACAGCCACACACGTTTCCACACATTCTTCCGCTTAGGAATGGGCCGTGCCTTGCACTATGGGGTCACTACCGTGTGGCTGCCCGGGCCCTCCACTTTAACGGAGCATGTCCTCCAGGGCCCCTCCACGCCTGCCGCTGCCTCCGCCCGGTCTCCGACCAGCCGCTTTTATAGGCTCACAATCAGACGGGTCGCTGCGACGCCCGGCCCCTCCCCCAGCCATGGGGAGGACTTGCTGAACAGGGGGCCGGAAAGGGGCCCTGTTTCTCCTGGAGATGCCGTGAACGCAGCCTGGCTTCCCTGTGGCTGTGCCTGGGCAGCTGCAGAGTAAGAAAGCAGAAGTGGGTTGGGACCAGACGCCAGGCTCCGCACCTGTGCAGTCGCATCCCTCTCTCCCCGCCACCTTTGCCACAGGGCAGCGCTTCCTGGTGGCCTTTCCCCCCCAGTGCGCCGCGCACACTCCCCTCAGGCCAGGCCCCTCCATCCGCAGTGGACACAGCGGCCTGGGAACGTTGGGTCCCCCCTCAGCTGAGAGGCACAGGGCGGCCCAGGACCCTGCAGAGGCCCCTGCATACCCTCTGCACTGCCCGGGGGACCCTGCCAGGCCCCAGAGGCCCATTTGCAAGCATTATCAATGTGCAAGGCTGGCCCGGCCCCCACCCTGCACGCAGGGTACCCCCTCTTCTCCTAGTCCCGGTCCCCGCCCCGCACACGGGACACCCCCTCTTCTCCTAGGTCCCTGTGGGATTTCATCGCTGGCTGGGCTAGAAGGCCTCCCGGGCCCAGCCCCTTCTAGTGTCCCTGGCTCCTCCAGACCTGTCACCCATCTCCCTCACATACTGAGTTTCAGGATCCACACGCCCCATGCCCCTTCCTGGGGACTCTGAGTGCCCCATCGCACCCCAGAGCCCCCACACCTGCTCCTCCCCCAGCACTGGGGCCGGGCTCCCCTCTACTTGCAGGCTGGGCTGTCGCCCGGCCTCCTGGAGACACTTTGCCTCCCTCCAGAACAACCTGCTGCTCTGGTTTTCCGTCCCAGAGCCCGGCGCTGGGATTGACAGGTGGGCACAGATGGGAGCTCTCGGGCTCCTGCCCACTCAAATTCCTGGCACCTGGGGCAGCTCCTGGGTCAACCAGCCCTGCCTCGCTGGTGCCTCCCTCTGCCAGCCCCACGCTGACACTTCGCCTCCTCTCAGCAACATCCTTCCCGCTGGCATCCTCTGGTCACCTGCTGTGTGCAGGGCCTGACCCGTCCTCCGGGCCTGGAGTCTCCCTGCGTCATTCCCCCACACACTCCCTTCCTTTATTTATACCGATTCTCCTGCCTTAGCCTCCCAAGTTGCTGGGATTACAGGCGCCCACCACCATGCCTGGCTGATTTTTTTTTTTTTTTGAGACGGTCTTTCTCCGTCCCCCAGGCTGGAGTGCAGTGGCGCGATCTCGGCTCACTGCAAGCTCCGCCTCCCGGGTTCACGCTGTTCTCCTGCCTCAGCCTCCCAAGTAGCTGGGACTACAGGCGCCGCCACCACGCCCGGCTAATTTTTTGTATTTTTAGTAGAGACGGGGTTTCCCCGTGTTAGCCAGGATGGTCTCGATCTCCTGACCTCATGACCCGCCTGCCTCAGCCTCTCAAAGTGGATTTTTGTATTTTTAGTAGAGATGAGGTTTCACCATGTTGGCCAAGCTGGTCTCGAACTCCTGACTTCAGGTGATCCACCCGCTTGGGCCTCCCAAAGATTATAGGTGCCCACGACTACACTGGGCTAATTTTTGTATTTTTAGTAGACACGGGGTTTCGCCATCTTGGACAGGCTGGTCTCAAACTCCTGACCTCATGTGATCCGCCTGCCTCGGCCTCCCAGAGTGCTGGGATGACAGGTGTGAACCACTGTACCTGGCCCCTTCCTTTATTTAAATCACAGCCCAAAGCCACCTCTCAAAGCCCAATTCTGGCTTACCATCCGGCCTGGTTCATGGACCCTCCGCCTCTCACCACCCCTGAGAGCTCCACGGTCTCCTTGGCAGATGCCTACCTGAGACAGCAGGCCCTGACCACTTCTTTCCAGTTCCCTGTGTTCTCCAGCTCCCTGGGTGACCCCCTAAAAGCAGATCACTCCCTCCAGTGTCTGGGGGTCTCCACCTGCGACAGGTCCCCGGTGTGGGTGAGTCTGGGGGCTCCCCCATCTCTCTGGACCTCAACTTCCTGAACTACAACTGGGCGCTGTAGTGGGTTGAACTGTGTCCCTCAAGACTCATGTCCTCAGAGCCTCAGGACCTGCCTTTATTTGGAAATAGCGTCATGGCAGGTGTAACTGGTTCAAGGCTGGGGTCAGTAGGTCTTAGCCCAAGTGCCCTCATAAGGAGGAGAAGAGAGGAGAGGCTCATGGGGTCCCACGAACACGCAGGCAGAGCAATGCGGCCGCCAGCCAGGGAGCACGGGCAGCAGCAGATGCTGGCAGAGGCCATGAACATCTTCCCCGGGGCTCTCAGAAGAAACCAGCCCTGCCAGACGCTAGACTTTGGCCCTCTGGCCTCCAGAGCTGTGAGGGGCACACTCTATATTCCTGAGACTCCTAGTTTGTGGCACTTTGTATAGCAGCTCCAGACACAAACACAGGTGTCCTCATCAGGGCCACCACCCCGTGGGTCCTCACTGGAGACTCTCAAAGGCCGTCCCCTCCCACAGGCCCCAGGTCCTGCCCTCTGTGCCCCGTCTGTGAAGCAAGAGGTTGGAAGATGAGGTCATTTCCAAAACTCAGCCCAGCTTGGCGACTGCCTGGTAGGCACCGACGTCCACCCCCATCCATCACCCTGCGAGGTCCTGGGGCCTCGGCCATCACGGCCCCCCTTGAAGGGACCTCCTGAGTCCTCCAAGGATGTCCTGGTTTTCCACTGCCCAACTGGGAAGCCTGGGCCCCGGGACTTGGTGATGAGGAGAGGGGAGTGAGGGGTTGGAGCTCCATCAGGGACAGAGATAGGGTGTACCAGGAAACGGGGCCAGGGCCTGTGGGGTCAGCCAGGGGGGTTCAGACAGCAGGGATCCCTGCTAGAGTTTGGAGGCCCAGGTGGGAGCATCCCAGGAGCCCCCACCCCTCCCGGGCTGTGGGAGGGACACTGCCTGCTGGGAGTTACAGCACTTGGCACCAAGCTGGCCACGTTCCCCTCGAGGGCACAGCAGAGCCAGGCAGGAGTGGGAGAAGGATGAAGGGCTGTAATGGGGAGGGATGGGGCACGGTCGGCTCCTGGCTTCTGGGCCAGAGAGTGTGTCGCTGGGCGGGGTCCCAGTTACCTGGCAGGGCTGCTGCAGCTCCAGCCACGTCCGTCCTGCAGGGCATCCACACCCTCTTCCCTGAGCTGGATGCCCCAGAGAGCTATTTCAGGCGCCTGGTGGAGACATGACCCGTCTGGCCAGACCGAGGCACAGCCGCCACCCATAGCCTCCCCTGTGTGCCCCGCTGACTCACACCCACAGGACCAGAGAGGCACTGGGATCCCCCTTAGAGGCCAGGAGCTGCCACCTGGAAATGCCGCCTCCAGCCTTCACTTGGCCGCACCCCAGAGCTCTAAATAAATACCTTTGCAGGCTCCCAAGAGGCATGAGGACCCCGGGCGTGTTCCCTGAGGCCTGGGAGGGATGACTTGGTGGACTGGCTACCAGGGCCTGTCCTTCCATGATCCCGGGGCCCAGCCCTCTGCCCCCCAGCACCAAAGCCTGTCCCCATCTAGAAGAGGGCACTGGACTCGCTGCCCACCGCCCCTCCCGCCTTGCTCTACTCCATCCTACTCTGGGAAGGCTCCAGGTCCTCACATCCCACGGCCACGGAGCCTTGGGGAACCCGCTGCCCTGGTCTGGAATGTGGAGCAAGCTCGGGTGACGATTTCTGTGGACAGGGCAGATAGGGTGGCCACGTCACCTGCTCAGCTCCAAGCTCCGTCTGGGAGGTGGCCGCAGAGGGAGCAGGAATGTGAGGCTGGATGGGCTGACATGCTGCAGGGACAGGACAGGTCCCAGGACCCATCCAAGGCCCAGCGACCGTTCTGTCCCAAGAGCCCACATCAACCGTCCCAGGACAGAGCCCTCCCCTGGCACAGGGGGCTGGGGGCTGAGTGGTGGATGCAGGGGAGGGGTCCAACTCTCATAACCCAAGTCTCACCCCACGTGCCCAATCCCTGAAGCTCGGCCCCAGCCCTCTCTAAAGTCCCATCTGCCTTGTGATGCCCATGGGCCAATGCCTCACCCCATTCCTGACGGGGCGGGAGGCAGGGGGCCCAGCTCCCAGTGGATGGTGAAGTGTGGCACGGACCCCCAGCACCCCCGCCTCCCCTCCCTCCACCGTTTCCAAAAAACAGAATCAGCACACAGTCAAGAAATAAAATCATCACTGCCCACTTCAGATGGAAATTCCCTTTTACCCCCCAATTTTTTGGTGGCTGGAAAGTAAGTTTTACAAATGTCTTTCTGTAAAGGACTTGGTTTGGGTTTTTTTGTCTTTTGTTTTGTTTTGTTTTGTTTTTTTGAGACGGAGTCTCTATCTGTCTCCCAGGCTGGAGTGCAGTGGTGCGATCTCGGCTCACTGCAAGCCCTGCCTCCCGGGTTCATGTCATTCTCCTGCCTCAGCCTCCCGAGTAGCTGGGACTACAGGCGCCGCCACCTCGCCCAGCTAATTTTTTGTGTTTTTAGTAGAGACGGGGTTTCGCTGTGTTAGCCAGGACGGTCCCTTTGTTCGTAGAAAAGTTTAGAGCTGCCTTCTATGAGCAGGCGTCCTGCCCCCAGGGCGCCCAGGGCAGGTATTTCTGCATGAAATACGTCTGGAGGCAGGGCGTCGCTCTGAAGCAAAAATGAAAGTAGTAAATTCTGAGGAGGGATTTGTTTAACCTGTCACCTTGCCGCAAAGCGTGGCGCTGCCTGTTCTGACGTACTCTCCCGTGTTTTTATAACACTCGGCTCGGCCGCCGTGGATGCTGGAATAAAACCTGCCAATCGGGCCTGCAGGGCGGGTTCACTCCTCTCCGGACAGAAGGAGCGCCGAGTCCTCCTGGGTCTACACCGCACATCCATCCACCCATTTACCCATTCACTCACTTGTTCACACCCACCTCCCTCGCTAGCCTTGTGGGGGTTGCTGGACAGGACCACAAAAGCTGGCACCCAGCCCCTTCCCCGACACACCTGCCCTGACACGGTGAGGGGCTTCAAAACACGCCCAGCTCTGTCGCTCCAGACCCTGGGGGCACAGCTGAAGGAAGAAGGAATCAGACACTTTGCCACACTCCAAGCCACCCAGCCCCAGCACAGGAGGCCTGCATAGGGAATGAGCTCTCTGTCTTAGGAGGTAAGCAAGAAGAAGCTGAAGAGGCCTTGGGTTCAGGATGCTGTGGAGAGAGCCAGCCGGGCCAGGGGAACCTGGGGCCTCTCCAGGAACACCCCCATCTCTTCATTCTCTGTCCCCTCCCCATCTTTTTTTTTTTTTTTCTTGAGATAGGATCTCACTCTGTTGCCCAGGCTAGAGGGCAGCGCTGTGATCTCCGCTTACTGCAGCCTCTGCCTCCTGGGCCCCAGCGAACGTCCTACCTCAGCCTCTGATTAGCTGGGACTACAGGTACACACCACCACGCCCGGCTAATTGCTGTATTTTTTGTAGAGATGGGATCTTGCCATGTTGCCGGGCTGGTCTTGAACTCCTGAGATCAAGCAATTTCCCCCCCTCGGTTTCCCAAAGTGCTGGGATTACAGGCGTGAGCCACGGCGCCCAGCCCCCTATCTTCTCACTCCCCCATCTTCACCCGCTCCCCTGCCTGAGTGTCTCTATGGATCCCCGGCTCCAGGGGTCTCTCTGGGCAGCCTCCTGGGGCACCCCACACGCTCCCCCCACCATGGGCAAGGCTGGAGCCACCTTCCCTGAATCAATATTGACCCAGGCCTAGGAGTGGGGCGGGGGCCAGGGCCAGGCTTGCCGGTCACTCCTGTGCCCGCCGTGCTCTGGGCTCCGAGACGCGTGTGCAGGGTGGGCAATCGCCTGAGCCTCCTCGCAGGGCGCTCACGCTCACCTTGGGAAAAACAACAGGTTTTGGTTTTGTTTTCATTTTTCGTAACCACAAAACACTCATGGATGGTTCTCAGGGGGCAGGAAACCTCAGGACTGAGTGTTGTCAGGAAATTGAGCTCCCGGGGCCACACGCGGGGCTGGCGCAAGCCAGGACGGAACGTTCCAGAAGGCTGCTCCATCAGCGCCACCCACTGCCCCGTGTGCTTCACGCCCAGAGGGTCCACACAGGCCAGCAGAGGGTCCTTGGGCCAGGTCAGTGGGCGACCTCGGAGGGGGAAGAGCCCTCCAGACCCCTGAGGGGCCCTTGGGCTGGTCCCTCTGTGCCTGCCGCGGCCCCTGCCTCCTCCTCCAAGGACAGCAGCCTGTGGAGTCGCGGCCCCCATGTCCCTCTTCCTCCAAGGACAGCAGCCATGAGGGGCTGTGGCAGCAGGTGGGGTCCAGCCGTGTGAGTGCAGGGTCTCTGGGTCTCTGGACCCCGCCCGGTTCCCCATTTGAAGCTCAGTCCCTGGACATGGCAACTCTATGGGGACGCCAGGATGCCCCCCGAGGCCATGGCCAAGGTGCTAGAGGCTGGGGACCCCTCTTGTGGCCTGTATAGCTCCCTCTTACCCAGCACCCCCCTCCCCATCACTCCATGCCAGCTACAGGGAAGGCCCCCGGGTCTCTCGACCCACACCTGGACCCGGCCCTGGCTCCAGGATCCCACCTCAGGGGCCCACCCGCCCATGGGACTTTCATTTTTCCAAACTTAGAGCCGCCCCTGGCCAGGGAGGGCCGAGCCTGCATCCCCTGCTTGGCAGAGGAAATACCTGCGCTTCAGACCTGTCCCGTGAGCTGGATGAACACCGGCCCTCGGCACTGCCCTCCGCCATGGGAGGCCACTGTGGTCTTGAGGCTCCTGGGGAAAGGTCAGGCTTGTCTTTAAGCGACGTAATGCCAGTGGCCTGGATGAGTCACCCCTGAACATGAGTCATCTCGGCTGCTGGGAATCTTCCAATTATTTGATTGAGGTGAGATCCACATAGCATAGAATTAGCCGTTCACAGCATGCAGTACCATGGCATCCAGCAGAGCTGCAGTATCTTGCAGCTACCTCCCCCTGCCCTGCATCTCGTTCCAGGGCAATTTTATCCGGAAGGAAACCCCTCGCCCCTTGGCCGTCCCCCGATCCAGCTCTCGCGTCTGCGGACCTCCCTTTCCGGCATTTCCGCAGGTGGAACCGCAGGTGGTCTCTCAGGCCTGGCTTCTTCCGCTCGGTATGTGTTGAGTCCGTCCCTGCGGCGGCTGAGCCGAGGCCTCCCCCTTTTGTGGCTCACGTTCCACGGTAAGGATGAGCCGTGTCCGTGGGTCCCTTCACCGGGTGGTGGACCTTGGGGCTGCTTCAGTGGGGGCTGCTGTCGCTACCCACGCTCCGGACCGCGTGTGTCCAAGTTCTTTCCGGCCTGCACAGGAGTGAGGTTATGCAGGGGCACAGGTGTGGGTCCTTCCCCCGGGATAGACATCAGGCTGCGGCAGGTGCACAGGTGTGGGTCCTTCCCCCGGGATGGACCTCAGGCTGCGGCAGGTGAACAGGTGTGGGTCCTTCCCCCGGGATGGACCTCGGGCTGCGGCAGGTGAACAGGTGTGGGTCCTTCCCCCCGGGATGGACATCGGGGGCAGCAGCAGATGCACAGGTGTGGGTCCTTTCACCCCAGGGATGGACCTCGGGCTGTGGCAGGTGCACAGGTATGGGGTGCCATGGTCCCACGGTCTTGCTCGGTTTACCTGTGTGAGTCCTCAGGTCACCACCAGGAATTCAGCCTCTCTCCCCTCCCAAGATTAGTGGAGCCTCAGAGAGCCCAGAAGTGGAGCTGGGCCTCCCTCCCGCCACATCTCAGCTCTGAGGGACCCTGAACCGTGCCCAGGTGACAGGGCCCCCAGAGGAAGGAGCTCCACACATGGCTCACCACCAAGGGACCCTGAACTGCGCCCAAGTGACAGGGCCCCCGGAGCAAGGAGCTCTCCACACACGGCTCACCACCAAGAGCTCCCGGAGGCGTCCGTTTCCCGCCGGGCCAGGAGGGCAGCAGCGGCGGATCTGAGGTACAGTTTGGACGGACCCCCCGGGCAGCAGAAGCCCTTGGGAGACCCAGGGGAGCACTCCATGCCCCCCCCCCAGGCTCCCTGGAAAGGCACACGGTGCCCTGGGAAGAAAAAACGTTCCTGAAAATCTAAACAAGTGAATTCGGAAGCTCAGGTGTCAGAGCTGGGGCCCCATGATGGGCCAGGGGCAGCCACCGGCCCCTCTGTGGACATCCAGGGCTCCCTGGAGAAATGGTACAGGGCAGTCAGTGAGAACGTGAACTTCCCCTCCACAGTGGCGATGGGAGGTGTGGATGAGATGATGTTTCAGGCTGAAGGGTGTCCACAGCTGACCCTGGAAATCGGTGGCTCTGGCCTGGTTGGGAAGTGGTCTCTGCAGATGTAATTGAACAAAAGATCTTGCAGTGGGGTCATCCTGGGTTATCTGGGTGGGGCCTAAATCCTGCGAGGGGTGTCCTCATAGGAGCAGAGGCGAAGACAGACGTGCAGAGGAGACAGCAGCGTGAAGCCGGGGCAGAGGTTGGAGCGATGTGGCCACAAGCCAAGGGGCACCTGGAGCCACCAGGAGCTGGAAGAGGCAGAAAGGATCCTCCCCTGGAACCTCTGTGAGGAACATGGCCCTGCCCAAGCCTCGATCTCAGACTTTTGGCCTCCAGAGCTGTGAGAGGACAGGTTTGTTTTCTAAACCACCCGGCTCATGGCACTTTACCCGGGCAGCCATGTGGCACTGCCACACACCCGCAGCCAGGCCCTCAGCTCCAGGCATCTGGAACCGCCCACCTCACGGTAAATGCCGAGCTGACGAGGCATCTCCAGGCCACCTGGGCCACAGGTCTGGGGGCCCTTAGCACTCCAGCCAGGTGCTCTTAGCTGCCGTGCCCGGGGGCACTGAGGCAGGGCCCCACCCCACTGAATTGGAGGGGCAGCACCTCCAGACCCGAAAGGCCAGCGCCTGGGGAGCTGAAGAGAGGGGAGATCCACCATCCACATGTCTGCCTGGGACTCTCCTGGCCTTAGCCCTGAATGTCCCACAGCTTGGGGACCCCTGGGCCGAACCCCGACAGGCTGATCCTCAAGTGGACAATCCCCAACCTCCAGGCTTCACTTCACAGCCCCCATCTCTGCCCCTCACACCCAGAAGTTTTTCCTGGAGGCACCACTGGGCAGCCTGCGCGTTGGAGCCAAGGACGCCGTGGCCAACAGTGGTTCGGATTTCACAGACTTTAGACAGCTACAGGTGTCAGGGTCCTGGGGGCCTTTCCCGGCCACCCCCCCAAATGGAGCCATCAGCTCCCTCTCCCCAGTCATGGAGACAGCACTGTTGTCCTTCCTTCTAGGCCGGGAGCAGCCCCTGCCGTGTGACGAGCTAGGATGTGCGTCCTCACCTGTGAAACCTGCTCTGCACGGCCTGGTCTTCAAGACAGGAGCAGCCCAGGTGGGCTGAGTGAGGAGCCCAGGGCTCACAGCCACTGCGCAGAGCCAGGGGCACATGTTCCCTGCACCCCCACTCTGCTTGCCCCCCACACACCTCCAGCCTGGCTTCCTGCCGACTTTCCCGCTGGCATTCCAGGGAAAATGGAATCTGCTGGGGAGAAACTGCGTCTGTGTCCAAACGAGCTTTCCGAGTCCAGGTTCAAACACTTTGGGGAGCTCCAGGAGTGAAAATAGGGTTTCGATTTTCCAAAGCAGGTCGAGATCCCCGAGTTTAACCCACACGGCCTGAGAAGCGAGGTTCCCACCCAGACCCAGGTCATCTCCCAGCTGAGGCCACGGGGAGTGCGCTGTGTACACAGCATTGCAGGGGCCTGGGGGCTTCTGGCTGGAGGTCAGGGAACTGGGGTCCCCATCCCGGGTCCCATGGTCAACAGCACTTCTTCCTCCGGCCCCGGCTGGAGAGCCAGCTGTCCGGGCCACTTGTCAAGGTCGCTAAGAAACTTGGGCGGGAGAAGGAATTCATCCCAAACTTGGGAACCTTCCTGGGGTCGGGAGACACTGCACTCAGCGGCCTCCCAGCCGGCACTTCCCAGGGACGGGACGCGGCCCTCACAGGGGGCGGCAGGTGCAGCCTCAGCGCTCCAGCTGCTGGCCCCACCTCAGTCTTGTCTGAGGTTAAATGGAGTCCCGGCCCCGTGCATCTTGATCTGGGGACCCTGAGCCTGCGGGCACCAGGGAGGGCCAGGGAAGCACCAGCAGCTGTCCCAAAGTGTGGGCACCCCCAGGGAGGCACAGCCCCTGCCACCCTCCCAGGCCAGGCTCTCAGAAGCCCCAGGGAGCCCACGCTGCCCGGACCTGCCTGGCCCCTGCCTGCTGGGCTGCCCCAGAAGAGCCTCCCTGCTCTTGGGAAGCCCTGAAGGTCCACAGAGCCCTACCCCACATCAGCCTCTGACTGTGGGTTCCAGCACCTGTCCTGAGCTCAGCCCAGGGGCCAGGACATGAGTCTCCCACCCAGACTCTGGCTTAAATTCCAGCCTCCATCCACCCCTCAGTGGCTTGAAGCCGCTCAGCTGGTCACGGGGGCTGGTGAGCAGCTCCGTGTGCCTGGCGTGAGGCACGAGGGTCAGCTGTGACCTCACGGAGGAACAGCCTGGGGATGGGGAAACTGGGATCCACACAGTCCCACCCCTCACAGTGATTACTGACGGTGACCATGGCCTTGAAGGAGACCATCAGAGGGTTCCGTCTGGGCCAGTTTAGGAGGGCTTCCAGGAGGAGGCAGCATGTGAGCCGAGAGTGAGAGGCATGGACAGGAGAGGCAGGTTCAGGGCTAAGGACACTCCAGGGCCCAGGAGAGTGGACACCACTCTCCCTCCTCCCAGGAAGAGAAATGTCCCCTTCAGGCAGCAACTTCTGGGGGCCCCTTCCTCCCCATGCCAGAGGCAGACACGTGATACGACTCGGTTCCCATCCGGCCCCATGGGAATGCCCGTGCCGGCTTGCTCCGTGGAACCAGCTGGCTTTTCCTCTTCCCCCTTCCTCTTTCTTTCTGAAATCTCGATGCAGTTTGCCACATGGCCCCCCTCCTCAGTCCTGGCCAGGTGGTTCACCCTGGCTCCTCGGCCGCCTGTCAGCTTCCTCCCTGCCTGCTTCCCCACTGGCACCAGCTGCCTGGGCCTCTGGGCCTTCCTGCCGTCCTCCTTAGAGAGAAGAACCTCCTTGAGCCTTAGAGAACCCCCAAACTCGGTGCACTCGGCCGTTTGTACAGATGGGCTAGGCAGGGGCCCCACACTGCCGCTCCCTGGGGTACTTCTGTCCTGCACCTACCCAGGAGGCAGTCCCCAAATCTAGTTCACAGCTTCCAGCTGCTCCCACTGTGGGGCACCTGGTGTGTCCCCCCTGCCTGCTCCAGAGCTCCCAGGGCCTCCTGCGGGCACCGAGGGCACCTACGCCCTTCCCTTTCCCCCCATGGGTTCTGCAAGGCTGGTATCACTGCAGGTGAAGACCTACCAGGGTTATGGCCTTGAACCCTGATCTGGAGTCTGAGCCCTGTCCAGGGGTTCTTGACATGGGCCCAGCACCGCCCTGGCACCCAGCAGCCTTCACGCCTCCTGCGGGCCTGTCCAGCTGGCTCTGGGTGCCACCTGCCTGGTTCCAGCCACAGGCTCCTCTCCTGCTGTCTGTCCCGCTGCCCTCTGACACGCCATGCAGGGGACCCAGGGCACCCATTTCCCAGACACAGTAACGGTGTCTCAGCCAGCTCCTGGCAGGCCTGGCCCGAGCTACCCGGCAGGGACCACCAGGAGCTGCCCCACCCGGGGTCCCTGCACCCCTCCGACTCCAAGCAGAGCTCCTTCTCCCACAGCATTTTCGGAGCTTAGGCTGGGGGGTTGGGGGTCGGTTTAGCAGACGTGAGCTTCACAGATTTAAAATAAAGGAGGATTTGGGTGGGGACTCTCTGGGGGCTTCCTGCAAAGCAGCCCCCGCACAGGCTGTTTGGTAACCAAGGGCACCGCAGCAGGGAGGCAGGAGCAGTCCAGCGCCCACACGCCGGATCTGCCGCGCCGGCTGCCACCCACAGCCCTCCGGCGAGCTCTCAGATGGGAGGAACAGGTGACAGGGAGCCCTCCCCAGGGGAGCCGTGCCCCGAACCTCACAGGCAGGCATGGGGAGTGGGAGGCGGGGGTGGGGTGAGGCCTCCAGACGCCATGGAAGATTGAAATGTCATCTGTCTCATTTTCAAAGGAAGCTCAGCTGGTTCCGTCCCTGCCCTGCAAGAAGATGACTTTTCTGCCAGATGGGAGCGGACGCCCACCTCCGCCACGCCAGCTTCTGTCTTCCTCCCGGTGACGGCACCGCAGCTCCCCTGACACTGCGTACATTCCTGAAGCGGTGAGGCCCGGGGACAGCCTGTGACCTGCCTCCTCCCCGGGCGAGGAGCCGGACGGGTATTTAATGAAAGGAAATGCTCCAGCCGGATGCTTCCTGCTCAGGTTGCCCAGCCTTCCTGCAGCTCCTGCCGCCGGCAACCTCCCGTGCTGGACACCGTGGAGGAGGCGGGCAGGCTCAGCACCCAGGGCTCCTGCGGGCACCGGCAGCTGTCGGAGGTGCCTGGTCCCTGGATGTGCTTGTAACGCCCAGCCTGAGCGGCCATCTGTGCCTGTGAACCCTCCCTCAGGGGCCCAGGGAGAAGCAGCGGCTGCTCTGAGCCACAGACCCTCCTCTTCCCTAAGACGCCCGAGGACCCTTCCCCAAAGGGGCTGGTGTGGGGGCTGACAGGGCACAGGAGATGCTGCCCAGGCATGTCCAGAGGGGAGACAGAGCGCTGGGATCTGCGCCCGAGAGCCTCCTCCCGTTCAGAGACACAGCACGCTCCTTTCTCCTCCCTGAGGGGGAGGAAGCCCCATGCAGGGTGTGGGTGTGGCCCTGGGCGTGCTGTGGCCTTGGCAGGGCAGCAGATCCTGGCCCCATCCCCACCACTCCTCTTCCTGGGCTTGGGCCCCGGCTGTGAGGGGTGGACTGTGGGTAAATTACTAAGAAGTGGAGTCAGGGTCCCTCTCCTGTTAAATGGGGTGAAAACTCGCACCAGTGCCGTGAGCCCTCCGTGCCTTTGTTGAGATCAAGCTGGAAAAGGGCCGAACACTCAGACGCCCTCCACACATAGTCACTGTCACTGTCACGGCCCCCACTCCCTTCCTTTCCCCTCTGCCCCCCAGCCCTGACTCTAGGGTGCTCAGGGCCCCATTTCAGAACAGATGAGCACCAAAGCCCTGACAGAGGCTAAGTCTCCCTTTCTCACAGAATCTTCCCCTGCCAAGACATCCCCGGTACTGAGAGAGATGAGAAACTCACCGTGCAGGGGAATCGGGAGGTTGTGAGCCGCCTCACCTCCTCCCTTCCTCTTCACTCCTGCAGGTGCCCCCATGAAGCCTCAGAAAGTAGCCATGACTGCCCTCATGGCAGTTCACCTGTTTTGGGGTATTTTATTCATATCTGCAGAGTGGAGAGGAACATTCCAGAATGTGAAGACTTCAGAACCTGGACCCTGAGTTCTGGAGAGAAGCTGGCCTGATTTTTAGCTGGAAGCTGGGGGGATACACCCACAACTCAGTGGGAGGAACCCCAGCCGCTTTGGAGACCTGGCTTTCCAGTGGGTCCACATAGCTCTGAATTGATTTTGGAAGAAACTGCCCTGAACTGTTTTTCTCGCTGCCCTGTCTGGGGAAAAAAAAATCACCTTGTACTTATGCAAATGAGCCACCTACCATGCTCCTTTGCAGGAGGGGCTCAGCATGCCTGCCTGGTTCCTCCTTATTACTGAGCTGGATCTCAGAGTGGGAAAAGACCATAGTTTATCTACCCATTCTTGAGGGGTGTGTGAAAAGTTCCCTGTTTGAGATCTACAAAGAACCTTCTCTCCTGGTGAACACAAGCATGCATTTCACCTGGGTGGACTTCTGGCAGCAGAATTGCTGGGTCATAGGTCACTGGCATGCCAGCTTTAGGTGGGACCACAAACCATCTTTGGAGTGGTTGTGCAATACAAGCTTCAATCAGGAGGACGAGGCTCTACGTGCCCATGTCCTCACCAGGACTGGATGTCTTCCCTCTGAACTTCAGCCATCCTGGTGGGTGCTGCATCTTTTAGAGAAATGAGCTTGACACACACTTCTACCATGTCTTGATAACTCAAGGTTGCAGTCATTAGCATCAGCCATAGTCCTAATGATATACTCAAGCTGAGCAGTCAGGTCTCCCATGTCATGCACTCAGGCCCCCCCTGCTTAGCAATGACTCCACCTGCACAGAACCCACAATAGCTGCCAGATGACAGATCGGAGCTGCCTGGGGCTCCTGAGGTCTCTTCCGTGCTTACCTCCCTGTTGGCTACCCCTTTACCCTTCCTGCCAGTGGGTCTCCTGTAGAAATTATTCTCACCACTGGAGCAATTTAAAGAGAGCAATGATGACCCTGAGCTTCCTGCTGCTGCCCAGCCTGTTTTTGTTACCACTGAGCCTTCATTTGGTTCAATGCTCTATTCGATGCTCTGAAATATCTCAGAGACTTGACTCTGTTCTGTCTGGAGCAAATCATTCACTCATTCACTTATGTGTTCAATCAGCAAATACTCATTGAGTATCTGGTCTGTGTTCAGGATAATTTAGGTTGTGGGTGAAGGCCAAGTACAGTAATGGCCCCAAGCTTGTTGAGCTCGTAAGGCCACCCAGGGACACATGGCTCATGTTGTGAGCCATGGCTCATGTTCCACCCCCACTCCACACCACATCCACACCACAAAGCATGTTCTTCTGCACAGATGGGCATGGGCAGTGGGGAACCTTCCATACCTGCCCACCAGATGATCACCCATCCTGGTTCTCCCAGGACTGAGGGGCTTCCCAGGACATGGGACCTTCAGTGCAAGAACTGGAAATGTCCAGGCAAACCACGATGAGTTCGGCACCCTACTGCTCACCGAGTCCTGGGACTCACAGCTGTGAGAGGGCTGTGTATGGAACCAGTGGTTCTGCCTGCCTCAGGCATATCTCAGACCTGTCTCAGGTGTCTCCTAAGCACTACCACTCACTCAGGTTCAGAGGGAAAAGAGCAAGATGGAGCCATCCAGGTAGAATCCTTTAGACTGAGTGAAGAAATGAAGGATGATGACATCTAACTGAGCGAGAGATGAGCTGCTCAAAGACAAGACTCAGTGGAAACTCTATCCTGGTGAACACAAGACTCACCAGAACCCTGCTCAAGACTCAGTGGAAACATCTCAAGGGCCCCACTTCCTCAGAAAGCCTCCACTGACCACAGGGCAGGTTGGGTCCCTGTACTGGTTCTTAGGGTTCCCTGTACTTGTCCTGTTTTGCCCTTTCCTGATGTATTGAGGGAGCTCAGGGCTGAGTCTATCTCCTTCTCCTTTAAAGCTCAGCACCTACTACATAGCAGTCACTGAATGAAAGAATGAAAGAATGAAGGAGTGGATGGATGGGTGGATGTGTAGGTGGCTGGGTGGATGAATGGATGGATAAATAGGTGGGTGGGTGAGTGGACGGATGTGCGGCTGGGGTGGAAGGTGGGTGGGTGGATAAATGGATGGGTGGATGGATGAGTGGGTGGTGGTTGGATGAATGGATGGGCAGGTGGCGGTGGGTGGATGAATGGGTGGATGAGTGGATGGATGAGTGGATTGATGGGTGGGTGGGTGGATGGATGGCTGGGTGGGTGAGTGAATGGGTGGATGGGTGGGTGGGTGAGTGGGTAGGTGGACAGGTGCATGGATGGATGAGTGGGTGAATGGATGGATGGGTAGATGGATGGATGAATAAATGGGTGGGTAGTGGGCAAGTTGGTGGGTGAATGGATGATGGGTGGGTGGGTAGGTGGGTGGATGAATGAGTGGGTGAGTGGATGGGTGGGTGGGTGGATGGGTGAGTGGGTGGATGGATGGGTGGGTGGGTGGGTGAGTGGGTAAATGGGTGGGTGCATGGATGGATGGGTGAGTAAATGGATGGGTGAGTGGATGGATGGGGGGGTGGATGGGTGAGTGGGTGGATGGATGGGTGCATGGATGGTTGGATGGGTGAGTGGATGGATGGGTGGGTGGATGGGTGAGTAGGTGGGTGGATGGATGGGTGCGTGACTGGGTAAATGGGTGGGTGCATGGATGGATGGATGGGTGAGTGGATGGATGGATGGTTAAGTGAATGGATGGGTGTGTGGATGTGTGAGTGGGTGGATGGGTGGATGGGTGGAGGATGGGAGGTAGGTGGATGGGCAGTAGGTGGATGGGGGGTTGGGTGGATGGGCAGGTGTATGGAGTATATGCCACCATTGTCCAGCAGGCAGACTCTTTGCTGATCATATGTAGGTGTGAATCCTGTCCCTGTGGCTCAGAGACAACTTCAGGTGGCATGTGCTGGGCGGCTGTTTCTAACCAAACCCCGTGCTAAGCACCTGACCCACCAGCATCCTGTGTTCTGAGCACTGTTGCTGGGGAGTTGGGCACCATTCTCCGCATTTTGCAGATGGGCTACTGAGGCCAGAGAGGCCAGCAGCTTGTCTAAGGCCGTACACACCAGGGCGTTTTCGGGGAGCCGAGTGTCTCACTCCTTTCTCTGTCTGAACCCCTAGACACAGGATGCTGCACCTCAGGATGAATTTTGACCCTTTCTTGACACCCTTTTTCCTCTCAGGGGAAAAGGTACAAGATGTGGGTTTCTAGAGCCAGTCCCCCAGGCCCTCTAATCACCTCTGTCCATCCCGTCCTTTTTTTTTTCCCGAGATGGACTCTCACTCTGTCACCTAGGCTGGAGTGCAGTGGTGCGACCTTGGCTCACTGCAACCTCGGCCTCCCGGGTTCAAGCGATTCTTCTGCCTCCCGAGTAGCTGAGACTATAGGCACCCACCATCATGCCTGAGTCATTTTTGTATTTTTAGTAGAGACAGGGTTTCACCATATTGGCAAGGCTGGTCTCAAACTCCTGGCGTTGTGATCCACCCACCTCAGCCTCCCAAAGTGCTGGGATTACAGGCGTGAGCTATCATGCCCAGCCTGTCCACCCCTTCCTTTATCAAACAAAATCCTTGGGCGACCAGAGTGACCCCAGAAATTGGAGGAGGGCAGAGACCACCATCTTTGGAGGTGATGTGGAGGGTGTCCAGGCCTGCCCTCGTCTCACAAGCACATGCCCTGTTGGAAGCCGCCCCGTTGGAAGCCAAGTGTCAGAAGTGACAACGATGCTGCCCCATGGCGTCCAGATGCCCAGCAATGCCTGCAGGATGCTCTGTACCCAGAAACAGGACCAGCCTCTGCTCTGCGTGCAGCGCAGACAGTTCATCTCAGCCCCCTCTACCCAGGGACCCCCAGGCTGCTGCCCGGATGCAGGAACTGTCCTCTGGGTAGAGCAGCCCCCTCCCCCATGAGGGTCTCGCAGGCCCAGGACTCGCGTCCAGCAGCTTCTGGACATGGCCTTGCTGCCCAGAATAGCACATGTGAGCGGCTTTCTCATCCGTCACTTGGGGCTGCCTGTGTCCCTCTCCAGGGCCTCAGTGCCGATTGCAGTAAAGGATGTTGGCACGGCCCCTCGTGGACAGCCCAGCCATGTTAGGGGCTGCTGCATGGTGAAGCCCATGGCAGTGCTGTCACGTGAATGTCACCTGTTCTTCACACCCAGCCTAGGAAGGGCTGTTGACTGGAGACCGACATATCCAGCGAGGCCTCTGGCGTCCCTATCACCCCCTGGGGTGGGAGAGGCCCCTCTTCCAACCTGTCTGGGGCCTTGCCCCTCCCTACAGCCGAGCTTGGGAAACAAATGCTCCTTCCAGCAGCAGAGAGCTGTAGAGCCGGGGCTCTAGGCAGCTTCTGAATTCAGCTCCTGGGCCTCAGATCACAGGGACAGGACAGGGAGCCTCCCACACAGAGGCCAGGCATCAGGACCCTGGGTATGCTCCTTCACCAGCCTCTCCCTCTGCCCCCCGGCTGGGCGGCTCTGTTCTGGATGCTTCCTGATCACAGGGAAGTCTGCAGACCCACGAGGAGCTTGAAGCCTCTGAGTGGGAGAGCCAGGTCTGTGGGGGAGCTGGGGGGGGACCCTTTTTCCTGGTGACATCTAAGTAACCATGGTGGCAGCAGCTGACCCCAGCCCAGCCTGGCTCTGGGGAGGGCTTCTCTAGGTCCTTTAAGACTCCCCTCCCCTCTCCTTGCCTCTTCTCCCTCTCTTCCCCACACCCCTGCTGCCTGCAGTGTGCAGAGCCCCCTCACCACACCCCATCACTATGTCTGTTCCCAAGCTGGGAAGTCAAGTCCGAAGGACAGAACCACCTGCCCAAGTCCTCTCCATGTTTGAACATTCACTGCCATGTCCGGACACAGAAATTCACACTGGGGTTTTGTCCAGCATTCCCACTCCCTGCCCTGCTCAGAGAGGCAGGACCACAGGTCTGCCGGCCACAACAGCAGCGCCACAGTGCCCGGCACAGAGGCCTTCTGGTCGCGCATACAAAGCACCCACCAGCCATTATCATTCCGGAGCCGGCCAGAGCCTCCCGGCTGCATCTTATCGGTCATTCAGCAGCCCGTAATGACTTGTCAGTTCCTTGCCCTGCCATTTTCTGTCTAATTAATTCTTTTATTGTGCACCAGATAAAGAAAAAGTCCTCGCCGGCAATAAAGATTGATTAAAATGCAGCGCCTTCGCCCATGCTCCTGGCCCAGTACCAGCCCGGCTGCTCCGCCCCACTGTGGGCACAGCCGCCTGTGCCCCTTAACTCTTTGTGGAGTCTCCTGGGCCGGGTGCCTGGCCTGTGCCAGGGACCTGAGGGAGCAGGGCTTATGCAGCCACCAGCTGCCCTGGGGGAGAAGGCGGGCCTGGGCCCATTTGGGCGCTGCTGAGGAAGGCGTCCTGGGTGTCTTGTACTTGTGGCAGACCTCAGTGGGCCTGGGCCTGGGAATCCGGATGGTCCCCTGGTCAGGGGGCCCACCAAGGCTGTGGCAAGTTCCCCAGTCCTGGCCATAGGTCCATGGGGAAGGTTGGGGCTGGGGAGGGTGGGGAAGAGCGTCTGCCACACACAGGACCCAAGGTCCTGGGATAAGTTGGCTTGAGATTTGACCAACAAGAGGGGCAGGACCAGTGTGTTGGCTGCAGCCACACCAAGCCCAGCTCAGATAATCCCTGGGGCAGCTCGGCAGAGCTCTCACCACCTCAGGATCACAGGTGGAAACTGAGGCATGGGAGGTCAGCAGGCAAGCAGCCCATCCTGCCTTCCCAGGGGGCAGCTGTGTGAATGCCCTGGACACAGCAGGAGGCAGCAGGAGGGGTGATCACTGGGTTTGAGTCCCAGGAGGGTGTGAGGCTGGGGAGGAGGCCGGCACTTTCTTCACCAGTTTCACTTTGATTTTCTTGCTGCCAAACCCGCTTTATTTTGCAGATTAAGCAAAAGGGTTATTGCATGGCCCGAGGTGGTCATAATGCCATCAATAGCACGTCAGGCACCTGGGGGGCACTGCCTGGGGAAGTTCCTGATCTCACCAAGTTCCCCAGAGCTCCAGGGTCATTCTTGTCATACAGGTGAGGCAGCCCAGGCCCCAGAAGAAGCCATCTGCCCCAGAGCCAGTGAGAAGCGGCAGAAAACACAGGGCTTGGCCCCACACTGCTCTGCTCCAGGACAGCCTTCCTGCGCACGCACGTGCCCACCCCTCTCCCCCGAGGACTCCTGCCACCCTGGGAGCCCCACAGCTCCCATAACCCATCCTGGAGACACAGTCTATGCTTCCTATAGAACACAGGGGACACCAGAATGAGAGGGGATGCCGGGGATGTTAGATGACACCTCTGAACGGCAGATGGGAGGTGGAGGGACAGCCAGCTTCCCCCCTTCCCTTTCCCCAGCTCTTGTGAATATTGGGGTTCCCAGGTGGTAGGGGGCCCAGGTGGGTCCCTACAGTTCCCAGGCAGCCAAGGGCCAGTGGGTAATCAGGCCACAGCCCCCTTGTCTGCAGTGGCCTCAGGATTGGGCCAGCAGAGCCAGGTTGTGGGGAGCAGGCGTGGGGCCTCTGGTCCCAGGAGAGAGAAGCAGATGTCATCACTGGCAGGGCCTGGGCAGTGGGCGATCTGAGCCTCTGGCTTCTATCACCTGCCTGATGCCCCTACAGTCCTGCAGAAACGGTCCAGGCTGAGGCTTGGGTGCAGAGCTGGGTGCTGTAGGAAGGGCCCGGCTGAGGCTTGGGTGCAGCGCTGGGTCCTGCAGGAAGGGTCCAGCTGAGGCTTGGGGGCAGTGCTGGGCTGTGTCTCCTTCCCTCTGGGGTGCTTCTTTGCCTGAGTCGCTGGTGGGGGAACACCCATCTCCTTCATCTGGGGTCTATACTGACCTAGAGGGATTTGAACCAAGTGCTGGCTTCGCTGCCTGAGACTGGGTCCTGACTGGTGCAGGTCTGCTGTAAGCCTGGTGGAACGTGCCCCTGCAGACGTCCACAGAAGTGTCCAGGGCTTGCCTGGAGTCTGGTGGTCATGGTGTTACCTCCTGGAAACATGACCCCCAAGCCTCTAGCTGTAGCCCCAGCAGGGAGCAGCTAGAGATGCGGTCAAGAAAGGTACTCCCATCTGGGCTGGGGAGGCAAGACGGGGGTCCAGATAGCAGGTCAGAACCCTGGGTCCATGACACCCTGTACTTGATGGTCCCCTGACTGTGGCCCAATGCCACACCAGACCGAGCAGGTCCCTGAGTCACATTCCCCAGGAGAGGCGGGCGAGTGGGACCTCAGGCCCCTTCCAGGCAGCTTCTGGGAGGACACAGGTCCTCTTGGGAAGGAACAGCCACACAGCTGTGAACTCACACCCACACCAAAAACCCGCTCCTAAGGCCGCTTCTGTCCCAGGAAGACCAGAGGGGCTTTTCCAGTCTATCAGAAGCCAGGGTGGATCACCAATGCCATTTCTCCTTTTGGGGCTGAACAGGGCATTCTGTTCAGCTGAGATCAGAGGCAATGCTCTCTGTTGAGGGTAAGGACGTGGAAAATGAGGAACTGTCCCAGCAGGGCCAGCCTGCCCTGGGATGCAAAGCTCTCGGGAGGACAAGGCGCAGGGAGGCTTGGGCTTGGGACAATGCCAGCTTGGAAACAACGTTGTCAGCCTGGCGTTCTTGGAGGACTCGTCTCCAGCAAAACCCCCACCAGCCGGAGACCAGGGCAGAGCAGCCTGACTCCCGGGGCACCCACTCAGGCCGCCTCTTCCGTGCAGCACTGGGGGAGGGGGACCAGCACCTGGAGACTCCCAGGGCCAGCATCCAGTGCCGAAGGCGGAAGCCATAAGCCCTGCCAGAGTGGGACTCACGGAGAGGAGGGATGGCAGGGGCAGGGACAAAGGGCGGTGCTGTGCAGGGGGAGGAGGTGTCCGTGGGGGAGGAGGTGTCTGTGCACCCCTCTGCTGGGCAGGTGTGGACGCGCCAGGACAGGGTGGCACTCCCTGATCTTTATGAAACTCAGATACTGGAAAACCCATAGGAACACATTTGGGACCCAGGCACACTCAGGACGGAGACATGGGGTTTTCCTCCCCCAGGGCACACGCCAGTGAGACGCAGGGCCTGGGGCCCCTAGGAGTTAAATTGCAGCAGCCCCGCCAAGTCCACACAAAACTGGTAGGGCCTCCCAGCCCCTGGGAACCTGGCAAGCCCCAAAGCACATCCCAGGGCAGCCCAGGGGCAGAGCTGACTTTGCCTGCTAGCTGGACCCTGGGTTCTCCCTGGCTGGGGTGTCAATGTGTGAGCTTTGAGGGACGTGTGGACCTGGCTTTTGGCTGGATGCAGGACGGGCTGGGCCGGTTCTGCGGAGGCGTTGGGTGTCTGTGAAGCTGGCTCTCGGCAGCCCCCTCCCAGCCTCCTCCTTGCCTGCGGGGCTCCGCACACCCCACCCCTAGGAACCCTCATATATTCGGACACCCCTTTCCCCCGCTGCTCTTGGCAGGCCCTGGAATGGGATCCCCACTGTGGGGTGAGGGGCAGTGCAGCCAGGTGGGCAAGGAGACTGGGTGGGTGGCCTCCTACCCAGGCTACCCCATCAAAATCCTACATGCAGCCGCCTCTCGAATTGGGTTCCTGTGAGCAGCACATCCCACCCCTGACCGAGATGCCTTGAGAAGCTGGGTCTCTGCATTTCAGGGGCGGCCCCCAGCCCCAAGATGCCCCTGCACCAGCTTCGGGTGCCCGGGAGGCCTGGCAAAGGGACCAGCTGCTCCTCACTGGCTGTCACTCCCACAGCCATTTTCTCCCTAGAAACTTTCCTCCAACCAGACAGCTCTGCTGGCTCCTGCGGGGCCGCTTTCATCGCTCCCAGCCTGGTTTCATGCCAAGGCCTGAAAGATGCCGTCAGCTTCCCAGCATTGCACAGCCACCCAAAAACCAGCTCTGGGATTTGCCTGGGAGGAAAAGCACAGCCTCAAACTGGGCCTATCCAGACCCGTTTTGCCTACCAAGGAGGCCCTCCAGGAAGGAAGACGAGGAGCTCACTTCCCGGACACCATGACGGGATTTGTGAAGGATACGGGTGTTTCCATTCCGACTGAAGCTTGCTGATGCCTCCTGGCATGACGGGCTGCCCCTGCCGCTCGGGGTCTGGGTGGGCTCACGGCTGCCCTCCTTGCTGCCCCACGTGGAGGGTACTGGGGTGAGGCCGGCCACTGCATGTCACAAGTGGCACAGCCCGATCCTGCCTTTGCTGGACACCTTCACCCCGGGAGCCCCAGGCTCACGCAAAGCCACACACAAAAGGTAGCCCACGTCGATAAAAAGCACTTTGTTTAATTTTATTAAATCGATCTGTACAAAAGTTAGCATGGTTTGGTCAGAAAGGAGTGAAGGCAGCAGGCGAGTGAAGGTGTGTCCTCCCCACGCGGTACCCAGTGACACGCTGCATAAAACAGGTCTGTGGTGGCTCCCCACCCCCACCCCCACCCCCAAACAGAAGCAGAGACTTTTTTTTTCCTACAAAAAAGCAGGAAAAGTAGAAAAAGTAAAAAGAAGCAACTTCTCGGATGTATTTAAATCTACCCAGTTTAAAGGCACAGGTTTCCGTGAAGCAGGTGCTATCATGTGCTCTGTGCTCAGCACACAGGGGAAACGGTGCAGGTAAATCAGATATTATTCACCTAGAACTAAGGCCCTAATGACGGTTAGTGGAGAAGGTTTAGTTTCACAGCTTGGTAGGTGGCACTGGTGCCTGTGAGCCAAGATCAGTTCTGAAGGCACCACTTACCAGGAATTCCTGTGTCCTATCATGTGGCACAGTCGTGGGCAGGGACCCAGGAATTCCTGTATCCTATGTGTCCTACCATATGGCACAGTCAGGGGAGAGACGGAGTCCTGCTTCCCAAACCCCAAACTGACACTGGGTGCTGGGGCACCCCAACCTGATCAGAGATGCCACAAGGCAAGTCCCTTCTCCTCCCTCTGGTTTTCGGCTGCCAAGCTCGAGGCATGAGGGGCCCAGTCCTCCCAGGGACCTTGGGCCCTCTGGGCCCTCCAGGGCGGCCTCCCAAAAGCTGAGCAATGTGATGCCAGCCAACACCTGCAACCCTACCTCCTGCCTGCCCTCAAGGAAAGCTTCCCAGCTTCCATTTTGTCTTAAATTCTATTCTTTGCCTGAATTACCTCAATTAAAGGTAAAATAGAACATAAATATATCTTTAACAACTTTCAAAAGAAACACATTTAAGCTTCAAAAATAAGAATTATCAAAAACATAACAATAAAAAAGATATGTGTTAATCACAGCCAGACCTTATGTGGGTGCACTCTGCCAGCAAGGAGACGCCTCAGATCTGACAGGTGGGTCCCAGAGATGCTCAAGCAGGTGCGTCCCTGGAGGGTCTGTTGACAGACACCCTGGACAGCCCATGCAGCCATCGTCGAGGGAATGTGGCCATGTGTGCAGGGGTTCTCAGCACTGAGGCCGGCCTGGACCTCAGAGTACCCTGCAAGGCCCCTGCCACCCCCTCCTTTGGTCCTTGGGCTGTGCTGCCGTTTCTCCTCTACCGAGATGCAAAGTGAAGGTGCTGGTGCCGCCAGTCCTCCCAGAAGGGGGACCAAATGGCAGCCCTTCTTTGTGGAATAATCCTGCCACCTCAAAAAGAGAGAGAAAAGGGAGATGGAGCTCATCCATCAGCGGAGGTGTGGCCATCTGGAGGCCGAGGGCCACGGGAGGCAAGCACATTTCCCTGCAGACTTCAGCAGGCACTTGACGGAGCTCAGCCACTGCGCCCGCCTGCCCTGGCCATACACACTGGGAGGCCTCAGAGGCTAGTCCATCCGGGCTGGGACAAGGCTGTCCCCCCAGTGCTGAGTCCTTCCCCATGGCCAGGCCCTCAGGGCCTGGTCAGGGTGGTGTACACCGGCTGGTCCCAGTGACTGGTGGGGCTGTGGGAGGGCGGCAGGGCCAGGCTGTTGAGCAGGGGCGAGGCATAGGGCCGGCGCGGCGAGTGGAAGCAGGGGTACTGGTAGAGGCCGGGCGCATAGCCAGGGTAGGCTCCGTAGTAGCTGGAGGCCTGCAGGTCGCCGTAGTCGCCCTGTGTGCCGGTGAAGGGGCCAGTGGGGGCAGCCGGGGCAGCGCTGGCCTGGCCGCTGCAGGAACCGTAGTCGGGCGAGCCTCGGGGCTGGTCACCGTAGTGGCCGGGGCTCGGCTGCTCCGTCTTGATGTGCGGCCGCGGGGGACCCGTCTCGGTGGGCGACGTGGAGGCTGATGGGGCACTCTTGTGGGCCCACACAGGGGACGCCCCGGCGTGGAAGTAGGCGCCCCCGTAGGCCTGGCCGGGCTCGGGTGGGGCGGGGCCGCCCAGGGGCAGGTACTGGTCGAACTCGTGGACGTCGAAGGCATCCATGGTGCCCATGACCTCGCTGCTGAGCTCCGAGATGTCCACGTTGCTGAAGTCGATGTTCTGGCGCCCGCTGTCTGCCGGCCGGCGTCCCTCCAGCTTCAGCTCCGGCTTGGCGCCCGCCTGCTGCAACTCCGTCTTGGGGGTGGTGGGTGGGGTGGGCGGCCCGTGGGTCTGCCCTGGGGACAGGAGAGCAGGCTTCAGGGATGAATGCCGCTTCTGTGGGGCGGGTGGGGCCGGCCAGGCTGGAAGGGGAGGGACACCCGCGCTAACTGCCAGGGGGGATCAACGGCTTTTTGTTTCTTTACATTTCCCAGAAATTCCAGCAAAGTCAGACCTAGACCTCACTCCTCGGCCGAGAAAATTCCATGAAGCGCTGTGCTATGGGAAGACCTGAGGCCCCTCCCAGAGACCAAGGTTGGGGGAAAAAGCCGACAGACCCAGCCTGGCCAGAGCTGGCGTTTACAGGGCGCTGGGGGACCACACAGACCCTGTTCCTCCCCGGGCCAGCCAAGCACTCTGAGGCTGGCGGGCGTCAGCCAGCCTGACCGAGGCCCCGGCAGGACTCCACCCTGTCAGTCTGGCCCTGAAGCCGGGGCTGCTGAGCACCGTGTGGGCAGCGGCTCGGTGTGGGAAGAGGAGCCCGCATTCGACTGAGTCCTGCTGCAAAAAACACCACCTCTCGGGGTCCCTGCCAAGCGAAGCTATCAGCCCCTCAGCACTCGAGGCGCCTAAGCAGGTCCCTTGCGCACCAAAAACAGAGGTGGCCGGGGCCTTGGGAGCTTTTTCAGGGGACCCGGGGAAGGCCTGGTTCTCTCCAGGGCGCCTGCCCCCCTCCACCATCGTGCACCTATCTCAGCCAGAAACCCCACGGCTGCCTCCTGCACCGGGGACCCCCAGATATGCCGGGGGGTCTGGAGCCCACCTGTGTGGTCGCCGTGGTGGTGCGCATCTCCAAGCCCTGCTTCAGCCTTGTACACGGCGCCGCCGCCAGTGTGGGGTCCCAGCTCGGCACCGGAATCCGAGTCGCTCTGGCCGGCCTTCGCGCTCTTCCTGCGCCGTGGCTGGTACTTGTAGTCGGGGTGGTCCTTCTTGTGCTGCACGCGAAGCCGCTCTGCCTCCTCCACGAAGGGCCGCTTCTCGCTCTCGCTCAGCAAGCTGCAGCACAGGGCAGAGGCAGGGATGGCCAGGGCACCCACTGTGCCCTTGGCATGGGCACACACCACGGGGGGGGACTGGCAGCAGAGGCCACAGCCGGGAGGCTCTGACCACAGAAACCCTCCTGCCGCAGGCGCCATGGCCTCCTGTGGCACCAGGGAGCAAAGCCCCTTTGGGAGAACCGGCTGGCGGGAGCCCGCGGCGCCTGTTTGGGGAGGTTGGTATGCTTATGACAGTCAAAGAACAAGGCCCACACTTCCCATCCTTTCTCCTTCTACTTCCCCCTATTCCGGGCCTGCTGTTCCCTCCCTCTGGGGCTTTCTAAGGGAGGCGGGGGAGGCGGGCAGGACCCAGCCGGCGGCGGTGGACAAAAGCGAGGCTTCCCGGGAACAGTGCCGGCCTCCAGCGGGCAGCTGGGCTGCTGTCCCTCCATTCCCAGACACCCAGAAGCCCGGGTAGGGCCCAGGCGCCCGTCCTCACTGAGCCTCAGGACACATTCCCTGGGACTCTTTCGAGGCTCACCTCCAACCGCCTGTGCGGCAGGACTTGGGGGAGCAGGGGTCTGCAATCTACAGCGCCCCATGGCTGCGCCCTAGATCCAGACAGAAGACAGGAGGTGCAGATATGCAAGCTCCAAGCTCCCATTTTCCAGGTGAGGAGCAGGATACAAGAACTAGAGCCCCAAACCAAGAGAACTATTTTAAACTCAACACTTGGTGAGGGCTGCCTGTCCTGAGCAACAAGTTCTTCACACTGCAGTCCTAATTTCTGGAAAACTGACCAGCTCTACCACGCCAAGGCGTGCACACGACACACCCCATCATCTCCACTTCTGCCCTCCTTGCTTCGGACAGAGTGGCCAGGAGAGAGAGAAGCTGCAGGGAGGGTACTCGCAGGCAAACCTGATGCCCACCCACACGCCTGCCCCACTCCCTCCCCATGGGTGGTCCAGGAGCCAGAGGAGCTAAGCCCTTTCTAAGGCGGGGGCACCTCCAGAGAGCCGCATGCAGCTTGCTCTCGTGCCGGGTGGGCCTCCCGGGGCTGGGGCCACTGGCAGTAGCTGGAGGGTACCTCGGGGTGCCAGCCATGGCCCTCCTCAGGGTGTTCCCCGCCAGCAGAACTGGCTCCAGAGCGCACCCGCCACGAGGGTGGATACCCCAGGCGCTGCCCTCCACGGACCTCGACTCCCATACCTGGCGCTGGAACCCGACTGGCCAGAGGGTGTTTTTCCACGGGGATCCGCCCTGACACCCGCCCCAGGTGCAGAGCCTGGAGCCTGCGTGTGGCCGCCACCTCCGGCCCCCGCTCGCAGTCCGAGACCAGGGGCCGCCAGGGTTCCGAATTCCGCCCCCGGCGCGCCGGTACTCACCGCCACAGCTTGCCCAGCGTCTTGCTGAGCTCGGCATTGTGCAGGTGCGGGTACTGGTCGGCCAGCTTGCGGCGCGCCGCTTGCGCCCACACCATGAAAGCATTCATGGGCCGCTTCACGTGCGGCTTGGCTTTGAGCGCGCCGCCACCACAGCCGCGCACCGGCATGGGCACCAGGCTCCAGTCGTAGCCCTTGAGCACCTGCGACACGGCGTCGCGGATGCAGGCCGGGAAGCGCTCGTCTGCCGCCTCCGCCGCGTCGCCCCGGGCGCCCCCCACCGCGCCCCCCGCGCGGCCCAGGCCCTCGGAGCCGGCGGGAGACGGTGGTGCGTCCGAGTCCGAGTCCTCCACGTGCGACATGGAGCTGACGGTGCCGGACGGGCTGCAGGGCGGCTGGGAGCGGGCTTCGCTCATGTCCAGCATCGGGGCCGCGCGCGGAGGGGCGCGCACCGGGGACGCGCACCGGGGCCGGCGCCCGGGGCTGCCCTGCGGCCGCTCCGGGACCCGAGGTCGCCGCGCGGTAGCCCCGACCCTCGCCCCTGCCGCCGCCGCCGCCGAGGCTCGGTTCCCGCTCGGGGACCCGCAACAAGTTTCTTTAAGCGGCGGCCCCGCGGCCCCGCCCCGCGCCCGGCTGCCCATTGGCGGAGCGCGCCCCGATCCCCCGGAGGCGGAGCCCGGCCGCCCCCGCCCCCCACCCATAAAGAAGGCTCCGCCGCTCTTGCCGCGCCCCCGCCCGCCCCGCCCGGCGCCGCACCACGTGGGCCCGGCGCCCCACGCCTGGAGCTCCCCTCTCCGGAGCCCGGGGAAGGGAAGTAGGGCAGGGAGGCCGGGGTGGGGGGTCTCCGGCGCTCCCTCTCCTCTGCGGGCGCCGCGCGGCTCCTAGGAGTCCGCCCCCTGTCCCGAGGCTCAGCTAGGAAGCGGGTCCTCGGGCCCCTCCCCCGACACACACACACACACACACACTCACTCTCAGCCCGTCTCGCACCCGAGGTCTCGCCCGCAGACCGGTGGCGCGGGGTCAGCTGCTGCCTGCGGTCCAGGCAGGGTCGGTTCCGCCGCGCAACGCCCAAGCCCAGCTCGTCCAGAGTCTGCGGGCAGCGCACGTCCAGGTAACGCGCGCCGAGGGGCCGCGGCCCGGAGCTGGGGGACCCGGGGCCGCCCTCCCCATACGGGTGCGAGCGTGGAGAGCGCGGGCGGGGGCGCGGTCCCGGGGGCCGGGCAGTTGGAGGGGCGGGAGTGCTGGGCGGGGCCTGCGCTGAACCCGGCGCTAAGTCCCTGGGGCCGCCGGGCGGATGGCGTGGCCGGACGCGGGGGCCCCGGGCCTTCCGGGCGTGACCCAGGGCTCGGGGGCGGGGAGGCCTCTCCGGCGGGGCGGCCCTGGGTGGTCCGGCAGAGGCGGAGGCCGCTCCGAGCCTGTGAGCCCTGGGCGCCTGCGGAGGCGGGGAGAGGACGGGGTGTGCTGCCCTGGTGGGGACCGCGGGGTCGGAGAGGGGACATTGCCCTCCGAGGCGAGCGCCCAGCCGCGGCTCCGGGTCCCCGCCCAAGGCCGCCCCCGCTAGGTGGCCTCGGCCCGGCCGTCCCCGAGGGTGGCTCGGATACTTTCGACCAGCGCGCTGGAGATGACGGGGCTGCGCCATTTCGGGTCAGGCAGCCAACGCGGAACACGCGCGTCTCCGAGCTTGCGGCCCGCGAAAGCCGAGTGACCGACCGCGCCGGTGCCCCTAAAGCGCCCACGCCCGGGCCGGTGGCCGCCGCAGCCCCTGAGCCTCGCGGTCTCCCCGGCCCGGCCGGCAGAAGGAGCTGGTCCGTTACCAGAAAAGTCCAGATGCAAAGTCGGGGGTCGCGCTGCCGCTTCATGCCCGCGCACCGCACCCACCTGGGGCCGCCACCGACCGCGCAGGACTCGCCTCCTACCCCCACTCTGGCCTGGCCGAGAACTGGTGCTCCCCCGGCCGCAGACCCCGGGGCCGCTGTTGCTTTGCATTGGGAACAACCCGAGCCAGGCGCGGAGCTGAGGGGGCCAGGCCTTCGGAGGAAGTGTTGACCTCCGGGCTGAAGAGCAAGAGCCGTGCCACCTGCCGGGAGGGGAGTCTCATCTCTGCAGCCTCCCTTGGCCAGGTCAGAGGAAGCAGCTTTGGGAAGGCGGACTGCGCGCTGGGAGACTCCACGCATCGTAGGTGGGAAACTGGCTGCCAGCCTGGCCTGCCCTCTCTTCTCCGCCCCACCGTCTCGCTTGGCTCTGGCACCTGCCTGGGAAGACCCACACCTCCGTCTGCAGTGCACGTTCTCTCTGGAGGCCCTGCCCCCTGCTCGGGGTCCCTCATCCTTCCTTGGCCCTCAGAGAATGGCCTGGGGCGCTCACGGAACTCATCTGTTTCGCCTGGGATGCAGGCAGGCGGAAGTGGGGGTTCAAGTGGAGGCATTGAGGGTGGGCGGCCCGGCCCAAACTGTGCCACCTTCCACCCCCTGCCCCTGGGAGAGCAGACACCGTTCACTCGGGCTCACAGTGCTATCCGGGTGAGGACCTCCGTGGGGAGCTCCTCTTTGCCAAAGAAAAGCAAAGTTGCATTAGGTCTGCGAGCAGGCAGGGCGGCCTCTTCCCGGCTTCCCACCCACCACGGAGGCCTCGGGTCCCTGGGACAGAGGTGGGGGACTCCAGCGCCCCTGGAGGAAGGGAGACTGAGGTGGGGAGGCGTCCAGGGCCTGATTCGGGGGCACGGTGGTCTGTGCAACCGAGACCCTGCCCTGGGTTCCACCAGCACCTGCTCCTTTCCGCAGGTTGTAGTGACCACCAGGGGAGGTGCCAGGCGTGCAGGCTGCCACGGGAGGGGTGGGGAGGTGGGGAGTCGCTGGGGTGGGAGGGGGGGACCTAGGCCAGCCAGCTGAGGATGTGTTGCTGCACTCCCGGGAGGGCAGTATATGTGGGTGAGGGTCCCCATACAGGGTGGCGCCCAGAAGCATCCCTTAGTCCCCAGGAAAATGCCCTTGTCCTCCGCAGGTGTGAGCCACTAGGACTGACTGGACCCCAGAATGGGGCTTTCAGAGAGGGAGGTGTCAAGTGGTTTGAGTGTCGCCAGGTATTAAGCACTTGCTGTGTGCCAGGCAGTTTCCCACACAGGACGGAGCCGGACCACCCTCACAGCCCCTGTCCCGCAGATGCTGGCCTTGTGGAGGGAGGTGGGCAGCTAGCCCCAAAAGCACCTCTCAGAGGCGGGGACTTCAGGAAGGATGGTCTGGTAAAGCATCTTTGGTGTCATTTAAGCTGAGCCCTAAAGCTTCTGACCTGCAGGGAGAGGCCAGCGTTTTCCCTGGGGAAGCTAGAACAGAGTGTCTGATGATAAGAGAGGGACCCAGGGGTGGAGGGGCAGCCATCAGAGCCACCTCTGAGTGCATCTGATGGGCCCATGTCCTCATCCGGGGGGGACCTGCACCCACTCCTCCCCTGTCTCCCATCCCTGCCCCAGCCCTTCAGCTGGGGATGGCTCTGCCCTGTCTGCATGGCCCCGCCCACCCTGACCTCACCACCTGCTAGTGGGCCTTGCAGTTTCAAGGGGAGGATCTGATGGGGGAACCTGGACCAGGGCTGTCCCCTGGCCATGAGTGCCGGGCATGGAGAGCTGGTGTCGACGACATTTGTAGCTCCACATGCCCTGGCCTGGGTGCCAAGGGCAGCTGCAGAGAAGAATCTGGGTGGGCAGGCTCTCCTGCCCATGAGATGGGGCAGGGATGGCCTGGGGGACGCTTCCAGACGAGAGATGACCCCACCCCATCCGTGGCTCGTAGGGATGGTGACCCCGGAGGCGCCTGTGTTCATGTGTATATGTGCTTGGTGTATGAGTGAGGATATGTGTGTGTGGTGTGTGTGTTTGTATGGCATGTAATGTGTGGTATGGGTATGGGATGTATGTATGGGGTGCATATATGGTATGTGTGGTGCATGTATAGTGTGTGTGGTGTGTGTGTATGGTGGTGTGTGCTGTGTGGTGTGCATGTGTATGATGTGTGTGGTGTATATGATATATGTGTGTGGAGTGTGCATGTGGTATGTATATGGTGTATATGATATATGTGTGTGTGGTGTGCATGTGTATGATGTGTGTGGTGTATATGATATATGTGTGTGGAGTGTGCATGTGGTATGTACGTGGTGTATATGATATATGTGTGTGTGGTGTGCGTGTGTATGATGTGTGTGGTGTATATGATATATGTGTGGAGTGTGCATGTGGTATGTATATGGTGTATGCTGTGTGTGTGATGTGCATGTATGTGATGTGTGTATGGAGTGTGTGGTGTATGTGATGTGCATGTGTGTGATATGTGTGGTGTATGTGTGAAGGGTGTGTGTATGGTGTGTGGTATGTGGTGTGTGTGTATGATGTGTGTGGTGTGTGTGTGCAGGGTGTGTATGTATGGTGTGCAGTGTGTGTATGGTATGTGTGGTGTGTGTGTATGGTGTGTGGTGTGTGTGGTGTGCACATGTATGATTTGTGTATGGGGTGCGGTGTATGTGTTGTGTGTGGTGTATGTGTGCAGGGTGTGTATGTATGGTGTGTGGTGTGTGTGTGCATGTGTATGATGAATGTGGTGGGTGTGTGTATGGTGTGGTGTGTGTGGTGTACACATGTATTTGTGTATGGGGTGCGGTGTATGTGTTGTGTGTGGTGTATGTGTGCAGGGTGTGTATGTATGGTGTGTGTGTGTGTGTGTGTGCATGTGTATGATGAATGTGGTGTGTGTATGGTGTGTGGTGTGTGTGGTGTACACATGTATTTGTGTATGGGGTGCGGTGTATGTGTTGTGTGTGGTGTATGTGTGCAGGGTGTGTATGTATGGTGTGTGGTGTGTGTGTGCATGTGTATGATGAATGTGGTGTGTGTGTATGGTGTGTGGTGTGTGTGGTGTGCACATGTATTTGTGTATGGGGTGCGGTGTATGTGTTGTGTGTGGTGTATGTGTGCAGGGTGTGTATGTATGGTGTGTGGTGTGTGTGTGCATGTGTATGATGAATGTGGTGTGTGTGTATGGTGTGTGGTGTGTGTGGTGTGCACATGTATTTGTGTATGGGGTGCGGTGTATGTGTTGTGTGTGGTGTATGTGTGCAGGGTGTGTGGTATGGTGTGTGGTGTGTGTGTGCATGTGTATGATGAATGTGGTGTGTGTGTATGGTGTGTGGTGTGTGTGGTGTGCACATGTATTGTGTATGGGGTGCGGTGTATGTGTTGTGTGTGGTGTATGTGTGCAGGGTGTGTGGTATGGTGTGTGGTGTGTGTGTGCATGTGTATGATGAATGTGGTGTGTGTGTATGGTGTGTGGTGTGTGTGGTGTGCACATGTATTGTGTATGGGGTGCGGTGTATGTGTTGTGTGTGGTGTATGTGTGCAGGTGTGTGTGTATGGTGTGTGGTGTGTGTGTGCATGTGTATGATGAATGTGGTGTGTGTGTATGGTGTGTGGTGTGTGTGGTGTGCACATGTATTTGTGTATGGGGTGCGGTGTATGTGTTGTGTGTGGTGTATGTGTGCAGGGTGTGTGTGTATGGTGTGTGGTGTGTGTGTGCATGTGTATGATGAATGTGGTGTGTGTGTATGGTGTGTGGTGTGTGTGGTGTGCACATGTATTTGTGTATGGGGTGCGGTGTATGTGTTGTGTGTGGTGTATGTGTGCAGGGTGTGTGTGTATGGTGTGTGGTGTGTGTGATGTGTATGATGTGTGTGTGTGGTGTGTGTGTTGGGCCCAGGGCCCAAGGAGAAAGCAGGGCTGCCCAGGAAAATGCCACCCTGGAGAGGCCCCTATCCCTCCCTGCCTGTCCTCCCTGTCCCCCTCCGTCCCTCCCTGCCCATCCTCCCCTGTCCCCCACCATCCACCTCCCACCCGTCCCTCCTCCTGCGGCAGCCCGCCCATCTTTTGTGCTGTGTGAGAAGCACAGGGAGGGCTGGGCGGGCGTGAACCCGCTGGCAACCAGTGTGTGCACAGCCCTGGCCCGGGCCTCCCAGCCCCTGCATCCCCAGCACCCGTGGGGCAGTTGGCAGCGTCCTGGCACAGCCTGGGAGATTAATTGGTGCTTTTAATGACGGCTGGTCTGGCGAGACTACAGTGACTACAGGCTGGGCCGGCACAGGCTGTGAACAGAGGCTGGGAAAGGCCCCACCCCCGGATAGGTCTCCAGGGGAGAGGAGAGTTCGCAGGACCCCTCTCAAAACCCCCTTCGGGAGTCAGCTTCCTGGCCGTGCACACTTGGAGCTCTGGGCTGGGTTGCAGCTCCCTGTGCTTCACTGTCTCGGGTGCTGACAGTGCCAGCTGGGACACGAGTTCTGGTTTGGGTCAAGGCTGGCCTGTTGGCCGGGGTGGCATCTGCCTGAGAACTGGCCTTGTCTGTGCCTTAAGCTTCCCGGCGCTCACAGAGCAGTGGAAAACCACTCAGTGAGCCTTTCTTGGCACCCTGCAGGAGCAGTGCTTTCTGGGCCCTCTGTGGCCAGAGCTGGCCCCGCTGCAGCTCACTTCTGCCTGCAGCCCAGACATCCTCCTGGTCCTCCTGATGCCCCTGGCCCCCACGGAGGACGAGCGTCTCCAGCCCAGCCCTCCCCATCTCCACCTCCTGCCCCCCCACACACTGGGAGCCTCCTGATCCGTGAACCCGTGCTGGCGGGAGTAGTTACTGACTGCTGAGGACCCCTGCCCGGGCTGTTCTCATGTGGAAAGGATTCGGGGAGCGGGCGATGCTTAGCTCAAAGGATGGAGACCAGCGCTGCCCTCTCCCCAGCGACAGGTGCACACCCAGATCACGGATGTATCGGGAACAGCTGTGACTCCTGCTGCTGAGCGTCTGTCACTCCAGGCTGGGAGCGGGTCCCCAAGCTTCCGGCTGGGCCCATCCGTCTCCCCTCTCAGTGGCGGGTGGGGGGAGCGCCAACAGCACGCATTTGCTCTCCGCACTTCTCATCTGACAGTGGGCAGAGGGTCCTTCTGCAGCCCTGAAACATCCCCGGGCAGGAACCCTGGGGCTCCAAGCAGCCAGGGAGAGGTGAGCACCAAGGACCTCCCAGCGGGCGTCATCTCCTGCCGAGGGAGGCCAAGCCTAGGGGTGGTGTCTGTGACTTGGAGTCAACACTTTCGTTGGTGGCAGTAAATGCTGTCCCTAACCCTGCAGTATAGATGTGGGTTTCTGTGCCCCGTACGGGAGGGTGCTATCTGACGCCAGACACCCAGACTACAGATCGCAGCCCCATTCCTGGTCCTCGCGCCACTGAACCCCAGACCCCAGCCTCATTCTAGGCCCTCATCCCCTAGATCCAGGGACCCCAGCCCCATTTCAGCCCTTGGGCCCTTGTAGGGTGCCAGGCCCTGGCTCCCCTGGGCCCCAGCCCCCAGCCCATCCCTGGCCCAGGCACCAGGGGGGCCGAGGTCCTCTGAGAAGGAACGTGGGGTCTGGGGGGCTCTCTCAGCCCATCGGCAGGAGAGGACTGACTCCAGAAAAATCAGCCTTTGTGCCCTCTTAGGCTGCCAAGACCTGTGACCGTCCTTCCACACTCAACCTTGAGATTTCATGAGACTCCTTGCCCGGAATGTCCACGTTTGAAACCTCCCAACACTGAGCCCCATTTCAAGTATAACCAGGAGGGAAAATGGTGCTTGAAATAAGCATGCCGCAAAGGAAAAGCTGCTTTCTCGAAAAGGGCTCTGGTCGCTCAGGTCCTGACCTCCCCGGCCAGGATGGAACGTTCCAGAGACCCATTAGTGCCAAAGGCAAATTAAAACACACCCTGTAAAAATGTCTCTGCTGTCTCCCAAGTATTCATTTTTCTGAATGTGTTTCCTCCGTGGTCTCGGTTCAGATGAGAGCCTTCAGCAAAGCTTTGCTGTAGAGGCTCCGAGAAAGGACAGGCCAGCTCTGCCTTTGCCCTGCCTTTCTTGTGGCCTGGGCTTGGGTAGCACCACCCGGTGACACACAACGCTGGGCTCCGAGGCTGTTTGTTACGCAGCATTACTGTGGCCGTTGGTGACCGCTACACTGACTGCTAACTGCACTGTGGGTAGAGCTCAGCCCGCAGGGCTCTGGTTTGTGACCTCTGGGCCAGGCAACTTCCGAGGCTTCTTCCAGTGCAGAATATGATTCCTAGAGAAAAAAAAAAATACACATTCGTTTCCTCACACAGGGCCCTGCAACCAGAGAACATCACCACATTGGGTGCTGTGCTTTCCACTCTGCCTAGAAACCATGGCTTGCCAGCTTGCAGGGTCACATGGAGTTGCGGCTCCTTCTGGGGTGCAGGGGTGGGAGCACTCGTGGCCTGTAGCTGAGGATGCAGGGAGAGGACAGGGTGAGCCAAGCAGAACAGCCGTCTGTGAGTCATGGTCCCAGGACAACCAGCAAATGGTACGACACCTGCTCTCTCAGCCCCCACCCGCACCTGCCAGCCTCACGTGGGGCGGGGGGGGGTTGCCCGCTGGACATTCACAGCAGGATCTGCCCAAACTGACCACCCTTCCAGAAGGCGGCGACAGATGTTAGCATCAATGGGTCCTGGGCTCCCCTTCCATACACAGATTTCAGGACATGACAAATTGGGGTAAATGAACGGTGCACGATTAGCTTCGGGCCCACGCTGGGTTCCTGTGGGTGCCAGAGACAGCTGCAACCGCATGCCAGGGACAATGGCCCTGATGCGGCAGGAGCTGCCAGGCCGGGGTGCTGGGGGACAGCTGGACGAGGTGCCGACAGGGGCTCATTCCTCCCTGAAGCGGGCCCGCAGCTGCTGGGAGCATGGCCAGCCATGGGCTTGTGTGTGCCTGGGTCCCAGAGGCCGTGCTGGCGCAGGCTGGGATGGCGGGGACAGGGTCCCACCTAGGGCAGGCTTGTTGGTGGATTTCTGGGGAGACAGCCCAGTCTTCAGCCTGCACGCTCTTGGGGAGCCCCTCCCTCCCTCCCCTCTCCCCACTCTCCTCCTCAGCCTCTTCTCCTCCAGCACCGGGCAGCCCTGGGGTGGCTGAGCCTCATCTCCACTCCCTCAGGCCTCTCCTGGGTCAGCCTGGCTTTTTTCTTAGAGTTTTTGCTTGACAGGGCAAACTCAGGACGCCCTCCTCCTCCTCCCGCCTGGGGTTGGTGTGAGGCGCTCAGGCAGAGCCCGGGTTCCGGGCGCTGAGCTGCAGGGTGGAAGGACCCCATCTGGCCGATTTCCTGGCCGCTGCAACTTGCTCTGGGTCTGCGGAGAAGCCTCTGTTTTTAAGTGAAACGCCTTCTTAGGGAATAAGACACACCTGTATCTAAATGTTATTTTTAAACTGCTGGATGTTCCTTAATATAGATGAAGAAGGTGAGTGTAAAGAATACGATGTATTCCGACAGGTGACAGCGCCTTCTGGGCGATTCTCAAACACCAGTGCAGGGCTGTCTGTCGTTCTTTTGTTTTCTTTTTCTTTTTCTTTTTCTTTTTATTATGTTTTGAGACGGAGTCTCGCTCTGTCGCCCAGGCTGGAGTGCAGTGGTGTGATCTCGGCTCACTGCAAGCTCCGCCTCCCGAGTTCACACCATTCTCCTGCCTCAGCCTCCCGAGCAGCTGGGACTACAGGCGCCCGCCACCGCTCCTGGCTAATTTTTTTTTTTTTTTCTAATTTTAGTAGAGACAGGGTTTCACTGTGTTAGCCAGGATGGTCTTGATCTCCTGACCTCAGGTGACCCACCTGCCTCGGCCTCCCAAAGTGCTGGGATTACAGGCGTGAGCCACCATGCCCAGCCTCATTTTACTTTTCTAAAATTTGAGGCAAAATTCACATAGCATGAAATAAGCCACTTTCCGGTGAACGACTCAGTGGTGTTTAGCACCTCGCAGTGCTGGGCCGCCATCACCTAGTTCCAGAACATTCTCATCAGCACAAAAGGAAACGTCCTACCCACGGAGCACCCGCTCCCCAACTCCCCGTCCCCAGACCTGGACCACAGAGCTCCCTCCTTTCCCTGTGGCTTTGCCCACCCTGGACATTTCGTGTAAATGGGTTCACACAACATGTGACCTCCGCGTCTGTCCTGTCCCACTGAGCTTAATGTCCTGAGGTTCATCTGTGTTGTAGCATGTGTCAGAACTGGATTCCATTTTATTTTATTTTACTTTATTTTATTTTATTTTATTTTATTTTAGAGACAGAGTCTCGCTCTGTGGCCCAGGCTGGAGTGCAGTGCTCAATCTCGGCTCACTGCAACCTCCACCTCCCGGGTTCAAGCGATTCTCCTGTCACAGCCTCCCAAGTAGCTGGGATTACAGGCGCCTGCCACCATGCCTGGCTAATTTTTTTGTATTTTTAGCAGAGGCGGGGTTTCACCATATTGACCAGGCTGGTCTTGAACTCCTGACCTCAGGTGATCCACTCGTCTTGGCCTCCAAAAGTGCTGGGATGACAGGCTTGAGCCACTGCACCCGGCTCCTGGATTCCTTTTTATGGCTGAATCATAACCCAGTGCACTTTTGATTAATTTCAGACTGAAATGGGCATGAACAGAGCTGCTGGTCCACCTCTCCTTGGTCCAAGCCCTGCCCCCAGCGACCTGCTCTGGAGCCAATCTTGGCAGTGGATGGGACCCCTGTGGTCAGGGTCCCAAGAGAGCAGACCCCGAGGGAAACTTGAGCTCAGAGAGGACAGGAGCTCCCAGCAGACCCTTCCGCTGACTGCTCCCACCCTGGGCAAACGCAGAGCCGGAGCCCGGAGCGCTGGAAGCTGGAACAAGAGGCCCTTTTCTGCTCTGCACAATGCCCCATTGTACCCTTTGCGGGGAGAGCAGCTCGGCCCAGCGAGGGGAAGCTGTGCACAAAGCCTCCTTGTGACGGCAGCCCCACCTGAGGACAGCGCAGGGCCACACCTGACACAGGGCAGTCCCTCTCGCCGTCCGTCTCCGAACAGGCCTGGCATCCAGACAGGGCCCCATCGGCAGGCGTAGCCCGAGGGTGTGGGGCTCCCTGTTCCCCCACAGAGGAGGGGAACAGTGTAAGCTCTGCTGGCCCTTCCCAAACTGGCTCCCAGATCATGAGGAGAGGTACAGGTGGTGGGCTCTGCAGAGGGACCTGGGTGCTGGGCGCCTGCCAGGGCCGACGGCTCCTGCAATCCCCAAGGCTCTGAGCCCTCAGGCACACGCTGGGCTCCCGGAGGCTTGGCCAGCATGTGGAGGATGTTTGCATGTTTGCACCCATGGCAACATCTTTTACAGGGTCCCATTGCACAGCTGGGCTCCTGAGGGGGTTTTCATAGAAAAGAAATGGAAACTAAAAATGAATTCAACCATAAGATGTACAGGTATGCTATGACCCCAGCAACGCAGGGAGGCTGGAGGCTGAGAGGAAGCTCTGGCCACTGCTGGTCAGCCCTGGATTTGGGGACCTGATGTCCACAGTCAGTCCCTGCCCTCACAAGTCTCGCGCTACAGGTGGTGAAGATATAATTAAACAAGTTATAAAGACGGGTCATTTGACCATCCGAGTGACAATAATTTATACGCCAAAACACCAGGAACACTAGAGAGGTGAAAGACAAGAATACATAAAAACAAAACCAAAAAGCCAGGACAAATATTTCCAATATACACAAAAGAACGGATTTTTCATATGTAAAGAGCTCTGACGAATGAATAAGGAGAAACCTGCCCTTCCACAATTTCCTTCCAAGTGCCCCACAGTTTATTCAATAACCTCTAGGTCTCCAATGCCTACTCTGGCCTCACGCCCTTTCTTTCCTCTGAGGAATGCCTGTGACCCCAGCCTCTCCCAGCACCCATTTCAGATCAGCCCCCAGAACCCCACTCCAGTCATCAGAATGTAGAGTTGCTGGCGTCCTCCTTCAGGTTCTGTTTGGGGTGATGGGCAGTTAGCCCTTCCCTCTTGAGTCCTGAGTCCCCCTCTTCCCCCACAGCTTGAAGTCCAGTCCCAAGGGCTGGCAGGAGCTGGGCTGTGCAAAGGTGGAAGGCTGGGAGGAAGGGGAGGGTCCCCCTAGCATTCCAGGCCCAGCCTTGCCTACTCTGTTCCTTTCTGGCTGCGACGATCGCCCAGCACCCTCCGCGGATACTGGGAGTGAGTGTCAGCTGCGAGGCAGGGGCACGCTGTGGCAGTACCGCCAGGGTTTCTGCAGCCCACCTTCGCCAGGACAAGAGTTGGGAGGGAAGGCGCCTGGCTGGGGGAGGGCACCTGGGCCTCTGCAACGCGGACTGACGGAAGGCACGCGTGCATGCCCCAGTGAGTTAGGGTCGGGTGACGCGCACCACCTCCCAGGTACCCGGTTCGGCACCCTACCCGCAACAGCGCCCAGCGAGGACTGCGAGGGAGGCAGGCACCGGGCACTGGCTCCCGCGCGTGGGCGGGGCCGGCTGGAGGGGGCGGGGCCCCCGGGAGTGTGGGTGGGGCTTTCGACCGTGGGCAGGGCCGACCTGGGGGAGGCGGGGCCTCCGATAATGGGCGGGGCCTCCGGAGTGCGCCCTCCCCGCACATGCGCCCTGACGGCCCAACAATGGCGGCGCCCGAGGAGTCGCTGAGGAGGCGGAAAACCGGGTACTCGGACCCACAGCCTGAGTCGCTGCCCGCGCCGGGCCGTGACCCCGCAGGCTCTCCGGCCCACCTCCACGCGGGCACCTTCTGGCTGACCCGGATCGTGCTCCTGAAGGCCCTAGACTTCGTGTACTGTGAGTGCCGGGCGGGCCCGGGACATCCGCCAGTGTCACCTCCGCGCCCCACGACCCCCGCCCTCCCTCAAGACTCCTCCGCGCGGTCTCGCGGCCGCGGCGCCCCCACGCAGCCCTCCTTCCTGCCGGGCCCGGGCGAGGCGGGGCGGGCGGGGCAGGACGAGGCTTGCTGGCGACAGCGCGCGCGGCCCTACCCCTGTCGCCGCCTCCAGCCTCTGGCCTGGGCTCCCGGGCTCCCGGCTCCACCTGCAGCCCCAGAGGTGCACGGCCGCGCCCGCCGGGACCGGCTCGGGGCTGTGCGAGGCGGGGCCGGCCCTGGCCCTGGCCCTGGCCCAGGAGCTCGCAGGCGAGCAGGGCAAGTCGGGCGGCGGGTCGCGTCCGTGGGCAGGTGGGGGGTCTGCGTTCTGGCTGCGGGGCGGGGGGAGGCCTGGAGAGGGAGGCGCCCCTGCTGCCCCAGCACAGCGCTGTGCTGACGGTGGAGGTTCCCGCTCTTGCTGGGCCCCGCACGCCACATCCGCACCGCGTGCGGCCCCTGCCAAAATCCGGGGAGCCGGCCCGGGAGCCCCCTTCGCGTCTCCCGAGGGCCGAGGGAGGGTGGCTGGCTGCTGGCCAGGCCGGAGTTTCTCCTTTAGTGTGAGCGTCCCGACCAGCTCAGCCTGCCTTCGGGAGGATGCCCAGCGGAGGCCTGGGGGCAGCTCTGGAACCTCGTCTGCAGGTGAAGCCTGCGCCTCACTCTGGGGTGTGGTTGGCGGGGTCCGCCGGCTGAGACCCTTCACCCCGCAGCGTGCGCAGCCTGCGGAGCTCTGAGAAAGTCAGTTCGTGCTCAAAACCTCTGGACCCCCTGGCCAGGGGCAGCTGGCGATTCCCACTCCCTCCCTCCCCAGCCCCGGCTACGCACAACTGGTTTGGAAGAGAACGGTCCTGTGATCACAGGGACATGAGTGGACACACGGATACATGTTTCATAAGCCCAGCCTGTTAGAAGCAACGAAGCCCAGACTCAGGCTCTCAGATGAGCCTGGAAGTGAGGGGAGCGTGCCAGGCCGAGATGGAGCCAGCGGAGTGCGTGGGCAGCCACCCTTCCAGAGAGCCGCGGAGCCACTGGCCCCGGCGTTGTCCACGTGTGGTTGTAGGCCGTGGACACTGGACGTCTCCATTTCCTTCCCTTGTCTATTTGCCTCACGCGTGGAAGGAAACGGTCGGATTGCAGAAGTTCTTGTTTGCACAGCTTTCGTCCCGCACACATCACGGGAAGTTTGGTAGCCTGGCTGTGCTGGAGTGATGCTCAGTTTGACGTTTTGTGTGACGTTTGTGTGATACTTTCCACCTCCTGGTGCAAAGTGATGAGATGTGCTCATCACTACCAGGTTTCCTGTGGGATTGCAGTATCGGCTTCAACTCGGTCTCTCTCTCTCTCTCTCTTTCTTTAAAGCAATTATTTTTTTTATTTTATTTTATTTATTTTTGAGACGGAGTCTCACTGTTGCCCAGGCTGGAGTGCAGTGGCACCATTTCGGCCCACTGCAACCTCTGTCTCCTGGGTTCAAGCGATTCTCCTGCCTCAACCTTCCAAGTGGCTGGGATGACAGGCGTGCACCACCATGCCTGGCTAATTTTTAAAAATATTTTTAGTAGAGATGGGGTTTCACCATGTTGGCCAGGCTGGTCTTGAACTTCTGACCTCAGGGCCTCCCTAAGTGCTGGGATTACAGGCGTGAGCCACTGTGCCCAGCCTGCAATTATTTTAAAATGTAGTTCCTCCCAGGTTGCTTTTCCCTCCACAGTATTGAACAGTCATTCTAAATGTTGGTGCTGTCACTTAGCAAACGATGAAGTAGAGATAAAGCGAAGCTGTGAGGCTCTAATAGGCCTTCCACAGGGGAACCCAGATACAGCGGGAAGTCCCAGCGGCGTTGCCTCCTGAGCACAGCTTCATAAAACCAGCTCAGACTCTTTCAAACGAGCCGAGGCTCCTTTGATCTCTGCAGGGATTCTCTGTTCAATTCAGAAGGAACCACTTTTAAGCCACTGGGTCAAGCAGATATTTTAAGCCTGGTGCCCAGCATTGACCATTTCTCCTTGACATATGCACGTTCTTCTATCTTGTGAGTATATTTAGGGTAGAATCAGTGTCTTTCTGCTGTATCAAGGAACCAGTTTCCCATCTTCCAGGATCTTCCAGGGACATGGTTTTCTGGCTGAGCTGGCCCAGGGCAAGCAGGCAGTCATCCTGCATTTATCTCCTTCTAGAAAGTTCTGGATTTTACTGAGACCGTGCGCTCCTCCCTGTTCCTCAGAATCCCAGGGTTTTTCCAAGTTGCTATAGGGGCTCTCCAAAAAGTTCACTTGATACTGAATTTTACAACGTTTGTAGCTATTGAACACTTGTTAAACACATAATCAAATGTATTCTGTGGAAACTCCCCTTGTTAAGACATTGAACTGAGGCAGGCTTACCCTTAGGCAGATAGTCTCAGCAGACGTAGTAAAAATGTACAGATCAGGAGAACGCAGAAACGCCTACTGTGTCGGGGAAGCTTCGAAGCTAGACATGGAGAGGCCGGCTACCAGCGACAGGCCTCTGCATTCAGCCTGACTTTGCGTCCGTCCTGGGGCTGGCTCCTTCCCCCCGTGGGCCGGGGTGTTTCCGTGTGCTGCCACCGAGGTGTGTAGGTGCTAGGGGTGTGCTTACTGCATACAGACGTGCGTACCACGGGCATCCTGGGGTGTCTGCCATGCCCTGCTGTGCTGTGGGAACCGGAGTGTGGTGTTAGCGGAAAGCGGCGTTTTCACAGGGCTCGGAGTTGAAAACACACCTGTCATCCTGACGTGTGGACTCCAGTCCCTGGTGCAATTACTGTGTTGAGCAGATGCTGAAGTAGCACCTTGCCCGGTGCCGACCTCCAGGTGACAACGTCACTGCCCCCGGTGGACAGCGAGGAAGCAGGGTCAGCCTCCGGCCTGGATGTGCAGCGAGTGTCCGTGGGCCCTGGAGTTCAGCCCTGCCCTTCGTTCACGCCGCTGTGCAGCCTGCGTATCCTGGACACCGGGTTCACATCTGGGCAGTGGCGTTCTCGGGCCGTGACGGCACCTGGGAGGACCAAGGCCACCTGAGGTGATGGGGGACATGTGACACTGAGCATTCCCTCAGCCCAGATGCCACTCCCAGGAACGGCCAAAATCCGGATGAGTAAAAGCTCATGTGACAAGAGTTTCCGGCCTAAGCAGCGGGACCTGGGTGCTGTGTTCTTGGTGTGTAGGGGCCGTGCTGGCCGCCCATGGGTGCTGGTGCCTCCTGCACTCAGGCCTGCTGCCGTCTGTGTATGCAATGAGGAAACTGAACTCAAGAGCAGGCACCATGCCTAGGGTCACTGGGACAGAGGGCAGAGCAGCCTGGCCAGAAGTCCTCACTGTTTTATGCCAGGGACCCACAGGGTCATACACCAGCGTTGTGGCCCAGCGTTCCCCGCGGAAGATTGAGGCCTGCACTGGTCAACCCTGCAGTGCAAGCGCGTGTGTGGCAAACAGCTGGTTTGGAGCCTTGTCAACCAGGCCGGCTCCTTGATGCTTTGAAATCCCTCTCCCAGGGAGCCTGGGCAGGTCGGCCCATGGGTGGCCACAGGCAGCTGGGGCTAGACTCCTGGAATTTCTGGCAGCCCTGCATCTGTTACAGCGCCAGTGGGTAGAGCTGGATCCCTGACAAGGCCGGGGAAGGACAGCCTCGCAGGTGCTACTGAAGACGCCCTAGGCTAGAGCTGCCCACCCCTTCTGGGTTCTCCTGGACTGAACTCATGTTAGTTTGCTATTTTTGAGAGTCACATAGAATATGTACACAATGCATTTTAACGGCCTCAGAATTCAGGTGTTTTCTGGAAACAGTGTAATTACAGTTGGTCAGAATTGGGTTGATAGCTGTTCACTGCAGAGAACTTTCTGGAAGCTTGTGACAGGTGGAAGTAGTGGGGCTCAGAGTTGGTGGACCACACCTTAGCTATGTGGCCTTAGCCAAGATGCTCATCAAGACTTGCCTGTCACTGATGAGGTGAGACTGACCACTGGGCCATCCTGAGGCTGACATGAGATTCCCCGCCTGTGCACACTTCCCAGAAGGTGGACGGAGGACACGCTGGCCCGGGAGATGGCTTGCAGGCAGCCACGGAGTCTGTGTATCTGAACGTTGGAAAGGACCTTTCTTTTGAAGCTCAAACATTTATGAGATACTGTTACAATTTGGAAGGGATTTGTGGGTGAAATGTGACATGGAGACTGGGTAACGTTGGCGTTTGCAGACTGACTTTGTGACTGGCACTTTTCGTGGCTGTCATGGCTTCGGCACAGAGACCTTCCTGAGGGATGTGGTCTGTCGGTTCACGTGTTTGTTGGGTCCGAGTCCTGGACAGACCCGGGAGGGAACCACCCTGTCCGGGCTGGACGCTTGGCGCCTGCACAGGGCATGAGTGCTGGGGGCTTTGGGACACACGCTCCCTGCTGCCTCTGGGGCAGATGTCCACCTGCATTGCTTGCAACGAGAGGCTGGGGCCCCAGCAGACGAGCCGTGGTGCCTGAACTGCTCCCACTGTGTCCCCGCCACGTGAGGCATCTCTTCCTGACCACAGTCCTGAGACCACCTGACCTCTGCCTTCCCGGGGTTGAACTGTGATTGTTCTCTCCATGGCTGCCAATGCCCTTCCGGTGTTCAGACTTAGCCCTCATCACTCGTGGACTCCTGACCCCACCCAGGACTGACCACTGGAGCCCTGCTCTCTGCTTCTTTTGTGGCTGATATTGTCCCCTTTCCAGTGTTACTGTGGCCATCTACCCTCTGGCTCCTTGCAGTCAGGGAGAGGGCTTTCTTTATGCCTCTATCCCCTGTCTTCTAGGGGCATCTCCTGTTCAGTGAAATGTGCCCGACCTGTAGCAGGTGGTCTCTACCCGGGCTTAGTGTCAATACAGGACACTTTTCCAGCCATCACCCCTTCCTCCCCCTCCACCCGCCTCCAGCCCTGAGGTGTGGCCCACCAGGAGAGAGACTGCCGCAGCCCTCCCTTGGTTGCGTTCATACTTCCTGGGCTGCTCGTGTCTCCCTGTTTGCTGGCGGATTCTCTTTTTGCTGGCGTGTATCCCCAAGCAGCTTTTCCAGAATGGAAAAGGACCAACTTGCCCGGATCTGTAATTCTCCATCAAAGCCACTTTCCCTCAGAGCTTTGCAGCATCGGGGAAGCATCTTCAAGCATCTGACTCTTCTCCCTGGAAGCTTGTAGAGTCTCAGTGCCTTGCCCTCCTGCTCTCCACCCTTGCTGTCTGTTCTGGTTATTTACTGAGGAGTCTCTGAGGCTCTTTTTCTTTCTATCTTGTAGTGGCCTCGGTGAGCTCTTCAGCCTCAAGGCTTGTCCTTGGCTCTGGAAGAGGCTCTTCTGGCCTCACCCCAATCTGCCCACGCGCCTCAAACACCGCACGCCCCAGCCAGGTTCCAAACAGGGCGGGTGGGGCCACTCTTCTGTCTAGCTTCTAGCATGGTCTTCCGGAACCTGGAAAAGTCTCTCCATGAAGCTGAATGGAGAAGAACATGGGTTCCCCAAGGCCCTAGGAGCCAAGCGCCACACAGAACCCACCGCTTGACTATGATCCCGAGTAACGTGGACAGCCTGGGCTGCAGAAGGAACGCCCAACGGTGGCGGGAACGGAGGGGTTTTTCTTGCTCGTCTTTCCAGTTCCATATTGTCACGTTGGAGTCCTCGGGTGCGATTTGTGTTGAAAATCCAGCCTCTAGGGGATCTCCACGCTCGTGTTGTCCTTAGGCGTGGAGGCACGCGTGCCGCACCGTGGCGTCTGTGCTGTGCGCCCGCTCACCGCCCTTCTTTCTTTTCCACATGGGGCAGTTTGATCGCTTCTCCCCTGCAGCTGCTCCAGCGAGGTGGGGCCGCGGTGCCATCAGTAGCATGTCTCCGAGTCTCGCCGCAGCCCTTGTAGCTTGTCATCCTCCTCAGATGACGCCCAAGGCAGACTTGACATGGCAGGCAGAATCGTTTGCACCCGTATTTGCTGAACTCTCAGCTGTTCTTCAGAAAATTTGAGGAGAAAATTAAACCAAAAAGAATACTTGAAACCCTGCTCAGTTTATTTTGTTCTGAGCTTTCAGTGGCTCTAAGAGCTCATGGGAAATGAGTTCTTTTTCTTTTCTCCAGGCCACTTGAATTCTAATGAAATGCACCACTTGGTTTTACAAGGTCTTCTGTAAAAATACTTCTTTGTTTAAAAAGCAAACAGCACTGCCCGACCTCAGAGCTCTGCAGCACATACCTTTAAAGACAAAATACTTGAGGTCACCGTGCCAAGGCCCAGAATTTAACCATGGCCAATAAGAACCATCGAGAATGGCATTTCTGCATTTCTGGGATGACTGTTTTAATTTTACAACAATTTATCCAAAAGGAGAAAAGAGAAAGCTGATTTTTTTTTCTGATTCTTTTTTTTTTTTTTTTTTTTTTTTGAGATAGACTCTTGCTCTGCCGCCCGGGCTGGAGTGCAGTGGCCGGATCTCAGCTCACTTCAGCTCACTGCAAGCTCCGCCTCCCGGGTTCACGCCATTCTCCTGCCTCAGCCTCCCGAGTAGCTGGGACTACAGGCGCCCGCCCACCATGCCTGGCTAGTTTTTTGTATTTTTTAGTAGAGACGGGGTTTCACCGTGTTAGCCAGGATAGTCTCGATCTCCTGACCTCGCGATCCACCCGTCTTGGCCTCCCAAAGTGCTGGGATGACAGGCTTGAGCCACCGCGCCCGGCCTGATTCTTTTTTTTTGAGACAGAGTTTCACTTTTTCGCCCAGGCTGGAATGCAGTGGCGCGATCTCCTCTTACTACAACCTCCTTCCGGTTTCGAGCGATTCTCCTGCCTCAGCCTCCTGAGTAGCTGGGGCTACAGGCTCAGGCTCCCACACGTGGCAATTTCTTTCTGATTCTGACGCAACATATTTGCTGGCCATGCCTGCTGTTGGCTGCTTGGGCGACATGGTTGCAGCTCCCAGGTCGGGCTCAGGGTCCCTGTGAGAGGCAGGTGGTCGCATGGCTGTCTGTTGCCTCCTGTGTGGGGCAGTGACGGGGCCTTCCGAAGCTTGACTGGTTGGTTTTGCTTTGAGAGCCTGTGATGTTTCAACATTTTTGCTGCTTCTTTTTATGTAGCTATATTTATAATGTGAGTAGAGGTTGAAATGGTTTTTTTTTTCCCTGAAATCTCAGTTCAGTCTGTCTTCCTTTTTCCTGAGAAGCAGGAAGTATCCTGTGCTTCTTGCCTTAGAATTACTGATGGAGGCTGTTGCCTCAGTGAGGCCACGTCTTGTTTTCCTCTGTGGCCCTGGAGTTGGCACTGTGGTGAGGGGCAGAGCACATCCATCCTTCAGCAGCACGATTAGGTCCCTGTGGGAAAGGGCCCCTCTTTTTTTTTTTTTTTTTTTTTTTTTTTGAGACGGAGTCTTGCTCTGCTGCCCAGGCTGGAGTGCTGTGGCCGGATCTCAGCTCACTGCAAGCTCCGCCTCCCGGGTTCACGCCATTCTCCTGCCTCAGCCTCCCGAGTAGCTGGGACTACAGGCACCCGCCACCTCGCCCGGCTAATTTTTTGTATTTTTTAGTAGAGACGGGGTTTCACCGTGTTAGCCAGGATGGTCTCGATCTCCTGACCTCGTGATCCGCCCGTCTCGGCCTCCCAAAGTGCTGGGATTACAGGCTTGAGCCACCGCGCCCGGCCAAAAGGGCCCCTCTTAGCGCCGACGAGGGTTGGGCCCTGGAGTGTGCCGTGGTTGAACCGCCACCACCTGTGTTTCTCCCAGCTGCAGACATGCCAGGATACACGCACATCCCTGAACATGCGCACATACATGTATACGTGTGCTCATGTGTACAGACACATGCACACACCCCTGCGCACACATGTACACATGGGCATGTCATACCCACATGCACACACACTGACCTGAGCTCCTGTGGAAGCTGCTGGTGTGGTCCCTGCGCATGTGGCCGCTGGGGCTGAGGGTCCCTGCGCATGTGGCCGCTGGGGCTGAGGGTCCCTGCGCATGTGGCCGCTGGGGCTGAGGGTCCCTGCGCATGTGGCCGCTGGGGCTGAGGGTCCCTGCGCATGTGGCTGCTGGGGCTGAGGGTCCCTGCGCATGTGGCTGCTGGGGCTGAGGGCCTGCTGCAAGGTGTCCTCTATGTTGCTAGGAGGTCAGCACTCACAACTCAGGTCCCTTCCACCCGGAGGTGGAGGCAGGAGGGGTGTGGGGAGTCTTCTGCTGCAGCCCTGTTTCCCACCCTGTGTCACGCCCCATGTCCACTCTTGTGTCCCACCTCGTGTCCACCCTGGGTCCGGCCCTGTGTCCAGTCTGTGTCCTACCCTGTGTCCTGCCCCGTGTCTGCCCCGTGTTTACCCTGTGTCCATCCCGTGTCCTTCCCCGTGTCCGCCTGTGTCCACTCTCTTCCTCCTCACTTGGAGCTGCCCCCCACCCACCTGCCATCCCCAGCCCCTTTAGAGGTCACCAGCACTGGCCCTTTTGTTGCCCAGGACCCTGCGGTGCTCTGCCTGTGGCCCTGCTCCCACTGCGCTGGAGGGAGGCTGCTCACAGAGCTTCATGCTGGGCACTGAGTGGTGCAGTGTCTTCAAGAAACCTTTACTTTTTAAAATTTTTTTATTAAAAATAAAACTATTAGCTAAAACTGCAGCCTCTGTGGCTTTTCCACCCATGCTTTTTCCCAGAAAGTTTTGTCCTGGCGTCTCCTCCCTCCCTCCCTGTCTGTGACAGTCTCCCAGACTTTCCTGTGTTTTCCGACCTTGGCAGTGTCCAGCAGGCCTGTCATGGTGTCTGTAGGGCGTCCCTCACGTTGGGTCCGTCTGGTGTTCTCTCGCGATTAGACTGGGTGATGGGTTTTGGGAAGACGCCCACAGAGGTGTGGGGCCCTTTCCGTCCCACCGTATCAGGGTCCTGACGTCCGCACGGCTTTCTGATCACCTGGCCAAGGTGTGTCCACCAGGTGTCCCCTCTGTCAGGTCCCTGCTTTCCCGCTCGTTCTGTCCTCTGGAAGCCACTCACTGCCCCCGCCTCCCGGAGGGAGTGTCTGTAGACATTATGTGGAATTCCTCTGTGAGGAAGATCTTGTTACTTACTTGTTTGTGGTCACTGATTTTGTCACTATGGACCTATGCCCATTTATTTTCCCTCTGGGTTGTGATCCAGTGCTGTCACCATGAGTCTGTGTCCGGGTTGTGGTGCGGTGTTGTCACCGTGAGTCTGTGTCCGGGTTGTGGTGCGGTGTTGTCACCGTGAGTCTGTGTCTGGGTTGTATTCCAGTGCTGTCACTATGAGTTTGCTGCTCACTTTCTCCAGCTTTGACCACTAGTGGCTTTCCCGTCCTTCCCCACAGGGATGCTTCAGGCCCAGCTTCTGTTTCTCTGCCTCAGCCCTAGAATGAGCTGTTTTTCCAAGAAGCCCTGGTTCTCTTTAGGGGAGCATAGAAACTCTGATCTGGGTACTGGGAGGGCCGTTGGGGGGGTCTCCTGGCTGCTGGCCCTCTTGCTGGGCAGAGCTAGGCTCTGTATGTCACTGTCTCATTTCACACATGTGGTTGCTTCTCTGTTGTATCCACCCATCCATCCGTAAGTATACGAAGGTGAACCTGGTCCATGCCAATGACTCTGACTCTCACCTGACACACGGTGTATTCCAGCCTTCTGTCCTGGCACACGGTGTATTCCAGTCTTCCCTCCTGGCCCATCTGAATCCTCCCTCTCTGCTCGTGAGAACCTGGCTCCCCTAGCTCCTCTAGCATCTGCTCAGCCCTGGTGCACGTGTGCGGATTGTCCTGCCAGGCCAGGGGAAAGCCCTGGAGTGCAGTGTGTGTGCCGCTCCTTCTGGCCTTGCGGTCTCCACTCAGAACATTTTCCGGAGTTGCTTAGGCAGCTCCTGCCCTCTGCCAGTGTGGTTCTGATTTACATTCGCGTGTGTGGAGCCTGCATTCCGTCTGCATCCCCTGACCTCCTGGTTGGGTCTTCCCCCAATAGTTTGTGCGCATTAAAGTTCATCTTGTGTAATGCTCAGTGCTGTGGGCTTTGCTCCATCACCCCGGCTCCAGCCCCTAAGTCCCCGTGCATGGGAGTGACCACGTCCCCCGCATCAGCCCCTGGCACGCCTGGGTCCGTCTCCCATCCCTCTGATTTTACCTTTTCCATTCCATATGAATGGAATCATGCAGTACGTAGCCTGTTGGGTCTAGATTGTCTTACTTAGCAAAATGCACTTAAGATTCATCCATGTTGTTGCCTGAACCAACAGCTCCTGCATACTTACCTCTGATTATTTTTCTGTTGCCCAAATGCACCTCTGGTTATTTATCCACTTCCACCGTGAAGGACGTCGTCCTTGTTTCTAGTTTTTAGTGACTGTGAACAGAGCTGCTATGAGCATCTGCATGAGGCTTCTGTGTGAGCACGTTTTCAGGTTGAAGGCCTGAGAGGCACAGTAGCTGGGTTGTAAGGTAACCCTTCATTACCTGGGTCAGATGCCGCCGTCTGCCGTCTACAGCATCCCCAGCACAGCGAGGGCACTCCTGCTGTCCCCGAACCTTCCACAGCATTAGGCACTGTCTATTTTCTTTCCTTTCCTTTTTTTTTTTTTTTTTTGTTTTGAGATAGAGTCTTACTCTGTTGACGAGGCTGGAGTGCAGTGGCACTGTGTCGGCTCACTCCAACCTCCGCCTCCTGGGTTCAAGCAATTCTCCTGCCTCAGCCTCCCGAGTAGCTGGGATTACAGGCGCCCACCAATACACCCGGCTAGTTTTTATATTTTTAGTAGAGACGGAGTTTCACCATGTTGGCCAGGCTGGTCTTGAACTCCTGACCTCAGGTGATCTGCCCACCTCGGCCTCCCAAAGTGCTGGGATTACAGACGTGAGCCACCGCACCCGGCCTGGGCACTGTCCGTTTTCAAACACTTCGGCCACAATGACGCGTGTGTGGTGACAGCACGTTGTGGTTTTCATTGGCATTTCCCCAATGATGAATGATGTTGAGCATCTTTTTACGTGTTATTTGCCAACCGTGCACCTTTCCTGTGTCTGTTCAGATCTTGTGGCCTGGTGTTTTTTTTCACACCTTTAACGTTAAGTTGTTTGTTTTCTAATTATTGAATTTTAAAAGTTCTTTAAATATTCTGGATACAAATCCCTGGATACAAATCTTTTATCAGATGTGTGATTTGCCAGTATTTTCTTCTAATCTGCGGCTTGTGTTTTAGCTGGGACTACAGGCGCCGCCACCTCACCCGGCTAGTTTTTTGTAGTTTTTAGTAGAGACGGGGTTTCACCGTATTAGCCAGGGTGGTCTCGATCTCCTGACCTCGTGATCCATCCGTCTCAGCCTCCCAAAGTGCTGGGATTACAGGCTTGAGCCACCGCGCCCGGCCTTTGTGTTTTCATTCTGTTAAAAGTAGCTTTTGCAGATCAAAAGTTTTTCATTTTGGCCGAGTGCGGTGGCTCACGTCTGTAATCCCAGCACTTTGGGAGGCCGAGACGGGCGGATCACGAGGTCAGGAGATCGAGACCATCCTGGTTAACACGGTGAAACCCCGTCTCTACTAAAAATACAAAAAAAAAAAATCACCGGGTGTGGTGGCGGGCACCTGTAGTCCCAGCTACATGGGAAGCTGAGGCAGGAGAATGGCGTAAACCCCGGGGGGCGGAGCTTGCCGTGAGCCGAGATTGCACCACTGCACTCCAGCTTGGGCGACAGAGCGAGACTCCATCTCAAAAAAATAAAAAATAAAAATAAAAAAAGTTTTTCATTTTGATAAAGTTCAATTTACAGTTTTTAATTTCATAGATTATGCTTTTGGTGTTGTATCTAAGAACTTGTTGCCAAATCCAAGTCATATAGATTTTCTTCTATATTTCCATATACAAGTCTTATGCTTTTATGTTTTACATTTAGGCCTATGATCCTTTTTGGTTAATTTTTGTGTACGGTGTGTAGTGTGTTCAGGTCCATCTTTTTGCACGTGGACATCCATTTGTTCTAACATCATTGTTAAAGGACTAGTCTTTGTTTTTTAATTTATTTTGTAGAGATTGGGTCTCACCTTGTTGCCCAGGCTGCTCTGAAACTCCTGGGCTCAAGCGATCCTCCTGCCTTGGCCTCCCGAAGTGCTGGGATGGCAGGTGTGAGCCACAGCGCTCGGCCTCCCAAAGTGCTGGGATGGCAGGTGTGAGCCGCCGCGCCCAGCCCAAGGCTGCTCTTTGTCTGTGGAGTGACCTTTGAACCTTTGTCAGCATTTGTTCCCTCTGTGTGTTGGGTTGGGGCAGCGGGGCTATGTCTGGGCCCTGTCTTCCATTCCCCTGAGTTCTGCGGCTCTTCTTTAATCAGTGCTGTGCTGTCCTCATGTGGTCTTGATTAGCTTCTTAGTAAGTCTTGAAACTGGGTAACCTGAGTCCTCCACCTCTGTTCTTTTCCAGATGGTTCTGGCTATTTTAGTCCCTTTGCCCTCCCATGTACATTCTAGAATCGGCTTGTCAGCCTCGGCAGAAGCACCGACTGGGTGTTTTGGTTCAGATTGTGCTGAATTTATGGATCAAATTGATAGCTTAATGGTTTTGATTCTTTCAATCCATGAACATGGTCTGTCTCTTCGTGTAGTTAGATCTTGTTTCATTTTTTAAATCAGTGTTTTGTAGTTTTCCATGTGCAGATTCCGTTTATACTTTTTTAGATTTATAAACGCATGGGGAAAAGTACATGTACTAGCTTCCTAGCTGTCTACACAGACACCATTCCAAACTAGCACGCACAGTTACACAGACGTGGACCCCAAGCCAGCTTCCTGCACGCAGTAGGCAGCCGCATGTACTTCTGGGGTTGCTCTTGTGATATTTTTATCATTATGCAGTATCTTCTTTCATCCCTGTGTCATTCCTTGTTCATAAATCGACTTTTTTCCTTTTGAGACAGAGTCTCTGTCGCCCAAGCTGGAGTGCAATGGCACCATCTCGGCTCGCTGCAGCCTTCTGGGTTCAAGTGATTCTCCTGCCTCAGCCTCCCAAGTAGGTGGAACTACTGGGGTGCACCACCACACCCGACTAGTTTTTGTATTTTTTTTAGTAGAGACAGGGTTTTGCCATGTTAGCCAGGCTGGTCTTAAACTCCTGACCCCAGGTGATCCACCTGCCTTGGCCTCCCAACGTGTTGGAATTACAGGCATAAGCCACTGTACCCAGCCCTTAAAACTACTTTTTTTTTTTTTTTTTTTTTTGAGGTGGAGTTTTGCTCTTGTCGCCCAGGCTGGAGTGCAGTGGTGTGATCTTGGCTCACAGCAACCTCCGCCTCTCAGGTTCAAGCCATTCTCCTGCCTCAGCCTCCGGAGTAGCTGGGATTACAGGCATGCAAGACCACGCCCAGCTAATTTTTGTGTTTTTAGTAGAGGCAGGGTTTTGCCATGTTGCCCAGGCTGGTCTCAAAGTCCTGACCTCAGGTGATCCGCCTGCCTTGGCCTCCCAAAGTGCTGGGATTATGGGTGCGAGCCACCGTACCCAGCTCTTAAATCTACTTTTTATGATGTTAATAGAGCCACTTCGGCTTTCTTTTGTTTATTTTTTTATTTTTATTTTTAATTTTTTTCAGCCATAGTGAACTAGATCCAGCTTTCTTTTGATTCACATTTGCATGGTATATCTTTTTTACTTTTAACCTACTTTTTCATTCTTCATGTTTACACGTGGGAATGTGGTTCTCTCGCCTGTCGTCATCTCTGGGTAAACATTCAGTATTCTGCAAACACTGACGTCCAGAGGATGTGAGAAAGCCGGTATGGAGTGGGCACCGTGAGACATGGACTCGGAGACCTGTGGATGTGAGAGTGCCGTTGTGGGGTTTGTGTGGAGGGTAAGCGTGGCTCACCTGTGGGCTGTAAGTGTCAAGCCCTGCAGCGTGTGCTGGGAGTGACGCCATTGTCCAGAGCCAGGGTCATCAGGGTGTGTTTCGTCATGGTGAACGCAGAGTGCAGTCCGGATGGTCAGCTGACTGTCTGTGTGTAGCCAGGCACGCATTTTATGTACACGTGTCTAGTTTGTGTCCGTGTGTGTGCGTGTATACACACACTGTGTCTGCTGCAGGCACGCATTTTATATACACGTGTCTAGTTTGCGTCTGTGTGTGCGTGTATGCACACCCTGCTTGCACACTGCTGGAGTCCGTGTGTATGCGTGTATACACACACTGCTTGCTTCCTTGTGTGTGTGTACACACACGCTGCTTGTGTCCATGCGTGTGCATGTATACACACACTCCTTGCGCACTGCTTGAGTCTGTGTGTATGCGTGTATACATACACTGCTTGTATCCGTGTGTGTGGTGCATGTACACACGCCGCTTGCTTTTGTGTGTGTGCGTATATACACACCCTGCGTCTGATGCAGGCTGAGTTTTCCCATATTTCCTCCAAGATTTTGAGAAAGTACTCAGACTCCTGAGTCTGGGGTTTGGACCCCAAACTGTTGGCCAGACTCTGCCTCCCCTTCCTGCCCCGCCCCGCCCGGCAAGTCTGAGCCACACCCACGGTGTCCACATGTGGTTTGTTCTTAGTCACGCTTGCTTTGTCTTCTTTTCCTTCCAGTCGTGGCATTCCTGGTGGCTTTCCATCAGAACAAGCAGCTGATCGGTGACAGGGGGCTGCTTCCCTGCCGAGTGTTCCTGAAGAATTTCCAGCAGTACTTCCAGGACAAGACGAGCTGGGAAGTCTTCAGCTACATGCCCACCATCCTCTGGCTGATGGACTGGTCAGACATGAACTCCACCCTGGACTTGCTCGCTCTTCTCGGACTGGGCATCTCGTCTTTCGTCCTGATCACGGGCTGTGCCAACGTGCTTCTCATGGCTGCCCTGTGGGGCCTTTACATGTCCCTGGTCAATGTGGGCCATGTCTGGTGAGTAGGAGGAACGGGGCAGTGGGAGCGCAGGGCTTGCTGTCACTTAGCACACACGCCGCAGGTCTCCTGGCACTTGGAAAGACTGGACGAGCGTTCATCTTAAATTCATTCAGGAGGGTATCATCATTTTACTGAGGCTACCTCAGAGTAGCCAGTCCACCAGCCACAGCAGCCACTCATCCTCAGGGTTAAAACCCCATCTCTTTGCAGTAGCACGTCTTTACTTAAAGGACTGCATTGCCATCCTGCTGGAGCCAGAGGGACAGAGAAAGGGAGGCAAAAGCAGCGGGGTCCATGTCTGTGTGGGCATGTAGGAGGCTGGTTTGGGGCAGGTATCAGGACGTGTAGGAGGCTGGTTTGGGGTCCGTGTCTATGTGGACGTGTCAGAGGCTGGTTTGGGGTCCATGTCTGTGTGGACGTGTTGGAGGCTGCTTTGGGGTAGGTATCTGTGTGGACGTGTTGGAGGCTAGTTTGGGGCAGGTGTCTGTGTGGACATGTAGGAAGCAGGGGGTGTGCTGGCTCCTGCGTGCCCAGCTTGGTTCCACTCTCGGTGGGACAGCGGGGCTTTGCTTGGAGACTGAGGATGGCTCTTGTGTCTTTTGTGGGCGGGAGACAGGAGGCCGCCAGCTCAGGGCTGAGTGGTCGGAACCAGGACCCTGTCCCAGGATGGAAGGCTGCGATGGTGAGTTGGCGCAGCCAGGGCTCAGCCTTGGGCGTTGGGGCCTGTGTTTTCCATCCTGGTCAGCACGGCTGAGCTGAGGTTGGAGTGTCTGGGGCCGGCTGTGCTTCCGGGAGCCTGAATGCTCTGCCTCCAGCCCAGCTCCTGTGGCTCTGGTGTTCCCAAGTGGGAGGCTCGGGTCGCTGTGATCTGGGCTTGGCGGCACAGCCCAGGCCCTGCAGGCTCATGCAGGGAGGGCTGCAGCTGGCATCGGGGCACCTGTAGGGAGGGTCCCCACTGTGTGGCTGTGCTGGCGTGGGCACCGCTGCCAGGTCCAGTTGCTGGTGTTTCCTCAGATCTCAGCTACACTTGAGTGTGTCACCTCATTCAACAAGCAGGTCAGACAGTGTCACCAGGGCAGGGCAGGAGGCCTGGGGACGCCTTGGGCACCCACGACATGGCGCCGCCTTGGGGCCTCTCCACAGCACACAGGCCTGACTTTGCGGAGGGCCCATGAGCTGTCAGCACAGGCTGAAGTGGTGTGCTGGGGTCAGGCGCTCTCGCGGGAGTACGCAGGGCTGGGGCCACGTGCAATGCATATGGCTGTTTGTGGTTTGCCCCTGAAGCCTCAGGCCCTGTGACGCACGTCCCCTACACATGACATTCACCTGAGCCGTCTCTGCGAGGGTGGCCTGGTGGGGGCTGTACTGGTAGGGCGTCTGGACGGTGAAGCGGTTTTTCCCCCTTCCCCCCCGCGCTCTTGGTGAGGACGTCACTGTACAGGCTTCACTGGAGGAGTGAGGTTCCTTCCACCCGCCTCGGGGGGCTGCAGGAGTCGTGAGCCCGCCTGCGCAGGAGGCTTCTCTCTGCTCCCCGTTTATCATTCGCCTGAGCGTGGCTTGTGGCAGCGTGGACTTGCACGTTTTTGTTTTGGTACTTTGGGGGTCTGTCTTCTTGGTCTAGAAATGTAAACATCTAGGGGTTTGGCAACATTTATGACAGAGCCCCACAGCTTAATAACTGTTGCATAAAATTCTAAGTGATTTTAGAGAGGGACTCTGACTCTGCTCAGAGCTGGCCTTCCCGTTACATAAAGCCACTCAGCCTTGCAGGACGCCAGAGCCCTGAGCACAGCGTCCGCTGCAGTATCTGAAGTCGCTTCAGCTTTTCCAAAACGTTGGCTCTGACTCTGTCGTCTGCACTTGGCTTCGGCAGTGGCCCTGCAGGCTGCTTTGCTGCCCTTCAGTACGGCAGCACCGCCATCCCTTCCCCACCATCTCGACCCCAGAAGGAAGGAAAGATTCTCTCCAGGAACTTGGACTAAAGTCGGGACACCTCAGGGGTCCTCCTTCCTGTGGAGGGAGCTGCCCTTGGAGCTTCCTTCCTGGGCAGGAGGGATGGCGGCTCCATTTCAAAGAGTGCTGAGAGCAGCGCCAGGGCTGGAGGGGACGCTGGGAGGCCGCCAGCGCCCAGGGACACCGCCGTCGGTGCTCCATTTCTCACTGATGATTAACACATGTTTGGACTCCAGGACTTCGACGTAAGGAGGTTCCACAAGTACCTGTAATACCTTTTCCACCGCCTGCCCCTGCGTAGCCCCGACTGGGTGGGTGGTGCCCTCCCTGGCTGGGCTGCAGCCAGTGTCTCTGTGTTAGCGCGTGGGAAGGGGTTTGACAAGGCGTAGGCATACTCCATGGAAAAAGTGGCATCCTCTTCCTTTCACAAGGTTCAGGGACCCCGTGGTGGGAGGGGTGGCGGTTGCCACACAAGGCCAAGCACTGAGAGAGCCCACCCTGGGCGTCTCCTCTGTCAGCCGGGTCATGGTCGTGTCCTGCTTCCAAATGGCGTGGGAAAAGCCAGACCCTGTTGCTGTGTGCTGGGTGTCTTTGTCTGGGGTATCTGACTCCTGCGTAGCGCTCGGTTCCTGCCTGTGAGCTGATCTCTGAAACAACAGAGTTACCTTCCTGGCTAGACGGGGATTAGTCTCCAGAGCCCGGCAGGTGGGTGAGCATCTCTCATGTGGGAGCCTGTGTGTGTCTGCTGGCAGCCTCAGCACACAGCAGCCTCAACGTCCCAGGCTCAAGCAATGCTCCCCGTGCAATTTCCCAAATAGCTGGGACTGCAGGCGCCCAGCACCACACCTGGCTAATATTTTTATTTTTATTTTTATTTTTTTTTTTGAGGCGGAGTCTCGCTCTGTCGCCCGGACTGGAGTGCAGTGGCCGGATCTCAGCTCACTGCAAGCTCCGCCTCCCGGGTTTACGCCATTCTCCTGCCTCAGCCTCCCAAGTAGCTGGGACTACAGGCGCCCGCCACCTCGCCCGGCTAGTTTTTGTATTTTTAGTAGAGACGGGGTTTCACTGTGTTAGCCAGGATGGTCTCGATCTCCTGACCTCGTGATCCGCCCGTCTCGGCCTCCCAAAGTGCTGGGATTACAGGCTTGAGCCACCGCGCCCGGCCTAATATTTTTATTTTTTGTAGAGATGGATGTCTCACTATGTTGCCCAGGCTGGTCTTGAACTCCTGGGCTCAAAGTTTAATACTCCTGACTCAGCCTCCCAAAGTGCTAGGATTACAGGCATGAGCCACCGGGCCCAGCCAAATATTTTCTGGGTTTTTTTTTTTTTTTTTTTTTGGGACAGAGTCTCGCTCTTGTCACCCAAGCTTGAGTGCAGTTGTATAAACTCAGGTCACTGCAGCCTCCATTTCCTGGATTGAAGCGATTCTCCCACCTCAGCCTCCCAAGTAGCTGGGATTATAGATGGGCACCTGCACCACACCTGGCCAATTTTTGTACTTTTAGTAGAGACGGGGCTTCACCATGTTGGTCAGGCTGGTCTCGAACTCCTGACCTCCAGTGATCCACCTGGCTCGGCCTCCCAAAGTGCTGGCATTACAGGCGTGAGCCACGGTACCCAACCTCCAATTTTTTTTTTAACCTAACAAGAGATATGTATTTCTTTGACTCCAAAGAGTACATCCCATAATCATCACGGCGCACTAAAGGGGCAGGGATGACACTTGAGAAGAGATGGGGCGTTCAGGGCGCTGGGGCCGTAGACAGGGCGAGACTTCAGCAGGCAGCAAGGAGGCCAGCAGCGGACATGGGGAACACAACTGCCATCTGGCCCTTGCCCACGCGGGGTGGCTGTGGTCCTGTGGACTGGGATAGTGGGGCACAGTGGCAGGGGCAGTTTGAGGGAGAGGATGTCTCACATTGAAACAATACTTTAAAATAAGAGATTTGTCTTCATGGCTTCCATGCCTGTCCATGGTGGAGTGGCAGGTGCAGGACCAGCCTCCGCACTATGAAACCGTCAGCAAGTGAAATAGCAGATGGCACAGGTGCCCAGGACTGCTGTCCCTGGAAAGGAGATACGTAGAGCGTGGCCTTGGTAGCCCCAGCCTTCTGCCTGAGCACCTTGTACACCGCAGCTAGGGCACCCGGCAGAACACAAGGCGTCTCCGAGCTCAGGAGGCAGGGATCAGAGTTGAGGGTAGCTTGCGTTTGTGCGGCAAGGCACCAGAGTAAAGGAGCTAACAGAGACATCAGCACGGAAACCTACACGGGTTCCCCTAAGTTTTTGGGTTTGTTCTAAGCTATGAACATGGAGAGTGAGAGTCTTTGAGGGTTGGTGGAAAGTGGCAGGTAGGGAGTGGTGACCTTAGTGGTGAGTCTGAGGGTCCCACAGTGCTGGAAGATAAGCCTCCCCATCAGCCGGTCCAGAGGCGACTTGTGTAAGACCCTAGGCACTCAGCCCATGCCCCCAGAAAGGCCACATCTTAGGAGGAGGGTTCCTCTCGCCCTAGAAAAGGTCTGTTCTAGACTGACCCTAATTGAGCTTTTGGAAAGACCAAGTTCGTCTTCCAGTGGCTCAACTGCTTACCAGACAGACTCATTCACTCTCCAAAGGAAGCAGACAAAATTAACCTCTCAGTGATGTTATGATCTTTCCTAATAGCTAGAATCAGAAACTACTACACAAGGAAAGAAACAGGAAAATGGGATCCCTATACAGCAAACTAACAAGGTCACGAGAAACTGACTGTGATAGCCAAGATACCACAAGTAGAACAGAGGGTTTAAGGCCTCCATTATGGGTACACACAAGGGCTCAAGGGAAGTAGTCCTCTTTTTTTCTTTTTTCTTTCTTTTTTTTTTTTTTTTTTTTTTTGCAACAGAGTCTCACTCTGTCCCCCAGGCTGGAGTGCAGTGGTGAGATCTTGGTTCACTGCAACCTCCACCTGCTGGGTTCAGGCGATTTTCCTGCCTCAGCCTCCCAAGCAGCTGGGATTACAGGTGTGTGCCACCACACCCAGCTAATTTTTGTATTTTTAGTAGAAACGGGATTTCACCATTGTTGGCCATGCTGGTCTCAAACTCCTGACCTCAGGTGATCCACCTGCCTCGGCTTCCCAAAGTGCTGGGATTACAGGCATGAGCTACCACGTCCAGCCTAGTAGCGGTCTTAACGAACAAACACGTGGGAAATTTAGCGGAGTCTCTGAATCTTTGAAGAAGAGCCAGTTGGACATTTTAGAACTGAAAAGTACAGTATCTGTACTGAAAAATCTGTTGCATGGGCTTAATAACAGGTTGGAGATGGTAGATGAAAGCCTCAATGAATTTTAAGAGAAATCTTTAGAAATTATCCAAGTTAAAGAACAAACACAAAAAAATATTGAAATGAGTGGAGTGTTAGTGACATGTGGGATAACACCAGGTGGTCTAACATACATGTGATTGGAGCCCCGCAGAGAGAGGACACAGAGAATGGGGCATAAAAAGTATTTAAAGAAATAATAGCTGAACTATGTAAACGTATAAATCCAAGAAGTTCAGCATACCCTAAGCAGTAGAAGTAAGAGGAAACCCTATCTGGGCGTATTGTGGTCAAACTACCGAACACCAAAGGCAACCTCTCGATAGCACCCAGAAAAAAAAAAAAAACGTTACACTCAGAGAATAAAGATTCAAATATGTCTGGTTTCTTATAACCCCTGGAGGTCAGAGGACGGTGGACTGGCATCTTTACAGTTCTAAAGAAAAACGATTGTCAGCCCAGAGTGCTGTCCAGTGACAGTATCCTTCAGAAACTTAAGTAAAATAAAGACATTCTCAGATAACTGAAAACTGAGAGAAAGCTTTGCCAGCAGGCACACCGTAAGAAATGTTAAAGGGGCCGGGCGCGGTGGCTCAAGCCTGTAATCCCAGCACTGTGGGAGGCCGAGACGGGCGAATCACGAGGTCAGGAGATCGAGACCATCCTGGCTAACACGGTGAAACCCCGTCTCTACTAAAAATACAAAAAAAAACTAGCCGGGCGAGGTGGCGGGCGCCTGTAGTCCCAGCTACTCGGGAGGCTGAGGCAGGAGAATGGCGGAGAAGCTCGGGAGGCGGAGCTTGCAGTGAGCTGAGATCCAGTCACTGCACTCCAGCCCGGGCGACAGAGCAAGACTCCGTCTCAAAAAAAAAAAAAAAAAAAAAAAGAAATGTTAAAGGAATATCTTCAGGCTGAAGGAATTATTGCTAGGCAGAAACTCATCTATAGAAAGGAGTAAAATCCACTGGAAATGGTAAAGGTAGGTAAATATGAAAAGTTCTCTGTTTCTTTTTTTCTTAATTTATTATAGACACAACTAAGGCAAAAACTGTAATATACACGACATTAGCGCAAAGGAGGGAGGGGATCCTTCCTGAATCTGTAAAGTCACTGGCTCTCTAAAGTCTACGTGAAGCGGAAACTATTAACCCCAGGTCTGTTGTGAGCAGGCGAGAATGCCTATTGTTAGGCCTCGGGCAATCACTCAAAGTAGTGCGAAGATATGGAGCTGAGGAGCCTGTGGAGTGACTGAAATGGAGTGTTAGACATATTTGCTTACAGTAAGAAGGCAGGAACAGAGGAACGGACGAAAAACCAGATGAGACTCTGAAAACAAAAAACTAACCAATCAGCCGTATCAATGATTACATTAAATGTAAGTGACTAAATCTTCCATTTAAAAGACAGAGGTTTAGAATCAGGCCAGGCACGGTGACTCACTCCTGTAATCCCAGCAGTTTGGGAGGCCAAGGCGGGTGGATCACCTGAGGTCATCAGGAGTTCAAGACCAGCCTGGCCAACATGGTGAAACCTCGTCTCTACTAAAAATACAAAAATTACCCGGGTGTAGTGGCTTGTGCCTGTAATCCCAGCTACTCAGGAGGCTGAGGCAGGGAGAATCACTTGAACCCAGGAGACAGAGGTTGCAGTGAGGTCAGATCGTGCCACTGTACTCCAGCCTGTGCAACATAGTGAGACTCCATCTCAAAAAAAAAAAAAATCAATTTGAAAAAATCAAGTATCAAGTATATGCAGTTTTTTTTTTTTTTTTTTTTTTGAGATGGAGTCTTGCTCTGTCACCCAGGCTGGAGTGCAGTGGCGCGATCTCAGCTCACTGCAAGCTCCGCCTCCCGGGTTCACGCCATTCTCCTGTCTCAGCCTCCCGAGTAGCTGGGACTACAGGTGCCTGCCACCGTGCCCGGCTAATTTTTTGTATTTTTAGTAGAGATGGGATTTCACCATGGTCTCGATCTCCGGACCTTGTGATCCGCCCGCCTCGGACTCCCAAAGTGCTGGGATGACAGGCGTGAGCCACCGCGCCCGGCCTAAGTATATGCAGTTTTCAAGAGATATGCTTTAAATATAAAGGTACAGATTAGTTGAAAGAGGAAGGATAAAGTTAAAGAGGGACAGACGACATAACTGTACTGGAAAACTAGAGTGGCTGTATGAACTTTAGACAAAGTTAAGTTCAAGACACGGAGTGTTACCGGAGGTGTACAGAGACATTTTGTGGTAATAAAAGAGTTAATTGATCACAAAGACATAAAGGCATCACATACTGGAGCTCACAATATATGAAGCAAAAATTGCAGAAGTCAAGGAAGAAATATACAAATTCACAATTCTGTGTGGAGATTTTAACATCAGTCACTTTCAGTAATTGAAATAACAACTAAACAAAAAAAAATGAGGACATAGAAGATCAGCACGATACTATCAGCCACTTTGACATAGTTGATGAACCCCTTTACCCTGAAATACTTACGAGTGTGTTTCCTGAGAAGCGTGTTCTTTTCATTCCCGCAGGGATCCGCTGCAGTAAGTTTAATGTGGTTGACGTTCTGTGACTGCATCTCTCGCTCATTTTCCAGTTTGTCATCTGACCTAAGAATAATCTTCATAGCATTTACTTTCCAGAGTAGGGTTAAGCGCTGGGTTTAGTTGTCCGGTCTCTTCTGGGACGTCCATCTTTTATGACACTGATATTTTAAAGTTATGCATCCCTTTAAATAAACGGTGTTCCTCTTTGGGGTGTGCCCGCTGTTTCCTGTGGTTGTCTTCCCGGGCAGGGTGCTGCCTGTGGGGAGGACCCTCCCACGCCACCTGCCTTGTCCTCCATGATGCTGGTCCCCGGTGGGTGAGCCTGTGCTTTGATGTGGTTATCCAGGAATGGAGATATGTCCAAACCACTTCCCATGGCCCTGTGAGAGACGATTGGCAGCATTCCGCAGCCATGACAGTGACCACGTGGGGAGGCTTCAAATAAGAAACATTTACTCTCCCACAGTTCTTGAGGCCAGAAGTCCGAAATCAGCGTGTCAGCAGTGCCAGTTCCCTCCGAGTCTCTATGGGAGGGTCCTTCCCTTCCCTCTGAGTCTCTACGGGAGGGTCCTTCCTTGTCTCTTCCAGTCCCTGGGGGCTCCGGGCGTCCCCGGCTTGTGGGCACATCACTCCAGTCCCTGCCGTTTTGCCATCTCCTCTTTAGTCTGTCTCAGGGTTCCTGGTACCTATCTCTGATAAGGACACCTGTGATCAGATAATCCAGGAGGCCCTCACCTCAAGATCCTTAATTACCTCCACAGAGACACCTTTTCCAAATAAGATGGGGTTCAGGAATTAAGATGTGGACATGTCTTTCTGGGGACCTCCTTTTAGCCCACTGCCTCGGGCTTCTCTGTAACAAAAATGGGCCCAGATGGCACATCCTGTTTTATTCGCTGTCTATTCACTTAATTCCTAAACAATTTTCATTACCTAGTCCTTATGACAATATTGGAAATAACTAAACTTTTTTTTACTTCCCATCAAATCGCAAGCATCTTCCCATCTCGCCGATGTTGTCTGACAGCAGCTTTGGGCAGCGTGTACTGCTCCTGACAGAGGCAGAGGCCACATGGAGCGCGGTCTGGGTTGCCGCAGAGACAGCAGGGTCAAGGCCTGACGCTGGCAGCCTCAGCAATGCACCGGTCGGGGCCTCAGCTGCCACGCGCCCATCTGGACTTCCGCTGCTCAGTGGAGTGTGTGGTGGCCACAGGGCCGTCTGTTACATGAGTTTGCTCATTGCGCCAAGCCCACTGGCCGGCACGTTGGTGGTGGTTCCTGGTTTTTTACTGCTGGAAGTGGCGCCTCAGTGGCCAGCTTTGTGGCGTAGGGATATTTTGCAGGGTTGTGACTTAGTGAGTGAGCTCCCAAGGTGGACGGCTGGGGCAGGGTGTGCGTGGTGCCTGGTGGACGGATGCCACCAGCCTGCACCCAGGGCTGCATGCTCACGGCGGGGACAGCGTGCTGTTGTCCTCTTCCCTACTCAGAACATCCCATTTCCGAAAAACCAGAGTGTTTATAAGTGAAAATAATGTTATTTAAATGCACATTTCTCTGCCAAGTAATTTTTCTTTTTTTTGCTCTTTTTTGTTTCTCTGGGGGTTTGTGTTTTGCCTTTGCCGTTCCCCTTTGGTGTGAATGTTCGTTGTTTCTCCATCTGTAAGAGGCCCTGCTGTCCGGGAACTGGGCCCTTTGCCTCCAGCAGAAGGTAAACGCGCGTGGAAGGTGCGACCCCTCGGCCGCATCCCATTCTGCACGCGACGGACTTTGCTTTCTGCACGGGGTTCCTCTGTGGTCCAGTCTGCCGTCTTTCCCCACTTTCTTTTTTTTTTTTTTTTTTTTTGAGACGGAGTCTCGCTCTGTCGCCGGGGCTGGAGTGCAGTGGCCGGATCTCAGCTCACTGCAAGCTCCGCCTCCCGGGTTCACGCCATTCTCCTGCCTCAGCCTCCCGAGTAGCTGGGACGACAGACGCCCGCCACCTCGCCCGGCTAGTTTTTTGTATTTTTTAGTAGAGACGGGGTTTCACCGTGTTAGCCAGGATGGTCTTGATCTCCTGACCTCGTGATCCGCCCGTCTTGGCCTCCCAAAGTGCTGGGATTACAGGCTTGAGCCACCGCGCCCGGCCCCTTTCCCCATTTTCACTGCTGCCTTTGGTGCTGCGTCCAAACAGCCTCCAGCACTTTTTCCTTACACTTTTAAGGGCTATTTACATCCTCTTTTAAATTGCTCACCTGTAGTGAATGGAATATGTACTGTGAGGTCGGTTTTCGCACAGTAATGGGAGCACCGCCCATCCGTCCGTTCGTCTGTCTATCTGTCCGTCTGTCCATGGGAGCCGCGCACGCACTGGGTGCTCCCTGCGCTGCCTGGCTTCAAAGCCCAGGTCCTCCCAACAGCTCTGGGACCTGGACTTCCTCTTGGCAGCTCCAGTAAGTGGCAACAGGCAACAGATGTTTGCGAAGACACCTCTTGTTATTACCATTTTATTTTCTGTGTTGTATGAACTTAAACATTGGGGTGGCAGCGGTCGTGTCTGCAGTGAGCCAGTTGCCTCACTGGCGCTGATGACCTGGTATGTGTGGTCCAGCCCCGTCCCCGCCGTCCCCGCGAGCCGCTGTCCAGCCCCGTCTCCGCCGTCCCCACGAGCCACAGTCCAGCCCCATCCTCGCTGTCCCCGCGAGCTGCCGTCCAGCCCTGTCCCTGCAGTCCCTGCGAGCCGCCGTCCAGCACCGTCCCTGCCGTCCTCGTGAGCCTCCATCCAGTGCTGTCCTTGCCGTCCCTGCAAGCCACCGTTCAGTCTAGCACTTCCCTGTGCCAGGCAAGCCATGGCCCTGCACAACGGGACCCAGCATTCCGACATTGCCAGTGCTAGCTGCCACCCCGTTCTGGTGACTGGGTGGGAGGCACAGTGGTCTGGTGGGTGCTGCACCCCCTCTCCTGTGGGGTGGGTAGACATGGAAGCCCCCCAGCTGTTCTCACCCAAAGGTGCTGTTCTTTTCCTGTGGTATTTTTGTTGGTAACTTCTGTAAATAAATCTACACGTTTGGCCTTCACCACATGACAAAGACTTGAGTCTTGATGATGTGGTCAGCTGCAGACACAAGTCAGGAACCCAGGCGTGGTTCAGGAGAACATGGTTCATGATTAAGTTCCTACTACACACTTTCTAGATAGGCCTCCAGCAAAGTTCTTTGTGCTAGGCCAGAAAGTGGAAGATTTCTTACAAATTTACAACTAGCCTACCCCAAAATGGGGAGCATAAAATTTAACAAATATTTACATGAGGCCTTTTTACAGATGATAAATAGCTGGAACCGAATGTGCTTTTAAATCAAAGGCTTCCTGTAGAAACAGGAGCCCTGTGAAGTGCAAGGGGGCAGGGCCTGTACTGGGGCCATGTGCAGCATCTGCAGGCCATCCGGGGTCTTGCTGCCTCCCTAGCACAGAGACCCCAACGGCCTGTCAGTCGGGTGTGGGGGCTTACGGGGGAGCAGGTTCCTGACCTCACAAGGCAGTCAGAGGGAGCATGTTAACCCCGACCATCCAAAAGCAAAATCTACGTCCCACCATGTGAGGAAGGACTTGAGTTTCTTTAAAGAACAAAACAGCAGAACAAACCCCAAAAGAACTCCATGGAGTCGGTATCTTCTAACGTAAGTCCCAACTGTTGAAAATATGATAAAAGCTATGAAAGTAAGTCGTTTTAGTTTTTCATGTCATTACCTTAGCTAAAACCTGCTATTTAAAGAATCTTTTATCAGGCAGCTTTGAAATTCAAAATTCAAAGCAGGTGAAGTGACAGAAGAATAGGTTTTGAAACACCCTCAGCCGACGTGAAGGCAGCTGCATCTGGGCTCATCCCATCTCCGCTCAACACTTGTATTTTGGTGGCACTGAGTCACTGAAACTCTTCCAGGCCTTGGTCCCTTCTGATAAAAGCGTGAGGCTGCATCTTTTTAGATCGGGTCTCTTGCCCTGTCGCCCAGGCTGGACTGCAGTAGTAGCGCGATCTTGGCTCACTGCAGCCTGAAACTCCTGGGCTTAAGCCATCTTCCAGCCTTGGCCCCAAAGTCACTGGGACTACAGGCGTGCGTTACCACACCTGGCTAATAAAAGAGCAAAGCTTTTATTCTTTATGGATTTTAAAAATCAGCTCCTTTTCCTTTCTCTGTTCAACTAAGGTTATGTATTGGGAACATTTTGGGGGTAAATTTATTTCTAGCATTAGCCAGTATGTACAGCGGCTGCATGGAAGGTTTTGGTCATGGAAATGGGGGCAGGGAGTGCATCCTGCAGTCCATGGGGTGCGCTCTGTCCCTCCCAGCCTCCTTCCTCAGTCCACAGGGTGCCCTCTCTCCCTTCCAGCCTCCTTCCTCAACCCATGGGGTGCCCCCCTCCCTCCCAGCCTCCTTCTGCAGCCCACAGGGTGCCCTCTCTCCCTCCCAGCCTCCTTCCTCTGGAGTGAAAAGCAAATCCAGACTTAATCCTCTTTTACCTATAAATAGTGTGGATCTCTACCGGGTAAGGGATGATTTAAAAAGACATCAGAGCCGCTGAGGCAGCCACACACCTGATGTGGTTGAAGAATGAGCCTTCCAGCGCTCTGTCCCCACCCACCTCCCTCACAGCTCAGATGTCGTTTGTCATGGCCTTCGCTGTGTTTTTATTGTAATGTCAAGGGGGAAAATCACAGACATATTCAAAGGTCGGATGGTGTAGGGAGCCCTGGGACGGGCAGTGGGCCCTGAGGGCCTCCCACACCCTGTAGCCTTTCATTCCTACAGATTTCATTAGGCAGCGTTGCTGCTTAATGTCTTTAGCGAGATGTACTTCACATACCGTAAAACTGCATTTAAAGCAAGCTTGTCCACACACGGCTCAGGATGGCTTTGAATGCGGCCCAAAGCAAATTCATAAACTTTCTTAAAACATTATGAGTTGTTTTGTTTTTAGCTCATCAGCCATCAGTAGTGCTAGTATATTTTATGTGTGACCCAAGACAATTTTTCTTCTTCTACTGTGGCCCACGGAAGCCAAAAGATTGGACATCCCTGATATAAAGTGTACAAGTCAATGTACATATTCATGGACTCTGATGCCATCAGCACCAAGTTTAAAACATTCTGGCCGGGGCAGCTCACATCCGTCATCCCAGCACTTAGGGAGGCGGAGGCAGGAGGATCACCTGAGTCCAGGAGTTAGACCAGCCAGGGCAACGTGGCAGAACCTCTATAGAAAATACAAAAATTAGTGGGGCATCATGGTGCAGACCTGCGGTCCCAGCAACCTGGGAGGCTGAGGCGGGAGCATTGCTTCAGCCCAGGAGGTTGAGGTTGAGTAGTGAGCTTATGCACCACTGCACTCCAGCCTGGGTGATGGAATGTGACTGTGTCTCAAAAACAAAAAATTCTGATCAACCCCAGAAGACACCTGGTGATCTACGGCCTCTGTCTGTGGACGGGCCTGTTGTGTACATTTCATGTCCACGAACCACATACGGTGCGTTCTGCGTCGGGCACGGCACTGAGCACCTGAGGCAGGGCTCCTCCCACAGGCATCGGTGCGCCCTGCCCGCCTCTTGCAGGACCACAGTGGCAGAGGGGGTTTCTTCTGGAGCCCAAGGGTAGGTGTTGCTGTGAGGTGGGGTGGGGTTAGAGAGGCCAGAGGCGGAGGCAGGTGTGGGATGTGTTGGAAGCTGTGTGTTCGGTGCATGTGGGGGGGCTCCACGTTTGTGATTTGGGGTCCTCTAGACACGCATGCTGCTTGCCTGCAGCTCCGCTGTCTGAGGGTGAGAAGCAGGTCACAGCATCACTGAAGCCCCTTTTGGTGGCGATTCAGGCCTTTCCCAGCCTTTCCCACCCATTCCTTTCATTCAAGATCCGTTTTCTAATGATCTGCGCTCGAGGTCATGTGATGTCCTTACATTTTCAGATTCCAAAGGATGACATTTTTGGTGGCATTTAATTGATGCTGCAAAAAAATAAGTATTAATTCACTCATCCGCAAAATACGTGTGTTTAATTTCTATGGGTGCATCATCGGTGTATCTGGGAATGTGTTTTGGTTGCCTGTTCTGGGCCTGCCTGTGTGCGGGCCGTGGGGAGGGGCTCCTGTTCCCCTAATGCCCAGCGGGCAGGTCCCCCTGGCAGGGTTTCCCTGACCCCACACTGTCCTGGGCGCCGGGGGGGGCTTCATTCGGGGGGAAACTGGATTTTGGTCGAGACAAGCCAAAGTGTTAATACGCGTTTCTTTCGTTTTTCAGGTACTCCTTCGGTAAGTGAGATGCGCTTAGAGAAAGCTCTGCGAGAGCTGAGCGTTGTGTGTTTGGTATGTACTTCACACACTTTTCCTGGCCTCTCCCGTTCCTTCGCCTTTGCCATCAGCCTTCCCAGTATGCACAGATGGCAGTGGTGAGCGCTTGTGATCTGATCCGTGCCTCCTCCCTGGATGCGGGAGCTCCTGGGCTCCCAGGTCCCAGGCACCTACAGACGGATGGCCACACGTGTGATCGTGGGCATCTCAGAGGTGTGGTCTCCCCACTGCTGCCCTGGAGCAGAGGCAGAGCACCCACGGGCCCATCCCCCGTGGACACTTAGGCTGTGTGCACCTCGGCACAGAGAAGGTTCATGTTGCTCACGGCGCTAACGCGGGTGGGCACTTTGGCTTGTGCTTTGTTTGGTGGAGGGGATCAGAGGTCCTCCCTATCCCACACAACACAGTCAATACTGGAGGATGGGAAGAGGGCAGCTGCCCAGTGGACAGGACAGGATCAGAGGATAGTGGGTGTACCCTCCATTGGGCCCAGAGGCCTCCAGAATGTCATGGGACACACAGTGGCTTGATCAGTGGACCTGATTCCAGGACCTTGGGAAGGATGAGCACTCCCCACCCCTGCCTTTCTCCCTGACCTCAGGGTGCAGGTGGAGGGACCGGTCTCTGCTGGTAAAGGCCCTGGCCTGGGCCTCTCACTCAGGCTGTCTCTGCCCTGACCTCTCTGGCTGTCGGCCCCTTCCTGGGAGAGCAGGGGTGGCCTGTCTGGGCGTGGATCTTTGCCTGCCCCTTTCACAGTCTCAGGCCTTAGGGCCTGTATCCTTGCGGTAGAGGTCACTGTCTTCATGCCTTTATTCCTCACATATTTTCATTCCTTTTGAGCACCAGAGATGCTGGAAATTTGGTTTGAATCAAAGAAAGGAAGAACATCACAATCTGTTAAAATGTAAATATAAAAGAACCTTATTCCTGATTTTAATCACCTTAAAAGGCAGGTACCTGTCATTGCAGAGGACCAGGCCACCTCGGCCACTGTCACTCATGGGTTTCCTGGCTGCTGGGTGCCGCCTGGCTCAGCGTGCACTGTCACGGTGTGCGGCTCTGCATGCTTACATCTGTTCATTGTTTCCATGTTTTTCTTAAAGCAAGAAGCAGTGAATTATTTCAGGAATTCCTTTTCCATTTGCAAATCTGACACGACCTGGTCGGAACCAGCTGGTTCTGTGCCCACCAGTCGCGTGGCTGCATCAAGGGAGCAGAGTGCCCACGAGTGTGGGAGCGAGTAGACGTAAGGAAGCGCGTGCGGCGGCCTCAGTCCCAGGCCTCCCCCCGAGTGCACCAGGAGGAGCGAGTAGACGTAAGGAAGCGTGTGCGGCGGCCGGAGTCCCAGGCCTCCCCCAGAGTGCGCCAGGAGGAGTGAGCAGACGTAAGGAAGCGTGTGCAGTGGCCTGAGTTCCAGGCCTCCCCCAGAGTGCACCAGGAGGAGTGAGTAGACGTAAGGAAGCGTGTGCGGCAGCCGGAGTCCCAGGCCTCCCCCAGAGTGCGTCAGGATGCATTTAGTACCAAAATGCCCACAGAGAAAACTATATTCTTCAACACTTAGATAAACAAATCTTTTCTTAGTAAATTTTATTTATTTAAAATTACAACAGGCCGGGAGCAGTGGCTCATGCCTATAATCTTAGCAGTTTAGGGGCTAAAGCTAGATCACTTGAGCCCAGGAGTTCGAGACCAGCCTGGGCAACATAGCAAGACCCTATCACCACAAAAAAACTTTAAAAAATTAATATCGTAAATTACAACAGTATTATTTTTTCCTAGTTCTTATGAGGAGCGAAACCTTTAGGTCCTAACACCTGTATTTAGCGGGAGAAGTCCCTGCTGTCTGATGCTGTGAATCCTGAGCAGTGATCATGAAACCGAATCCTGTGAGGCCAGTGCACACGGCCAGCACCGCTGGGGCCATGCGCAGGCAGGGGCAGGCTCAGGGAGCAGCAGCCCACGTGTGTGTGTTCCTTGTGAGGGATGGGCCTGCGAGTGCTGCCCTGTCTCAGCACCGAGGCCACAGGACCCATTGCTGAGGATGAGAAGGCCTGGAGCCCACCCTCCCCGTGCCTTTGCCCGTGAGGCCTCCTGGGGAACATAGCCTCTCTAAGTAGGGTGTGGGGGAAGCGCCTGGGGAAGTGGACTCCAAGAGGCATTGCTGGAGCGGCAGAGGCCGCCCAGGGGCCGGGTGACTCTGGAGCCACCCTCCCGTGTCCCCAACCACTTGCTGAAGCAAAAGCAATGGGGTCTGCCTGGGGGGTGGGACGTGAGCCTGTGTGGCCGTCCTCAGGGGCTGTGCTTGTGCTCCCAGCGGACGGAAGTCCGTCTTCTGTGCCCTCGCCTCCCTGGGTGTTCTCAGGTGCGCGTCACACATTCTAACGGGTTCTTTAGTGGCAGGTGGTCGTTGTAGGGACTCAGAAGCGAATCATTGACTCGTTAATGTTCATGTTTTCCGCCTGGGAGTCCTCGTGAGCCTGAGTTTCATGTTGTGTCTGACCCTGCAGCAGCTCAGCACGTCACTTTGGACTGTCGCTCAGAAATTCAGAAGACTCATAGTAGCTTCGGCAGAGCTCTCCCTGCCTTCCGAGTGGCCACGCGTCTTTGAACTCTCTTCCCTTCCCTGATCTTGGAGAACATAGAGCTGCCAGTTACTGAGGTATGACGCCGGGTGCTGGGCCTCAGAACAGCTAAACCAAAGGCACTGGAAGGTCAGGCCTCCTGATCTGAGACCTCTGGGGAGGCTCCTTTCCTGTGGCCTGGTTCGGGGCGGCCTGGGAGAAGGCAGTTTGTGCCTGTGCTCCTCATCTCATCCGAGTCACGTGTGCTTCTGTGTCCATCTCAGTGACCATCCTTGTCTTCATTTTGCACAGTGGGCTTTAGTGGAGATCAGGTGGCTCTGGCGGGGGGGGGGGGGGTGGGGGGTGGGGGCGGTTACCGGGACCCTGCGGCCTGGTGAGCAGCATCCTCCAGTAGTATGCGCCCCCAGGTAGCAGCCAGCTGTCTCCAGGTGGTCCAGGCTTCCAGGGCACCCACCTAGCCTGGCCACTGGCACATGTGTTTTTACAATTAATTGAAGCTAAATAAAAAGCTCTAGTCCTTGGTTGCGTTGGCTGTACCTCACGTGCTCTGCATATAGCTGTGGCTTCCCCGCTGGGCGGTCCCAGGCCTTTTTTTTTTTTGAGACTGAGTCTCACTCTGTTGCCCAGGCTGGAGTGCAGTGGCGGCAATCTTGACTCACTGCAATCTCCGCCTCCCAGGTTCAAACAATTATCTGCCTCAGCCTCCCAAGTAGCTGGGATTACAGGCGCCCACCCCCAGGCCCGGCTAATTTTTGTATTTTTAGTAGAGACGGGGTTTCACAATGTTGGCCAGGATGGCCTCCATCTCCTGACCTCAGGTGATCCGCCCACCTCGGCCTCCCAAAGTGCTGGGATTACAGGCATGAGCCATTGTGCCTGGCCCCAGACCATTCTCAACCCAGCACAGTCTGCAGAAGCTGCCAGTCAAAGATCCTAACATTTCACTAGCAGCAAACCCTGTCTTCTGAGGGCTCACGGCTGGGTGTGGGCTCCCCGGGACATGCTCTCGCGATGCTGTGGGCGTGAGCGGGACCGGCCTGAAACACACGCAGCCGCTCTTAGTGAAATGGCGGCCAGCTGGGGAGTCCGCTCACCCCCTCCGCTAGTGTCTTCCTTTTTCTCAGGGTGACCACACCATCCACAGAACGTTTACGTTTCTTTTCTTTTCAAGTCAGGGTCTTGCTCTGTCGCCCAGGCTGGGGTGCAATGGCACAATCTCAGCTCCTTGACCTCCCAGGCTCAGGCCATCCTCCCGCCTCAGACTCCTGATTAGCTGGGACTACAGGCGCACTGCCTTGGCCAGCTAATTTTTAAACTTTTTGTCAGGATGGGGTCCCACTGTGCTGCCCAGGCTGGTCTTTGGGTCTCTGTTCGCATCTCTCTATTGTTGTAAGAGCACCTCCGGTGAGCTCGCCTGCTGCTGTCCTGGGCTTTGTGTCCCAGGGCCCTGCGCCCCGTTCAGACAGACGCGACTGCTGGGCAGGAGGAAGCCACGTTCGTCGGGGCCGCGCTTTCCAGGACACAGGAAAACCACAATATTTGTTAAGCCCCATTCTGCCGTCCGTGTTTCTGCTGGAGTTTAGATAGAGCTGAGCTTTGAGGGCTGCTGAGTTTGGTAACATTCACTTCAAAGAAGGAGCCTGACAGCAATGAATTCCGCAGCCCCAAGCGCAGCAGCTTCCTGCCGCCTGTAGTGAGTGCACCTTTTGATATTCAGTGAGCCTGGATCTGGGAGTCTCTGGAGCCTCCAGCCGCCCTTGTGCATTGGAAAGGATGCAGGAACCCGAGAGGACCCGCAGCAGTGAGTGGCGGGGCTCCATGGGGCGGCTGCTTTCCCTCCAGGCCCAGGCCTCTTTTGCTGGCAATGCACTATCCCCCAGTGTGTGGGCCTGTCCCCCCAGCTTGGCCCCATCCCCCGAGTGTGGGCCCCGTCCTCCAGCGTGGTCCCTGGCTCCCCGCACAGTCCCCATCCCACATGGGGCATCATGCCTAGCGCCGGGTTCTGTAAGGAGAGCAGGCTCTAGGAAGGGGCTCCCGTCTGCAGTTTGGTGAGGTTGAAACAGCAAAGGCCGCAGCTGCTGTTCGGGGACTGAGACCAGGGCCGGTCCCCAGTGCTTCTGGAGACACTTTCTGGCCCCTCCCAGGCCTGGACAGCCGGGAGGGATAGCCGGACTTTCAGGCATGGGCGCGGGATGGGACAGCATTGTGACCCCACTGGCCGCTGGGATGTGACCAGGGGAAGGAGAGACTCCTGGTGAGGGGTCCTGAAACCAGGGGGCAGCCTTGTGTGAGGAGGGGGCTGCGGCAGGGCAAGGCTTCCTCCGGTTCAGCTCCCGGGCCATTTTGCAGGGTCCTTGTGCCCAGATAGAGTCCCAGAGGAAGACCAACAGGTTCCCAAGGCCTTTGGAGTGTTTTAGGCCCCCACAATGGTTTTGTAATTTATGTGTGATTTTAGCCTGATGGACTTGGGTGTGTGTAGGTGTCTTCTCCAGGTGATCCTACTCCATCTTGCACCACTGGGTCCCCTGGGGGTATGGGGTGAGTTCGTGGGGCGTGAGGATGGGCATGTGGGGCGTGGGGTGGGCTTGTGGGGAGTGGGGATGGGCTTGTGCAGGGGACCAGGCGGTTGATGGTGACTGCCTGAGGGGAGGGGCTGGGCGCCTTGCCCCCTTGCTGCCTCAGGGTGAAGTGAGGGTGTCAGCTGGGGATGTGCAGAGGAGTGAGGGTCCTGGGACCCAGGGAAGGGTTCTGGAAGTCTCCACCTTCCTAGGATATTCCTTTGTAGGAAGTGGGTTCTGTTTCTTACTACAGTCCCATCCAGGTGAGCGTTGGACAGGTCAGGGCCTGAGGGAATTTGGGGTCCTTGGAGTAAGAAGCTTCGTTGATGAATGATTGGTTTATCCTCATCTTCTGCAAGGCCAGTGCCAGCTGGTCTGGGGCCTTCCTGTCTGCTGGGCCAGGTGTCCGCACAGACACACAGGCGGCCTGGGTCTCATTGGGATTGGACTGTGGTTAAGCTGAAAACACGTGGAGGCCGTGGGGGGATGTGCACGTAGCGGGTGTGAGGAACGAATCTCAGCGGCAACAGGTGCTCCTGTGTGAGCCGCGGAGGCGGGACGGGTGGGCTGTCCCCGCGTCGGGTGCCTGTGCGGGGCGGCGGCCTGGGGCTCGTTGCAGGCTGTGCTGGAACTCAGTTGTTTGTGCTACATTAGGAGGCTGTCCCAGCACACCGGCCCTCCTGGGTTTCGCTGCTGTGCTCTTGCCAGGAGGGAAACTTCCCCACCTCTCAGGTCTGTTTTCTAGGCGGTCCCCACGCAGGCCGAGTGTCACTGGGCGTGTGCGGGGCCCCAGACACCAGCCTAGGGAGTTTTCCATTGCGGCAGCACCGCTCGCCAGCCGTTGTGAATTAAATACTCCGTGTGACCCTTCACCCTTGCCACTCTTAAATTCATGCTTTAAAAACAGTGTAATGAGGGGTTTACTGGCCCAACTGGAAGTTTTTATGAAGCCCTGTTAGTGCTGGAGCAGAGCCTGCCTGCAGGAAGCCATTGCTGGGTGAGCTCTGAGCCTCCTGGGCTGTGCCAGACTCCACCAAGCAGCCCCAGTCCTCGCCATGCAGAGCCCTCCTGCCCCTTTAGCTGATGGCCCTTCCCTCCCCTTCCCAGCTCCCAGGGTCAGGAATGCAGTTTCTTTTAATTCAATTATTCCCTAATCAGAGGCAGCCTTGATGGCCTCCGCCGGGAACTGGCCCAGCTGCCAGGCTGCAACCAGTGGCTGAGCCAGCCCCTCTCTGGGTCCTTTCCGCCCCACTCCTGCGTTGATTTAATTGCACGGCCCCTCCCTGGGGGAGAAGCATCCTGTAGAGTGTGGTTCCAGAGGGTTCCCTCAAACCGGAGGCAGAGCCCTTCCCCGTCACCTAGGGCTGGAGTGACCGTGGACCTAGGAGGCAGAGCCCTTCCCCGTCACCTGGGGCTGGAGTGACCGTGGTCCCGGGAGGCAGAGCCCTTCCCCGTCACCTAGGGCTGGAGTGACTGTGGACCTAGGAGGCAGAGCCCTTCCCTGTCACCTGGGGCTGGAGTGACCGTGGTCCCGGGAGGCAGAGCCCTTCCCCGTCACCTGGGGCTGGCGTGACTGTGGTCCTGCGTGTCTCTGGTCTCAGTGTCTGGTTGTGTCTTCATAGGAAGGACAGGGAAGCCCACTTGGGTGACTTTTAGAGCCCCCTGCGTGACGTGAGCTAGCCGTGAACCATTTCCACGGGCCATTTCCCAGATGAGAAAGGGCTCTTAAACGGCTTCTGCTGCGTCCTCACCACGAGTGGCCCCTGGTTGGCCATGAGAGAAGGAGAGGCTGCCCTCAGACTCCACTCCATCTCTGGAGGCCTCTGGGCCTAAGTCTTCGCCTGGAGGCAGTAGCCCTTCTGGACTCTCCAATGCTGTCCACTGGGGTCTTGGGTCTTTCTTGGCTCCAGGAGTGGTGTTCTCGCCTGGTGGCTTCTCTGTCACTACTTACCAGGCTGTCTGTCTTCCTGGGCTGCTGGGACACCACCGTAGGGCCAGGGTGCTGCCCAGGGAGGACTCGGGGAGAGGAGAGGTGGCACATGGGGACCCGAGGAGCAGCTGGCACCCTGGCCGTGACCTGCAGGCTCCCTGGGGTCCTACATGCAGCCGGCACAGTGAAGGAGAAGAGGAAGCCTCTGGGTGGACGCCAGGGCCCCTTAGGGTGTGTGCTGTGGTGCCAGGTTCCACCTTCACACGTGTGTGTGCACAACTTTGGTGGGCACTTATTTTTAGTGTAGTCTTTTTTCATCTAGTTTTCATCCACCCTATGTTAACCTCCTGGTTCAGTCCGTCCTTATCTTCATGCCAACTCAGATTTGTATCCAACCGCAGACATATGCAAACACACGTGCACACATGCACACACAGACACGTATGCAGATCATATGCAAACACGTGCACGCATGTGCACACAGACACGCAGATCATATGCAAACACACCTGAATGCGTGCACACACACATATGCAGACCACATGTAAATGTGAACACATGCACACTTATGCAGATCATATGCAAACACGTGCACACATGCACACACAGACACGTATGCAGATCATATGCAAACACGCACACATAGACTATGCAGATCATATGCAAACGTGCACACATGTGCACACACCCACGTATGTATATCATGCAAATGTGCACACATGCGCACATAGACATGTATGCCGGTCGTGCAAACACGTGCACATATGCGCACACAGACCCACGTATGAGGATCATATACAAACGTGCACACATGTGCACACACGTAGGCAGATCATATGCAAACAGCACACACGTGCACTATGTAGGTTATATGCAAACACGTGCATGCATGCACACACAACTATGCAGATCATATGCAAGCACTCATGCACAGACACGTATGCAGATCATATGCAAACACATGCACACACAGACCCACGTATGCAGATCATATACAAACACGTGCACACACGTGCACACATTTGCAGATCATATGCAAACACATGCATCCATATGCACAGACACGTATCCAGCTCATATACAAACATGCACACAAGCATATGCAGATCGTATGCAAACAGCACAGATGCACACACAGACATGTATGCAGATCATATGCAAACACGTGCACGCGCACACAAGGCACATATGTAGATCACATGCAAACATGTACACAGACATGTATGCAGATCATGCAAACACGTGCCACACGTATGCAGATCATATGCAAACACGTGCACACATGTGCACACAGATACATATGTAGATCATGTGCAAACATGCATACATGCACACACATAGACACATATGCAGATGCACACACAGGATTTAGGGGTAAATGTTTGCTTTACTCAAACAGGGCCATATTAGATACATTTCTTTCATTGCCTTTTTTCCATTTACTAATATCTGATGGAAATTATTAAGTTGAACCTAGAAAAAAAGGATGTATATATAAATAAAAATTATATATATATAATTTTTTTTCTGAGACAAGGCCTTGCTCTATTGTCCAAGCTGGACTGCAGTGGCACAATCACAGCTCATTGCAGCCTCGACCTCCCCTGACTCAAGTGATCCTCCCACCTCAGCCTCCCAAGTAGCTAGGACCACAGGCATGAACCACCACACATAATTTTTTTATTTTCATTTTTATAGAGACAGGGTCTTGCTGTGTTGTCCAGGCTGGTCTCGAACTCCTAAGCTCAAACCGTCCTCCTGTCTTGACCTCCCAAAGTGCTCCAGGGGATTACAGGCATGAGCCACCACGCCCACCGAGAAAACAGATTTTAAAGGCCGTTTTGTCTCATTCACGTGAACATTAACATTTTATTGGCTTTGAATTTCTCCCATCACGTTGTTACCCATTGCTATTTCAAAGCCATGGTTATCTCTTTACTATGCAGGATTCTCAGCTACTGAGGAACAGTTTTATTGCTGTAATTAATACTTCCAGTCCTGAATCCGCTTGGGTGGCTTTAATCTAGAATCTTCGGCGTCGCTTTTTAATTGTTTTTATGTTAGACTGTATGGATGCCGGATGTTTGGTGGCATCGCTCTTTGTTCCTGTGGATTAGTGGCAGTGACAGTGAGCGCGGAGCTTCCTGTGTGGCCCTGTGGTGGCTGAAGAGGGCGGTTTCATCACTACCCGTTCTGCAGGGGGCAGCTGAGCCCAGCGGGCGTTCAGGGACTTGCTCCCAGCACCCCGTGGACGAGGGTCTGATTCACGCGTTCCTCCCCTCCACCCTCCCACTGCCAGCCACAGGGCATAGTCTGTGCGGTGGCCTTGCCACCCCCTAGCAGGCCTGCGTCCGTTCTCCCGCCTGGGGCTTAATACTTGTTTCCTCCTTTTCCCCGCTCCCCATTGCCAGAACCGCCATAGATCATCCCCTTCATGGGTCTTTTCAAAGAGCTGGTTTTATCAGAATTTTAAAATATACTCGAGCTCATTAATTTTTGCCTTCTGTAGGTTGCTTGCTTTTTCTGGGAGAAAGGGGTTTATCATTTCCACTGCCTGGAGTTGGTTGATTCAGCTGTTTTCCATCTCTTCTTCTGTGCTAATGAAAGCCAACTGGAGGGCGGCTACCCTCTTCTGGCTGTGTCCCTGCCCCACCCCATCATCTGAGGCCCGGTGCTGCCCCAACAGTGGCCGATGATGTGGTTTTATAACCTTCAGCGCTGATGCCTTTAGACCAAGGACCACCTGGAGAAATGCTTCGAAAATGCCACATGCTCAGGGTTTTACAGGTGACCTGTTGTTTCTTAACTTTGATTTTATTACACTGTGGCCAATGTGGCCTGAAGATTGTTTTTGCCGGGCGCGGTGGCTCAAGCCTGTCATCCCAGCACTTTGGGAGGCCGAGACGGGCGGATCACGAGGTCAGGAGATCGAGACCATCCTGGCTAACTAACATGGTGAAACCCCGTGTCTACTAAAAAATACAAAAAACTAGCCGGGCGACGAGGCGGGCGCCTGTAGTCCCAGCTATTTGGGAGGCTGAGGCAGGAGAATGGCGTAAACCTGGGAGGCGGAGCTTGCAGTGAACTGAGATCCGGCCACAGCACTCCAGCCTGCGTGACAGAGCAAGAGTCCGTCTCAAAAAAAAAAAAAAAAAAAATTAGGCATGTGTATGATTAGTGAAATTGTATCGCCTGACTTATAATACTAACAGAAGCACCTGCCTTATCCGTTCTCAGCCAGACGCTGCTCCGCAGACCACCCTTTTATCACCTCCAGCACGCACTCCGGCGTTGTCTGTCTTTCTGACTGCGAGGTTTATATGGATGATTCTTCGCACATCACAGTTAGACACTGTGTATACGTGTCCTCTTATGAATGACAGGGATTGCCCCCACACACCCGAATGTTCTCCTCATTAGTGTAGCTATGTCACAAATATAATTTTTATTAGTTTGATAGTCTTTATTTTGACTCTGTACATATTGTGACTGCTGAGCCAAGTAATGAACTATAACAACTTCTTTTCTAATAACTCTTCCTTTTTCTTGGAGTTCATCATTGCCTCTTCTTTTTTGATTGGCTTAGTTTTTCATCACTGATCATAGCTCACTAATTTCTTCCAACTGTACCAGCACAACTGGTCAACGCTTTCCAATACTGTTGTTTTCACAGAATCAAACACATCAGACAATCCATCAGTTTTTTTCTCTCCACTTTGTGAAGATTTCCACTCAGGACCTCATTGTTACTGCTTGGAGCAGATGCTTTGTAGGTCTGTGGATCTGGAGATTGTGAGGCAGGTTCTCTGCCAAATTGGGTGTCACTGACGAGTTTGTCCCTGTGCCCATCCCAGGGATCCTAAGATGGTTCCCAGGAACAGGTGACCTCACTGCACTGAGGGTAAGCCTCAGAGTCCACAGCCCTTCCTCCACTTCCTTCTAAAGCAGTGTTCTTACAGAGGATTTCTTTTTTTTTTTAGAGATGGGATCTTGCTATGTTGCTCAGGCTAGTCTCAAACGACTGGGCTCCAGCTGTCCTGCCACCTCAGCCTCCCGAGTAGCCGGGACTGTCCGCGCAAACCACCAGGATCCTGTTTAAACTCTGTGTGATCACACTTATAGAAAGACATGTAAAAGCAGCTGGTGAGATGGGTCCTTGTCTCGGCTTGTCCAGCCATGGTGCTCACTGTCTGGTAGGGTGAGCCATTGTCGTCTTCACACGGCCCTGTGGGGCTGCCCTGCCGGGCAAAGGCATGTGCGTCCAGAGTCGTGCAAGCAGCAGAGAGGCCAGAAGCTCTTTTGGTACCATCAGACACTGTTGTGGCCACCAGCTGGGGGAGACGCAGACACAGGTGCAGGTTCGATGCATGGCCCCAGGCAGGGGAGACGCAGACACAGGTGCAGACTCTGGTCCCCACGCCCTCTGCCGCCCGTCCCGCAACCCCCCCTGCTCCCTGACTCAGGCCCTGTGCCCTCTGCCGCCCGTCCTGCACTCCCCCTACTCCCTAACTCAAGCCCCGCACCCTCTGCCGCCTGTCCTGCGCTCCCCCTGCTTTATGATGCTGCCAGACAACCATCTCCTGTTTTTATCTTTCTAGCCCTGGATCAAGCTCCCTGAGAAGTCTAGTGGGGAAGGGTGTTTAGAGACCAAGATGTGGGTGCTGGGGTACCTGTTGCTACTGGGGTGCTGCAGCATCTCGGCCCCTCAGCCGGCAGAGTTAGGAAATACGTGGCTGTTCAGGAAGCCACGTAATGGGGAGGAATGAACTATGGACAGCTTGGGACCCTCGCAGGCCATAGTGCGCCATGCTGGTGTCAGCAGCTGCCGCGTCCACCCCACGCTCCTCGCCCCTGCTCTGTTTTATCATGAAGCAGATTCCAGGCATTGCATTCCCGCATTTGGAAATGCTTCCTCACACGCCTGAAGACAGGGCCTTTGCAACAACACAACACCAACACCACATCACACCTGAAAACCAAGGCGACTTTCTTCATGTCCATGTTAGTAATGCCTTTTCTCAGCTGTTTGTCCACACAAGGGCTGGCCGCGCTGGGTGGATGCCGACACGCTGTCTCCCTGCTTCAGGTCCTGCTGGGTCAGTTCCCCAGTGGCCACTCTGCCTGCCTGGCTGCCGGTCACTGTGGGCTGGGAGAGCTCGCGGCTGGATCAGAACCCACTCTGTGGCCCCCTTGGGAGGTGGCTGCCTTCTCCCACCTTGCCGTGGAGGTGAGATTGCGTGGGGACCAGCACTTCCCTGATCAGCCCGTGAGATAGCCCCTGGGTGGTTGCTGCCAAGGAGCATGGCTGGGCGGGACAGGGTGCCCCAGGCTGCCTGGACGTTTGGCTGGGCCTGCGGGACAGGGTGCCCCTATCTGCCTGGACGTTTGGCTGGGCCTGTGGGACAGGGTCTCCCTATCTGCCTGGATGTTTTCTGTCCAGGCCACCGTCCCTCGTCGCCTCTGTCCCATGTCGGCTGTTTGGAATGTGTTGCTCTGGACTTCATCTGGGATAAACAGCTGCTTCTCTCCCCTTCCTCCTCAGCTGCGGGGGAATGCTGGTTTCCAGGCCTTCTCGCAGGATTTTTAATGTTCCGCTCAGACCTTGCTGACACCTCTGAGTGGCTGAGCCTGTTTCTGTAGATTCTCTTACTTACGTTTTGTTTTTAAATTTTCTATGTAGTCAATCTTTTTTACATTTCAAACCTTTTAACCTTTATTGTTTTTTTCCTAAGAATTGTGTAGTAAAACCCGCATAGGAACCGCCTGGATGCTGTAGGTTCTGTTTATGGGGTTTGCTGCATCACTATATAGTGGGTCTGTTCGCCTGTGTCCCCCGTCCCTGCCTTGGCTGCATCACTATATAGTGGGTCTGTTCGCCCGGGTCCCCCGTCCCTGCCTTGGCTGCATCACTATATAGTGGGTCTGTTCGCCCGGGTCCCCCGTCCCTGCCTTGGCTGCATCACTATATAGTGGGTCTGTTCGCCCGGGTCCCCCGTCCCTGCCTTGGCTGCATCACTATATAGTGGGTCTGTTCGCCGGGTCCCCCGTCCCTGCCTTGGCTGCATCACTATATAGTGGGTCTGTTCGCCCGGGTCCCCCGTCCCTGCCTTGGCTGCATCACTATATAGTGGGTCTGTTCGCCCGGGTCCCCCGTCCCTGCCTTGGCTGCATCACTGTATAGTGGGTCTGTTCGCCCGTGTCCCCCGTCCCTGCCTTGGCTGCATCACTGTATAGTGGGTCTGTTCGCCCGGGTCCCCCGTCCCTGCCTTGGCTGCATCACTGTATAGTGGGTCTGTTCGCCCGGGTCCCCCGTCCCTGCCTTGGCTGCATCACTGTATAGTGGGTCTGTTCGCCCGGGTCCCCCGTCCCTGCCTTGGCTGCATCACTATATAGTGGGTCTGTTCACCCGGGTCCCCCGTCCCTGCCTTGGTGCTTCAGCACACGTCAGGGTGGCGCTGGCATCAACGCTTCCCCAGGTGCTTCAGCCTGCACATCCTTAGCTGGAGCTCACCGCACGTTGCGTCTTTCCCTTGATAAAGAACTTGCATGAGCCCCATCAAGGTATAGAGAGTGGCCGTCACCCAGAAATTCCCGTCATCCTCACTCGTCACCACTCCCATTTGTACAAAGATACCACTGTCTTGTTCTAAGGTCGAGTCCCTGCGAGCCCTCGTGGAGCGTTTTGTCTCTGCACCCGCACACTCCGCCGGGGGGTTTGGCTTTGTGCCGGTGCCTGGCTCGCGGGTGAACTTTCCACAGGGCCTGTCTGGTCAGTGTCTCTGTAGGAAGCGCAGGTCCATGTGCCCACCCAGGAGGTCTTGGACCCAGCGGCCCCTCAAGCAGGGCTACGGTGACTGTTCACCACAGGAGGGCTTTGCGCTGTCTGAAAAGGGGAGGAGACTGCCCCAGTGGAAGCACGTTTGTAGATGATACTAGGGAAGCTTCCTCCTGTCTTCTACGTACCTGGACTTCTTACCATCCAAGGCATCTGACTCACGGTCTCAGCTTCTTGAGTTACCTCCAGAGGAAAATGGCCCTTGTTTCACTGAGTGCCTTCTAAGCGCAGTCTGTGATGGGGCCCGTTCTGTCCTGTCCTCGCCTTGCTGAGCACCGAGACAGAGACCCGGGCAACCTGCTGACTGAGGCCAGCTCCCGCCACAGCTGCACTGGGCCACGTGGTGCCAAGTTGCTTCCTCCTTCAGGCTCTGATGACACTGGAAGCTCCCCGGGGAGAACGCAGTGTCCTTTGCTGCTAGAGACGCCTGCAGATGCCCAGCCATTCTGGGCACACAGGGGCCCCTTGGGAAGGATCTGTGCCTGGCTCCCTCTCTCCATCTGTCCCTTGTTTCAGACGGACGGGAAGGCGACTGTCATTCCTAGCATTCCAGTGTAACGTATTATTTTTCTCTGATGACTTTGGGGATTTTATCTTCGGTTGTCAGTTTTTTGACTGTGATAGGCCTACTTTTTACCAAATTTGGATAATTTTTGCCAATATTTGAGGGAGGGGTTGCCCCATGTTCTGTCTCCTCTCCTGTGGCTCCACCAGCGTGGACGTCAGGCCTCTCCTTGCCTTTCACGAGATTCCGTGCCCTGTACTTCTGTTTGGTGTTTTCTAAAAGCCTCTCGTCTCTAGAGTGAGTCACTGTGGCTGCTATGTCTTCGTGTTCACTGCCTTTTCTTTCTGTTCTCCACGCTGCTGCTGAGCTCATCCAGGGGCATTTGTGCTCTGGAGATTTTAGTTCTTGCTCTGGAGTGGGCCTGGCCTTCCTCCGAGGCTCTGCGTCTCTGCTGAGCTCTCCGGCCCGCCTGCCTGGCAAGCGCATTTTCCTCCTCTTCCTTGTCCTGATCCTTTCCTGCATCCGTGTGGAACCGACGCTTGGGGTGCAGTGCTTAGAGAGGGGAATGTGGACACGCAGTGCGTGCTGTGGGGACCGATGGGCCAGGGCCAGTGTGGATGCCATGTTGGCGGCTGAGCCAGTGAGCCGGGGCCGGTGTGAATGTCCAGTCCAGCAAAGCTGTGGAGGTGGCGTCCGAACAGAGTCTTGACCAAGGCCAGAGGGATGGTGCTAGGGGCAGGAGCCTGACTGCCTGGAGGAAGGGCGTCCCGGGGCGAAGCCGTGGGGTGGGGAGCCCAGCATGGGTGCTGGCTGCCTGGAGGAAGGGTGTCCCGGGGCAAAGCCATGGGGTGGGGAGCCCAGCATGGGTGCTGGCTGCATTACCCTTGCCCCCAAGTTCTGACTGTGGGTCCCCATGAGGCTCCTACCAGGGTGGCCCTGCCACCTGATGTAGCTGAAACCCAGTCCTCTCTAAACACCAGTGTTTCTAGCAAAACACTTGTGTCTTTCTCCCCAATGCCTCCAGGATGTGGGCCTGAGGACATCGCTGCCTCCTTCAGTTGCTGCTGAGGCCCCCCAAGAGTGACCCACATGAGACTGCGGCCCAGACACCCTTCCTGCCTTCAGGGGCGCACACTGTCCAGAGCGGGTCTGTGGGTGGGATGCCCACAGCAGCCTCCCCTTGTCTGTCAGGCCTCTGCCCTGGTGCTGCCAGCACTGCTGTCCTCATGGGAGCGCTGGAGACGTGAGCTTTCCCCTGGGGGCTCAGCGGTGATGGAGGTGGGGCAGGGAGCTCTGTGTGTAGGTCCTGACAGAGATGAGGCAGAGGCCGCAAGGCTGCCCTGACCCCTGCCCCGGGCATGTGGAGTGATTCCCGCCCACTTCCCAGGTGTGCCAACCCCCATGTTCCTTCTCTGTGAGGGTGTGAGCTCACACAACCCCTGAGCACACCGCCCTCCACGTGGGATGGGTCCTGCCTGCTGGCCACACTGAGCACAGCTGGAAATGCCGACCGCCGAGTGTCAGGGGAGGGTCTGGAAAAGCCGCGAGTGAAAACAGACCGTCCCCGAGACTGTGTGGTGAGGGGAACACCCGCTTCTCAGTCTGGGGGCCCACGCTGACACTCTGACTGCCCATGCGGGTGTCACAGCAGGGACATGGACACTGCTGAGCTGTGAAGCTCCAGCCCAGGAGCCCCCATGGGAGGAGCAGGCAGATGCCGTGAGCTCGTCCCACGGCTGCTCAGGGGTGAGACCCACATCCCACAGGTGTCTCTGAGCAGGTGCCCACCCCAGGACTGGCTGAGAGTTGGGGTGCACCCCAGGACACTGGCCCCACATGGGAGTTGGGGTGCACCCCAGGACACTGGCCCCACATGGGAGTTGGGGTGCACCCCGGGACAGTGGCGCCACATGAGAGTTGAGGTGCACACCAGGACAGTGGCCCCACCCCACCCCTGGCTGATTGTCGGGGTGCACCCCAGGACACTGGCCCCACATGGTCACTTAAATTCACATCCAACTGAACCAAAGTTCAATGCAATGTCAAATGTGCTTCTCAGCCACGCAGGCTGCCTTTGAGTGCTTCAAGGCCTGAGGGGCCGGGGCCCGTGAGGCACGCTGTGACCAGGACAGCTCCGTGGGCACAGTGTCCCCGCAGCCCACGATGGCCAGCACTTCTCTGGGGTCTCATGAGTCGCTTGGAGGCTCGGCATATTTCAGCCATTTTTCACTCTCAGGACACAAAAGACAAGGAAATGGTCTTGTGTGGTGCCTGCCAGCCTGACGTAGGTGAAATACTTGGAATACATTAATCCTAAACACTCTTTGCCGCAAAGTCAAATTTCCGTGGACGGGAAGCATTTTCGTATTTATCCAAAACCAATAAAGATAGCTAAGGTCGTTAGCGTGGATTTGCTTCCCGAGAGCTGCTGACACCTGCACAGAGCTGAGCCACGGGGACACCTGGGGCTGGGAAGTCTGGTTGTCACGGCAACCGAGTATGAACAAGCTGCGCGGCCGGGCGCAGGGGTCACCGAGGCCACTTCCTGTTTCTCGGCAGCGCCCACAGACAGCCTTAAAATATGTAGCAGTCCGCTAAACTCCTCGTAACTGAGAGCGTGTAGTTAACACAATTTTATCTAAAGCACAAAAGCCCTTAACCAGCGCTTTCGGAGATGTCTGCTTGCTAGTAAATGCATTCCCGTTTGCCATCTGATCTCTGGTTTAACCCAGCCAGCTGCCCCACGCCACAGCCCGATGTCACATCCCCAGCTCTGCACCTATATGTCTTGTGGCAGCAGAATGGCGGCCCTCCCATGAAACGTCCTCAGGACGTGAGACGTGGCCAGCGGGCAGATGCAGCTGTGACAGCGCAGGCTGGTTCTGGAAGTTCCTGTGCAGAGTTTGGCTCTGGGTGACCGCAGGCCAGGGAGCTGCAGCCCACTCAGGACACAGCCTGGCCAATCCCAGAGGAGGGAAGGAGCCCACGGTCGGGAGGGGGCTGGGGGTGCTGGGCGAGCACAGCAGCACTGCTGTCCCCTGGGTCACCTCTGGGGTGGGGCGAACATCAGGACCTCCCAGCACCCCTGCAGACAGCCCCGGTACAGGGGTGGGCGTGTCTCCTAGGGGAGGGCAGCCCTGCCTGGTCATCTCCAGTGAGCCAGAGGGTTCAGCAGCCCTGGCCAAGCCCCTATAATGGCCCCTGCCCACAGTGCACAGGTACGGCATTTCTTCACATGGGCTTGCGGAGCACGTGCTTGGCGCGGCCACACCATGGCTGTGTGTTGCCCGTGTGCTTGGGGGAGGTGAGATGGTGACGACCCGTCCCCTGTGGTACCGACATGAGAGTGGGCTTTGGGCCTGGTTCCCCACAGGATTGCGTCTGTGTGCTGGGCCCACACGCGTGACGTTAGCTCTGCCTCCAGGATGAGTTTGCAGGGTGGCAGCCCCTGGGTGGCATCTCCATCCCCAATGCTGAGCACACTCGTGCTCTCGGAGCTGGCTGCAGAGCAACCGCCGTAACAGACCCAGAGCTCAACACTCAGAGGGTCTGCAAAGGGACACCCGGGACACAGCCAGCTGCCAGGAGAGGGGTGTTCCTGACGTACCTTCAGTCGCTGCCGGGGAGCCAACGAGGCATCCCAAGGACGCAGGCCTCAGTGGCAGAGCCTCCGCTTGTCCCTCTGAAGCCTTTTCAAACTGGGTCATGAAAGGTGTTTTCCCTGTGGCTGGAGACGTGGAGAAGTGGGGTCTGGGGCTCTGCATGTGGGTGGGTCACAGACAAGGCCACCTGGTGTCCCAGGGCCATGTGAGTGTGGCCTACCAGTGCGCACCCTGCCACTGGCTCGCAGCCAGAGCCGATCTCCCCAGCCGCCATCATCCAGCCCCAGGGGTGTCTGTAGCCCACAGCCCTTCTGTTCCGTGATAGTGCAAAGTAAGATTTGCAGTGCTATTTCATAACTTTTCATCCTAAAATATAACCTGTGAAAACGAAGGAAACTTTTAAAAGCTCCCAGCTCTCTCTGGGGCCGCCATTAGAAGTCCCTGGGGTGGCAGAGGGCGGCCCGGCGCAGAGCTGAGTGACAGGCAGTCAAGAGGGAAGCGCTTTGCTCCCTCGTCCCCGATTTTAACAGCGAACTTAATGGATTTCCTGTTCCTAACGTGGATGGTGGCTGTCATTTTTGAAGGATCCATCTGTGCTATATTTAATGACTCTCAGTAACTCAGATAGTTTCCACAGAGTTAATGAGGCCTCAACTGGCATTCTCTCCTACAGTGGCCATTGCAGTGACTTGCACCTCCAAAACGTGTTAAATCACGTTTCTTCCCTGGTCAGAGGCAGCTCCTCCCACAACCCACTGGCCCCAAATCCCTCCCTGTGCCTGAGGCTGGCTGCCCCCACCCTGCAAACCTTCTGCACCTTCCGAACCTCTGCCCCTCACCGGTGGCCGAGCAGCACCTGGTTGTCACCTGCCCTGGCCCCCTCACGTCCCATGTGCCCCAGCCCCCCACGTCCCACCTGCCCCGGCCCCCCACATCCCACGTGCCCCGGCGTCCCACGTCCCACGTCCCACCTGCCCTGGCCCCCACGTCCCACCTGCCCCTGACCCCCCGCGTCCCACGTGCCCTGGCCCCTGTGTCTCACCTGCCCCATCCCCACATCTCACCTGCTCTGGCCCCCAGTGATGGTGCTCGTCTCACCTGCCTGAGGCACCGCAGTTGTCCCACCCTGCATCTCTCTCGTCCCACACGGCTGCTGGCCTACAGGACTTCCATCTGAAAAACCTCAGCTCAGGCTCCACCCCAGCGCTCTGCCTGGCCAGCAATGCACCCTGTCCCTGGGACTCTCCATCGTCTGATTGCGGTCCCCAAGGCTGGTGGTGCATGAGTGTGCTGCTGGCCGCCCAGCCTAGCCCCGCCCAGGGCATCCTCTAGGCATCCCTCCACGTGTTCCCACGTGCCCTGGGCTGCCAGGCGCAGATCGCGCCTCTTGGTGGCAAATCTTCTGGTTCTTCAGTGGCAGAGGGTCCCTCCTCAACCTGTGATTCCCATAAATAGAAAAGGAGTGTCAGCATGCACCTCTGCCTGGGTTTTATTTGGGGAGCAGGTGCCTAGTAGCTTGGCTGCAGAGTGAGGGACCCTAGCCGTTCTGAGGATGAGGAGGGCTCTCTGCTCCACCCTGTGGTCTCTGCCTGCCCTCTGCCCCCATCCTGCGCCTGGCTTCTCTGGTGTTTCAGACCTGTCCATACCCATACCTCCTCACACCTGTGCACACAGGGCCCGCCCAGCCTGAACGTCCGCGGGAGTCGCCCCTTGGTCGCCCCTTGGCTCTGCAAAGCCAGATCTAGGGTGAGTTTTTCTTTGGCTGTTTTTAAATCGGTGTTCTTAAAACAAGTAGCACAAGACCCTGCCATCTAGGAGGCAAGCATGGGACGCTGAAAACCCTACAAGCCCTCGGGCCTTGGGGGACACCCTTCCTGGGCCAGCCAAGCAGGCAGCAGCGAGGCCGGGGCCCTCAGAGCCACTGATTTAGGGCTGAGAGCTGTGTGGCCCTCTGCGTCAGTCACTGCTCAACATTAGTGATTCGCACTTGGAGATTTAGTTCAGAGAAACCACATTTCCATCTGATTCCAGAGCAGTGAAATTGTGTCACCAATGGTCACAGGAAGGGTGGGAGAGAGTGTGTCTCTGGTTTTACACTTGGAGAACCAGAGCGATCACAGGCCTCAGGGCCCATAGTGGTGTGCGTTCTCTCGTGGACTGTATGAGCAAGCGTCCAGTCTGTGTCCTGCAGAGCAGGAAGGTCGGGTGTGGGGAGCCTCCCTGGGTCTTGGCCTGTCCAGCCTCTACCCATTTGGGTCAGGGCTGTCTTCACAGAGTGCCGGAAGGGTTAGTACTGAGGCAACCTGCAGTCCCCCTTAAATGTGGAGACGTTTGCTCCCCTCCCAGGAGGGGTCAGGGGCAGCCCAGGGCCCCGTGATGGGGATGTCCGTGTCCCCGGGGCTCAGCATCTCAGAAGACAGTGCGTGCAGCTGCAGCCGCCAGGCCTCGTGCCCCATCAACGATGGTGAGAACTGATTCCAAAGTCTGGAGCTCTGGGGAGCCGCTCCGAGAGGCACCGTGTGGCAGTCACCATTGTCTGCAGATTTTCTTTTCCCAGTATTTCGTCTTAAAGTTCCGTTATAAACCGAGGCCTCAGAATGCCCGTCAGGGTGTCAGGCGTCTGCAGGTCTGGCCCTGGCCTCGCCGTGTGCCTCGGGGTGCCCCACGGTGAAGCCTCTCTCTTCTGTGTGCCCCACATCTCCTGTGGCTCCAAACCTGACATCCAGAGCCTTCAACCCTAAACTGTCTCCAGCAAGGCAGTTATGAAGCTGCATCCTCGTTTCTGCCTTTTCTGATGCCCCGAGACGCCTGTGAATGGCATAGTACAGTTACCTGCAGCGCTGGCTGGGCCTGCAGGCCACAGGCTCCTGCGTTGGGCCCCAGCCTGGCTGTGGATCTGTGTGAATCCTGAGGGGCAGGGCAGCTGAGAGGCACTGGTGCCCACCTGTACCTGGGTGCTGGGGCACTTGCATCTCCTCTGCACCAGCATCGGGGCATCCAGCAGGCAATGAGCAATTAATATGGGTGCACCAGGCAAGGTGCCAGGGCAGGAGTGGGGCGACGCACCCTGTCTAGCGGGCAGGGCTCAAGAGCGTCTCCCTGGGCCCTGCACAGGCAGCTTCTCTGGTGATTGGACCAGTGCTGTCTGTGTCACAGGAAGGAGGGCAGTGGCCATGGACGTGAACGTTCCCCACGAGAGCTGCTGCCCAGTTCCCCAGGCAGAGCATAGCAGGCTCCTCCCGGGGCTGTGCTCAGTCTCTCGGAAAGCCCAACACAGCACGTGGTGGGAACGACGCCGGGGCAGTGGAGTGGAGCAGGGGCCCTCCTGGAGCCTTCCCCTGCTAAAGGGGAGGAAGGTCCCTGGGGAAGAGCAGGGCGTGCAGATGCTGATGCCCGGTGGGCAGTGCGTGCAGCTGTGCAACGGGAAAGGCGCCGAGGGGCCGAGGACTGCTCTCACCAGCAGCGTCTGCTGTGGCCCTGCATGTTGCCGCCTCGTTCGGGTGCCTCAGGCTCGCTTCATGCAGCGCTGGTGTTTGCTGGGTGAGAGCTGCCTGGAGAGCCCTGGCCCTGGCGCTGGCGCTGGCGCTGAGGCCGCCCTGGCAGTGTGCTGCTTATTGACTTTCCTGGGGACGCGTCGTCCGCCACGCTGAGGCGGAGAACAATGGCAGCCCTGTGCATGCCTCGCAGCTGCTGGAATTCCACAAGACCCAAGCAAAGAAAACAGAAGCAGGTGGGCCCAGGGCAACCCTTTCCTTCCCAGGGCATTCGCAGGGCCCAGCCAGCTGGGCAGCTCTGGCTTCCATGGGGAAGATGCGGCCCAGCGAGCCTGGGGCATAGGCGAGGTGGAGGGGGTCCCGCTGCGAGACCAGCAGGCGTCAGCTTGGCAGCCTGTGCCCTCCACAAGCCGGGGCAGCATAAGGACCGACCGTCTGTCCATTCAGAGACCAGGGCCGCGCTGCCTCCATGTACACCCGTCTGTTTATTCAGTAATTGGCAAACGTCAGTGTGGACTTGCAGGCGTTTATTTTGCACTTTGGGCTGCAATCCAGTGCTGCTGTAGCAGCTTCTTCACAGGCTTTTTTTTTTTTTTTTTTTTTTTTTACCATGTATTTACCATAATATCTCAGATACAGACGAGTTGAACCAATGGTTAGAGGAAGCTCCCCATGAGCCTCCGTCCGCTTCCCCTCCGCACTCTCCCATCCTCTGTGGTGCGTAGACGCTGCCCCCACAAGCCTCCGTCCGCTTCCCCTCCGCACTCTCCCCTCCACTCTGTGGCACATAGACGCTGCCCCCACAAGCCTCCGTCCGCATCCCTCCGCACTCTCCCCTCCACTCTGGCGCGTAGATGCTGTGGTGGTGTGAGTTGTGTGATCGTTGTCATGCTGGCCAGCGGGTGGCCTCTGTCTCATCCGGCATCCTCAGAGCCCGGGAGGGAGCCTGGCCTGTGGGGTCTCCGGGCCCCTGGGATGTGACCTGCCATGGACAGACACGAGCTGTGGGCAGTTTCCAGCAGCCACGTTCATGGTGGCTTCACCTCTGAGAACAGCACTGGGATGGTGACCCACGTCTGCATTCTTCTGCCGGGTTTCCAGTGGGAAGGATCCGTTGGGCCCCCACATGTCCCCACATCCAGCGGCAGAGCTGCTGCCTTATCCTGGGCCCGTGAGGGACTGACCGGTGTGGTTCCATGTGACCGACCATGACCTGCCTCTGCATCTTTGCCTGGCTTCCATGCCCGCCTGGGAAGGACAGGGCCAGAGGGAGACACTGCCTCACACAGAGGCCGGGCTGCTGCCCCAGTGCTGCCGCGCCAGTGCTGCTTCCGGGCTGGGAAGAAGGTGAAAGCTATTTTCATGCAAACCTACGGGAGGGAAAAGGCTTCCCCCAAACATCCGCTGGCAGCACGTGTGCTGGGCGCATTCTCAGATGTCAGGTCTGTGCAGCGTCCTGCGGGGTGGCAGGTGGCGGCCCTCAGAGCGGGGCCTTTCCCTCCAGGGCAAAGGGTGCCGAGGTCACGGGAAGCCCTGACCTGGGCCCCGGGTCCCACACCAGAGCTCCCACTGCTGCAGACCTGACCTTGCATGTTGGTGCTGAGACTAACACGTGGGGGTTGGTGCCTCTCCGCAGCAAGGTCAGCCCTGTTTTAAGGACCGTTTCCATTAAACTGAGTTTCTGAAATGATTTCTTGGTGAAATGTGTGGCTTCCATTAACTCACCCTTGGTATGTCTCATTGTCGTTTTAGGATGGGAGTCCCAGCTTCTGGAAACGGGGTTCCTGGGGATCTTCCTGTGCCCGCTGTGGACGCTGTCGAGGCTGCCCCAGCACACCCCCACATCCCGGATTGTCCTGTGGGGCTTCCGGTGGCTGATCTTCAGGATCATGCTGGGAGCAGTAAGTGGAGCTCTTCTGTGTGGCGTTTGGGGAATAACGGTGGCTCTTTAACCTGTGCGGCTTCTAGGAGAGGTGGGGCTATTTCCCTCCTCCCCCGCCGCCCTCTGTCCTCCCGTCGGCATGGCCTGGGCAACAGCCCGCTCTTCTGCCCCTTCAGGGGCCTGTGTTTGAACCCTGGGGGCTCGCCTGGCTTTTCCCAGGCGTGTTCGTGATCATCGTTTCTGGGAAAGAGCCACACCTCTGAGTCCATTTCAGGAGACTCAGAGAGGAGCACTGGGCGCCCTGCTTCCCCCACCAGCCCTCCTGTGCTTGCTGGAGTGTCCGAAATGTTTCAGAGCTCGTTTGTAAATGACAGAGTCTCAGGCCATGATGGGTGCGTCGGCAGACATATTCGAGGGTGCAGGAGGCATGAGACCTGCTGTCCTGACGCTCAGGGAAAGCGCGGCCTCCTTGCGTGCGGTCTCTCAACTGCGTCCTTCTTCCCGGGTGCCTGGCCTGCTGGGCTTTGGCGTCTCTTAGGACAGCCAGACTGTCCCGGTTCCCTGCCGAGCCCTGGCATGGGGGTGGCGGGTTCCCTGCTGAGCCCTGGTGTGGGGGTGGCGGGCTGTGTGTGCTTCCTGCCCAGCCAGGGGCTGCCCATCTGCGTCTGCCCTGCACACGGTGACGACACATGCCAGCCCTGTGTTCAGCTTCAGTAATGTGACCTCTGAGTTCACAAAGACATGATTTGCACTTTAAAATCAGGAGCGACATGGTCCTTTTGACGTCTGCTGCACTCACCAGAGCTACGCAGCTCTCACTTTCTCTTCCACTTCACATGCTTTGTTAGTAAGATTTTAATTTTGGGCTGGAATGATAAAATCTTCATGTTTTTGTGTTGGAAACCACATCATACAGATACGCTCTCTGAGCATCTGTTCGCTTAAGTGTTTCATGGAGGATCCGCTGAAGACGTACAGAAGAGTTGGGCACAGCCCCAAGGAACTTGTCCCTGCCCCACCCAACAGCACGTGCTCACGCCAGGGCCACGGCCAGAGCGCGCCGCCATCTCGGCCACTCCTGCAGTCCGAAACGTTCCTCTTTTCTCCCTGGCCTTGAGGCGTGGCTGCTGTGCCTGTGTTCAGCTTCAGGTCATTCGGGTAGGGGGCCCGAGTGCTGGGCAGCCCCTTTCACCCTGTCCCCCGGGGCAGCTTCAGACACTTCGGACACCCAGTCTCGACACAGCACCAGCCACAGACTCAGGAAGCCACGACCTCCCGTGGCTTGGGGTATCATGTAACATGCTTCGCTGTAACGTGGAGCGTGGTCTGGAGTAGCGTGTAGTGTGGTTCCGTGTAGTGTGTAGCGTGGTTCGGTGTAGCGTAGCTTGCTGTAGCGGGTAGCGTGGTTCATTGTAGCGTGGTTCGGTGTAGCGTAGCTTGCTGTAGCGGGTAGTGTGGTTCCGTGTAGTGTGTGGCGTGGTTCAGTGTAGCGTAGCTTGCTGTAGCGGGTAGCGTGGTTCATTGTAGCGTGGTTCGGTGTAGCGTAGCTTGCTGTAGCGGGTAGTGTGGTTTGGTGCGCTGTGAGGGGCTGTCTGGGCCCATTCCTCACCATGTGTTCCCTGCACTGTGATGCCCATATCTGGGCATAGCTCTTCTTTTTGTCTCGTTCATCTCAGAGCTCCATCCCCTGCGGCTCCCATCTTCCCCAACACCTTCCTTTTCTGCCCCTCTCACCCGCATACCTTGTGTCTCACTAGCACCAGCCCTTCACCAGTGCTGTAGAAACGTCAGCTGTGCATGGAGTGGACTGGCCGTTTCTTGAGGAAAATGGGGCTCCCTGGTGGTATGCGAGCACCTAATTCCCTTTATTCCTTTTCTGGGAGGGTTATATGGCATCTCATGATGAGCACTTGCCGTGGTTGGGAGGGGTCACTGCAGGCTCAGCTGCATGAGCAGGAGACCCGCAGAGAGGGACCTCAGCACCAGGGCCCCTCTCACCCCCCAGGACAAGGTGTCCAGAGGGTTGTCCCGGGCAGGGAGCCTCCCGCTTTCCCCCTGCCCTCTGCGGCATGCCAGCTTCAACCCAGGTGTTCTGCCCCAGCCTCACAGGGGTGGTGGGCACCCATCCACGACGTCACTGCACACCTGTGGATGGTGGGCACCAGGGCATCCCTGACAGGTTGGTTTTCTGGGGCTATGGGGAGTCTTGGGCGTTTACTCTAGGTCGGGCAGGGTCCTGACTGAGGGGGTGGGTGAGTGGCTGCAGAGCCTTGTGGAAGTCGTGTCAGGCCGGGTCCTGGCTGAGGGGTGGGTGAGTGGCTGCAGAGCCTTGTGGAAGTGGTGTCAGGCCGGGTCCTGGCTAAGGGGTGGATGAGTGGCGCAGAGCCTTCTGGAAATGGTGTCAGGCCGGGTTCTGGCTGAGGGATGGGTGAGTGGCTGCAGACAGTTGGCCATGGCTTGTTGGAGGAGGGCATAGCTGCAGCCAGCGTCCAGATCCCACAGGAAAGTGGGATGCTGACTCCGGGTTTATTTTTCCATTTAATTAGAAAGATTAGTAATGTTTCCATGGCTCCTTTTCACAGGACATTGAAATTCTTCGTTGTCTCCAGCCAGAGTACAGATACTCTCACAGGCTGTGGGTCCTGATCCGTCCGGGACTTAGTTTTAGGTTCTACCCTCTGCTGACTTGAATATACACAGAAGCGTATGTGGCATTTCAAAGGACTCTGTGGACGGCAGTGTCAGGCCGAAGTCCTGGGAGAGAAGCAGAGCTCCAGGGAGAGGAGCCAGCCCCACAGAGGAGCCGCCAGGCGGTTGTATGCAAAGCTCCTGATGCCAAGAGTTGAACAGCTCCCACAATGCCTGGTGGATGCAGGGATTCATCGGCTCATCGGAAGCACCTTTTATGGCATTTTGATTGACTGTTAGTGCCAGCTGGATAAGAAATTATCAGTGCACTAAAAGGCGTAATTACTTGATAGACTCTTACATTGGTGTGATTAATGTTCCTTTGGTGGAAAGCGGAGGGTGAGTTGATAAGAAAGAACGACAGCAGCAGAGTATCCACCTGTTGATGAGGAACTGCCCTGTGGACAGAGTCAGCTAGGAAGGCAGGCACACCCTTCCCCGGCTTGTGCACCTGGGTCAGAACCAGCGCCACACCGTCAGGTTGGCAGATTCACTCAGAAACCAGCACCTGTGGTTCTGTGGCCTGGGGGGTTTCAGATGCCCTGATCACTGGGTTCCTCAGAGCCATCTCAGGGGGACCGAATGGCCCTCCAGGTGAGGGTGCCAAGCAGAAGGGAAGGAGAAGCCACAGCTTCTGTGCCCGCTTGAGCTGGACGTCAGCTGCAGGCCTCAGGGTCACCACACACAAGTCAGTTGTATTTTTTTGAGACAGAGTCTTGCCTTGTCGCCCAGGCTGGAGTGCAGTGGTGTGATCTCAGCTCACTGAAACCTCCACCCGCCAGGTTCAAGTGATTCTCCTGCCTCAGCCTCCCGAGTAGCTGGGACTACAGGTGCCCGCCACTACTCCCAGCTAATTTTTTGTATTTTTTTAGTAGAGTCGGGATTTTACCACGTTGGCCAGGACCTCGTGATCCGCCCACCTCGGGCTCCCAAAGTGCCGGGATGACAGGCGTGAGCCACCGTGCTCAGCAAGTCAGTTGTATTTCCATATGCTAGGAGAAAATGTCAAAATGAAAACGTTAAGTATAGCATTTATAATAACATTCAGAACCATAAAATAGGAAATTTTAACAAAAGAAATGCAGCCTGTATGCCTCGAAAGATACCACACATTACTGAAAGTAAGGAACACTTCAGTAAATGGAGAGGTATACCATGTTCATGAATCAGTCTGCATATTGTTAAACTGTCCGTCGTCGCCGATTTGAGCTATAGATTCCGTGACATCCCAGACAACCCCAGAAGGATTGTTTTTTCCAGAAATAGATCAACTGATTCTTAGATGTATATGGAAATGCCAAGGACCTAAATAGCCAAAACAATTTTGAAGAATAAAGATGCAGGAGTCACACTACTTGATTCCAAGATTTACTGAAAAATGATAATAATGGAGACAGTGTGACACAGACGTTGTTAGGGTTCCCTTGAGGGACAGAACTAATAGGATGAACATATATGTAAAGGGGAGTTTATTGAGTATTAACTCACACAGTCACAAGGCCCCACAATAGGCTGCCTGCAGGCTGAGGAGCAAGGAGAGCCAGTCCCGAGTCTCAGAACGGAAGAACTTGGAGTCCGATGTTCGAGGGCAGGAGGTGTCCAGGACAGAAGAACGATGCAGGCCGGGAGGGGAGGCCCGTCTCATCTCTTCACCTTTTCCTGCCTGCTCGATATTCGCTGGCAGCTGATGAGATGGTGCCCACCAGATTAAGCTTGGGTCTGCCTTCCGCAGCCCCCTGACCCAAGTGTCAGTCTCCTTTGGCCACACCCTCACAGACACACCCAGGATCAGTACTTTGCATCCTTCAACCCAATCAAATTGACACTGAGTAGTAACCATCACAAGGCATGAGGACAGATAGCTGCATCCGTAAAACAGAGAACCAAGAAACGGTCCCACACCAAAGTCAGGATCAAATGATTTTTGGACAAGCCACCAACTCAATTCAACTGAGAGAAAGAAGCCTGTGCAGCAGTTGGTGCTGGAAGTCCCGGATATCCATCTGGGATAAGTGAACCCCCTCTATCACCATACACAAATGTTAATTTGAGATGGATTGCAAACATAAAAGCTAAAACTATTAACACTACTTGAAGGTAACATAGAATACTTTGTAATCTTGTGATAAGCAAAAGTCTCTTACGACACAGAAAACATTAACCATAAAAGAAGAAAATGGCCGGGCACAGCGATTCACGCCTCTAACCCCAGCATGTCAGGAGGCCGAGGCGGGAGTGTCCCTTGAGCTCAGGAGTTCAAGACCAGACTGGGCAACATAGTGAGACCCTGTCTTTAAAGAAAAAGAAAAAAAAATACATACATTGGACTTCCTCAAAATTAAAGCCTTCTGTTCTTCAAAAGAGACCGTCGAGAAAATGGCAAGGCAGAGATCAGGAGAAAATATTCACAATGCTGTTATGCCTGACAAAGAACCTGTATCTGGAATACATAAAGAATTCATAAAGTTCAATAATAAAGATAATTTGATTTTTTAAAGAGGGAAAGGATTTTAGCAGGCACTTCACAAAAGGAAATATGCAAATGGCTATCGTAGCACTTGAAAAGTCCCTCGGATGCATTGGCTGTTAGGGAAACGCAGAGCAAATCTGCGCTGAGATGCTTCCTCCCCACAAGAACGGCTGGAATTACCAAGGCTAGCGAGTCAGCACTGGCGCTCGCGTCCGTATGCTTAGGCTGCATGAAAACACCACGGGCCAGGGGCATTCAGCAACAGGGATTTATTTTCACAGTTGTTGGGGCTGCAAGTCCAAGATTGAGGTTCTTCCAGATGATTTGGTTTTCAGCAAGGATGTCTTCGTAGCTTGTGAAAACACCTTTCTCCGTGTCCTCACGTGGCCTTGCCTTGCAAGGACACTAACCCTGTCGGATCAGGGCCTCCCCTTATGACCACATTTAACCTTAATTAGCTCCTTAGCAGTTCCATCATGGGGGTTAGGGCTGCAGTCTGTGAACTGAGCGGGACACAGACATTCAGCCCATCGCAGCAGGGTGAGAGGCGGGGGACGTGCGCCTTGCCGGGGAGCAAGTATGGGCTCCAGCATGCTAGGAGAGAGTTCACCTGCTCCCATCCCACAGCCCAGTGTTTCCACTCATAAATAGTTACCCCAGAGAAACGAAACGCTTGTAACAGCACTGTCCGCAAGAGTAAGGACTGGAAATGGCCACAGCCCATCAGCAGGAGCGCGGATAACACACGGTGCCACATTCCTAACATGGCTGTGGCTCCTCAGCATGAGGAGGAAGAAACTACGGATGTGGAAAGCGTGCGGTGGTCTCAGAGCTGGCGAGACACCAAGGAGTGTGCCCCAAGCGAGTCCCTTCATGGGAGGGTCAGAACAGGCAAACAGTGCATGGGACGTGCTCAGAGAGGTGCCTTTGGGATTCAGGTTGGGGCTGACGGAGTGGAAGTTTGGGAACTTTCGGAGCGCTGGGAGTGTTGTGTATCTCGATGGTCAGCCCATGGTTCAGAGGAGGAGCCGGCAGGAGCACTGGGGAGGATGAGTAGCATCACCGCCACACAGCAGAGACAGGCGTCCCTGGGGGCAGTGCAGAGGTCACCACACCGAGCCAGACTGTCCTCGGCCTTCCCTGGGTTGAGCACCAGATGAAAACCATGTGCTTTGAACCCTGGAAAGACAGTCGGCCCAGTCAGAGCCAGAGCCTGATACAGGCGGCCCCCAGGGCGCAGCTACAGGAAGCTGCATCCTCTCACAGGCTCGAACAAGGCGGGGGATGATGTGTTCCCTCGATGGCTTCTTGGTGTCCCTTGACATCCAGGAGTGTGAGGTGAGGTGAGGGCTCTGAACCGGGAAGCTGACAAGTCAGGGAGAATGCCAGGCCAGACGCATCGGCCTGCGGGGGTGGAGCAGAGCCTGGCCCTCCCTGTCCTTGCTCCATCTCACTCTGGCTGCTGCCCTGGCCCAGGGCTGCCCACCCCAGGCGTGTGGCAGAGCAAGCCTGGCTCCCAGAGCTCCCCCCAGGCCCTGGAGCGGCAGGCGGCGGGCATCGTCACCCCAACCCATGGCCGTGCCATGCACAGGATAGCTGAGCTTGCCACTGCCACAGGGTGTCGGCGGGTTGGGGCAACAAACAGGGCCCAGGTGCTGGTGGCCAGGCTGGCTGTATGTGTGGGTCGGCTGCCACCTGACTGCGCTGGAAAAAGAACCACCCCCACCCACCCCTGCTGCTCTCCACCCGGTTCTGGGCCGGCCCTGGCTGGGCTTCGGGGATCCTCAGGTTGTGCGGGTCGTGGCTTCCCGGGCCTGGGCTGGAGCCGTCATGGAGTCACCACGGTTCCTCAGGGACACAGGTGGGGCTGGCGGCGCCTCTCCACCCTCCTTGCCTCAAGCTGCAGGGACAGCACCGAGAAGCCACATGGACCCAGATGGCTTCGCCCGACTCTGACTCGGGGCCGTCTCCAGCCTGCCTCCCATCGGGCTGCACACACACGGCTTCTCCCGGAGCCCTGGAGCGTTTACCTCGTGTTTTGGCTGGGTTTTCTGCTTTAAATGAGTTTATTTCAGTCGTGTCAAAGTGAAGGTCTCTTTCCCTCAGGACATGATCAGTGGCGTTGCCGTCAAGTCACAGTGTTTAGGGCAACAGATGGCCTTTAATGACGCTATATAAAAAAAAAACTTCCCCCTTCTTTCCCCATCTTGGTTTTGTGAAGACAGAGCATCTGTGTCTCGGGGCGGGGGTGGGTCTGCATACTCTGTGGCCAGCAGGCAGCAGACACCTGTTGGTGGAGCCCGCAGCTCTGTGTCCCAACACCTCTGTGCCACCTGCATAGGGGCAGAGGGTGGGTTTTCCGTGAGGCCCCTGGGAGCCAAAGCCACCCTTGATCACTTCCTGCTGATGAACTGGGCTGTGTTGGGGTGCAGCGCTCTCGGCAGTGAACGTTCTGGGAATTGAGTTGGGGTCCTTGTTGCTGGGAATTCTCAGACCTGGACAATATTAAAGAGGAGACCACTTGATTTTTAGTTTGACCCCTGGAGAACTGAAAAGCTGGCAATCTGTTTTCTGTCCCTTCCCGCTCCCAGCCCTCCCCTCACTCCCCGTCTGGCTTCTGTGTGGAGGGGCGTGTGACGGGCTGTCCTGCTGTGGCTGCAGGTGTGCAGACGCCCCCGCCGCTGTCTCCCGCTCCCTGCTGGGCCGCTTTGGTGTGCGTGTTGCCTGGCAGAGGCATCTCAGGCCCACAGGAGGATAAAGAGAAGCCAGAGAACGCATCATTCCAAAAACTGGCCAAGTTAAAACATGATGTCTGGCTGGGCATGCTGGCTCACGCCTGTTATCCCCGCGCTTTGGGAGGCCGAGACAGGCAGATCACCTGAGGTCAGGAATTTGAGACCAGCCTGGCCAACAGGGTGCAGTCTTGTCTGTACTAAAAAAACACACACACATAAAAATTAGCAGGTATGGTGGCGGGCACCTGTAATTCCAGTTATTTGGGAGGCTGAGGCAGGAGAATTTCTTGAACCTGGGAGGCGGAGGTTGCAGTGATCCAAGATCGCGCCACTGCACTCCAGCCTGGGCGACAGAGTGAGACTCCAGCTCAAAAAAATAAAATAAAATATGATGTCCAAACTCACACCTGTGCAGCTCACGGCTCTGTGGGGCTCACACCTGTGCGGCTCATGGCTCTGGAGGGCTCACACCTGGCTACAGCACCCACAGGTAGGGCCTTCTAATGCTCCTTATGTGCAAACTGTCTTGGTCCTCATTAACACTAGAAGAAAAAGCAACAACTGAAATGTGGAATATGTAAGCCCACAGTGTCAACAATTTTTAGGTCAGAATCGAGCCAAGGCCAGGGAGCTATAGTATAGCCAGGCTGTATGATTGCAGGTGCCGTGGAAACCCAGTAACAGAGATGCCGCCATGAAGAGCTGCCTGGGATATTACAGAAGCCTTAGGCCAGTCAATGTGACCACTTAGATCAGATGGACAAAACCCTTGAAAAAGGGTGCAGGGGCCGTGCCGTGCACAGTGACTTCTTTTCTCAAGGAAAGCCAGGATTCGGGACCCGCGTCAGAGCTGAGCCCCACGTCTCTCTTTACACCCAGACCTGCTCACCTTTTGTGGGATTCAGGCCCAAGTGTGCGGCATCGTGCAGTGGAGACTCCGACCCTCATGGGCCAGGGCAGGAGGCCTCCCGCGTCCAGGGCCCGTGCCTCCCACGTGTGTGCTGCCGCCCCAGGCCTCATAGGGTCGGAAGGAAGGTGCCAGGGGCTCAACAGGTTTGCGCTTTAATGTCTGCTGTTTTCCCACAGGCCCAGGACTGTCTGCAAAGCTCTTTACGCTGAGCGTGCTTCACCCCCGAGCGTCCCAGAGAGTCCGCAGCCCATGGGAGGTGTGGGTCATGGGCAGCACTGAAAGGCCAATGTGGAGCGGTGCTGCCGGCACCCGGGAAGAGCTGACTTTGAAGTCCACAGGCTGCTGCCTGGCATCAGAGCCGCTGGTGAAATCACAGTAAACGTAATGGAATCAGTATCGGCATGCAGCCCTGTGAGGCCAGGATCAGGCGGATGTGCCACCATTTCTGTGTGGAGGGGGCGACAGGCCTGCCCTGGTCCTAGGCAGCCACACTCCAGAACCAGAGCGATTATCCTAATTGCTTTATTGCATCAGTGTGGGGGCAGCTCATAGGAAAAGGGGCTTCTTTCAGGCCCATCGCCTTCAGGGAGACATGGAGCACCTGGAAGGGACAGACCTCTGACTCCAGCACGGAGGCATCGTGGGAATTTTTAGTAAATGATGTCTATGGCATCCCGACCTCTGGCCCCAGCTGCAGCCCCCTGTGAGGCTGAGGCCCAGACCAGAGTCCTCGAAAGCGCTTTGTGCCTCTGACCTCCAGCGTCTGTGGGCAGAGCTGGGACAGGAGCCGGGGTGCTCCTCGCAGCTGAAGCGCATCAGCCTCCAGGGCGAGCGTGTCTCCGATCCCCGCGCAGCCCCCGGAACGATCACTCAGGACATGCTCTCCTGTAATCTTCAAAGGATCTCCTGGGTTGGGGGTGCAAAATAAAACTATGCTAAAAAGAGCACTAGTAATTCCTCTTTCCAACCGCACAGTCCAGCTCAGGTGATCTCCCAGTGAGAGAACCAGCCGCCGTGCTTACCATGCACACGCCTTTCTGGGTTCACGCCGAAAGTTTCTATTGAAGTGCACGTTGTTTGCCAGAAAACAAAAATAAAAATACAGTAAGTCCAAAATGTCTTCTGTCTGATTTCTAGTTAAAACCGTGATCACAGCAAAAGGAATTCACGTGGTACAGTGACTAGAGCAGCAACTTCCGGAAGACAAACTGATCCTGTCAGAGAGACAGGCGGCTGAGAGTCTACAGCAGACCTTGTGCTTCGGAGATGCCACGCCGTGGCGAGAACTGCCCTCCTCTTAATCCCCTCCCCTGGCTAAGCTGCTAAGGCGTGGTGATTCTTGGGGTCTTCCTGGTGTCTGGTGACCTGAAAGCTTGTGCCCCAAGTCTTGGCACCTGCATGGCCTGGCTGCCACCCCTTGGCTCTGCCCCCGCCTGGGCTGCTCTGGGCCCCAGCTGCCACCCCTTGGCTCTGCCCCCACCTGGGCTGCTCTGGGCCCCAGCTGCCACCCCTTGGCTCTGCCCCTGCCTAGGCTGCTCTGGGCCCCAGCTGCCACCTCTTGGCTCTGCCCCCACCTGGGTTGCTCTGGGCCCCAGCAGCCAAGGCCTCAAGGGCACCCAGAGCCAGGGGAAGGAGCACTTCCGGTGTTTTCAGACAGACAAACCTCTGTGAACAGGCCTTAGGTTCTGGAAGCCCAGGCTCTCCCGGCTGGCATTGGTCAGAAAGTCAGTGCCTCTGCCCACAGTTTGGGTCCTCTAGGGTCTGCGGCGGCCCGACTGTCAGCTTGGGACAGCCTTTTCCAGGTGCTTGGGGAGCAAATGGCTGCCCTCAAACTCATGGGAATTCACCTCCAGGCGGCAAGCGAGCCCGGGGCGTTTGTCCAGGCCCAGGTCCCTTGGTCTGCAAGTTGGAGCCCAGTCATTGTCAATGAGCCAGTCAGCTGCGTGTCTGAGGGCAGAGCTTTGTCCTCAGTGTGAAGCCACGGGGGCCCTGGGTCCCCTTCGTCAGGAGCCACGGAGACGCTGACCCACCACACTTCGATGCTCAGACCACTGTTCTGAGGCGTGAAGTGGCCCAGAGGTGAGGCCCCTCCTCCAGAGGATGCCCGCCACGCAAAGGATGCCTGCCACGCAGAGGATGCCTGCCACGCAGAGGATGCCTGCCACGCAGAGGATGCCTGCCATGCAGAGGATGCCTGCCACGCAGAGGATGCCTGCCACGCAGAGGACACCTGCCATGCACACAGCTCCTAGTGCAGCTGTGCCACAAGTCTGCATGCTGAACTGAAGCACTCGGGGGCACAGCCCACCTCCCATGCCAGTTCTCTCTTGCATGAGGGCAAGAAAGTGCGGATACCATCCCAGGAAAATGGGAGAGCCACGGAACCAGGCGGACCCCAGGCACCACCCCTGCCACGCCTGGGCCACCCTCAGATATGGAGACGAGAGGGCCTTGATAGACCCCACAGTGCCTGTGCCCACGGAGCCTGCCGGTGGTCTCCTCACCCTGAGACACGGATTCCACCCACCCCCAGCTCTCAGAGCACTCGGGGAGAAGCAGTGGCTGCTGCAACAAGTCTCAGACCCCTGCAGCTGCTCACAGGGGCACCAGGCTCTGACCCGGCTCCAGGGCGAACCTTTCCCCTTTGAGTTTTCTCCTGCAGAGGGAGGACCTGTCGCGAGTAATTCCCTGTGTTTACAGGTGGGGAGGAAGGGCCACTGATATGGGCGAGGGGACCCTAATGCCAGGAGGGTGGAGGAGGTTGTGGCTTGGAGGGAGGCCTGGTGGCGCTGCCTCCTTTAACACCACGTTAGCCGGTGCTTTCAGGGACTGTGGGGGCTTGGGTCTGTCCTGAGCCACTGTGCAGGGGGCTATCACTGCAGGGTGGATGGCAGGCCTCTGGGGGCCAAGTGAGAGAAACGGGGTATCCACAGAGTGTCTCCTTCTGCCGCATAAGACCGTCAGATGCTTCGAGTTTCCAGATGGCAGATTTGGGGAAGTGTGTCCCAGGACACACAGGCATCAGGAGAGGAGCTGCTGCAGCCGCACGCTGCGAGGCTGGAACATCGCCGACGGGCCTGGAAAGTTCCGGCACTCCGAGCAGAGCGGGAGCGTAGCACGGGCAGTGGGTCCCTGGCTCCCTTTGGGTCTGGTGCGTTTATCGGCCTGTCTGTGCCTTTTTTTTTTTTTTTTTTTTAAGAATTAATTTTGGGCTGAAAAGCCTCAAAGAAAGCTTTGTTCCTTTGACACTTGCTCTGGAAGAAAAAAAAAATCCGTGGAAAATCTGACATCTGCAATGTAGAGATAAATCAATAGATGGGAGGAATATAATTATCTTCCACTCCTGAAAGAATTTTTCAGATTTTTAAGTGTCTCATATCAGCTTAGAATTTGAATGACATTTTAATTATTTTGTTTTTTTCTTCTTTTCCTGGTTTGAATCTCCATAGAGTTCCACTCTCGGATTCTGCAGGGAGCAGAGCTGGTGCTCATGTGTGGGAGCGGGGGCGGTGGCTGTGCCCCTGCCCGGTGGAGCTGTGCATTTCATCAGAAGCAGTGGATGCCGTGGGCATGGGCAGTGCCTTGAGGAGTGGGGCCTGCTCCACCTGGTCAGCTGGACGCCCCCGGTTGTTTTCATGCATGTTTGCAGGACAGGAGCCCAAGCCGGAAACAGTCTCTGGTGTTTTTGTGATTTGAGCAAACCCAGCTTCCAGAAGACCTGACTCGGTTTTTAAGGCAGTTCACCCTTCAGGTCTTTAAACAGTAACGCTCCTGGGTGTTTGGTGCCCTCCCTGCCGCTGGGGGCGCAGGGCGTGTGAGGGCGGGGCCGTGCAGCGAGACCCTAGAGGCAGTGATGCCGGACCCAGACGTGGCCCCGCCAGACGTAGCCTTCACAGTGTGCGGGGTGGCTGAGCCTGAGAACTCCTCCGAGGCGCATCTGTGGACCGCGTAGCCTGCGTGTGGGTGGTGTCCCATCTGGCTCACACGCGGAGCAGGTGCCTGTTGCTTGGTATTCCTGTAGGGCCAGGCTGGGCTCTTGGTCCCACTCCCCTGCCGTTTCTCATTCATGTCCCTCTCAGCCACGTGCCGTCCTTCAGGGCACAGTGCAGCCTCTCCTGGCTCTCCCACTCCCCCGCCAGTCCCGCGGGCCCCATGTTCCAAACTCGTTGGAATTGGACACACCCCTCCCCTGCCCAGGTCGTCCTGCACAGACAGCAGCAGAGCCTGCTGCCTTCTCGGTCACATGGAGCCAGAGAACCCGGCGGCTCCCGTGCTGCCTGGCCCTGGCTTGGAGCCCACAGCCACCCTGAAGGCCCTCCCGTGTGTGGTCGGTTTTGTGTCAGCCTGGCTGGGCTGGGGTCTGGTCCATCACCAAATGCTGGCCTCCGTGCTGCTGGGAGGTATTAATGTTTTGCAGACGTGGCTCCAGCCCGTGATGGGCTGACCTGGGGAGGAGGAGTCTACTGGGAGCCTGAGGCTGACCCGACCGGGCAGGAGACCGAGGCTGGAGCTGGGGCTCCCCGGAGAGGAGGAAATTCCACCCCAACGGCAGCTCCAGCCCCTGCCCTGGAGGTCCTGATGGCCTCCACAGGCCTCAGGCTGCACCCCCCACCATCTGGAGGCCAGTCTCCCACAATGGGACCACGACTGCTGCCGTGGTGGAAGGGACCCTGCATTCCAGGGCCTCCTGCTGTGGCCTCCTCAGCCCTGCTGTGCCTCATGCTCCTGCCTGAGGAGTACACCCTCACCCTCCTCTTCTTCCCTCATGGCCATGCCCACCCTGCCCTGGGGCTCCCCGCCCAGGCCAGCCCTGTCAGCTCTGTCCAGACACGAGTCAGCCTCCACTGTGAACAGATTGTGTTCCCCGAATTCCATTTCACATGGAAAGCCTGACCCCCGTGTCATGGTACCAGGAGCCAGGCCCGACACCCCAGCACGCCCACGGAGGGAGCACTGCCTGATGGGAGGCGGCCGTCACGAAAATGTCCCCAGAGAGACCCTCACCCTCTTCCCACCATATGGGCAACCGTGAGACAGCACCACCTGCAGCCCAACGCAGCTGCCCCAGAGCCCACCATGCTACACCGACCGTAGCCGTCGGCTCTGAACCTGCGGCATGGATTCCTGTCCTTGATGTGCCGCCGTGTCTGCCACGCCTGGTGGCTGTCCTGCCTCTCTGCACCTTGTCGCACCTGCGCCTGCAGCACACGGCCTCTGGGGTAGAGCGGGACCCGGCACCTCACAGGCACTCAGTGCTTATGTGCCAGGTGGACAGTCGGGTGGACAGGGGACGGGTGGGCGGACGGGCCGGTGGACAGGGGACGGGTGGGCGGACGGGCCAGTGGACAGGGGACGGGTGGGCAGACGGGCCGGTGGACAGGTGGATGGAGCCCAGGGGATTTGGCCGGGAGTGGTTGTAGCAGCAGAAACTCCCGTCATGGAGGAGGGCTCACTTCCGCGTCTGTGCAGTCTCACCTTGGACGCAGCCAGTGTGTGAGAGACGCTGGATGTGAATCTGTGTCTCAGTGGTGATTTTAGGGCAGGCGGGAGGAGGGGTCAGTTGTTTCTGACTTGTGAAGGAATCATCTGAAGCCGTGAGTGTCCCAGGGACAGCGGATGGGTGTGGGAGCCGACCCCTCTCTGGATGCTTCACTGTGGCCCAGGCACTGCAGAACCCCCACCCCCACAGCCTCCCTGCCCAAGTCCCACCTTCCCCAGTGCCGACGGCTCCCTCTGCAGGCCCCTGGAAGCCTCTCCCGTGCCCCAGGCATCCTCACAGCAGCGAGTTGCAGTGTGTGGGAGACACACGGGGCCTGCGCCTGGGCTCCCTTTGTGCCGCAGGGGGCGTGGCTGAGACGCGTGTGCACTGGGCGCTCCCTCCTGACTTTGGGCTCATCTTGGAGGCTCTGAGAAGCTTCCCCCTGACACTGTCCGTGGGGTCTGTGCAGTGCGTGGTGCATTTGTCCTCTTTAAAGACACGCAAATTCTGTAGCATGATGATGCGTGGAGCTCTGAGAATGAATGTTGGGGAAGGCGCACCAGGCGCTGACTATAAAAAGGAAGCCGCCGTTGCTCACGCCTGCGGTGTGCACTTAAGTCCTGTTCATCAAAGCAGCCCTGAATCTGCCCTCCCCAAATTCCCCCTTCCCGAGTGTTTCATACGTAAGGTCCCCTCCCTCACCGCACCTGCAGCCCAGATCCACGGCCTTCGTGGACGGTTCGTCTTCCCGGGAAGCTGTTTCTATTGGGGCTGCCGCGTCCCCAGCCCCCGTGACTGACTCTCCCTCTGCTGTCTTCCTTGCAGGGCCTGATCAAGATCCGGGGGGACCGGTGCTGGCGAGACCTCACCTGCATGGACTTCCACTACGAGGTGAGCGTGCTGTGCAGGGTGAGGGCAGAGCACCCGGCCTCACGCCGTCCCATTCCCACTCTTAGTGGGGCTCAGTCCTACACACCCTTGTGAGCTGTCGTGTCACAGGGTCACCCCCAGTTGATTCAGGACACCCTCTCCTTCTTTTCTCCGGGTGAGGTGGTCACACGGGGGCTTGCAGGCGCCCCTCACTTGCTGGGGCCGCGGGGACAGGGTCCGTGGCCCTCCATGGTCTCGAGTGCAGCTGGTTTGCTCTGGTTCCTGCACCGGCACCCTCTGCTGCTGTCGTCTGTCCTGCCCAGGCCTCCAGGCCAGCCCCTCCTTCCTGGAGTCCACAGCTCCCCACCGTCCCGACAAGTGCCTCTTGGGGGCTTCCTGGCTGTGTGCCCAGCCCCTGCTACGCAGAGCTGTGGCTCCATCATTACCTGGACACGGGCATGTGTGTCCCACAGGGCAGGTGTGAACCACAGCATAGTTCCACTGTGCTTGGCCCCCAGGCCTAGGCTGAGTCCCTTTAGATACCCCAGTTCCTGCCAACTGTTCACGAGTTCATGTAGGGGCTGCGAGTGGTCTGGGTCCTGGAGCTCACGAGTTCATGTAGGGGCTGCGAGTGGTCTGGGGCCTAAAGTTCACGAGTTCATGTAGGGGCTGCGAGTGGTCTGGGGCCTGAAGCTTGGACAGTCATTTGTTCTCAGTCCATGTGGGAGCCTCCAGGTAGCACCATCCCCACCCTGGGCTTATATGGTCATGGCCACAGTGCACCTAGAGCATCTCAGGCCTGGACACCCCTTCCTGCATTCGGCCCATCACTCACACCTGCACATGGAAGCCATCATCGTCTGCGTGCCACCGACAGCCAGTGGCAGCTGTCTCATTGCCTTTGCATTTTCTGCCAGGGTTGCTCTGGCACCCACCGTCTCCAAGCGTGGAGCTGGTGCCGTTCTCACGTGGCGCCTCTGCTGCGATTCCAGGTCTTGGTCCACGTGCCGGCCTGGGACAGGCATTTGCACCTGCATTTAGTGGCTGTGTCCTGACTTTATTCTTCAGGCTCTTGAGATCTCCCCGTACCCCATCAAATGCCCTGCCTTGCTGAGGACCTGTGAGCTCCTTTCTTTGTCTGAGACCAGGTTCAGCTGACGGTCGGTGAGATACCAGAAAGTGAATGCTCTCAGCTCTGTGGCTGGGTGGTCCCAACACAGCCGTGACAGGCAGCAGCCGCAGAGCACACGTGCGTGAGAGGCTTTCGCCAACAAAGCTGTGTACACCGCAGCCCACGCCGGCCACCCTGCCCTTGAGTAGGTCCAGCGCCCTCAGCCCAGGTCAGGAAAGCTGAGGGGACCCGTGTGTCCAGATGCCCTGCAGGACAGGTCAGAAAAGTTGGGGGGGGACCCTGTGTCTCCCCCATCACCCTCAGGACAGGTCAGGAACGCTGGGGCAGGGGGCCATGTCTCCAGATGCACTCAGCCCAGGTCACGAAAGCTGGGGAGCCCCTTGTCTCCAGATGCCCTCAGGACAGGTCAGCAGAGCTGAGGGGCCCCATGTAAGGTGCCCTCAGGATGGGTCGGAAAAGTGTGGGGAGGTCCCATGTCTCCAGACGCCCTCAGGACAAGTCAGGAAAGCTGGGTGGGCCCCTTGGCTCCAGGCCAGAAGCTCCACAGCGCATCTCACGGAGCCCGCTGGCTCAGCACAGGTGGGGACAGCAGTGGTGCACTGGGCTCAGGTCCACAAAGGCTGGGTGCTGGTGAGGACCATCCCATGCAGGTTTCCATTGGCAAGAGACACTGAGGTGCCCACCCGTGTCCCCACAAACACTCTGATGTCTTCTCTACAGAGTGGCTGCATTTTAAAGCTGGTGTCAGGCATCCTGGGCTGTGTCTCTTCAGTGAATGTGGCTGCTCTGGGCCCGGGAGTGTCTCAGGATCCCCAGGACTCACCTGGCCAGGACCACCAGGGTGTGGTGTTTCTGAGGGGCGGGTCACGCCACAGCTGCGCTCCGGCGAGGACGCGGGTCGCAACTCTTGGGGAGGCTGGCCGGGGGGCCCCACAGCTGCCTGTCAGCACTGCCTTCCCCTGTGTCCATGCGGCCAGCTGGGATGCGGTGGGTCCCTTCCCGCCCCCGTGAGCACCCAGTTCTTCCTGGGCCCCAGAGCCCAGGACTGCCCCTCACCGGAGCTCTCTGCTGTGTTGTGTGTGAGGAGTGCTCTGTGTCCGCCGCCCACTCCACCAGTCCAGACATGGCCCGAGACGGTGGACAGAGTGGGCCCAGCCTGGAGCACAGAGGCAGGGGCAGCCCGGGCCTGAGGGGATGGCCCTGGATGTCGCGAGGCACCCTCAGTGTCACTGCCACCCAGAGGGCTGGCCGCAGCGATGTCCGGGCCACAGACAGGGCCTGCAGGCGGGGCCCACACCCACTCTCCCTGTAGCTTGCAGCGTGGCTTTATCTGGGGCCGCCTTGTGAGTCGTTAAGATGAAGTCAGCGTGGACTGTGCTGAGCCCCAATCCAACGACTGTGTCCTTAGAAGAGGCCCAGACACATGGGGGGTCCTGTACCCACGTGGCTGAGCTTCCGGAAGGTGGAGCCTCCTGGGAGGTTGGATTGTGGCTGGGGCCACTCCCCTCTCCGGACACTGAGGCTGCAGTGCAGGGTGTGCGAGGTCAGGGCCCTTTTCATCCATATCCCAGGACAGGCTGAGCCTTGGCTCACAGAGAGCCTTGAGCCTGATGTCCTGATGGTCACACAGGGTGCAGGGCCAAGCCGGGCAGCTTGAGGCTCTGGTGGCAGCTGCTGTCCCAGCGGGTGGGGCCGCCCCCCCCGCCCCGCCCAGCTGCGGAGACTGTCCTCGGGGAATCGCGTTTCAAATCCCACCGTGACCTGAACAGGCATGGGGGAGCCCCGCTGAGCTGGGACAGGGCCCAGGAAGCCCTTTTCTTGCATCCCAGGGGCCCCTTGGGGCTCCAGGAGGGAGTACCTGGAGTAGCCAGTGTTCAGAGCAGTGCGGTGCTGTGCCCGCAGCGGGTGGACCACCGTGACAGGGCTCTTTGCGGTTCACTGTGTCCCCTGGGGCAGGGATGGCCCACGTACCAGCCTCAGGGGCCTGGACTCCACTCGACAGACGGAGCACTGGCCATGCCCAGTCCAAGGCCAGGTACAGGGGGCAGTGTGTGGGGAGAGCGAGGACATCACGTCTGGGGACAGCTACGTGGAGGCCCCAGGAGAGGGATGCACAGGTGGGCAGCGGCCATGAGGCAGAGGAGCTCTCAGCTGGGATGGGAGCCGCAGCCCCCTCTCACCTCAGACTTGTCTCTCAGACATGGACACTCCCTCCCGTGTGTCTTGATGACGAGGCACTGGTGAAGGTTTCAGGAAGTCAGGGTGTCATCTGCGAGCCCAGGGCCCTGCATGAGTCCTGTCTCCGAGGAGGACCTGATTCCAGAAGGTGGCAGCCCTGCCTGCATCCCCCAAGCTGCGCCGTCTGTCCCACAGCATCGTGGGTGGGGACCACAGGCCCTTTTGCTGTCTTTCCGCTTCTTGCTGGTCAGATAAGGAGTCGGGGGTGCCCCTTTCTAGGAGAGTTGCCCCTGTGCTGTGGGGGCCGCTGAGCCCCTTCCGGAGCCTGGAAACCTCCGGAAGTTTCAGCAGCACAGAGCGAAAGGCACATGCACCCCGGGGACACCTCCCTCGGGACTCCTCCTCCGGGCTCGGGAGCTCCGCGTGTGCGGACTTCTCTCCCCAGAAGGAACTGCTCAGCCATGGCTGTCCGCAGCCTCACACCCCAGACTCGCCGCTTTTTTCATCTGCTGGTAACGAAAGGCAGTTGCCAGCAAATTCAGTCGGTTAAGTCAGAAGCAGCGGGGGAGGCGTCCCCAAGTTCCAAGAGAAGAGGCCAGTTCCCCGGAGGGTGAAAGGCGACAGGGCAGCTCTGCCTGAAACTCCCGACAAGCCTGTGGCCCTTTACGTGTGGTGTTCCCAGATCTCCGTAGACTCCACCAGGATGCCCTGCAGCTCACTCAGCTCCGACGCCCTCTACCCAGAGTGAGTGCAGACCCCGCAGGCCAAGGGCTCGGTCCCACGAGACAGTGGGGATGCATTGATGGCCGCTTGCTCTCAGCCAGCAGAGGGACCAGAGCCATGTCCTCAGCCCTGTCCCAAGGAACCCCAGGATCCCAGGGCCAGCACAGGACAAGGGTTGGTGACCAGGGACGGGCGCCATCCGGAATGCGGCGGGCTGTGGGGAGGGTTGCTGCGGTCCCCACATCAGAGTGGTCTCCTGACGACACGGATGCAATAGCAGGTTGTGAATGTGGGGGTCATGCAGCTGCTTTTAGCAGCAGGGATGGCACTGGCTGCTGAAATGGAAAATCCAGGCCTGTCCTCTGTCTGTACTTGGGTTTTAGGAAGTCAGCTGTCATCGAGAAGGATGGGGTGAGGACTCCCACGAATGGGTTTTGATGCAGAGAAGACTCACTGGATCTGGAGTACATGGACCCCGAACATTGCAAACAAGTCTCTGTTGCTTTTTAGGGGAGTTGAACGTAACTCTGTTGCTAGAGGGCTGCGGGAAATCTAGCACCATCATTCAGTCCCACGGTGCTCCTTCCACGCCCCTTCCAGAGCTGCTTCCCAGACACGGCACAGGGCAGCCCCTGCCAGGGCCTGGGCGGGCAGGGACCCACGGCCACTTCACTTGCTGCCAGCAGGAGTACCCCACTGAGCTCTACCCCCTGCACCCCAAGGCTTGGCCCGAGGTCAGGCCTGTGAGTTTGGGCCGACGTCGTGGAGAACTACAATTCTGTCTGCTAAAGGACGCTCTCAGGGCTACAGACAGGTCCCGTGATGGGCACGGAGCCTCTCAGGGTCGGCTCACGAACGGGGACCAGGCCACGCACCACAGACCCTCAGGGAGTTGCCTGGGCAGGGCGGGGGTCCCTGGGATCTGCCTGGGGCCACCTGACACTCCTGGAGCCAGGGTCTCCCAGCCTGCAGTTTGGGGGTGCGTCTCTGGCTCCCACACATGCGGGCGGAGTTTTAGACCAGTGGTTAGAGAGATCCGGAAGCACTGCCCCTGCCCGTGGTCACTCTCTGCACCCTGACTCCAGGCCCAGGCCACGGCCATGCCTTCCAGGGTGTCTGCGACACCCTGCTTACCCCGAGGTGCCCACGGAGACCAGAGGCCATTCGTGCTAGGAGTGTGCACTCTCTGCGTGGGGCGGGCCACACAGAGCAGCCCTCGCTGGACTGGGCTTCCAGAGTTCTGCGGGGCCTCCAGGTGTGGGTGGGAGTGACTGAGGGGGTGCAGAGCTGCTGTGGGTGCCCCCGGGGACAGGGCCCTGCTGCCCAGAGCAGCTTTGCAGAGAGAAGCCTCGCTCATGCCCCCCTGCCCGCCCAGCTCCGCCACAGGTACCAAGGCTGCGTGTGTGCCAACACTCCCGGCAGGAGCTGCAGGAACCCGTGTTGACGTGCTCAGCCTGGCCTGGCCAGCTTCCACGCAGTGTATTTTGTGGCTGGTGCGTCCCCGTGTCAGGCAGGTGTCCCTTTCCAGCTTGTCCCCTCAAGGCACACACACAGCACAGCGCCTGGGGCTGCCCCTGGCTGACTCCCAACAGGGAAGCTCAGCACAGCCTTTTGTCCTCGTGTGTCCCAGGACCCACCCGGCCAGAATTTGGGCCAGGAGATCCTGTAATGCCTTTAACTACGACTAGGGGCCGTGGGCTGCCAGCCCCCTCAGGCTGTGACTGGAGGTGAGTCACCAGGCGCCCTCAGATATGGTGGCCTGCTAATGTGGGAATAATCTATATCCAGGTTGGCGTTACCCTTAAGGACGGTAAATGTCATCGTTAGGGGAACCGCGCCTAAATCCCATCCAGCGTGCTGGGGGCTGACGCTTCTCGCCTTGTCTCCTGGCTGTTTTATTGGTTTTTGTAAGAAGATAATGTTTTCTGTGTGTGCTGGGGGCTGGGGAGGAGGGGCAGTGCTGGCCTGTAGAATGTCAGGGGCCTCGGGTGGGAGGGGCCTGGCCTGGCAGGTGGCCCACTGCAGGGTGGTTTTGGCAGGGCCCGGCTGACAGCCCCAGGCCCATGCCCTGGCATCACCCGGCAGAGTAGCCCACCAGGCCAGTACAGGCCTGAGGAGACACCGGCCTTCCCTGGACCTGGATTTCCCGCTTCTCCTGGGGTCCTCTTGCCAGGGACAGCCGCGGCTTGGGGAGGCAGGGGTGCCACCTCAAGGTCAGCAGTGTTCACGGCTCTTCTACCCACGCAGCCGAGGACGGCAGCGCCTGCATCTGAGCCCTCTTCTTACGCAGCCCTGTGCTGCCTACCCTCCACGCGCCCCTTACTGGCTGGTGTGATCCCGAGCAAGTTCTGTCTTTCCAACTTTAAACGGATCACCCACTACCCTAAGGCGGTGGTGAGAATCCAATGTTGTAACATGCACTGAAACGGAGGTTCTGTAAAGGCTCCAAAGGGATGGGGATTTTCCAGATCTCTTTCTGTTATTGGTTTCTAATTTAATTCCTTTGTTGTCAGAATGTATTTGATCTGCCCTGAGTCTTAAAATTTAGTCAGAGTTGTTCTGTAGCCCAGAATATGGTTTGTTGTAGTGAAAGTTCCATTTGAGCTAAAAACGAACAGTGTTCTGCCAGGGCTCATGAGATCACACTGGCCAGCAGTGTTTTCAACTCTCCTGTATTTCCTCATTTTCTGCCTGTTTTATCAATTATTGAGATGAGGGAGATGGAGATCTCCAACTCTCATTATGGATTTGTCTATGTCTGCTTGCACTTCTATCCATTTTGCGTCATGTCTGCTGAAGCTCTGTTATCAGGCGCATACATATTTGAGAGTCTTCTGACCTGATGAACGTTGTGAAATGGCCTCCTAACTCCTCCTCATATTCTTTGCTCTGAATTGTGCCTTGTCTAGTGTGGAGGTGGTCAGCCCAGCCTTCTCGTCGCTCGTGTTTATATGCTACGTTTTTCCACCCTTTACCTTTCAGCCTGTGTGTGTCTTCGTATTTGAAGCAGATATCTTAGAGCCAGAGTATGCTTGGGTCTTATTTTTCAATCCAGTCTGACAAATCCTGCCCTTTATCTGGGTGTTTGGGCCGTTGGCATCAAATGCAGTCTTTCCTGGGGAAGGTTTTAGCTGTTGTCTTGTGATTTGTTTTCTGTTTCTTCCATGTGTTCTCTATTTTATACCTTCCTCTGGATTAATTGAATATTTTTGTGACTTCTTTTTATTTTCTTTCTTGGCTGTAACTTTTTTGTCTTATTTGTGTGGTGGTTTTAGGGTTTATAGTACATACCTTTAATCCATAACAGCTCACCTTCAAGTTATACTAAGTCTATTTCATAAATGCTGAAAGAATTGTACAACAATATTCTACCAACAGTATTTTCCCCTCCTGGTCTTTTGCTATGATTGCCAAACAGTTCGATTAAACAGTCAGTTATCTTTCAGAGACGTTTCATTCAATTGGAAGAAGAGCCTCATTGCGTATCCATATACTTACCATTTCCAGAGCTCTTCTTTCCGTCTGTGATCATTCTCCCTCCACCTAATGTCACCATTTCCAGAGCTCTTCACTGCTGCGTGGAGACACAGGTTTCCATCTGTGATCATTCTCCTTCCACCTAACAGACTTGACACTTCTTCTAGCATAGGTGTGCTGGTGACAAGTTCTTTCAGCTTGTCAATGTCTAACAAAGTCTTTATTTCACCTTCATTTTTGAAAGAGATTGTTGTTGGGTATAGAATTCTAGGTTGACAGGTTTAGTACTTTAAAGATTGTACTCTACTCTCGTCTCATTTGCATTATTTCCTATGACAACTTCTTATCTACATACTCTGTAACATCTTTCTCTATTTGCATGTAAGATTTTTTATCCCAAGTTTTGAGCAATATTCGATTATGATGTGTAGTTTGTAACACTACTCTAAGGGATACGCCTCAAATACGAAGACACACACAGGCTGAAAGATAAGGGGTGGGAAAACATACCACACAAACACAAGTGGCAAGAAGGCTGGACTGGCCACCTTCACACCAGACAAAGCAGAATTCAGAGCAAATAATGTGATCAGGAGTAAAGAGGCTATTTCACAACGTTCATCAGGAGGTCAGAAGACTCTCAAACATCTATGCACCTGGTAATAGAGCTTCAAAAGACATGAAGCAAAAATGGATAGAACTGCAAGCAGACGTAGACACATTCATAAAGTTGGAGATTTCAATAACAGATAAAGCAGCTAGATACAAAATAAGGATATAGAAGAGCTGAAAAACACTACCAACCAACATGATCTAATTAACATAGGCAGTTTGTGACAATTTGTCAATCAAACGACAATCAAAGTGATCAATAGTGTCATACTGTCATGTAGTAAAATGTGACCATTTGGTTATTTGGTGTCATTTTCCTCATGTTTTTTGTGCTTGGAGTTTGTCGAGTTGCTTGAATCTATAGGTTTATCATTGTCATTACATTCAGAAAACATTTGGCCAGTGTTTGTTCAAATATTGTTTCTGTACCTCTCCAGGATGTGAGGAGGCTTACACAGGTGTGAGTGCTGAGCCCTGTCTGGGGTGGAGGGCGTGCGAGTCAGCACTAAGTATCTGTTACCCAAAGACTCAGAAAAACTTTTACTTTGGTTTCTCTAAAATGGGCTTTTCCCACTAACATCAGAGTTCCACACTGTTTGGCTTCTGGATTCAGGCTGTTTCAGAGATCTGCTATTGCCCAACACACCCCAAGCCTCAGTGGCTTAGAGCAGCAACATCTTTCCCCTGGTCCTATGATGGACTCCTCTGGGCGGCTTCTCTCTCTCCTGGCCCTGTGATGGACTCCGCTGGGCGGCTCCTCTCTCTCCTGGTCCCGCGATGGACTCCGCTGGGCGGCTCCTCTCTCTCCTGGTCCCGCGATGGACTCTGCTGGGCGGCTCCTCTCTCTCCTGGTCCCGCGATGGGCTCCGCTGGGCGGCTCCTCTCTCTCCTGGTCCTGCGATGGGCTCCACTGGGCGGCTCCTCTCTCTCTTGGTCCTGTGATGGACTCCGCTGGGCGGCTTCTCTCTCCCCTGGTCCCGTGATGGACTCCGCTGGGCGGCTCTTCTGCTGCACGTGGTGTCAGGTGGGGTCATTCACGAGCCAGGCCGAGAGGTCCAGGAAGGCGTCACTTGTTCTGGAACTTGGTGTGTCTCCTGGTGGCCTTGCCACGTGGCCACCATGAGCTTCCTCACAGCCTGGTGGCCTCAGAGTAGAGGGATCTTTCATGGGGCTGGATCTGCCTCTTCAAGGACTGAGCTTGAGAGTTCAGAACATCACTCACTGCATTCTCTTGGCCAAAGCTGAGCCCCAAGGTCAGCTGGGGAGGCGAACTCCGCTCAGGAGGGGCCAAGGTCAGCTGGGGAGGCAAACCCCACTCAGGAGGGGCCAAGGTCAGCTGGGGAGGCGAACCCCACTCAGGAGGGGCCAAGGTCAGCTGGGGAGGTGAACCCCACTCAGGAGGGCAGCAGCCACCACAGCTCGGCCTGAGGCTCTTCTCGTTTTAACACAGCATTGGGTCCCGTCAGCCCCGTTTCTGTCACATTTGTCACCGTCTTTGTTACTCACTGTCGTTTTCCTGCATCTGCAGTTGCCGTGATGGGAAGGGGGGTTGCATGTCCACAAAGGCATCGCACTGTGCCCCTGCCATGGCCCCTTCCCAGGTGAGGTTTTCAGCCAGTGGCAGTCACCACTTTGGGACGCAGACATCCAAGGGCCACTTCCCACAGGGCCCTTTGTCATTGGCTTGTTCCTGGAACACACGGGACCTGCCTTCTTCATCCCAGGACCCTCACCTGAGAAGCATAAGCAGCCTCCTCTGCCTCCCACACGTCAGCAGCCGCAGCGTGCAGGAGGGAAGAAGAGGTTCACGTCCCCCACCCCAAAAGCCAGACTGAGAGCGGGGACTTGGGGTGTGGGCCTAGCCCTGGAGGCGCTTGTTCCCAGCACCCGGCCAAGCCTGCCGCCTCCTGCGCGGGGCTCGCCGCAGCCCCAAACACAGTGAGCAGCAGCCCACAAGGGAGGGGGCAGCCCAGGTGTTCCGGTTCTTCTCTGGCTTTTCACTGTGGGTACTGGGGGGTGGGTCCCAACAGACAACACTTGTTCTCCCCCAAGATCTGCTGCCTTCTAAGTCCCTAAACAGGTGTCATCCCCTTCACACGTTCCTCATGTTTTTCTTATTTAAAATTGTCTTTTAGGAGAAGTTTGCAGGCTGTTCCCTGAGGTCTGGGCCAGCAGCCCCACCATGCCCTGACCCACCATTCCCCTGGCCGCGGGCTGAGTGTCCCGGCCGCACGGGAGCTCCTGGCCTTGCCGTGCAGTGTGACACTGCCACACCCACCTCACGGCTCACAGCCGAGTTTCAGGTCATGTTTTCTCCCAGCCTCAGTGTAAACAAAAATAACTCTTTGCCCTGTAAGCAAATGAGCAGAGGCCTCAGGACCCTCCCCAGCCCATAGCTCTCGGGGTGCACTGGAGCCCTGTGCCCGGATACCCCCTCTTGGGTGTGCACGTGGCCGCCTCTCCTGCACATCCCACACCCCCACCCCAGAGCGAGTGCTGCCCAGCACAGCCCCTACGTGCGCTTTCTGCCACCCGAGGGCCCCGACCTCCACGCAGCCTCTCTGGACCCCGGGAGTCCCAAGACCTGGGTGCGGACTCTGAAGCGTCTGGGGGCTGCCTCCCTCTCTGCAGGGCTTGTTCATTGTTGTCCTTAGTGGGGTTTCTGTGGCTGTGCCGGACCCCATGGCTCCCGCGGGCTCTGCTAGCAAGGCCTTCAGCTCTGAGCAGCCTGTGAGCAGGCCCCTCTGCAAAGCCAGGCAGAGCATGCAGCATCGTCCATCACGGGCACTTTTCCCACCACCACCCTGGGCTCACCGACTCACATGGCCCTGGCAGTGCCACTCCGGGTCCCATCGTCGGGGGTTTCCAGGAACCAGCGTGTGGGGGCCTGGGCCCGGTTTGCCAGTTGGGCATTCTCACTCCACACAAGTCTGCACAACCGCTCTGATTTGATTGATGGATCGATTGACTGATACAAGGTCTTGTTCTGTCGCCTAGGCTGAGTGCCGTGGCACAGTCATGGCTCATAGCAGCCTCCACCTCCTGGGTTCTAGCGATCCTCCTGCCTCAGCCTCCTAGGTGGCTGGGGCTATGGGCATGCACCACCATGCCCAGCTAATTTTTTATTTTTATAGAAATGGGGTCTTGATATGTTGTCCAGGCTGGCCTCAAACTCTTGGGCTTAAGTGACCTGCCTGCCTTGGCCTCCCAAAGTGCTGGGATCACACAGGCCTGGCCTTGATAGTTTTCAGTTATGGTACAGAACAAGTTCCCGCTCTTCCTCCTGACAGGGCTGCTGAGTGGGACCCTAGGTGTGGGGACTCCTCTGTGCCTTGGCCTGGGAGGCTTCAAGGTCCCCACAGCCAGGTTTTGTGCTTAGAGCCTTGAGCTGGGCTCGGGGCCCAGACCCCCATTCCTGCTGGTCCCCAACCGGCACGTCCCCACCCACGTGCCCATCCCCAGGGAGAGGGCATCCTGAGCCTGAGGGGCTGCCTGTGGACCCCAGCACTTGGGGGTTGTGTGGGCAGCAGGCAGTGCGTTCTCTGACCGCCTGTGTTCTCGAGTTCGGTACGAACGATTTATAGGTGTTGTCTCTCCTTCAGTTAGGGTGTGTATTCTTGGCTTTTAGATGGTAAAGATTTTAAGACAAAAATAAACACTTTGCTTTTGCTTTAAAAACTCGCTTCCCCCTCATTGTCCCTTGGCTCTCAGGCTGGCAGGTGGGCTCCGCGTGTGCAGGGTCAGGCGAGCCGGGGGGATCTTGTGTGCAGTAGGGGCCGGGGTCAGGGGGCCAGGGACCCACATGCCTATCCCTAGCCCCACCCCCCGAGATCGGCCAGGAACCTCACGGCCCCTCCTATTCCTGCAGACCCAGCCGGTGCCCAACCCTGTGGCATACTACCTACACCACTCACCCTGGTGGTTCCACCGCTTCGAGACACTCAGCAACCACTTCATCGAGCTCCTGGTGCCCTTCTTCCTCTTCCTCGGCCGGCGGGCCTGCATCATCCATGGGGTACTGCAGATCCTGTTCCAGGTGAGCCCGCGCCACCCGTTCGGCCCCCGTGTCCACAGACGCTGGTCCATCGCCCTATTTCGGGCTGCCCTGCTGTCTGGGAGGCCCCTGGGGCATTACAGTCCCCCTTTCTTGGGGACAGCCTGCCCTCTCCAGCCTTTGTTGGTGTCAGGGCCTCACCAGCTCCTTCTCATCCCCTGCAGGACCCCACTGCGGCCCTGTCGCGGGCTGGAGGCTGAGGGTCTCCTTCCCAGGCGTCCTCCAAGGACTGGCTCCTCCCAAGTTGCGAGAGGCCCAGCCATGTCCTGGGCTTGGCAGTGGGACGGGGTCAGGCACACCAAGGCCCTGTGTGGACACCCCCACATTCCTGGGATCTCCTCCTACGATTCTTCCATTCTAGAGGTTTCCTCTCACGTGTTCGTGTCAGTCCACCAGGAACCAGGGTCTGAGAGAGGCCAGGGTCATTTGTCTCCATGTGGGTGAGGGACTGCCTCCCCCTGCCCCCAGAACTCCAGGCACTCCTGAACCCCCTGTCCTGCCCATGCTCACTGCCATCCCTGCCCCACAAGCCCCCTGCATTGAGGGCGCCTCGAAGGGCAGGGCACCCCCACGCCGCCTCCGGCAGGGCTGGGCCAATCTCGGGCGTTTGCTTTTCCCTGTAAATGCTACATTCCGATTGTCAATTCCCAAGGAAAATGTGGTGGGGATTTTAAAGGTGGTTCTGTCTCTCTTGATTGTTTCGATGGAGTGTAACATACATCCAGGGCAGTGCACAGGTCCTGGGGTGGCATTCCACGTGCTCTGGAAAATAGATGGATCTGGGTGCCCCATGCCGCTGCCCCCGCCCTGCCCGCCCCTGCCAGAGCACCACAGCCTCTAGGGGCAAAGCTCCATCAGCAGGCGCGGGTGCCACGCCATGTTGGTGCACGTGGGGGCGCCCACGGTTGTTGGCCGGGCCCTGTTTCATGGTGTGCGTTCTGCGGTCGGCCCGTCTGTCCTGTCTGTGCACTCGTGGTGGTTTTCACTGCAGCCTGCCGTGCACACACGCAATCTCGTCATCCCGTGGACGTGTTTTCAAGGGCACTGCTGTACCGTGAGCAGGCCTGTGATTCACTTTACTGGAAGCTGCACGTGTCCCAGGGTGGCTGTGCCGTTCTTGGCCCCTCCCCCCAGCAAGGACTCTGGCTGTGGTCGCAGAGGCCCTGAGCAGCTCCTGACCCCTCGGGCTTTTCCACATTAGCTGCTTGGAGGCAGGCGCCGGGGCCCATGGGGTGATTTCTCTGGCGGGCATCGATGTCGCTGTGAATCTAAGTGGGAAGAACGGACTTGCTCACAGATCGTCCCCCGTCCAGGACCGCACGTTTCTCTCTGCAGCTGCTCAGGGCTCCTGGAATAGTTTCAGTTGGTTCTGTGTGGCCGTGCCCCTCGCGTGTCTGCGGGCTCCTAGAGTAGCCATACCCTACACGTGTTTGCAGGCTCCTGGAATAGCTTCAGTCGATTCCGTGTGGCCGTGCCCCTTGCGGGGACAGCAGCTCCAAGGTGACTGCTTTTGTTGATGTTGCAAATGGTGCTCTTTTAACTCACACTTCCTCCTCTTGGTTGCTAAGTGTGGGACTCGGGCGGCCTCAGCCTTTCTCGGGGGGCCTCTGTACTGGTACTACCCTGTCTGTCCGCGGGCCCCTCGCAGACGCGTCCTGTGGGCGATCTGGGGGTTCTGCCGGTTCTGCGTCCATCCCTTTCTCCCCTGCTGGGCGGGGTTGAGTGCCGTCTGGGTCTGGGGTCCCACAGCAGGGAGGGCCCCCGCGCTGCGCACTGTCTGTCACGATGCCAGCCGTGGGTTGTTTTCGTGGCTGCTTTTATTCACTTCTCCTTTGTGGTTATTAGCCACGAGTGGATGCGGAGTTGTAGTAAGTGTTTCTCCATCGGTCGTGAGATGCTTGTTCTTCCATCTGTAACGTGGCAGGTTACGTTCCTGCTGCAGGTGCTGGAGCGAGTTCACATTCCCAGCACATCTGAGCCTCTTCCTGTACGGGAGTCTGGAAAGCAAAGGTGACCGTCCCTCACACCTGGCAGTGCTCCTGCGTGAGGCCACCTGTGCCACCAGGGTCTCTGTGACTGATCACCCTTGGGGGCCACAGGACAGGCGGGGTTTCAATTCCTTCTTGAGGCAGTTTTTGTGGTGAACATATTCCTGGGAATTTGTTGATTTCATCTGTTTTCAAATCTTGGCAAAAAAAAAAAAAGTCATAATATTATCTGAGTTTTATAGCCTCTCAAGTAGCCAGGACTACAGGTGCCACCACGCCCAGCCATTTTTAATTTTTTGTAGAGATGGGGGTCTCACTATGTTGCCCAGTCTGGTTTTGAACTCCAGGGCTCAAGCCCTCCTCCTGCCTGACCTCCTAAAGTGCCGTGACTGCAGGTGTGCGCCTGGCCTCAAGGCCTGTGTCCTCACCGATGCAGCTCCTGAGACAGCGGGAGCAAGGTCATGCTTAGGGTCAGCCTGGCCGTCTGTCTCTGTGAAGTAAAGGGCCATACATCTCTGCTGACGTATTTGGACGTATTTCCACATCTTTGTGTTTTTCTCTTTGTTCTTTGTATCTTTCGCATTTTTTCCTGTTACTTTCCCTCCTCTAATGGACAAGAAAGACCTTCTGTTTCCTCCGTGGTTATCAGCCGGGTTAACTTACTGGAGGTCTCAGTTTGGGCAGCATCTTTGCCACCACGACCCCCTGAGGTCCTCAGCCCGCCTCTGCCCACCCCAAGCTACCTGCATCCATTCCTCCGGTGTTTCAGCTGTTTTATTAATTAAGAGACTTATTTTAGAACAGTTTTAGGTTTTCAGAAAAACTGTGCAGAGACTACAGAGGCTCCCTTATCCCCATCCCAAACAGTTTCCCTGCCCTCAGCACCTTGCATTGGCCGGGACATTGTATAATTGATAGGCAGGACTGATAGACTGTTGCCAACTAGAGTCCCCAGCTGACAGGAGAGTCATGTGCAGGGTTGCTCACTCTGTGAGCTCCGACAAAGACGATGGAGGACAATGTGTGTCCCCATCAGAGCTTCACGCACTCGCTTGTGGCCCTGGAAGTCCTCTGTGCCCCGCCGGCCCTCCGTCTCCACGGTGCTGCCTCTGCTGGACGTTGTGGAGTGGGAAGCATCTTGCGGCCTCCGCGGACTGGCTCCCTTCCCTCCGCGTCTGCACGTGGGGCTCCCCGCGCCTCCTGGAGCCTCCATCGCCCGTTTCTCTTTGGCACTGAGACCCCCGTGGTCCACATGTGCCCCGGTTTATTTCTCCACTCACCTCAGAAGGGCCCCAGACGGAGTCCCGGGCACGTGTGCTTCCCACACAGGGCACGAGGAAGGTTGTGCTGAGCACAGGCGTGGGGCCAGGGCTGACTGTGCCAGCCCTGGGTCCCACTGCCACCCAGGGAGGGGTGTCCAGCCTGAATGGAGTGGTCTGTTCCAGGATTCCTAACCTGGGTGGGGCTGCACACATGGGCGACTCCTGAGCCATCTTCAGCCATGTGGTCCTGGGGTCCCAGCTGCTGGAGGAGGGCCGGGCTGAAGACTCCCAGGAATGTACGCCCCCACAGGCGTGCAGGGCAGAGGGTGTTTGGGGGATGATGCGGTGTGGGACTGAGAGTGACCCGCGCCCTCTACCATTGTAGTGCCCTGGCCGGGGCCACGCCCTCACCTGTGCCAGCCGAGTGCCCTGAGACCCAGGGCCACCTCTGAGTGTTGCCTCCCTGGAGCCCGTCCTGGTTCCGTGTGTTCCCATGTTCCTTCCGTTGGGGAGCTGAGGCATGAGCAGCCTCCCTCCTCCTACGCGCAGTTTACACAGCTGTTCCGGAGAGTTCCTCGGGGCCCTGGGGCCACTGCTGCCCAGAGAGGTGCACATGAGCAGTGACCGCAGAGCCCGGCCGCCCAGCCAGCACCCACGGGAGCCATCAGCCTCCACCAGGGCACTGGGGACAAGGAGACACACCTGGGGCCGCCAGGGTGGGAGGGGCGGGGGTGAGCTCAGGTCTGGAGCCTCTGAGGCACCTGCTCACAGGGGCTGTCCGGCCCCACCCCACCCACCCGTCCCAGAGGGCTCCTTGCCCTGTGGTGGCTGCACCTCACGCCCCCTCAAGACAGAGGCCCGGAGGCCCTCTCAGCCCCGTGTGCAGGCCGGCTGTCCTGAGGCTGTCCCGGAGGGAGCTGGGCTCATGGGCCCGAGCTGTGTGTGGTTGTGATGAAACAACACAGATAATGCCAAGTTCACGCTTTTGAAGTGAACTTGGGGGCGTTCAGAGTGTTCACAGTGACGCAGCCACCCCTCCACCTGGTTCAGAACGTCCCTTACCCCCGACACCCCCCGCCGGGCCTCCCCCAGCCGCCAGACTGCTGGGAGCCTCATCTCTGGATTCCCGGGCCCGGATGTTCCATGCAGCTGGCCTCCGACGATGTGCGGCCTCGTGTCCAGCCTCCCTCCCTGAGCGTCATGACCCTGGGTCTGTCCCTTCTGGGGCACGTGCTGAAATCCAGTTCCTTTGCAAGGCCGGATGCGCTTGTGTGTGTCAGGCACAGGGCTCTAGGTCACTGCTGTTATGGACGCTCAGACCTCAGCAGATTCTCTACCTCCCACCATGTTCTCCATGTTCTTCCGCCCTCATCTCCTCTCCGTGACACCGAAGAGAGACCTGGGTTCATGCCCACCTGGGAACACAACACATTTCCTCGGCGGAGGGTCCCTGCGAGCAGGCGTGTCGTCCACGGAGGGTCCCCGTGACCACAGGCGTGTCCTCAGCAGAGGGTCCTCACAAGCGCACCTGTTCTCTGTGGCAGCTGACAGGTGGGAGGCCCCAGAGGCATCCAGAGACCCCAACCCTGCTCTTCCTTCTTGGGGCCACGCGCCACTGGCCTCGGAACCCCTGCTGCTCCGTCTCTTGGCCCCAGGATTCCATCACCTCAAGCTTCTCTTCCTGTGCCGGCCTTGGGGACCCCTCTGGCCTCGCCCCTGCTCCCAGCCACCGGCTGGGTCATCTGTGGGCTGCACGGCCGTGTGAGGACTCTGCCGGCCGGAGGCGAGCACAGATGGGCTCTGAGCAGATTGATTTCCCTCTGAGGAGATGGCTCAGTGACGCTAGAAGAAAAACAAGGAAGACTAGGTCCCCCAGGAGCACTCAGGCCGTGCACTCTACACGGAACTGCGTTTTCATAACAAAACAGCCGACCAGATGGAGGGCGAGAGATACACCAGAGCAGCTGAACGCTGTGCGGTGGGGTCGCCTCCGCACGGGGCAGGGCCCCGAGTCCCCGAGCCCCGAAGCTTTCTTAGAAACAGGATTTCATGCCCGGATCTGTGCTCCATGGAGCCCTAGTTCCCTGAGTCTAGAGTTGCCCACTGAGCTCCCATCAGGATGACCCGAGGGGACTTTGGAAATACGCCCAGGCGGGGCCCACCCTGACAAACGCAGGCAGGGGCTTAGGACTGGGCGCTGCTCAAAGCTCCTGATGGCTCTCGAGTGGCCGAGCCTCGGAACGGGCCCTGGCTCAGGCTGGGCCCCAGGTCGCTTTGGTCTCATCTGCCAGTCAGGCTGACCACAGGGAAGGGCCGGAAAGGCTGGAGCTTTTCCCACCAGGAATGGATGGCAGGACCTTCCATTGTCAGCTGGGGCATCCCCTCCAGAGCACCCCAAAGAGTGGGTCCAAAGGTCAGACCTCAGTGCCCAGCCCTGCACCCTCCCTGTCATGGGAGTACAGGGGCTCCCAGCCGCCCTGCCCCGCCCCAGACCAGCCCTGGTCACAGAACAGAGGGCATGGGGGTCTGGCCGGCCAGGGAAGCTGCTGGCAGAGGTGGCTAACCCCAGCCACGGCAAGGCGGGGCTGGTTTTAGCACAGGGGGTTAGTAACACTGTAGACGGTGGAGAATACGAAAGTGTTAATTTGGGGCTCAGAACCAGGAAAGGTATTTTTTCAAATTAACCCAGGGAGAGCCATGAATGCACAGTTCATAAAACGCCGTTATCGTCCATAAAACTGATGCGGCTGCCCCTGCGAGACCCTTATTAGACATCGGGGTCCGTGCCCTCAGCCTTCCTCCTGAGTTATGGGGACAAAGGCTGGGCTTTAGTGCATCAAATCTGGCTGACAGAACCGTCTGAGGGAGCCACGCCCGGGTCCTGCCCGCCCAGGGTCCACCGGCTCAGCTGCAGACCGTTACCCATGCGGGGCGACCGGCCACGCAAGCCGCCGCTGTCTCCCTGACGCCTCCGCGGCAACGGCCAGGGTGAGGTTTGGCAGCGCACCTGTGACATCACCTGATGGAGCTGCGGGGACAGCGGCTCAATCTCCAGTTTCGTCACCTAATGATCACTGGCCTGCAGGGGTGTCCAGAAGCAGGTCCCCCCGATCCCCTCCTGCCGCGGCTTTGCCCACTGCTGTTGCTGAATCTTTCCCTGGAGCCCTCCCGGCCGTGCTGCCCAGCCAGCCCTGCATGCAGCCCCTCCCCTCTCCTGCTGTTCACCTCTGTGGCACAGGGGCCTGTGCCTGTGTCTCACTTCCTTGCACTTCCTATTTTGGAGTGGGAGCGTCACTGGTGGCCCCCCATGGCCCCTGCTGTCCGTGTCACCTGTCGGCTGAGGGGCATCCCCGGCACCCCCTCTCCAAGCACAGCCTCCCCTGTTTGGACACACCAGCCCTCCCTGGGCATGACCCTGGCAGGTACCCTTTGCAGGTGAGGAGTTCCAGGAGGGCACAGGGTCTGGTCCAGCCCCAGCCTTGTGCATCACTAAAGCAAGGGACAGAACCTGCACAGAAATGTGCAGTCATGGGAGGAACGTTCTGGAAGCGTCTGCCAGAAGGCACCTCTGAGGCGTGTGCTGTCCCCTCCATGAAGGCACAGCTGGGTTTGTGATGCCAGGGCTGCGGGATGGCAAGGGCAAAGCTGGGTGCAGAGACCCCGCTCCAAGAAGGGAGGATCCAGCCACCCGGGGGCCCTGCACGAGGCTCAGCTGCGGCATCTCCACAGGCCATCCTCATCATCAGCGGGAACCTCAGCTTCCTGAACTGGCTGACCATGGTGCCCAGCCTGGCCTGCTTCGATGACGCCGCCCTGGGGTTCTTGTTCCCTTCCGGGCCAGGCAGCCTGAAGGACCAAGTTCTGCAGATGCAGAGTGAAATCCAAGGCGCACGGCCCAAGCCCAGATTCGGTAGGTGGCTGAGCTGAGGGACCCTGCCCCAGTGCCCACGGGCATAAGAAAGCCGGGTGGTGCCAGCCCTACAGCCTGCCCCTGTGGGTTGGGGGTGCCAGGGTAGGGAATGAGTCAGCGTTGTCCACTGTGTAGCATGCCAGGAACAAGGTGCCTGACGTCAGGTGCCGCTCCGTCCCCGGGACCCCGGACAGCTGACCCTTAGTGAGCACCAGCTGGGGTCTCCCCAAGACAGGCCAGGGGCGGCTGGGGTCTCTCTGGGGACAAGCCAGGGGGCGGCTGGGGTCTCCCCGGGGACAGGCCAGGGGGCGGCTGGGAGCCCCACCTGGAAGATCTCACTCCCCTGCCAGGCTCTGTGGTGCGGCGTGCAGCCAACGTCTCGCTGGGCGTCCTGTTGGCCTGGCTCAGCGTGCCCGTGGTCCTCAACTTGCTGAGCTCCAGACAGGTCATGAACACCCATTTCAACTCTCTTCACATTGTCAACACTTACGGGGCTTTCGGAAGGTATGGGCCCAGGGTCCCCATCTCCCGGAGCTGGGTATGGAGCTGGGTATGTGAGGAGACTCAGCCCTGACCAGCCACATTCAGGCAGTGCTGGAGTGCGGGCCCCCATGACCCCAGCCCCACCCCAGCGTGACCCAGGCACAGGCCATGCTGTCCCCATTACCGGGCCTGGACATGCAGGCCTCCTCCATCCTGGTCCCATCAGGCAAAGGGGCAGGGCCCAAGGTCACCAGGCAGGTGGGCTGCGGCCCTGGAATGCCTACTGGGGGCGTAAGGAAGAGGCGACCAGGCCCTGACCCCGAGTGGGAATGCCGGGTAGTGCTGCCTGAACACAGGTGCTCTCCTTGCCCTGGGGCCAGCCCTTTGGCCTCTTCCCCCCTCGTGTCCACCCCGAGCTGCCAAGGGGCATGGGGCACATGCCGGCTGTGGCTGGGTCTTCAGGGGCAGGGAATGTGCTCTCGAATGAGCCCCTGGGGCCAGTCCCCAAGAGTACTCCTCAGCCCCACCCAGCCTCGCAGTAGCCCCTGACCAGGAGGCAGGTTGGGAGGGTGTAGGCCCTCCACCTGGGCCAGGATGGTCAGTCGGGGAACCCCCCATGCACCCCACTTAGCCCAGCCGGTGTGTGATGTGAGCCTGGTCTGCCTCGGTCTCCTGGCAGCATCACCAAGGAGCGGACGGAGGTGATCCTGCAGGGCACAGCCAGCCCCAACGCCAGCGCCCCCGACGCCGTGTGGGAGGACTACGAGTTCAAGTGCAAGCCAGGCGACCCCAGCAGACGGCCCTGCCTCATCTCTCCGTACCACTACCGCCTGGACTGGCTTATGTGGTTCGCGGCCTTCCAGGTGGGGGACAATCCCCGGCGGGCGCACAGACCCACCTGTACCCCACCCTCTTCTGCCCTCAGATGACAGGTTCCCAGAGCACCCACCGAAGGGGCTGGTGGGGAGGGGGAGGGGGAGGGGGATGAGGGGCGGGATCCTTCCTGAGCTGAGAACTGAGCCCACACGACATCCAGGCCCAGCCCCAGCCCCAGCGTCCCCCAGGGTCCGCCAGGTGGGGTCTCATGCCAGGAATCCCAGCCTGGGTGCCATAGCGAGACCCTGAATACAGAATTAGCAGCAGGTGAGGGCGGCACCTGTGGTTTCAGCTACGTAGGAGGAGGAAGGATTGATTGAGCCCAACCGCTGCAGCCTCAAATCATGACGCCATTGCACACGAGCCTGGGGGACAGAGCCAGACTCTGTCTCAGAAGACAGGAAGGAAGGAATCCTCAGGGCTGGGGGTAGCAGAGGCACTCACGACAGAGCTGCTGTTTCTGTCCTCCTGGTCCCATCTCAGCCACCAGAAAACTGAGCCTCAGGGAGGCAGGGCCCAGACAGAGGGAGCTGGGGCGGACAGGTTCCGAGGCGCCCAGGCAGGGGAGTGAGGCCAGCGGCCAGCCTGGGAATGAGTGGTCAGGGCTACAAGGAGCATGTGAAGCAGGCGGCCCCTGAAGGGGACCCCAGCCAAAGAACTGGGGTGCGACCGCCCAGGGAACCCACCTCCAGGAAAGCCTCAGGACCACACGCTGCTGTACGGACAGAGAGGCTGGCGCAGGAGGGAGTGGAGGGCACGGCCGAGCATCTGGGGGGGACTGTGCCTGGACAGCGCATGGCGCAGCCATCTCCAGCCCGACCTCTCCTCCCAGACCTACGAGCACAATGACTGGATCCTCCACCTGGCCGGCAAGCTCCTGGCCAGCGACGCTGAGGCCCTGTCCCTGCTGGCACACAACCCCTTCGCGGGCAGGCCCCCGCCCAGGTAAGATGCCCTCCTCTGTTCAGGGGTCTCCCCCAAATCCAGGTGTCTTCTGGGGTCCCACCCACCTGTACCCACACCCCACTTGCTTATAGGAAGTGCCCCTTCCCTCCCGCAGAGGCAGGAGGTGGGGCCTGCTGGGAGCAAAAAGGGCCCCCCCATCAGCCTTGGCATCAAGGCTGGTCCCACCCCTGCTTCATAGCCCACTCCAACCAAACCTGCCATGGTGAGAGGAGCCAGGACAGCTACTCTGGACACCACGGCCAAGGTCCCTGGCCGGGCAGAGCGCCGTGGTTCACACCTTTGTTGAGGCATCCTCCGGGTGCCTGCTCTGCTTCTGGCCTGGAGAGGCAAGAAGGACAGGTGGGGCCTTCACTCCAGGAGCCCCAGGGCCCATGGTGAACTGGGCAGGGGACTCCTGTGGGCCGTGCAGCCTGGCCCACCCTGGGCAGGGACTTGGTGACATCCCAAGGAGGGAGCCCTGTGGGGTGAGATTCTCGGGAGCCAGAGGTGGCAGCCATGGGGGGAGGTCACCCTCCTCCCCACACCGGGGATGGCCTTCCACACTCCACGCAGGGGAGCTGGGGTGCAGAGGAGACGCCCAGGACCCTGAGCACTGTGACCAGAAGACAAGGTTTTGGAGAGAGCTGGGGCCTCCCAAAGAGGAGCAGGAGGCAGGGATGGTGCCCCACTGGGGCACAGGAGGGGATCTGAGGACAGTGTGGGGTGGGGTCCAGAGTGAGGCAGAGCGTAGAGGATTGGAGACGCCCACGTGGCCAGACCTGGGGCGGCCACTCTGACAAGCATTTGCATCCCCTGCCCCACATGGTTGGGACTGAGCAGGCCCCTGGAGGTTGTAAGAACAGCAGAGTCTGGACTGCCCATCCCTCCCCTGCGCCATCAGCCGCCAGTTCTCACGGAAAACATAGCTGTGGATTTTCCCTCCAAGAACACTTCGGGAGCTGGGACAGCTGCAGCCTCTGGAGTTGCTCACAGCTGTGTGGAGGCCCCAGCAGAGGAGCTGGAGGGTAGGGGTGGGAGGGGGCACTGAGGTCCAGAGAGGCAATGGAGCAGCTGGGCCCCGAGTCTGGCAGCCCAGGCAGGGTACTTCTGGCCAAGCGATGCTTCCAGGGCTGCTTCCCCAGCACTGGTATTACGGGGAGCTGGGGCAGAGAGGCGATGGGGTTCCCTTCTCATGGGGAGTCTCCATCCCAGAGCCTCTGGGGGGGCGGCTGCCCTCCTAGCTGGTGCCCTCAGACAGGCCACCTTCCTGTGAATTAGCATGAAGCCCCAGGTGACTTGCCTGCCATGTGTCCACCAGCAGCCCTGGGAGCCCGAGACCTTGGAGCCTGGACAGGCAGACGTTCACCTCCTGGCTCACTGGGGACCTGGCCCCAGAACTCGTCCTTCCAGGCTCAGTACGGGTCTTCTCTGTTGCTGCCCCCATCTCAGCAGCCTTCAGAGCCCCTCCGCCCCCACCCCAGATCGCGGCCTCCTCGGTGCCTGGGGACCCTGGAGCTAGCTCGGAGGAAGGTTTGCCATCGTCAGGTCGTGAGGGAGGCCTCTGCCGGCAGAGTGCACAGTCGGGTCGCCTGTTTCTCAGCCAGGAGGTGCTGAAAAAAGGAATCATGTCAGAGCAGTTCAGGTCCGTCCACGGGTCCCAGAGCACCTGAAAGGGTGGATACTGTAAAACCAAGTGTGAAAAGCAGGAACTATTTTATATGAGCCAGTAACGAGTTAACATTTAGGGAAAACATTCAAAACATCTGAAATACTGAACATTGCCACACAGCACACCTCTCCCCGTCTCCATGATACACGTGTTTGGCAGATGGAGCGGGCGGCACCATGACAGGCCGTGGCCTAACCGTGGGTCTGCATTTAGTTCCTCATCGACTTTAATACTGGAAGACGGGCCGGGCGCGGCGTCTCAAGCCTGTCATCCCAGCACTTTGGGAGGCCGAGACGGGCGGATCACGAGGTCAGGAGATCGAGACCATCCTGGCGAACACGGTGAAACCCCGTCTCTACTAAAAAATACAAAAAACTAGCTGGGCGAGGTGGCGGGCGCCTGTAGTCCCAGCTACTCGGGAGGCTAAGGCAGGAGAACGGCGTGAACCCGGGAGGCGGAGCTTGCAGTGAGCTGAGATCTGGCCACTGCACTCCAGCCCGGGCAACAGAGCGAGACTCCGTCTCAAAAAAATAAATAAATAAATAAAATAAAATAAACTGGAAGATGGAGCAGACACTTATCCCTGTTCCTCCCACTAAGGGCAACCAAGATCCCTAGACGTTATATAAAACAGGAAGACTAAAGGTGAGAGAAGAGAGCCCACCAGCAGGGCCCTCGGGATGGAGCCACAGCCCCAAAATGGCGGTGTTGCCTGGGCTTGCTTTCTGCCTCACTTTCTAGACTTGGAGGTGAGGAAACTGGAAACCCAGTAATGCCAGCAGATATAGACAAACACCTCAACAAAAATCTGCTCTCTCACTAAAGGGCCAGAAAAGAGCAGCCTAGCAAGACAGGAAATTTACAGAAAATAATCACCGCTCCAGCCAACACCACAGAAAAAACCATGGCCCCACCCACACCGGCAAGGCATGGAGTAGGGAGCCTGGACTCTGCTCCAAACGGCTGTAAGGGGTAATCACCCCTCGCTGGGGTGCTACCAGAGGAGGCCAAAAAGGAAGCTGAGATTTTCATCTAAGTGGGCAGGAAGGACCCTCCCCCTGCCCGCCCCCCGCTTCTATGGTGTCAGTGGAGACCACAGGAGGAGCGTGGACTCCTCCCACCCCTGGCAGTACTGAGGGGCTCCTCCCCTCCAGAGTGGTATTACATACTAACTAGCAGAAAGTCCAGACCTTCACCACCACCCAGCAGTGACCAGGCCACCCCCGCCATAGTGTCATGGAGGCCTAGTGCGTAGCCACGACTCCCGTCCTACCCAAAGCAACAAGGAGTACCCCCAGTCGACAAGGAATACCCGCAATGTATCCACCGGAGTTCTACCCCAGCCTGGCTGTAGCAAGGCAATACCCCACTTCTCTACCAGCATGACGTCAGAAGAAGTCATCTAAACCAGAAGGTTTAAATAAGATCCAAAATCTCCTAATACACAAAATGTTTGGTTTTCAGTGGAAAACTCACTTGTCATAGCAGGAAGCAGGAAGACACTGAACTGGTGAAAAAGGGCAGTCGACGGATGATAGCACCAACATCAAAGCGGTGTTAGAATGACTGCACAGAGATGTGAATGCAGCCATCGAAAAGGCATTCAGGAAGCAAGTATGAACACAACTGATAAAAATACAGCCTCAGCAAAGAGAAGATCTTTTAAAGAACCAAATGAAAAGTTTAGAAGTGAAAAAATAACTGATATAAAACACTCAACATCTGAATGGAAAGGACAGAGGAAAGAATCAATAAACTTAAACATAGAAAGTACCCAATGGCAACAAGAGAGAGGACATAGAAGGGAAAAAACAGCAAGAGCCTCAGGGACCTGTGGGACTGAGACTAGAACAAAAGATGCAGAATTCATGTCGTCAAAGTCCTAGGAGGAAGAGAGAGCGAGTTTTAGGGCCGAAAATGTACTTGGAGAAATAAGAACTGAAAACTTCCCGATTTTGGCAAAAGGGGCAAACCTACAGAGTCAATAAACTGAGTGTCAATAAACTAAATAGGAAAAACCCAAAGAAATTCAAATCTAAACACATCAAAGTCAAATTTCTAAAAACTAAAGATAATAAGACATTGCCAGCCTGGTCAACATGGTGAAACTTCATCTCTACAAAAATAAAAAATTTGAGTATGGTGATACATGTACGCCTGTAATCCCAGCTACTCAGGACGCTGAGGCAGAAGAATTGCTTGAACCTGGGAGGCGGAGGTTGCAGTGAGCAGAGATCACACCACTGCACTCCAGCCTGAGCAACAGAGCAAGACTGTCTCAAAAAAAAAGGAAAAGAAAAAACATGGGTAAACACAATAGACCTTCCTTCTCTTGAGTTCCCAGTCATGTTTGATGGTTAAGCAAAGGCTATAAAACTGTCTGAAGTAGTTCAAAGTTTATGTAGATGAAGTATTTAAGATAATTATAAATGGATGAGGGCAAATGGACATAGAGGTAAGGTTTCTATACTAAACTTGAAGTGGTAAAATGACATCAGTAGACTATAAGTTATGTGCCAAGAACAGCCAGTAAAAAACAACCTATACTAAGATACATTGGAACACACTATTGACAAATCAAAATAGAATTCTGAAAACATAACCCATAGGAAAGCAGGTTGGGAAAAACAAATCAGAAACAGCACAGATGACAAGAAGTAGAATGGTGAACTTTATATTAAATGTAAATGGTCTAAATAAACCAAAGGATAAAGATTGGCCAGATGCAGTGGCTCACTCCTGTAATGTCAGCATTTTAGGAGCTGAGGCAGGTTTATCACTTGAAGTCAGGAGTTCAAAATCAGCCTGGCCAATATGGCAAAACCCTCTCTCTACTAAAAATACAAAAATTAGCCAGGCATGGTGGTGCATGCCTGTAATCCCAGCTACTCAGGAGGCTGAGGCTACAGTGAGCCAAGATCATGCCACTGCACTCCAGCCTGGGCAACACAACAAGACCCTATCTCAAAAAAAAAAAAAAAAAAAAAAAAGATAGTAACTTAAATATATGCATCATGAGCTTATGCCCTGATAAATCCAGCATAAGTTGAAAATATAAGTCAAAATGTGTTTAGTACACCTACCAAACATTAATCGTAGCTTAGCCTAGCCTACTACTACCTTAAACGTACTCAGAACACATTAGACTATAGTGGGCAAAATCATCTAACAGGCCTATTTTATAATCAAGTGTGGAATATCTTATGTAATTTATTGAATACTGTATGAAAGTGAAAACAGGATAGTTGTCTGGGCACTCAAAGTGCGGTTTCTACTGAGTGCATATCACTCGCACCATTTTCAGTAAAGCTGAAAAACTGTCAGTTGAATTCTCATAAGTTAGGGACCAACTGTATAGGCAGGTTGAAAGTAAGAGGATAGAAAAAAATATCATGTGAATATTAATGAGAATAAAGGATTCATTGTATTCATGTCAAAGTAGACCTCAGTGCAAAAATTATCAGAGACAAAGATGTCCAATGAGAAAAGGCCCAACCCACCAAACAGACGTAGCAATCCTAAGTGTGTGCACTAAGCACAGATCTGCAAAATATGTGAAGAAGAAAAAGAACTGAAAGGAGAGCCAGACAAATCAACAATTACAGTTGGATGCTTCAACACCCTTCTCTCGACAGCTGATAGAATAAGTAGATGGAAATTCAGCAAGAACATAAAAGAGCACCATCATCGACAAACAGGACCTAATGATGTTTATAGAATATGCCACTCATTGAACTGAATAATATGTCACATTTTCTGGGATGTAGTGAAACTAGTGATGAGAAAGAAAGCCTCAAATGCATACATTAGAAAAGAGACATGAGAGGTTAGAAAAGAGGGAAGATCTCAAATCAATAATCTTACCTCAGCTGGGTGCCATGGGGCGCACCTGTAGTTCCAGCTACTCAGGAGGCTGAGGTGGGAGGATTGTTGGAACCCAGGACGTTGAAGCCAGCCTCTTGCCATGAGGCAACACAGGAAGACCCCATCTCTTTTTTTTTTTTTTTTTTTTTTTGAGACGGAGTCTTGCTCTGTCGCCCAGGCTGGAGTGCAGTGGCCGGATCTCAGCTCACTGCAAGCTCCGCCTCCTGGGTTCACGCTATTCTCCTGCCTCAGCCTCCGGAGTAGCTGGGACTACAGGCGCCCGCCACCTCGCCTGGCTAGTTTTTTTGTATTTTTTAGTAGAGACGGGGTCTCACCGTGTTAGCCGGGATGGTCTCGATCTCCTGGCCTCGTGATCCGCCCGTCTCAGCCTCCCAAAGTGCTGGGATTACAGGCTTGAGCCACCGCGCCCGGCTGACCCCATCTCTTAAAAAAAAAAAAAAGAAGAAGAAGAATCTAAGCGCAAGACTCCATGAATAACTAGGAAAAAATTTAAAGCAAGGAGCAGTAAGAAAATAAAAGCAGAAAATGAAATTGAAAACAATATAGAAACTTATTGAAACAAAGAGGTGGTTCTTTTAAAAGACCAATAAAATCAGCAGCCCTCTAGTAAGAATGACAGAAGGAGAAGATGTGATTGCCAATTTCAAAGGTGAAAAAAAGAGGCCGGGCACAGCGGCTCATGCCTGTAATCACTGCACTTTGGGAGGCCAAGGCACGTGGATCACCTGAGCTCAGGAGTTCAAGACCAGCCTGGCGGGAGGCTGAGGCGAGAGAATGGCATAAACCCGGGAGGCGGAGCTTGCAGTGAGCTGAGATCCGGCCACTGCACTCCAGCCTGGGCGACAGAGCCAGACTCCGTCTCAAAAAAAAAAAAAAAAAAAAAAAAAAAAGACCAGCCTGGCCAATATGGTGAAACCTCGTCTCTACTAAAAATACAAAAAATTAGCTGGGCGTGGTGGCGGCGCCTGTAATCCCAGCTGCTTGGGAGGCTGAAACACGAGAATCGCGTGAGCCGAGACTGCACCACTGCACTCTAGCCCCAACAATACCATGAGACTATGTCTCGAAATGAAAAAGAGACATCACTACAGACCCTACAATCCTGAAAAGGATAATAAGGGAATACGACAAACATCTCTACATACATAATTTTTTTTTTTTTTTTTTTGAGGCGGAGTCTCGCTCTGTCACCCAGACTGCAGTGCAGTGGCCGGATCTCAGCTCACTGCAAGCTCCGCCTCCCGGGTTTACGCCATTCTCCTGCCTCAGCCTCCCGAGTAGCTGGGACCACAGGCGCCCACCACCGCGCCCGGCTAGTTTTTTGTATTTTTTAGTAGAGACGGGGTTTCACCATGTTAGCCAGGATGGTCTCGATCTCCTGACCTCGTGATCTGCCCGTCTCGGCCTCCCAAAGTGCTGGGATTACAGGCTTGAGCCACCGCACCCAGCCTAACATACATAAATTTTATAACTTGGATGAAATAGACCAATTTCTCGAAAAACACAAACTACCACAACTCACTTTGTATGAAATAATTTAAATAGTCCTATAACTAGAAATTGAATTTGTAATTTTAAACTCCAAAAAGAAATATCCAGGCTCAGATGGTTTCACTGGAGAATTCTAAGATTAATTTCCCAGAAAATAGAAAAGAAGGAAAAACATCAATTTATGTTTTATTTTTTCTTTTCTTTCTTTTTTTTTTTTTTTTTTTGAGACAGGTTCTCACTCTGTCACCCAGGCTGAAGTGCAGTGGCACAAACATGGCTCACTGCAGCCTCGACCTCCTGAGCTCAAATTATCCTCCCACCTCAGCCTCCCAGGTAGCTGGGACCACAGGCCCACACCACCACGCCTCACTAACTTTTTTAGTTTTTGTACAGACAGGGTCTTGCCATGTTGCCCTGGCTGGTCCCGAACACCTGGGCTTAAGCAGTCCTCCCACCTCAGCCTCCCAAAGTGCTGGGATCACAAGCGTGAGCCACTGTGCCCAGCCTCAATTTATTTTATGAAGCTAGTGGTTCTTTGATACCAAAACCACACAAAGATAATATGAGAAAATAATATTACAAGCCAATATCCCTCAGCGATATGGACACAAAATTTTTTAACAAAATATTACTAAATAGACTGGGCACAATGGCTCATGCCTGTAATCCGAACCCTTTGGGAGGCTGAGGCGAGCAGAGCACCTGAGGTCAGGAATTCAAGACCAGCCCGGCCAACATGGTGAAACCCTGTCTCTGCTAAAAATAGAAAAATTAGTTGGGCTTGGTGGCTCACGCCTGTAATCCCAGATACTCGGGAGGTAGAGGTTGCAGTGAGTGGAGATCATGCCACTGCACTCCAGCCTGGGCAACAGTGAGACTCTGCCTCCAAAAAAAAAAAAAAAAAATTACTAAATAGAATTTGTCAATATGCAACAATTCTACACCATGACCAAGTAGGGATTGTTCTGGGAATGAAGGTTGGTTCCCTATTTGAGAATCAGCCAGTGTGATCCACATGTTACCAGCTAACGAAGATAACTCACATGATCACATCCGTCACTGTGGGGAAAGCACTTGACAAGTTTAACATCCATTCGTGATTTAAACCTGGAAAAACAGAGAAGGAGAGGAAATTCCTCAGCTGGATAAAGAGCATCTGCACAAGCCCTGCAGCCAGCATTCTACTCGGGGGGAGGGAATCACCCTTCACCATTCAGATCCGGAACAAGAAAGGATGTCTGCTGTAACGATCGGATCCAGCACAGTGCTGGAAGCACTGGCCACTGCAGTACGGCAGGACAAGGAATTCAAAGGCATGTAGATCACAAAGGAAGAAACGAAACTGTGCCTGTTTACAGATGACATCGTTGTCCTTGTAGGAAATCCCAAGGCATCCACCAAAAACACGCCTAGAATTAAGTGAGGCTGGGTACAGTGGCTCACACCTGTAATCCCAACACTTTGGAAGGCCAAGGCAGGCCGGTCACCTGAGGTCGGGTGTTTGAGACCAGCCTAACATGGAGAAACCCCGTCTCTACTAAAAAAAAAAAAAAAAAAAAAAAGTACAAATTAGCTGGGTGTGGTGACACATGCCTGTAATCCCAGCTACTTGGGAGGCTGAGGCAAGAGAATTGCTTGAACCTAGGAGGCAGAGGTTGCGGTGAGCTGAGATCGCGCCACTGCACTCCAGCCTGGGTGACAGAGTGAAACTCCATCTCAAAAAACAAGAAAATTAATAAGTGAGTTTAGCAAAGTCAGAAGACACCAGATCAACATAAATGATTCAGTAGTATTCCTGTATACTAGCAATGAACACACAGATACCTAAATTAAATATGCAGAACCACTTACAACCACTCCAAAAAGTGAAATACTTAGGTATAAACCTGACAGAACATGTGCGGAACTTACATGCTGAAAACTGGGCAATGCTGCTGAAAGACGTCAGCTCACATTTAGAGACGGCCACGTTCGCGGGTTGAAAGGCACAACAAAGTGGAGATGACAGTTCCTTCCAGATTGATGGGTAGGTTTAATGCAATTCCTATTTAAAAACCCTAGGAAGATGTGTTAATGGGTAAGAACAAGTCATCTCAAGTTTTCTACAGAAATGTAAAGGAATTAAAATAGCTAAAACCATTTTGAAAGAGAACAAAGTGGAAGGAATCTCTACGCAGTTTCACGACACAGAACCACAGTAGTCAACACAGTGTGGTACTGACAGAGGGACAGACATGCAGATCCATGGAACATAACAGAGCACCCACAAATAGACCCACACAAACATGCCCGGCTGAATTTTTTTACAAAAGCGCCCAAGCAATTGCATGGACAAAAACAAAACCTTCAACCCAAGTCTTACCCTACACAAAAATAACTCAAAACAGATCCTGGACTTCAATGTAAAACATAAGACAATCAACTTTCAGGGCCAGGCATGGTAGCCCACACCTGTAATCCCAGCACTTCAGGAGGCCGAGGTGGGCAGATTGCTTGAGCTCAGGTGTTTTTAGACCAGCCTGGGCAACATGGCAAAACCCTGTCTCTACTAAATATACAAAAAATTAGCAGGGTGTGGTGGTGCATGCCTGTAGTCCCAGCTGCTCGGGAGGCTGAGAGGCAGAGGTTGCAGTGAGCCAAGATCTTACCACTGCACTCCAGCCTGGGCAACAGAGCAAGAGCCCATCTCAAAAAAAAAAAAAAAAAAAACTTTAGAAGAAAATCTTTGGGATATAGGGTCAGGCAGAATCATTATACTTGATACTAAAAGATGATCTGTAAAAGGAAAAATTGATAAATTGTAATTAATTAAAATTAAAAGCATTTGCTCCATAAAAGACCCTGTTAAGAGGACAAAAATAATTTTTAAGCTACAGACAGAAAATATTTGCAAGCCATGTATCTGACAATAGGCTAAAATCTGGAATATGTAAAGAAGTTTCATAACAGTAAAATAATCCCATTAGAAAATGAGCGTGGACAGGAAGAGACATTTCACCAAAGAAGGTCCACAGATTGCAGATAAGCCCAGGAGAAATGCCTGTCATTAGGGAAGCAAGAACCACCGTGACACCACTCACACCCATCCTGTGACATCGCTCACACCCATCCCGTGACATTACTCACACCCATCCCATGACACCACTCACACCCATCCCGTGACACGTCGCTCACACCCATCCGTGACACCGCTCACACCCGTCCCGTGACACCGCTCACACCCATCCCGTGACATCGCTCACACCCATCCCGTGACATTACTCACACCCATCCCATGACACCGCTCACACCCATCCCGTGACACGTCGCTCACACCCATCCCATGACATGTCGCTCACACCCATCCCGTGACATGTCGCTCACACCCATCCCGTGACATCGCTCACACCCATCCCATGACACCACTCACACCATCCCGTGACATGTCGCTCACACCCATCCCGTGACATTGCTCACACCCATCCCGTGACACATCGCTCACACCCGTCCCGTGACACGTCGCTCACACCCATCCCGTGACACCGCTCACACCCGTCCCGTGACACCACTCACACCCATCCTGTGACATCGCTCACACCCATCCCGTGACATTACTCACACCCATCCTGTGACACCACTCACACCCATCCTGTGACATGTCGCTCACACCCATCCTGTGACATGTCGCTCACACCCATCCCGTGACATTGCTCACACCCATCCTGTGACGTCGCTCACACCATCCCGTGATACTGCTCACACCCATCCCATGACACATCGCTCACACCTATCCCGTGACATCGCTCACACCCATCCCATGACACCACTTACACCCATCCCGTGACATGTCGCTCACACCCATCCCGTGACATTGCTCACACGCATCCCGTGATACTGCTCACACCCGTCCCGTGACATCGCTCACACCCGTCCCGTGACACGTGGCTCACACCTGTCCCATGACATCACTGCACACCCATCAGAATGGCTGGAATAAAAGTAGCAACAACCCCACATGCAGGCAAAGATGCCAAGAAATCTGGTCACTCGGCTGTTGCTGGGAGAGTAAAATGGCTCCTCAAAAACGAAACCTGAAATTGCCATGGACTCAGCAGTTGCTTCCGTGGATGTTTAAATCGGAGAGTTGAAACCCAGGTTCACGCAGAAACCCGTGCAGAGCTTTACGGCAGCTGTAATAGACAAACACTGCAACAAGCTCAGCTGTCCTTCCACAGGAGAGCAACCGCACAAACTCAGGTGTGCTCACGCCACAGACGCTGGTCAGCGACAAGGAGGAAGCCTCCATCACGCGACCTGGCGGAACCAGAGAGTTGGCACGAATGAGAATCGCCTGCCCCGCGGGTACATGCCACAGCATTCCACTCATACCACGTTCTTGAACTCATACAAGGAGGCCGAAGGGCGGGGGTGGGTGCGGAAGGACACAGGGGTCCGGGCGTGGATGGGGCCCATGTCTGTAGTCTCAGTGTCAGGCCCTGGCTGGGATCCCTACTATAGCTGTGCCAAGCTGTTGCCAGTAGGGTCTGTTCAAAAGGGCTGGGAGATCCCCTATTTTAAACACTCAAGCCTTCTGGGGGTGGTGCCATGGCCTTCTCGGGTACCTTGTAGGAATGAAATGCAACCCTTCAGGCCGCTGGGGGCCTGGGGCCCCTTCCCACCAACCTGCCATTGGCACAGAGGCTTCTGGCCCTTTCCAAAACGCTTTCCAAACTGCAGTTCCAGCTCTTGATGTCAGAGACCAGGGCCCGGACCCCCAGGCTTTGACCCTGTCCTGGGAAGGAGCAGAAAGCAAGAGCAGGAATTTGGGAAAGATCGGCGATCCCACTGCAGAGGCCTTCCCGGGACCCCCACCCTCCCAGCAGGGTTTGGGAGAGGGTGGGCCTGTGTGGGGTCTGCGTTGCCCCAGCAAGGCCCAGGAGAGCGTGCGGGGACCATGCTGCCAGCACAGCCCAGCGCCCTCGTGGCCGCGCCCCAGCCTGTCCCTTCAGCTGCTGCTGAGCTGCTCACAGGTCGGTCTCGGGGTCCACTGTGACTTCTGCCTGGCACCACCTGGCTCAGTCCCCATGCTGGCCGCTGCCGTCCACATAGCCAAGAACAACCATGGCGGCCTCGGGCCCAGGGGGTCCAGGAAAGACCCCGGGGCCCAGGGCAGTGTGCAGTGCCCTCCTGGAGCAGATGGGAGCTACCAGCCACCAGCATCGCCCTCAGTCTTGGCTACCCGGGAAGTTTTCCAAAGGCCCGACCCCACTCCTCTTGAAGCCACTGATCCCTCTCGCCCATCAGGTGCCTCAGGGACCCTCCTCCACCCAGAGGGTCTCTGCCTTCCCGGTTTTCCTGGGGCGGTTCGGACTTGGGGGAGAGGAACCATCATCCATCACACCCCAGACCCAAACAGAACCAAAGCCAGGAGGAGCAGGGTGGGCCCAGAGGCCCTCATCCTGCCAGCCCAAGGGGCACAGCCCAAGGTCTCCACCTGGAGCCCCAGGGGCACAGCTGTGTGCAGGTCACCAGAAGCCCCGAATAATGACAGCGCCCCAGAGTGGGCACCAGGCCCTGGTGCCGTGTGAAGCCGCCAGCACTTGCCTGGGCTCATTCCAGGGGCCATCAGAGGGCCCTGTTACGGCTGCACCCTCACACTCACCAGGCAGCTGGGGCCCAGCTCTGCTGTGGATCCCAGCCAGGCAGCAGCCGGCCTGCGGGCTGAGATGCTTCCACTCCTGCTGCACAACTGGGAAGGGCCTGGAGGCCGGGAGCTGGCGATGGCCACAACGCCGTCTGGCGCCTTCTTCTCCGGGGCAGCCGAGCAGCCCTGGACACGAGGGGCTTCGTCTCACCCCCAGGAGAAAATGCCCAGTCCTCCGAGAGTCTAGTGAGGGCTTGCCAGCCGGGAACCAAGACCCAGCGTGGCCTAAACCAGGCCCGGCCACCATGGTCAGCAGGACCTTACACAGAGCTCAGCAGAGAGACCTGCCCGCTGCCGCAGTCCAGAGGAGATGGGGGAGGGGCCTTCATCCCACTCGGGCCTGTCCAAGGCGAGCAGGCAGCCAGTATCTCCACATCTCAGGCAGGAAAGGGCCTGAAGCCCTGGGAAGCAGAGGCTGTGCCCTCAGGAAACGGGTCCCAGCCTGGCTCCCTCACAGCCTCGGGCTGCCCTGTGGAGCGAAACCCCCAGGCACCTTGCAGCAGGGCTGGCATGATGGTGGAGATCCCACACCGTGAACAGCAGGTTCCTCTCCGTGCCTTCCCAGGCGGGGGGCACTTGGGGCTCAAACTGGGGCCTTGGGAACTTCCTTGGGCCTGCTCAGTGCCACCCTTGAAGCCCCTGGCCTTCCCCGGGCCGGTCGCTCTGCCGTGTGGGCTCTGCCATGTGGCCCTGCTAGGTCTCCTCTCGCGGAGTTGCCCACGTCCACCCTTCCCCCTGGCTGCACTGTTCCCTGCTGAGGGTGTGGACTGCAACAGTCGTCCTGCCCGGGGTCTGCTGGGGGTCTGCCTGTGCTCGGGGTGGGGGCTCCTCATGCAGCCGCTCTGTCCGTGGAGGAACCCTGTGAGCAGCTGCAGCTCAGCAGCAGGCCCTGGGCTGACACTTGCCCCCTTGCAGGTGGGTCCGAGGAGAGCACTACAGGTACAAGTTCAGCCGTCCTGGGGGCAGGCACGCCGCCGAGGGCAAGTGGTGGGTGCGGAAGAGGATCGGAGCCTACTTCCCTCCACTCAGCCTGGAGGAGCTGAGGCCCTACTTCAGGGACCGTGGGTGGCCTCTGCCCCAGCCCCCTCTAAATGTGCACCAGAAATAAAGGCAAAGACCCAGCCCCTCGGCAGCTCAGCAACGTCTGCCCTTCCCTGCACCCGGCCCAAGCTCGGCACCGCCAAGAGAGACGTGGAGAGAAGAGCGGTGGGAGCCAGCCCCCAGCGCAGGGGTCCTGGGTGGGGTCTGCTGTCACACACTGTGGCGGCTCCCTGGCCCTGCCCACCTGGGGCTTCACATCCTGGCCAACCCTTGTCCCAGGCGCCAGCCTTCTCAGGGGGCTCTGATCTCCCATCCATCCCACCCTCCTCCCAGAGGCCCAGCCTGGGGCTGTGCCGCCCACAGGAGTTGAGACGATGGCCATCCTGACACCTTCCTCCACTACAGCCCTGACCACAGGTCCAGCCAGGGAGCTCTCGGGGTCCCCAGCATCCCAGGGGCTGGTTTCTGTTCCCCCCTCAATGGTGTGTTCCCAGCCAAGTCCTGACCCTCAGAGCCGAGTCCCCATCACGTCTGGGGCAGCCGAGCCCTTGCCCCACAGAGAGCTGGACACGCCCGGCCTGGATGTGGGGTTGGACGGGCCATTTTCTGTCCTGTCCCTCATCACCCCCGCAACAGCCTACACGCATCCCACACATGCAGGCACACATAGCCCATGCACACATGTGTTCTGGGCCCGGTTTCATCCCCCAGTGACTGGTGTCTGTGAGGTTCAGACAGACACACCACACGCCCAGCCCCACCCTCCAGGCTGTGACCGCGCTGCCTCTGACGCCTTGACAAGGCCCTTCAATCACAGGACAGCCGCCTGTGCACACCGTCATCATCGTTGGACAGCGTCTACTGCATGTTTTTCTATTATTCCTATTCTTATGTCATATCTATTACATATTTTTCTACTCTTCCTATTATACCATTTACCAGCTTACTCGAAAACAAACTGCTTAAATGAAGTTCTTGCGCCTCCCTCTCTTTGGCAGTGGCCATGCCCCCAGCCCACACTCCGGTGCTGGGGCAGCGGGTGACCGAGCGGGACTCAGGCTTTGGGGGCGGAGAGGTGAACAGGTGGTGCTTTGCCTGGTGACCCTTCCAGTGCCTGCTGTGTGTGGGAATACTTGGAGTTAAATGGGAACGAGCAGGGGTGCCGGCCCTGCTGGAAGGAGGCAAAGCTCTGGGGCAACGCCTCCCTCACCCAGGACGCTGTGAGGCTGGGTCCCGGGAGAAGTCAGAAGTGGGTCCCACCGCAGGACAGAGGCCCTCCCCTCTCCCCAAGCCTGGGGGGCAGCCACCCACCCCTTCCCCGTCTCCATCCACGATGCCCGGAGCCGTGATGCCCATGGCTGAGCCACTGTGGGGGGCCCCGGTGGGGACAACACGGTGGTTCAGGCAGAGGAGGCCGGCTGCGGTCGGCACAGTGCGGGTCTGTGTGGAGCCCCCCCTCGGCCTGGCTGGGGGGCGGCCAGTCCAGGTGCGAACAGAGGGCCCGTGTTCCAGCTCCCGGGGAAACAGGGCGCCCTGTGTCTGTGGAGGGACAGACGGGGCCTCAGAGGGACGCGCCAGGAGCCAGCCAGTCTACTGGGGCAACCACGCGGAGCTGTCGGCCGCAGGGGCCTGGGGGCTTCCCGGGGGCTCTGCCATTGGTGGGGCTCAGCCCTGTGGCACACCTCAGGGGCGGGCATCTCGGGCAGCGGCAGGAGTTGTGAGGACCCAAAGGACCCATCACCCGGGAAAGGCTGGTGCCAAGGGGTGCCCCTGCCCAGCCTCTGCAAGGGGGAGGCCAGAGGAGCCAGCAGCCCTCTGTGCCCCCTGCCCGGAACCCTCCCATACGGCCGCCCTCCCCATGGTGGGTCCCGAATCCCACAGCCCCTCCTCCCAGGCTCCTCCACCCCGCTCCAGGCTCCTCTTGTCCCAGGGCAGCTGTGTACCACTGGTCTCCCAGGGACCCCGCAGTGGGGCTGCAGGTCCTGGGCAAGGGGGCAGGGGAGGAGCCCACGGCAGGAGTGACTGGGCAGCCCGTTCATGGGACCCACAGCCCAGAGGCACTGCAGCACCATCCTGGGACCACGGGAAGGACCTGTAAGAGCCCTGGAGCGGCCACCCTCATCCTCCATCGGGGATGGCAGCTGTGACTTCCCAGGGGACCTGGCGGCAGGGTCACAGGGCGTGTGGGGCCAAGTCACACAGTATGAAGCGGACCAGTGGCCGTGGTTAAGCGAGTCGTTTGTGGTGTGGAGTGCACTCCCGAGGCTGTGCATCCACCACCCACTCTGTCCGGCCCATTTCCATCTTCCAGACAGAGCCCTCAGCCCCAGGGAATCCATCTCATGCCTCTGTAGGTCTCCCTGTTCAGGACGCTTCATATAAACAGAATCGTGGCCCTCAGCCCTCCCATTGGGCTTGTCAGCTTCTTCCCCTGTGTCTGAACTCTCTCCACAGAGCCTGTGCGAGACGCCCCGCCCCCCGCCACCTGTGTTCTGTGTGATGGAGGGTCCTGCCTGCCGGTGCGGGGCAGTGAGGCCAGTGGCCCCCACACAGGTCAGACTGATGCCTCTGGTCAGGAAGTCCCCTGGGACCCTGGGGGCGGAGGCCTGAGCATCTGAAGGGGTGCTCAGGGGTGGGGGCCATGGTGTGATCTGCCCTCCCCCTCTCGGCCAGCCTCGGGGGCTTGTCACTGTGGAGGGCAGGTCTGCCAACACCCCTGGGCACCCCACCAAGGTCACGAAAATAGGGGGGCCCCTGGACCCAGCTGGGGGCCTCGGGGACCCACTCCATGGAGCCCTTGGCTCCGATCCATGAGTGTCCAGCCCTGCTTGGGGAGACCCCCTCACCCGGCAGGCAGAGGGGCCCTAATTGTGGGGGTCCAGTCTCCAGATCCAGAGTCCCAGAAACGTCCACTCACCTGGGGCCGACAGCTGACCTGAGGTCAGGTTGTGACAGCCTTGGCTGGAATGGAGCCTGCACTCTCTGCAGACGCAGAGCCCGTCACACCTGACCCTTCCGAAGCTGGGTTCCCCTCACCCCATCAGTCCTTGGCAGATGGTCCCAAGGCCTCACCGCACTGAGCCCATCTCCCCCAAATGTCTGGGGTCCCTGTGTGGTCAGGGCCGTGGGGCCTTTGCACTAGCAACCACTGCCGGCACCCACATGGCAACCCCCTGGCTCTCCGGAGCTTGCTCTGTGCTCTGACACCAAGCTGCCCCTGGTCCTGCGCCAGGCCCTCAATGTGGGTTTGCTGGGTCAACCGTGGGCCTGGGGGAAGGGAGGGGCACCCTGGAGTCCCCGGAACAGCCTCCCTGGCTGGGTCAGACTCTCAGCCATCCTCACTGCAGCTTGGAGGTCTCAGGCTGCCCAGGTCCTCATCTGGGCAGGAAGGTTTGGGAGAACGGCGGCTTTGGAGCTTTAGATCAGCAATGCACAAGAATACCACAGATGGTGGCAGCTGGCCCACAGTGGCAGAAAAAAAAAGCTCCCTTGTCAAAACAGTGTGGCAGCAGCATGGAGACCTAGAGAAGGACGGGGCACAGTAACCACCTGAGGAATTGTCCCACGCATGCAACCACGTACCTTCCAACAACAACGACCCAAGAAATCACCCCACACGCGCAGCCTGGTACCTTCCAACAAGAACGACCCGAGAAATTGTCCCACACGCGCGGCCTGGTACCTTCCGACGAGAAATCGCCCCACACGCATGGGCTCTGAGACCATTCAACGGGAAGACGATGGTCTTTTGAGCAAATGGTGCTGGGAAAGTGTTATCTCCACATGCAAAATAATGAATGAAGCTGGCCCCTTACCTAACAGCATACACAAAACTTAACCCAAAAAACAGGATGAAACACCTAAGCATAACAGCTAAAACTGTAAGACTCAGAATAAAACCTGGGAAAATCTTTATGACATTGGATTTGGCAGTGATTTCTTGGCTATGACAGCAACAGCACCAACAACAAAACAGAAAAGAAATTGGACTTCATCAAAATTTGACATTTCTGGCCGGGCGCGGTGGCTCACACCTGTAAATCCCAGCACTTTGGGAGGCCGAGGCGGGTGATCACCTGAGGTCAGGAGTTAGAGACCAGCCTGGCCAACATGGTGAAACCCCATCTCTACCAAAAATACAAAATTAGCCTGGCATGGCAGGCACCTGTAGTCCCAGCTACTCAGGAGGCTGAGGCAGGAGAATAGCTTGAACCCAGGAGGCAGAGGTTGCAGTGAGTTTAGACCACACCACTGCACTCCAGCCTGGGCGATAGAGTAAGGTTCTGTCTTTTAAAAAAAAAAAAAAGGTGGCTATAAATGAGGCTGCAGAGCTGCCCTGAGCTGTTTGTCTGTGGGAGCCCCGCCGTGCAGGAGCAGCCACAGCTGTAACCCTGCCTCTTCAGTAAAGCTGTTCCTTCCACCTCTGGCTCACCCTTGAGTTCTTTTCCTGGGCAAAGCCAAGAACCCTCTTGGACTAAGCTCCTCTTTCGGGCTCGCCTGCCGTGCATCAAAATCATGTGGCCATGTGGAGACTGTCTGGGGTTGCTCAAAATGTTCAGTGTAGATGGATGACCACGTGGCCCCACAACTCCACATCCACACAGAGACCCGGTGCTCATGCCCGTAATCCCAGCATTTTAGGAGGCCGAGGCAGGTGGATCACCTGAGGACAGGAGTTCGAGACCAGCCTGGCCAACAGGGTGAAATCCCGTCTCTACCAAAAATACAAAAACTAGCCACCGTGATGGCGCACGCCTGTAAATCCCAGGTTTTCAGGAGGCTGAGGCAGGAGAATCGCTTGAACCCGGGAAGCAGAGGTTGCAGTGAGTCGAGATCGTGCCATTGCACTCCAGCCTGGGTGACAAAAAAAAAAGAAAAAAGAAAAATTGAATTTGTGATTTAAAACAGAAAACTTGAGGCCAAGATGTTCCATCCAACACTTGGTAGAGAAATAACACTGTCCTATCCAGGCTCTGCCAGACAATGGCGGAGGAGGCAGCCCTCCCCCTCATACACCCACCGGGACGGGAGGCAGCAGCCACTCTGGAAAAGTGTCAATTCTGGAAACGTGAAACGTGAACTCCCTCAGGAAGCAGCCACTCCACTCCTAGGTGTCTGCCCAGGAGAAATGAAAGCACAAGGGCGTGTAAGCAGTGTTTACAGCAGATTGATTTACCGCAACCAGGACCCGGGCAATGCCGGCATCCATCAGCAGGAGGACGGGTGAACCAGGTCATCTTGGAGCCATCGTCCTCAGCAAGAGGCACATCTGGCTGTTGATACACACGGCGTCGGACCCTCCAAAGCACCGTGCTCAGCTGAAGAACAGACGAAAGAGCTCACAGGGCACAGCTCCACTCAGGGAACTCCAGGGAGGATAGCGACCCAACCCCAGTAACAGACGCAGGCCCATGTCGCCAGGGCCAGAACGCAGGGAGATCTGGGAGAGAAATGTTCTGAGTCTCGGCTGTGGTGCCAGGTACCCTTGTCGGAAACCGTCGGTTACATTTAAATGGGTGCATTTTATGCCTGGAAATCATGCCTGGCTCTCTGGATAAAGCCCTGATTTGTGTGGCTTCGAATTTCTGTGATCTAAACACCACCCCCACCCCCATGTCTGATTCAAGCCCCCAGCACATCCTCACTCAGCACAGAGCTGGGCAGACGTGCACCACCGGCTCCGACCTGCTGGTGCAAGCCCGTCTCACCTCGGGGAGTTGATTTGGAAAATGAAATAAGCACAGAAACATGTCAGCGCCAGGCTGGACTCAGCGAGCGCCAACGCCAGTGAGATACAGAGCAGAGAACGCTGGTCACAGAGCAGCTGGGCAGTGTCTGCTCGGCCGAAGCCCAGTCCGGGAGAGGCGGGCTCTGCACCAGGATGTGGGGGCTCCAGGGTCACAAAACCCCGGGGACCAGAGACGAAGACAGCGAGTGACCACGGTCCGTCCAGGGCAGAGGGAACAGAGGCCGCACAGAGCGTCACAGCCACGACTGGAAAGCCCAGACACATGTCACAAGCCCGCGGCCCAGGTCAGAGGCAGCGGACGGCGGGCGGCCGCATGCACCAGAACTGCAGCCACATGTGGAAGGGACGGACCCTGGAGGCACGGGGTCTACCCTGCTCTGGACCCGGTGGTGGCCACACTGAGGTTCACCCCGTGGACACTCTGGAGCTCACCCTCCACTCTGTGTGCTGCTTTGCATGAGTTCCGATCCACACGGAAACTATTATGATCGGAAAGTCTCTAACTGCGGAGTGTGAGAGCCTCCGGTCCCCGGTGTTGTGCTGTGGTTTTGAGACGGAGCCTGGCTCTGTCACTCAGGCTGGAGGGCAGTGGCGCGATCTGGGCTCACTGCAGCCTCTGCCTCCCGGGTTCAAGCGATTCTCCTGCCTCAGCCTCCCAAGTAGCTGGGAATACAGGCGCCCGCCACCATACCCAGCTACTTTTTGCATTTTTAGTAGAGATGGGGTTTCACTATATTGGCCAAGCTGGGCTCCAACTCCTGACCTCGTGTTCCACCCGCCTCAGCCTCCCTAACTCCTGGGATCACAGGCATGAGCCACCACACCCGACCTGGGCTGCACTTCTGAGTCCCTGAAGCTTCTACTGTGTTTATTATGAAGAGCTGAGCTGGGACTCGTCCTCCAACACGTGCTAAGGAAGCAGGAGGAGACTCGGCTCCGTGCGGGGCCATCGTGGCTCCCGGCATCTCTGCCTCTTCCATCTTATTTTGTATTTCTGCTGATGGTCAACCCCAGGCAGCCTGAACACAGCTGCCCCACCCCCTGCATCCAGGTCATTGTGTCCACCCAGCGATATGCTCCCCGGGCTGGACCCTTTTTTTTTTTTTTTTGAGACAGTCTCGCTTTGTCGCCCAGGCTGGAGTGCAGTGGCGCAATCTTGGCTCACTGCAAGCTCCGCCTCCCAGGTTCACGCCATTCTCCTGTCTCAGCCTCCTGGGTAGCTGGGACGACAGGTGCCCGCCACCACGCCCAGCTAATTTTTTTGTATTTTTAGCAGAGATGGGGTTTCACTGTGTTGGTCAGGATGGTCTCGATCTCCTGACCTCGTGATCCGCCTGCCTCGGCCTCCCAAAGTGCTGGGATTACAGGTGTGAGTCACTGCACCCGGCCCCCACCCCAGACTTGTCTAAACTCAGCCTCTGAACCCACCACAGGCCGGACACGCGGCGCCCTCCCCCAGCCTCATGGCTTCGAGAGGAGCTGGGGGGCCCCGGTGTGTGCCTATCCAGGACACCGTGTTTTAAGGGCAGTGGAAGCGAGGAAAGCCATGGCCAAAGCTAAAAAGACCCAGCGAGGCCCACGCCGCCCTTGCTCCTGTCGAGGGGCAGGCACCTGTTTGTCCTCAGGGAAGGTGGTCCTCGCTGCCAGCTCTGGTCAGGGCTGCATCTGGGCCGCCAGGGCCAGGACGTTCGGTGCCAGCCCTGCAGCTGCGGGGCCTTCTGTGGTGGGCACGCATTTGCATCTCAATGACCCTGATTAATATTTAAGGAGTCAGCTGTCTGAGCCACACGGAAAAAAAGGGTGAAAAAAATGCCTTGTTCCTTTAAAGGGTGGGCTGCAGGCTCCCCATCAGGTGGCCTCATCTCCCCCACGACGTCCACGCTCACAATTCTCCCCCATGCAAAAGATACGCGGCACCATTAGCCGGATCAGGGCCTGTGTCCCCGCCAGGGCCGGCCCTATTGTGAGCCACACAGCTGCGGGCTGCTGCCCCGGCCCATCTGCCTGCCCTGCCCTGTCACAGCCCTGTCTGGTGGAGGTGGACGGTACAGCCCATAAGGCAGGGGCCGTCCTCAGGGGCACCTCAGCCAACCCACCCCGGTCCCAGGGACATCCCCTACTTGGTCACTGTCACGCCCCCCAGGGGTCTCCCCAGCCATTGTCCACGGTGCCTCTGGGGCAGGCGTGGCCAGGCCTGCTGTTCCTGTTGTCTGTCCCCCACGGGGAGGGTCTGAGGCTGGGCCGTGACCCCAGGACAATGGGGACACTGGGCGGAACGCTGTCTCCCTAAATTCACGGCCACCCGGAGTCTCAGAACAGGACCTCTTTGGAACTCAGGTCTCTGCAGATGCGATTAAGGGAGGGCCTTGAGATCAGGTCGTCGTGGATTGAGGCCGGCCCAGGCACAAAGACGGCTTCGTAAAGTCAGGACTACAGCACACACCATCGTGAAGCCAGGACTACAGCACACACCATCGTGAAGCCAGGACTACAACACACACCATCGTCAAGCCAGGACTACAACACACACCATCGTCAAGCCAGGACTACAACACACCATCGTCAAGCCAGGACTACAACACACACCATCGTCAAGCCAGGACTACAACACACACCATCGTCAAGCCAGGACTACAACACCACCATCGTCAAGCCAGGACTACAACACACACCATCGTCAAGCCAGGACTACAACACACACCATCGTCAAGCCAGGACTACAACACACACCATCGTCAAGCCAGGACTACAACACACACCATCGTCAAGCCAGGACTACAACACACCATCGTCAAGCCAGGACTACAACACACACCATCGTCAAGCCAGGACTACAACACACACCATCGTCAAGCCAGGACTACACACACACACCATCGTCAAGCCAGGACTACAACACACACCATCGTCAAGCCAGGACTACAACACACACCATCGTCAAGCCAGGACTACAACACACACCATCGTCAAGCCAGGACTACAACACACAACCATCGTCAAGCCAGGACTACAACACACCATCGTCAAGCCAGGACTACAACACACACCATCGTCAGCCAGGACTACAACACACACCATCGTCAAGCCAGGACTACAACACACACCATCGTCAAGCCAGGACTACAACACACACCATCGTCAAGCCAGGACTACAACACACACCATCGTCAAGCCAGGACTACAACACACACCATCGTCAAGCCAGGACTACAACACACACCATCGTCAAGCCAGGACTACAACACACACCATCGTCAAGCCAGGACTACAACACACACCATCGTCAAGCCAGGACTACAACACACACCATCGTCAAGCCAGGACTACAACACACACCATCGTCAAGCCAGGACTACAACACACACCATCGTCAAGCCAGGACTACAACACACACCATCGTGAAGCCAGGACTACAACACACACCATCGTGAAGCCAGGACTACAACACACACCATCGTGAAGCCAGGACTACAACACACACCATCGTGAAGCCAGGACTACAACACACACCATCGTGAAGCCAGGACTACAACACACACCAAGGGAACGAGGCCGCGTGTGTCCCTGGGGCTTGAGGCATCTGCCAGTGAGACTCCTCTTCCCTGGGGGCAGGTTGGCAGGGGGAGGGGGGACAAGACGGCAAGAAGACCACGCCCCATCTGGGGACACAGGAGAGGCCAGGCTTCCCCTCCACAGGGAGCAGGGGTGCAGGCAGGTGAGGGTTAAACCCACAACGTGGGGGGTGCCTCCCCCCACCCTTCCCTGGGACCCTGGAGGGACAGCTGGCCCACCACCATCACCTGTCGGGGCTCAGGCAGCACAGCTGTGCGAACGACGCAAGCCCAGGCCTCTGATCCAGGCTGCTCAGAACAAAGTGCCCACGCGTGCACCCAGCCTCCCGCTCTGGGCAAAAGCAGAGGCCAGCCTGCAGGGCAGCACAGCTGGGAGCGTGCCCCCCTGACCCAAGTACCCAGTACCCCCCGGGCGTACCCCTGACCCGAGTGCCCAGCGCCCCCCGGGCCTCCCCCTGACCCGAGTGCCCAGCGCCCCCCGGGCCTCCCCCTGACCCGAGTGCCCAGTGTCCCCTGGGCGTCCCCCTGACCCGAGTGCCCAGTGTCCCCCGGGCCTCCCCCCAACCTGAGTGCCCAGGGTCTCCCAGGCATCCCCCGACCCGTGTCCCCCAGACCCAAGTACCCAGCATCCCCCAGGGCGTTCCCCCAACCCCTGGTGCCCAGTTCACAGCGGGGAGCATGCTGAGTCCATGGCCCCACAGGCGGCACCAAAAACCAGCTGGTCCACGTGCCCTGGCCACGTCCACTCAGCACAGGGCAGCGCGTGACCAGCACCCTCAGCCCTTTCTTGATACCATCATGGGGACCCCACCGCCAAGCAGCAGCCCCAGCCCCTCGGTGGCAGTGAGGGAACGACCTGATGGTGACGGTGAACACGCTGAACTGCATCCTCAGGCCCACGAGGTGGGAACCAGACACCAAGCACCTTGTGAATCACTTGCCAGCTTCGCTGACCTCCTCGTCCTATGACCCCCGAGCTGAGAATGAGCACAGCCCCCATGGCTGGAGAGCCACCTTCTCCCACCTCCACAGGATCTGTGGGTCCACACTGGGGGCAGGGGGTACCCCTTCTCTGGTCGGGCCGTGCACACCCACACCTGGACAGAGCCAGAGCAGGGCCAGAGCCACCCACAGACCCTGGCAGCAGAGGGGCGGACCCGGAGGCCTAGAGACCGTAATAAGTAGGAGAATGATGAACCCCGAAAAGAGACGTCCACATCCTCACCCCAGAACCTGTGGATGTGACATTATTTGGAAAAGGGTCTCTACAGACGTCAATAGGTTGAGGGCTTTGAGAAGAGACTGTCCTGGAGTAGAGTGGGCCCTAAATCCAGTGGGAAGGGTCCTTCTAAGAGACAGGCGAGGAGAAAACATGGACAGAGGATGTGGTCAAGTGAAGTCGGAGGCGGAGATGAGCAATGCAGCCATAAGCCGAGGAACACCTGAAGCCACTGGGGGCTGGAAAGGCAGGAGGACCCTCCCCTGGAGCCTCCAGTGGGAACACGGCTCTGCCCAAGCCTTGAACTCAGACGTTTGGCCTCCAGGACAGTGGGGGTGGGTTTCTGTTGCTTTAAGCTCCCCAGTTTGCTAGAGCAGCTCAGTCCCCATGCCCTCCTGACAGCCACGTGGCTGCACCGGGACGGCTCCATCTTCCCAGGCGTCGTCTGGCTCCTCCCGTCAGCCTCGGGGCACAGCTGCCCCTCACAGCCTCAGTCAAGACTCATCTTTGGTCTAGGGGCTGTCCAAAACACACTGAAAGTCAAAAGCACAAACAACTCCCCTCTAGACATGAAAATTTTATAACTTAGAAGAAACGGACCAATTCCTTGAAAACCACAACCAAAACTCACCCAAAATGTAACTGATACCAAAGAGCCCTTTGGCTATTGAAGAAATTGAATCTGTAAAGATATGAAAAGGAAATGTCCGGCCGGGCACAGTAGCTCACGCCTGTAATCCCAGCACTGTGGGAGGCTGAGCGGGGCAGATCATGAGGTCAGGAGATGGAGACCATCCTGGCTAACACGGTGAAACCCCATCTCTACTAAAATACAAAAAATTGGCCAGGCGTGGTAGTGGGCGCCTGTAGTCCCACCTACTTGGGAGGCTGAGGCAGGAGAATCACTTGAACCCGGGACATGGAGGCTGCAGTGAGCCAAGATTACACCACTGCACTCCAGCCTGGGTGACAAGAGTGAAACTCCATTTCAAAAAAAAAAAAAAAAAAAAGCAAATCAACCAATAAAAGACTAAGAAAAACCATATGATTATATCTCTGATAGATATAGGAATAAACATTAAACAAAATTCAATACTATTCATAATAAAAACTCAGCAAATTAGGAAGAAAAGGGAACTTCTTCAGCCTAATAAAAGACATCTGCAGAACCCATAGTCCTCATAATATGTAATGGGGAAAACTGAAAGCTTCACTGTTAGATGAAGCACAGGACAAGAACATCCAGTCCCACTGCTTCTATTCCACATCACACTAGTCTGGCTAGCCAGAGTCATAAGGCAAGAAAAAAGAAAGAATGCAATATGGGGCCTGGCGCGGTGGCTCACGCCTATAATCCCTGCACTTTGGGAGGCCGAGGCAGGCAGATCAGGAGGTCAGGAGATCGAGACCATCCTGGCTAAGTTGATGAAACTCGTCTCTACTAAAAATATAAAAAATTAGCTGGGCGTGGTGGCGGCCTCCTGTAGTCCCAGCTACTCGGGAGGCTGAGGCAGGAGAATGGCGTAAACCCGGGAGGCGGAGCTTGCAGTGAGCTGAGATCCGGCCACTGCACTCCAGCCTGGGCAACAGAGCAAGACTCCGTCTCAAAAGAAAAAAGAAAGCAACATGGATGCCGTCAAAGGCACTGCATGGAGTGAAACTGTACACAGAGTTTCAGAATTGGTGAAACTAATCTATCGTGAAACACATGTGAGGACAGTGGTTCCCTCTGGGGTGGGCACGAGGAATATTCAGGGTGACCAAAGTGTTCTGTCTCGACAGATCTGTGGGTTACTGATGCCACATTTGTCAAAACTCATCCAGTTGTAACCTAAAATACGTGTATTTCATGTCAGTGGGTTGAGGATTCACCATTGCAAACCCTGAGGGCTCCATCGGGGGAGGCCCCTACAGGCGGCTGCTGTGCCCATAGCTGCCCACCCAGAGACCCCACCGGGACCTGGGCCTGTTCATGCAGAGCCCTGTGAAGTGGAGGCTGCACCCCCCGGCACCACCCCCACTGCACACACCCTTCCGGACCACCTAGCGTGTTCTCACACATGCTCAGAAGGAAAAAGTGTCTCTGACCTTCGAATGTTCCCTGTGTACCCTCCTTCCTGAATCTGCATTACAAGGTCACCCCTGAGAAGCCCCTTCTGAGCTATCCTTCCCTCCAGGTCCCAGAGATGCACAGCTAGACACCCGCAGGCTGCAGCAGCTCCCACCCGGAGGCCCTCGGTGCTCTGGCGCAGGAACGCAGGCCGAGGTGTGGGGCGAACTGTCCAGCCACGTAGCCGCACAGCTGGTAACTCACCCCACTGTTCCCAGGGGCTCAGAATCCCAGGGGCTCAGAAGGGGGCAGACAATCCCAAGAGACAGGTCAGCCATCACCACTGAGTGGGAGAGGCCACAGCTTTGTGTCCCAGACAAAGGCCGAACACAAAGGTCACACGGCCACCTCACTTGGGCAGGGGGGGCTCATGCCCAGGAGCAGCCCCTGTATCTGGCCCAGCCCCTGTCCTGGCCTGGGGTCTGCAGGTTAGGCAGATGCCCTCCCCCTCCCCTTCAGGCCCATCACTTTGTGGGGTCCTCTGAAGCTGGGCCTGAGGGGGCTGCAGCCCCCAGACTGGTTTCCCCCAGTCCCAGGCCCTCTTGGAGACTCATGGCTTGGCACAGGCAGAAACTAGGGAGTTTGTGCGGGGAGGGGAGGGCAGGGCAGGGCGGGCCACACACGGAAAGGCATCCTCCCCTCCACTCCCCGCTTCCCTCCACAACAGAGTCACGCCCATTCCCCAGGCCAGTCTGGTCCCACAGGCCCAGGATCACAGTGCACATGGAGTCTGGACTGCTGTTTAATTTGGTGAGGGACTTGAGGATGGGATTTTGCCCCTACTAAAGACAAGTCTGTAATAACACGGGCACAAAAGTTCTAGAAGGAACCATTTTGCTACCCACGGTGACTCAGACAAGGACCACCAAGGGAACCAAATTGTTTGGTGACAGGCAACGGGAATCAGAAAGCACTGGGCTAGGGGAGCCCAGCCTGGGCCCATCACAGGGACAAGTGCAGCTGCAGTGTCAGTGGTGGAACAACACGGAGACGCAGCACCCAACAGAGGAGCCGGCTGAGGGTGCTGGGTGGAGACTGTGGGCTCAACCTCCAGCCCACAGGAAATTCAAGGAGTGAAGAACAAGGCAAATGGCACAGAGGAGCCAGCTGAGGGTGCTGGGTGGAGACTGTGGGCTCAGCCTCCAGCCCACAGGAAATTCAAGGAGTGAAGAACAAGGCAAATGGCACAGAGGAGCCAGCTGAGGGTGCTGGGTGGAGACTGTGGGCTCAGCCTCCAGCCCACAGGAAATTCAAGGAGTGAAGAACAAGGCAAATGGCACAGAGGAGCCAGCTGAGGGTGCTGGGTGGAGACTGGGGGCTCGGCCCACAGGAAATTCAAGGAGTGGGGAATGAGGCAAATGGCCTAGGAAAGCGTCAGGCGCATCAAAATGCCAAACTTCTACCAAGACAACCAGGCCAATACACGGGCCCCGCGAGCCACTATCCCTCAGTGGGAAATTTGAATTCTCCAACTTTGTCCCTTTTCAAGATGATTTTGACTCTCTGTGGTCTCTTGCAATTTGATACGTATGTTACAGTCACCTTGTCCATTTCTGCACACACACAAAAATCAGCTGGGATTCTGACAGGGATTGTGTTGGATCTGTACATCAGTTTGGGAAGTATTCTCGTCATAGCTATTATTAAATCTTCCTATCCATGAACATGGATGTCTTCGCTTATTTAGATCTTAATTTCTTTCCAGTGTAGTTTCAGTGTACAAGTCTTGCACTTCTCTTGCTAAATTTATTCTTTTTTGTTTTGTTTTTTGAGACAAAGTTTCACTCTTGTCACCCAGGCTGGAGTACAATGGCACAACCTCAGCTCACTGCAACCTCTGTCTCCCAGGTTCAAGCTATTCTCTTGCCTCAGCCTCCCAAGTAGGTGGGATTACAGACCTGCACCACCATGCTGGGCTAATTTTTCTATTTTTAGGAAGATGGGATTTTGCCATGTTTCCAGGCTGGTCTCGAACTCCTGACCTCAAGTGATCCACCTGCCTCAGCCTCCCAAAGTGCTGGGATTACAGGCGTGAGCTACCGTGCCCAGCACAGATTCGTGTTTGAATCCATGCATCTGTTCACTAATTCACTGAATTTGTTCTCTAATGGGAGTGTCCCCACGTCAGGAGACACTGAAGTATTTACAGTCAGTGTCTGCTGCTTCCTTTGAAACGGTCAGCAGAAAACATAGAGGCAGCTGTGTAACGTGTAAAACACATATGGGCAAGTTGCCTGCACGGCTGACCCTGAGCGTTGCGTGTGCGGATGTTCTCCAGGCTATTCAGCCTTTGCTTGAAAACCTTCACATCACGCAGCTGCTGGGAGGTCACCGTGTTGGCACAATCTCTCCCCTGGACCCAGCCATGGCTCTGGCTGAGATGACCTGGGCGGTGCCCTCGGCTCAGGCACAGCTTGGGGAGGCTGCTTCTCAGGGAGAGGTGCCAGGGCTGCTGTCCCCAACCCAGCCTCCCCATGTGGCTGGCCCTGGGCTGTCTGGCTTGATGGCCCCCCTCGCTGGGGCAGAACCTTCTCTAGCACGGAGCAGGTGCCTTTGTCCACAGCCTCCCGGGCATGAGCCCCCTGCGCTCCCCGATCCCAGACGCAGACCCCAACCCAAGCCGTTGTTCCAGGAATAAAGGGGCAGCCACTGTGGACTACAGGGATTTGTGAGCGAGACAGGCTGGACAGGTGACGGCGGCTGGGACACCGTCTCCCTACTTCCAGCCTCGTGCCTCGCACCCCCTCCCTCCTCTCCCTACTTTCAGCCTCGTGCCTCGCACCCCCTCCCTCCGTTTGCCCCTCCTGGCCGTGCTGCCCCACCCAGCCTCACCCAGCCCAGCCACTGTCCTGACGCTGTCGTTTCAGAATAGGGAGTGATGTTCAGCCAGACCCCGGTTCCCCGCACCGAGTCCCCCACAGCTCCTCACGGTCCCTGTTAACAAACACGCTTGCAGGGGGCGGCTGTCCACACGCAGAGCCCTCGCTGCCGTGACGGGGCCAGCCCAAGAGGCGGGGGCTATAGCCGCTGCTGTCATGAGGGTGGTGGGAGATGCCAGCCCGGAGCCAAAGTGTCTGGAGCGGCTCACAAAGGGTGGTTCATGGGGGTGCCACCCCAGCACTGCAGTCCATCCGCCTGAGCTCCTTTGTGATGGCCGTAAATTTTTACGAGCGCTGGAAGAGCTGAGGCCTCACGTTGCCAGGGAACAGACTCAGAACAAATGCTGGAGGTGACTCTCCTCCTGTTCTCGGAGCTGCCGTGAAAATTCTCTGCCACAGGGTGGACGGGAGGGACGGGGCAGCGGATGAGCTGAGGACCCATGGGGTGGTCAGGGCCCGTCTGCCAGCACAGAAGATTGCTGCTGCTCTGACCACCTGAACAGAGACGGTGAGGACAGGGCACCAGCTGGGGGCAGAGGCCACTGTGACAGCCGTCCTCTCCCTTCCACACCAGCGCCCCAGCCACTCCATCCTGCAGCCAGCCCTCCTGGCTCTGTCAGCTCAGCTCCTTTCAAAGCCCAAACATCCCACAGCTAAACCTGGAGGTGGGCGCAGTGGCTTACACCTGTTCTCCCAGCACTTTGGGAGGCTGGACCAGAAGGGATCACTTGAGCGCAGCGAGCCACGATCTTACCGCTGCACTTCAGCCTGGACAGCAGAGCAAGACGCATCTCCAGGAAAAGAAAGAGGCAGGCCGGGCGCAGTGGCTCACGCCTGTAATCCCAGCACTTTGGGAGGCCGAGGCGGGTGGATCACGAGGTCAGTAGATCAAGACCATCCTGGCTAACACAGTGAAACCCCGTCTCTATTAAAAATACAAAAAAATTAGCCGGGCGTGGTGGCAGGTGCCTGTAGTCCCAGCGACTCAGGAGGCTGAGGCAGGAGAATGGCATGAACCTGGGAGATGGAGCTTGCAGTGAGCTAAGATTGCATCACTGCACTCCAACCTGGGCAACAGAGCGAGACTCTGTCTCAAAAAAAGAAAAAAAGAAAGAAAAAAGAGGCCAGCCACTGTGGTTCATGCCTTCACCCCACACCCTGACCACCCCACCCCCTCCCCTGCCTCACGCCCCTCCCCATCTCATGCCCCCTCCCCCCTCACGCCCCTCCCCATCTCATGCCCCCTCCCCATCTCATGCCCCCTCCCCATCTCATGCCCCCTCCCCCCTCACGCCCCCTCTCTGCCTCACGCCCCTCCCCATCTCACACCCCCTCACCCCTCACTCCCCCTCCCCCACCTCATGCCCCCTCTGGTCCCTTTGCCTCCTTTTTGTTCACTTTGAGCAGAGTCTGGGAGACACACCTGCCTGGCCCCTTCCTCTTCCTTTCTGGAACATTTGCTTCTGAAGCTGCTGGCGGCACAGGGCAGGGTAGGTGTCTCGCCAGGGAAGGAGCTGGGGCCACAGAGCCCTGAGCAGGGCCGGGGCAGAGTCCACAGGCGGGCCTCGCCCATTGCTGGTTCATCCACTTGTTTCTGTGTTAATTTTGCTTTTTTTCCCCTAAGAATTTAATAAACGCACCCTGCCCCAGCCCTGCCCTGGCCTTAGAGATGGGTCTCAGAATCCCGGGGCCCAGCTGGGAGGAGAGGCCGCAGTCCTTGCTTCTGCTCAGGGCACGCACCCTGCTTTCAGGGTGGTGTGGCCTCAGGAAAGGGTCTGAGGGGCCGCCCTGCCCTTTTCTGTGAGTGCCACGGAGGCCAACTGCCAGGAAAGTAAACATCTCCCAGAGAGAGAAACTTCACAGGGCAGAGGCTGCCAGGGTGGCCCAAGAGGTTCCAGACCGAGGGGCTGAAGGCAGCTCTTGTCCAAGGAGAAGCCCTTCCCAGGCACCTGCTGGTCAGAGCTGGGCCCTCACACCTGTTCCCAGCGGGTGAGTCCCCGTCCCCGCGTGCCCGGCAGCCTCTGTGACATTCAACAGGGCCATTGAGTGCTCCAGGCGCCTGGCTGGGCCAGAAGGCGAAGGACAGAGGGCTCGGCGGGGCTTTCCTGACACGTGATAACGGTGGGCAGAGCCCTCCCTTGAAACCAGCCCAGCAACGCATGCCAAGTTCATCCACCTGGTGGGACTAAACCCCTCTGAGGAGAGGGGACCCTTCGGGGACACAGGCTGGGGTTCTGGGGAGTGAGGCTCTGTGATCCCTGCCCCAGGACCACCACACAGCAGGCCCACAGGCTCAGGCAGGGGCTGCAGCCACAGGGCTGTGCGGGGCCGGGAGCACCTCCTCCTGGGACCCCTGCAGCCCCCGCCCCACCGTCCCAGACTCAGGGACCTCCTCCCGGATGTTTCTTCTGGAGCCTGACCCATGGGCTTTTCCTCACTGTCTCTGAGATAAAATCAAAAACAAATCTTTAAAGGCCACCTCCAAACACCAAAGGCCGGAACGAAGTGAAAATAAAGCTTCCTCTCCGGAGCTTCCTGCTTATCTAGAAGCGCCTGCGTCAGCAGCACCTTCCAGCCCAGCAGGGTCCCTGGGCCTCAGCCTCTGGCAGGGGCCGGACCCAAGGCCATGTGAGCCACGCAGAAGGTGCCAGGCCCTGGCATGTGGTGCCACAGGAGGGGGATGGTGACCAGCCCTGTGGCTCAATGTCAGTGTCCGCGTGTGTGGAGTCTCCTGCTCAAAGGCAAAATGTCCTTCAGTCCTATGAGGAGGCAGCAAGGTGGCTCAGCAGCGCCCCCCACCACTCAAATATCAAAGAGCTGCCTTGTCTGGAAACAAGGTCCTTGCAGATGTCATTGAGATGCGGTCATACTGGATCAGGACGGACCCTAAATCCAAAGTCAGAAGACACGGCGCATGACGACTGAGGCAGAAGCTGGAGCGACGAGGCCACAGCTAAGGCACAGCCGAGCGCCAGGGGCTGGAAGAGGCGGGAAGGCTGTCCCGTCCCCCAGGGACCCTCCGTGGTGCAGGCCCTGCAGCTCCCGGTCTCAGGCTCCCGCAGCCTCGTTCCACAAGCTGGGGTGCACTCCGGCGCATCCAGGGGCAGTTTCCCCTCCTCCCCGTGGTCAAGGCTGCAAGCCTGCCTCCTTCCCTCCTTCCGTCTTTCCCTGCCCAGAGCCCCACCCACCTCAGAAAGGAGGAGATGGTGTGCGACTGGCTCTGCCTACAAGCCCGGCCCGGGTGTTTGGAAACCAGAGGTCCAGGAACGTTTTTAATCCATAGGTGGACGGTACCAAACCCCAGTATGGACCGTGCGTGGGCACCCGGCATGCGATGACAGGAGATGCCGGCCAGGAAATGCAGTGAACCAAATGCCCTCCGCCTAAAGCCACAACACCCACAACACTCACAATGCTCACACTGCCCACAACACCCACAATGCCCACAATGCTGACACCACCACCCACAACACCCACAACTCCCACACCACCACCCACAATGCCCACAAAACCACCCACAATGCCAACACCACCCACAACACCCACAATGCCCACAAAACCGCCCACAATGCCAACACCACCCACAACACCCACAACACCACCCACAACTCCCACACCACCACCCACAACGCCCACAAAACCGCCCACAATGCCAACACCACCCACAACACCCACAACACCACCCACAGTGCCCACAACACCCACAACACCACCCACAACACCCACACCAGCCACAACACCCACACCACCACCCACACTGCCCACAACACCCACAACACCCACACCACCACCCACGATGCCCACAACACCATCCACAACGCCCACAATACCCACACCATCACCCACACTGCCAACACCCACAACAGCACCCACAATGCCCACACCACCCACAACACCATCACAGTGTCCACAATATCCACAACATCCACAACACCACCCACAACACCCACCCCAACAACACCCGCACCACCACCCACAACACCCGCAGCACCCACAACATCCCCCAGAACACCCACACCAACAACCGCAATGCCCACACCACCACCCACTACAACCACAACGCCACTCCTGGGTCCACGCCCAGGCACCACGAAAACCTCCGTCCAACAAGAGCCGGTGCATGGACAACCACAGCATCCATGCACCATGGCCAACAGCCCAGCAGCCCAGTGTCTACCCACAGATGAGCCACGAACTGCAGGCAGGCCGGCCACGTGCGGGGTGCCACTCAGCCATGAGAAGGAAGGAGGCGCAAGCACACACCACACCGGGATGAAACCTGAGGCAGGACCCCGACTGACAAAGGCTGGGCACAGAGGGACACAGCGTCTGATGCCATTTCTACAAAACATCCAGAACAGGCCAAGCCAGAGAGACGTGGAGGCTCCCAGGCCTGGGGAAGGGGTGGGGAGCCAGTGCTTATAGAGACGGGGTTGCCTTTTGGGGTGATGAGGACATTCGGGACTTGACAGAGGTGAGGGCCGCCCAAGTGTGCACTTTAAAATCAGTTAACACCAGCCAGGCGCGGTGGCTCACACCTGTCATCCCAGTGCTGTGGGAGGCCAAGGCAGATGGATCACCTGAGGTCAGGAGTTCGAGACCAACCTGGCCAACATGGCAAACCCCATCTCTACTAAAAATACAAAAAACATTAGCCAGGCGTGGTGGCGGGCGTCTTGAATCCCAGCTACTCAGGAGGCTGAGGCAGGAGAATGGCATGAACCCAGGAGGCGGAGCTTGCAGTGAGCTGAGATCCGGCCACTGCACTCCAGCCTGGGCAACAGATCGAGATCCTGTCTCAAAAAAATAAATAAAATAAAATAAACTTGGCCCCATGGAAACCGTTTTCTTTCCTAATGGTGGGGGAGGAAGATTTTTCCATTCCCTGCCCTCCCACGTCACCCCACACAGAAGCCCGAGGCCCAGGGCCCCTCGACTGTCTCTGAGAGCACCTTGGAGAGAGTCCGGGGAAGCCTGGCCACCTCACACAGCAGCAGGAGGCACCTCCAATCAGCACCAACGCAAACAGCACTGCCCACTCCACAGCCCACCTGCCCACTTCTTCCCAGCAAACAGGACCCAGGCCTGCCCACATGTGGGCTGGGTGTGTGCCCAGTGTGGGGCGGGCATGTGGCCGGGTATATCCCCAGGTGTGGGGCAGCCCCATCCCAGGGCAGTGCCCGAGTGGGAATGGGCAAAGGACATGCTGGGCTGGTGGTGGTGAGGGGACACAGGACATGGGAAGGACGTCCGTCCCGGCCGCCATGGGTGGGGTGTGGGCCTCAGTGGGCAGTGGTGGTACAGGCAGGGCCGCACTGCTTCACCCCATCCTCACCCCAGCAGCCCCGGAGCAGCAGGTGGACTCAGGGAGCTCCCGGGAAGGGGCTGCCGGCTGATGCGGGAGGAAGACGGAACTGTCACCCCTGGCTGGGTGGGAACAGAGGGACAGGACCCCACCCACCATCAGGGGCCTGCTCGTCACAGGGTCCCAGAGACCCCACCCGGAGAGCGAAGGACCTTCCCAAAGGGCACGGTGATGCCACGGAGACAACCCCCAGCCTCCCAGGTCAGCGGCCTTCCCGCTGTCGGTTCCCCAGAGGCTCCCGGTCCACCCCCCATTCCCCATTCTAGCTCACAGAGCCCCTGACGGTAGAGTCCTGAGTGCCCCCCAGGCCTCGGTCTTCCCACCCAAAGTGGCTCCTGTGCTCCACATCGAACCTCCCCTCCCGAGGTGCCCCTGCCCACACACCACCCTGCACCAGGGGGGTCAGAGCCTCCAGGAGACGAGGCCTCGGCCCAGCGTCCCTCCCTGCCTCCTGCCTCCAGCCCCAGGCCTGAAACACAAATCCTGGATCTGTTTCATCACACAAGTCTCAGTGTTTGACTCTAGCTTCATAATGGCCTTGCTGTAGGCAGGTGTCTGCTTTTGAACAAACTGTTGGTTCATGTCCCCAAGGCCCTGGGTGCATACATCTCGGCACATTTAATGCACCTGACTTCCGGCCTCTGGCAGGATTTCAGGATGTACGAGTGACTCGTCTGACCTGGGTCCAGGCATAGTGGCCCCAGCCGTACCCTGGGGGCTGAGAGTTCATTTCCCCCCGCTAGGACTGGGCCAGACCCCTGCCTGGCTGCCCGCGCCCCAGGCCTGAGCTAGGCTGTTCCCCGGGCCTGGGACACCTCCGCTGCAAGGTTCCTGGAGCACATTCTCCCAGGACACAGAGGCAAAAAGAGAAACAGCAGGGTCCTCCCAGGATGCACATCTGGGGTCCAGTTGTCACGTGTGTGGCATGAGGGGAGGGGTGTGTTCCTGTGCATGGCAGTGTGTGTCCATGTGTATGCACGTGTTGTGTGTCTGCACACGTGTGTGGGCACCGTGTCTGTGTGTGCATGTGTGTTGTATGTGTTGTCTGCACACGTGTGTGGGCACTGAGTGTCCATGTGTGCATGTGTTGTGTGCATGTCCGTGTGTTGTGTGCATGTCCGTGTGTTGTGTGCATGCACCGTGGGTGCGCGTGTTGTATGTGTGCATTGCGTGCCATGGCACCCATGGCATAAGGTGACATGTGCAGCTTCCAGAGATACCCCGTGGGCTCCAGCACAACCCAGGGAGCAGAGGCCGGCCCGTTTTCCATCCCATGTCTTCGTTTCCTTGTTTGTACAACAGGGACCCTCCCAGAACCCCCAGGGTGACTCCAGGGAGCGTAGTGACAACCAGCAGGTCTGTGAAATCCCTGGGCATAGTGACTGGCACCTCCCGAGTGCAGCCCGAGGGAAGGGGTTTCCCCAGAGCCAGCTTTGCAACCACTGGGAGACTAACCTGCTCGGAAGACCACGGTCTGCCCGAGAATCAGGAGGCGAAACCCATGAGACAGACTCAGGTAGCTGAACAGAGACGCCTCGGCACACAGGCGCGGTGCCAGCTCTGAGGTCTGGAGGCTACAGGGTCAGGCAGGTGGGGAGAAGTCTTCACACCCGGCCTGAGAGCCACTTCCTCAGTGTTTGTGAGCAGAGGCAGAGCCAGGGCCGGGTCTCCCAAAACCACCTCACACACACGCACAGACACATGTGTTCACGCACAGACACACGTGTACACGCAGACACACGTGTACACAGACACATGTGTACATGCACAGACACACGTGTACATGCACAGACACGCAGAGACACCCGTGCCCACCCTCCCCTCCCCAACGGCACAGCCGCTCCTCAGAGAACCTCCCTCCTCGGCCTGTTGAGTCTTGAAACAGCTTTTACATTTTTTAGTTTAAAACTCACACATTCCCCCACTCTCTTACTCTCTTTTTTTTGTTTTTTGTTTGTTTGTTTATTTTTCTTTGGTGAACAGAGTCTCACTCTCACCCAGGCTGGAGTGCAGTGACTCAATCTCGGCTCACTACAACCTCCGCCTCCCGGGTTCACGCCATTCTCCTGCCTCAGCCTCCCAAGTAGCTAGGACTACAGGTGCCACCTCTGCGCCCGGCTAATTGTGTGTGTGTGTGTGTGTGTGTGTGTGTGTGTGTGTGTATTTTTACTACGCCCGGGGTTTCCCCATGTTGGCCAAGGTGCCCTCAAACTCCTGACCTTAGGTGATCCACCCGCCTCGGCCTCCCAGAGTGCTGGGATTACAGGCATGAGGCACTGCGCCCAGCCCAACATCTGTTTTTAAAATTCACCATCCACAGACACAGTGGCAGCCACGGCACACGCAGCCCACAGAAACCCAGCCAGGTTAAAAAGCAGCAGTTTTGTGGCAAACCCTGAATTCCATTTTGGTGGCCAAGGAGGCACGTTAGCACATCAAGAAGAAAGAGAACTGGGGAGGGAGAAGTAGAGGCAGATGAGGAATCTGATTAATTTTGCTGCACGAAATATCTTACCAGCTTTCAGCTGTAAAATTCTGACACAGTTTCCCGAAGGGGACAAAGAGACCACAAGCGACCCTCACTCTCATGCCTGCAGCGCTCGGCGCCAAAAGCCGTCCCAGACTTTAAAAAGTGGAATGAAGGCGAAATCACACAGAAAATAAAAGCAGAGGCTCAAAGGAAGCCGCTGTACGTAATTGCTTTTAGCGAATAAACATTCTTGAATCCCGGTTTGTGGGGAACCGAGGGAGAAAAGGACAGGTTTTAGGAAAGAACAGAGGGGTGGGGGCTGGGAGGTAAAAGAGGCATCTAATTTTATCTGGCTCCTTTCCAACAATAAAATCTAATCCATCATTTTCTCCGGATGAAGGCTCTTAATGAAAATGTAGAGAGTGTGACTGAAATGTAGAATTCCCCAGGGATCCTGCAAGGAAGATGTCTAGCAGCCGTGCAAACCTCCCTCCAGCCGGAGCTGCCAGAGGGCACGGCCGCGAGGAGGCAGCGGGTTCTCATCTGGCTCTCGGACCACCGTGCCCCTCACCACGCGGGGAACCTGTCCCTGAACCGAGGCTGCGTGCTTGAGCTTGGCAGTCCAGCCTCCCCCTGGGCTGGGGTGGGCCCGGGGTCTGGCTCTGGGGTCCACGGCCGTTTGCTGCTCAGGGCACGAAGCCCGGTGGGAAGGGGGTGGGGGCCACGGGTCCCCCTCCCAGCCTCTCAAAGCAACACATTTGCCCCGACGCCATCGGCCATCACCCTCCCGCTCGGAGGAGGACGAGGAGGAAGGAATCCCGCTCTCCTCTGCTTCCTAGCAGCTCTCACAGCGAAGAACAAAAGTCAGCCCACATTCAGGGGTGCACAAAACGGGATCTGCGGGGAGGGGGAAACGGTGGAGGCGGCCGGCTGAGCACCCACCGCTTGGTAAGAGGCAGGGCTTTGTGACGCAGACAGAAGCGGCACCTGTGCCCCATTGTGGCTTCTCACTGCCCAGAGAAGAGCCCGGGTGACTCTGTCCGCCAGGGCACCCGAGGCCATGTGGGGTGTTTCTGCCCGTCTCGAACCACAGATGCTGCTGGCATCAGGTGAGTGGAGGCCGAGGAAGCTGCAAACATCCTCAGAGCAGGGGCAGCCCCCACAGGGATGCATCCTGGCCAGGCCGGCAGTGGCGCCGTGCACGGGACGGTGGCGTGCCCACCAGGGCTCTCAGCAGGCCCAGCAGGGGTGGGGGCTCAGCCAGCATCAGAGTGACGGGTGTTACGGGCTCACAGCTCCCGACGCCTTGCAGGGATGGGAAGCCCCTCCCCCTGCCCCCATCCCCAGGACCAGGTTGGACACTCGGGTGTGTCCCTTTCCCGACACAGCACGAGGACGCTGGGAGTGGCGTCCACACTCCCCGAGTTTTGTGGCTTGGGAGGGGCTGGTGTCTCCAGACCACATTTGTCCACAGACTCGGGGGACCCAGACCTCCCTGCACGCTGCCAGGCCTGGGGAGGGGACAGCTGCCACTGTGGGACAGGTGGGGGACCAGGACCCCCGGTGGGGAGGCGTCAGAAGGCCCGGCCCAGTGACAGGCTGGAGTGGGGCCCGGCCACTGAGCAGCATCTGCTTGTGCCTCTACATTCACTAATGCCTTTCCTTTCTTATCATAAAATGCACATAACACAAAAATTATCATTTTAAAGCAAACAATTCTGTGACATTTAGCACATTCCCAGTGTTGTGTGGACACCACCTCTATCTAGTTCCGGAACATTCCATCACCCAGAAAGGATCCCTCCACTCTAAGCGGAGACTGAGCACCCACTCCCACCATCTCCTGGGCCCCGCATCCCCCGCCTGGCTTCACCCATGGGTGCGTCTCCTCTGAGCAGTTCCTGTAGCGGCTCCTGCCGGGACAAAGGCACCCGGGATGCTCTGGCTCCTGTTTCTCCCAGCCTGGAGGCGACAGGACCGAGGCCGAGGACCCCACGCATGGCTCTGGTGAGGGCGGCTCCCGGCCTGCAGACATGACGTCCTTGCTCCCGTCCTGCCACCACAGGGCAAGCTCCAGTGTCTTCCTCTCCAGCTTTCTGATTTTTTAAATATAATGAAACTTTTATTTGGGATTTAGGGGGTCCACATACAGCTCTGTGACCCGGGTGTGCCGTATGATGCTGGGGTGTGGGGCGCCAGTGAATCTGTCCGTCACCCAGGGAGTGGGTATGGCGCCGGCAGGGAGGTTTCCGGCTCTGCCTCCAGCCCTCCCCGCCCCGGCCGTCCTGTGGCGTTTACTGTTCTGTGGACCCATTTGTAAAAGTGTGCGGTGTTCAATCTCCATCTTCTTTTGAGGACACTAATCCCACTGGGAGCCTCAGCCTCACGAACTCATCTAAACCTAAGTCTCTCCTAAAGGCCCCACTTCCTACTGTCCCACAGAGGATCATGACGTTACCATGTGGGTTTGGGGGGCCACAGACATCCACACAACATGTGGCCTTCTGTGTCCGGCTTCTGCCTTTCTTTGAGATGGAGTCTCGCTCTGTCGCCCAGGCTGGAATGCAGTGGGGCGATCTCAGCTCACCGCAACCTCCTCCTCCTGGGTTCAAGCAATTCTTGTGCCTCAGCCTCCTGAGTAGCTAGGATTACAAGCATGTGTCACCGTGCCCAGTTAATTTTTGTCTTTTTAGTAGAGACGGGGTTTCTCCATGTTGGCCAGGCTGGTCTCGAACTCCTGACCTCAGGTGATCCGCCTGCCTCAGCTTCCCAGAGTGCTGGGGTGAGGGGTGTGAGCCACTGCACCTGGCCTCTGTGTCCAACGTCTATCACCGAGCGTCAGGTCGGTGCCCCACTCCTTTTCTTGGCTGAGTAGTATTCCACTGTGGGAACCATCGTGGGCTCGTCTGTTCCTCCACCATGGACACTTGGGTGCTTCCGCCCTTTGGCTGATGTGAGCATTTGGGGAACCTCTGAGTCCGTTTTCAGTTCTTTGGGGTCTGTACATTGGAGCAGACTTGCTGGGTCCCATGGTAATTCCGCGTTTATGTCTTTCAGGAAACACCAGACCGTTTTCCACAGTGGCCGGACCATTTCACGTTCCCGACAGCGATGCCCGGGGGCCTAGCTTTCTGCACATCCTCGCCCTCACGTGCCGTTTCTCACCTGTTCTGCTGTCACGCCGGTAGCTGTGAAGTGACAGCTCCCGCAGGCTGATTTGCCCCTGGCCGACGCGTTCTCCTCCGCTGCCGGCCGTCGTGGGCCTGGTGTGGACAGGTGTCAGGTCGGGTCCTCTGCCCATCTTTTAATCGGGCTCTTTGCCTTTCTGTGGTTTCCTCTCGTCTTTCTTGAGCCCCTGTGTGTACAAGGCTCTGATGCCGCCTCCCAGCCCCAGAGGCCCGTGGCGTCCCCGTGGCGTCCCCTGGTGTCCCTGGCACTCGGCTGTGAGGCTTGCAGGAGGCTCTTGGGGCCTTCCAGCCCTGGCCCAGCCCCTGGAGAATGGCCCAGCCCCTGCAGGTGGTGGAGGCCTTTGGTGAATGCTCCCTAAAGCAGACCTGGGACTGGGGGGTGGGTGACCTCAGGGTTTTAACATCCTCTGGGGGTTCCATTTTTAAGGATCTTCTTGGATCAGACAACACTGTCATCCAGGATATTTCACTTTCTCCTGGGAAGATACGGACCCCAAATAGCCTCAAGGGATCTAAGGGATTGCCAGAGGCCAGGCTGACCACGAGCCAGCGTAACACACAAGAGTGGCCACTGCTTCCAAACCGTCTGAACGCAAGCCCACCGACTCCAAACCGTCCGAACGCAAGCCCACCGACTCCAAACCGTCGGAATGCAAGCCCACCACAGTCCCAAATCCTGGCCAAAGCCACCCTGGAAAGGATTTTCAGAACTAAAATTTGTCCTCATACTAAGAGAAGAGGTCACTGCCCAAGCCAGGCAATGCAGAGGGACCCTAGACCTCACCGTGAAATCTAGCATCAGGGCAGATGGGGAATCAAAAGACGCGTTCCTACCGCGTCAGCACGACACCACCAGGCCCACTCTCCGCACGGTGGCTCGAGTCTTCCTTCAATTTTCTGCCTGCGATAAACAGGGCATTTGGATTATTTTCCATACAAGTGGGGCCCACGTAATTCTCAGTAGACGCTCTTGCCAGCACACGCTGCGTTCCAAACCTCCTACAGCCTTGAGAATCCCTCCCTTCAAAAGCAGCACAATTTAAAAGGAGCTCCCTAGGCCGGGCGCAGTGGCTCACGCCTCTGATCCCAGCACTTTGGGAGGCAAAGCAGGTGGATCATGAGGTCAGGAGTTTGAGACCAGCCTGACCAACACGGAGAAACCCTGTCTATACTAAAAATACAAAATTAGCCAGGTGTGGTGGCGGGCACCTGTAATCCCAGCTACTTGGGAGGCTGAGGCAGGAGAATCGCTTGAACTCGAGAGGCGGAGGTGGCAGTGAGCTGAGATCGTGCCACTGCACTTCAGCCTGGGAGACAGAGACTCCATCTCAAAAACACAAAAACACTCCCTAAAATTCAGATCCATCGCTTTTCTGTATCTACATGAAAGTATGGGTACAAACCCTCACACTCACAAGCTAAAATGCGAGTTTCTGATGAGAAACATCTGGAGTGCTTCCCCCACCTCCACAGCGGCCCAGCCTGGTAGAGAGGGTGGGGCTCCACGGTGGCCATGTGCGGGGCTGCGCCTGGCCATTCCCGGTGTCTGAGCCTCACTAAAGCCGGCCCAGTCTCCGTGCGCGGGGCCAGACATGCTCCATGTGGGTCTGGATGTCAAAGTCCCCAGACTCACATCGCAGCAGAACCCCCCAGGCTTGGCCGGGCGCGGTGGCTCAAGCCTGTAATCACAGCACTTTGGGAGGCCGAGGCGGGCGGATCACGAGGTCAGGAGATCGAGACCATCCTGGCGAACATTGTGAAACCCCGTCTCTACTAAAAAATACAAAAAACTAGCCGGGCGAGGTGGCGGGCGTCTATAGTCCCAGCTACTCGGGAGGCTGAGGCAGGAGAATGGCGTGAACCCGGGAGGCGGAGCTTGCAGTGAGCTGAGATCCGGCCACTGCACTCCAGCCCCGGCGACAGAGCAAGACTCCGTCTCAAAAAAAAAAAAAAAAAAAAAAAGAACCCCCCAGGCTCACTGCTCCTCCTCTGTAGAGGGCCCGAGCATCCTCCAGAGTGCCTTCCCAGAGCTGCAGCCACCAAGTCAGGGAACGGTGTCCCTGCCCTGTGGGACCTGCCACGGGTGAGGAGTCATGACACAGTGACTGCAGCCCTCAGGACAGCAGGAGCCAGGCTAGTCCCACCTGCACCTGGGGGAGGCCCAGAGGCTCTAGGTGAGTTCACGTCCTGCGGTCGCCGCAGAGTGTAGGCTCCAAACCATACCAGTTCATTCCCTCACGGCTCTGGAGGCTCCAGAAACCCTCAGTGCTCCTGGGCTTGTAGACACACGGCTCTGATCTCCGCCTCCATCCACACGGCCAACCCTTGTCTCATTCCTCCTCTCAGCAGGATGCTGGTCACAGGACCAAGGCCACCTGGCTCCAGTCCAACCTCATCTTAATGTAATTCCTCCTGCAATTACCCTATTTGCAAATAAGGCCACATTTGAGGTTCCCTAGATGAGAATTTTAGGGGCACAGTGTTCCAGGAAAGTGTGCTGTGGAACCTGGGGTGCCAGGTTCAAGGAGAGGCTGGAAGAACAGGCAGAGCTTGTCCCCACCCCAGGTCCCAGTGCTGCCGGGGACCCTCTTGCAGGTCCAGCCCTCCCCAAGCTCCTGGAACACCTGGGGAAGCTGAGACAGCAGCCAGGTGAAGAAGAAGGTTCAGGCCTAGCAATGAGAGGGGGCTGGCAAGAGAAACCACTGCCGGGCGGCCGCGTGGGGAGCTGAACTCCCCAGGGCTGGCAGGGGCGGGGTAGGAGGGTTAAAAAGGGAGGAAAGGCGGAGCCAATTCCAGAGTTAAAAGCTCACAATGAAAAAGTATTTCAGTAAAACCCTGACATCGCAAGACGACCCTTCCCACCCTCCCCAGCTCCTGGCTGGTCGGTAGGTAGCACCCAGCTGTCGGGGACAGGCTGCCCTGCTCTGGTGACAGCTGCAAGTACAGTGGGGGGCACACATGGTGGATCCGTGCCTCCCCACCAAAGGTCCTACCCGAGACATTTTGAAACCAGTTTAAAACATACACAAGAAAAAACAAAAACATCTTTTTCACATCTTCCTATATCCTCAGCCCCCCCAGGCTGCTGGGGTCACCACCCCACAGGTGCACACCTGGCCCTCCCCTGCCTCCCGGGGCCTCTTCTCTCAGCCACCTGCACAAGGTGACAACACTTTGTTCTCATGAAAAGCCACTGTGTCTGCCCAGGGATCACATGCAATCCTCACCTCCCGGGTTTGCTGGCAAGTTCCACCAGCTTGTCACACGTAAGGTGAGGGAGTCAGTGGGGCTGTGGGGTCCTCAGTCCCAGCGCCCACCCCGCCATGTCTGGCCAAGTTAGGGAACCTCTGTGGTGAAGGAGGCTGTTGGGAAGAAAAAAACTATTCCTCTATCCTCTTAAATTCAGTGACTGGGGCCTGCAAATTAAACCGACAAAAGACGGATCCATAGGATGAAAAATGTGATTGACAAGCACACGGCAGCCAACGAGAGAAAGCGGGTGGTTCAGCAGTGTACAAGCCACCGCCTCCCATCCTCACTAGGTCAGGGAAGGGGGCAGGAGAAAAGGCTTCTGAGGGGAAGAACAAATAAGTTTCTTCAGAAAAGACAAAAGGGGTTTTAAGAGGACAACAGACAAAGTTTGTCTGGGCGCCTCATGTCTGTAATCCCAACACTTTGAGAGGCCGAAGAGGGCAGGTCACCTGAGATCAGGAGTTCCAGACCAGCCTGGCGACCAACATGGCAAAACCCCATCTCTACTAAAAATACAAAAATTAGCCAGGCGCGGTGGCTCACGCCTGTGATCCCAGCACGTCGGGAGGCCAAGGAGGGCGGATCGTGAGGTCAGGAGTTCGAGACAGCCTGACCAACATGGTGAAACCCCGTTTCTACTAAAAATACAAAAATTAGCTGGGCGTGGTGGTGAGTGCCAGTAATCCCAGCTACTCAGGCTGCCGAGGCAGGAGAATGGCATGAACCCAGAAGGTGGAGGTTGCAGTGAGCTGAGATTGAGCCATGGCACTCCAGCCTGGGGGACAGAGCGAGACTCTGTCTAAAAAAAAAAAAATTAGGGAGGCTGAGGCAGGAGAATGGCGTGAACCCGGGAGCCGGAGCTTGCAGTGAGCCGAGATCGCGCCACTGCACTCCAGCCTGGGCGACAGAGCGAGACTCTGTCTCAAGAAAAAAAAAAAAAAAAAAAAATTAGCCTGGCGCGGTGGCGGGCACCTGTAATCCCAGCTACTCAGGGGCTGAGGCAGGAGAATCACTTGACCTGGGAGGCAGAGGTTGCAGTGAGCTGAGATCGCGCCTCTGCATTCTAGCCTGGGCAACAGAGCGAGACTCTGTCTCAAAAAAAAAAAAAAAAAAGAAAAGAAAAGAAAGTTTGTGATAATACAGGCATAAGTGGTGTCTCTGTCTTGGTCCCCCCAAGCAGAGATTTGGGGCATGTTTTATTCCAACTCTCCCTTCTGGGAACGGAACCACCCTCACCCTGAAGAAGGAATGCGGAGCAGCCTCAGGTCCCAGCAGTGGCTGGTTTTAGTCAGGAGAGAAGCTCTGAGAAGCCGTTTTCCTGCCTCTGTTGATTCTCAGTTGCCTGCAGCTCACAATACTCCTGAGGCCAACGGGGCGTGTTTTCGGGCCACGTATCTCGCTCCCCTTCGAGGCCCTCAACCACAACATACCCGGCCCTCGCTCAGTGCTGTGACCCCGTCCCGTGGACACAGGTCTGCTTCTCCTCTAAGACCAGGCCCCAGCAGATCTTCTGGGAGCCCCTCCGTCTCCCAAGTGAGGATGTTTCCAGCACCCACTGAGGCAGGAACCAGGAGGGGAATGTAGGCTCCACAGCGTGGAGTTAGGTGAGGAGCTGCAATGGGTCCTCACTCTAGGAAGCCACCAATAGAGCCCAGGAAAGGAAGTGCTGGACACCAGAGGGTCTCCCCAGGCCAGGCCAGCAGCCCCCAGGTCAGGCTGTGCTAAATAAACGCAGGCCACAAGGACACGCTCAGAGGGAAACCGTTCCGCCAATCGTTTCCTGAAGGCCCCGCGGTGCCGACGACACACACACGTCAGATAAGCATCCCACCTGCCGTCACTCCACCCCTTCTCCACGTCCCACTCCAGCATCTCCTGCGTTTACTCTTTCGGTGAAACAGAGCTTGTGCTCCTAGCATCTGATAAATTATCGTGAGTAACGTCACATCAATGTTCCTTACACCTGGAATAATGAATAAATTCTCTCCCCCAAGATAGGCACAAATGTTCTCAACTCCCTGCAAGAAACATGGACTTAGAAAGCACAGGACCCAGAGCTTCGACATGCATGGGGCCGCCAGCGGGGACCCGACAGTGAGCCCTTCCATGACTTAACAGGAATCCTCTAAGGTGAGCTTTGTTGCTTGAGTTTACACTCAGCTTGCTCATTTTTAAGTAGGACCCACTAGTACATTCCTTTCACGATGCCTATTTCCTGATTTAAGGGAAATGACTCTAGGGAGGTGAAAAGGAATATTATTACTTCACAGTCCACATGTATTCCATAACGCAAGTCAGGTGGTTCTGCCACAGGGGGGTCTGGTATCCTCAGGCTGTGTCCTGACAGCAACCTGGACGTCGTACAGCCAAAATGGTGAGGGCCATCACCATCACTATAGTCTTCACCACCAACATCAGCATCACTACAGTCTTCACCATCAACATCAGCATCACTACGCTCTTCACCATCATCACCATCGCTACAGTTCACCATCACGACAGTCTTCACCACCACCATCACCATCACAAGTCCTCACCATCCTCACCATCACTACAGTCTTCACCATCATCACCATCGCTACAGTCCTCACCATCCTCACCATCACTACAGTCCTCATCATCATCACCATCACTACAGTCCTCACCATCATCACCATCACTACAGTCCTCACTATCACCATCACAAGTCCTCACCATCCTCACCATCACTACAGTCTTCACCATCCTCACCATCACTACAGTCCTCACCATCATCACCATCACTACAGTCTTCACCATCGTCAGCATCACTACAGTCTTCACCATCCTCAGCATCACTACAGTCTTCACCATCCTCACCATCACTACAGTCCTCACCATCATCACCATCACTACAGTCCTCACCATCATCACCATCACTACAGTCTTCACCATCCTCAGCATCACTACAATCTTCACCATCATTACATTCTTCACCATCATCACTATCACTTCAGTCTTCACCACCATCAGCATCACTACACCCCTCACCATCACTACAGTCTTCACCATCATTATATTCTTCACCATCATCACCATCACTACAGTCTTCACCACCATCAGCATCACTATACTCTTCACCATCGTTACCATTGCTACAGTTCACCAGCATCATCACCATCACTACAGTCTTCACCACCATCAGCATCACTATACTCTTCACCATCGTTACCATCGCTACAGTTCACCATCATCATCACCATCACTACAGTCTTCACCACCATCAGCATCACTATACTCTTCACCATCGTCACCATCGCTACAGTTCACCATCATCATCACCATCATGACAGTCTTCACCATCATCACCATCACTATAGTCCTCACCATCGTCACCATCACTACAGTCTTCACCATCCATCATCACCATCATCTTTGGCTGACACTTACATGGCACTGACCACTAGCCCTCTCCATTATCTAATCCTCACACCTTTAGGTAGGAACCATTAGCCCCAATTCACAAGTGATGAAACCAGAGCACAGAGAGGTTAAAACCACATAGGCAGAAGATAACACCACCAGAGTGTGAACCCAGGCAGTCTGGTTCCAAAATTAGTCCTGTCCCTGATCTCCCGACTCTAGGTGAACCAACATTCAGGCACAGCAGGCTTGTGGGTGCACAGTCAGCAGGGCTGGCCTTGCTTCCTTCCTCCTACCTCCTTCTGCTTTGGCCCGTGTCCTGCACAGTGAAGGCTCCCCCAGGCCCTGTGGGGGCAGGAGGGGGCAAGTGGGTGTTAAAATGGGAAGGTCGGCCAGACGCAGTGCCTCACACCTGTAATCCCAGCACTTTGGGAGGCCAAGGCAGGTGGGTCACGGGGTCAGGAGATCAAGACCATCCTGGCTAACATGGTGAAACCCCGTATCTACTAAAAAGTATAAAAAAAAAAAAAATTAGCTGGGCATGGTGGCGGGCACCTGTAGTCCCAGCTACTCGGGAGGCTGAAGCAGAAGAATCACTTGAACCCAGAGGCAAAGGTTGCAGTGAGCCGAGATCGTGTCACTGCACTCCAGCCTGGGCAACAGAGCGAGACTCCCTCTCAAAAAAAAAAAAAATAGGAAGATCTCGGGCCGGGGGCAGTAGCTCACACCTGTAATCCTAGTACTTCGGGAGGCCAAGGAGGGCATGAGCTCAGGAATTTGAGACTAGCCTAGACAACACGGTGAAACCCCATCTCCACTTAAAATACAAAACGAGCCGGGTGTGGGGTGGGCGCCTGTAATCCCAGCTACTCGGGAGGCTGAGGCAGGAGAATCTCTTGAACCCAGAGGCGGAGGTTGCAGTGAGCCGAGATCGCACCCTGCACTCCAGTTTGGGATAAAAGACTAAAACGGTCTCAAAAAAACAAAAAACAGGGAGGTCTGGTTCATGTCATTCACCCGCAGCTGGAGCGCCCCGAGGAGCCGACTCAACATTTGCGTTTCTGATGATGAAGCCACAAAAGTTCAGTTCCTGGGGAACGGGGCCAGTTCTTTCCTGCTTTTCATGCTGGAGGAAACCTCAGCCAGGGAGGCCGCGGGTGAGGGGCCGCAGGCAGGCCGAGGGTCTGCAGGCATCTGCAAGTCGACAGGAGAGAGGGGATGAGAGACACGCTCAGCAAGGGCGGTGAGAAGCGCTGCCGTCACCTCCCGCCTGGGCCGCGCGGGGCCGCCCGGCCGCCGTCATGCAGATGGGGTGTGTAAAACTGCCGGTCGGCCTGCGTCTGCTGGTCGTCAGGGAGCGGAGGCTCGTTCAGAACGTCTGTTAAAAGCCAGGAGCCTCCACCGTCACTCAGCTGAAGATGTGTCAGTGGAGAACGGAGCCCAGTGTGCTTTCTCTAGGGGAGGAAACAGGCTTTTCACACAGCATCTGTCACCAGGAGCAGGGAGGTGTGAGGGCCTGGCGGGCGACCGTGGGCAGCAAGGGGATGGCCAACAGTGGAGCCAAAGCGTTGCGTCTTGCCAGCGCCTCCTCCTCGCCTCCTGGTCAGATCCTCACCTCCACCACCACGGTGCGCCTGCAGCCACGCCCGCCCCTCCCGGCCTTGGCCCGAGCGTCCTCCAAGGCGCGAGGCAGCAGACAGAGCCCCAGTGCCAGCCACCCTCCCCTTCTTGTTCCATCTTGCCAGGTGACTCTGAGTCTTCAGCAGCAGAGCCGGGGTCCTCCATCCCCAGGCTCCCTGAGCCGCCTGAGGCTGGGGATGGCCTCCAGGGATCTAAGGAATGGCCCGGAGGAGCCAAGAAGCAGCCTTCAGAAAAGCCGGAGCGCGTTCCAGGGAAAAGAGACCTGAACGTGCATTCCCGTGAGATCACCTGGAGGGGTAAACCCTGCTATAGGGGACGAGGCAGGCTGCAGGGCAGGGGGTGCCTGATGGGGGCTGAGGCCTGTGCAGAGAGGCCAAGAAGACACCTGGATCCTTGGCTGAGTCCACCCACCAGAGACCCAGAGCCCCCCATGGAAAGCAGAGCCTCTGCCCCTGCGGAGAGCAGCTCATCTCAGGCCGGGAGAGGGGGCTGCCCAGGTGTTCCTACCCCCACCCACAAAAAATGGGGCACAGCAGGTGTGGAGGGGGCGGCCTTCTGCACCCCTCCTGGTGCTCAGCTCTTTCCTGGGACCCCCGGCACCCCCCAAAGGGCACCATGCCTCCCCGGCCCCATTCCTTGTTTGCTTCCAGGCCTGACCCTACGTGACTTCTTCTCTGGGTTCCCCTCACCTCCTCCCAGTGCCAGGGGAGGGACATGGGTGCCTACAGGGAAGGCGACGGGTCCCTTCTAGCCTCAAGAAATGCATGGCAAACCCTCGTTGAGGGACCTTCTAGGAAATCCTGACCTCCCTCCTCAAAACTGCCCAAACCACCAAAACTAAGGGAAGTCCGAGAAATGGCCACAGCCCAGTGGGAGCTCAGGCAGCTGGACGGGAACTGTCCCGGGATGGGGAAACGCCCCTCAGTGAAGGCCAAGGACTCCGGTGAACCGTGTCCATCCTGGTTCGCGCCGGTGTGGGGCGTTACCTCCTCGGGACCCTGCAGGGAGGGAGGGCACAGACAGGGGCTCGGCGCTGTCTCCTCGATGTTTCTGAAAACCCATAGCTGCCCAAAAGAAAACCTGTTACTTGCTTAAAGTACTAAGATTCCTGTCATCCCAGCACTTTGGGAGGCCAAGGCAGGAGGATCATTTGAGACCAGAAGTTTGAGACCATCCTAGGCAACACAGTGAGACCTCATCTCTGTCAAAAAAAATTAAAAACTTTAAAAAATTAGCCAGGCATGGTGGTACCCACCTGTGGTCTCAGGAGACTGGGGCAGGAGGATCACTAGAGCCCAGGAGAGGTCAAGGCTGAAGTGAGCTAGGATCGCACCAATGCACTCCAGCCTGGGTGACTAAGGGAGGCCCTGTCTCAAAACAATATATTTTTTGGCTGGGCGCGGTGGCTCACACCTGTAATCCCAGCACTTTGGGAGGCCAAGGCAGACGGATCACTTGAGGTCGGAAGTTTGAGACCAGCCTGGCCAACATGGAGAAACCCCATCTCTACTAAAAATACAAAAATTAGCCGGGCATGGTGGTGAGCACCTGTAATCCCAGCTACTCGGGAGGCAGAGACAGAAGAATTGCTTGAACCCAGGAGGCAGAGGTTGCAGTGAGCCAAGATCGCACCACTGCACTCCAGCCTGGGTGACAGAGCAAGACTCTGTCTCAAAAAAAAAACTTTTTAGGGTAGCAAGAGTCACCCATAATGACATCAGCCCGGCATTTCCACAGATGCCAAAAGGGAAGAGACGGGCCTGGCTGAGCCTCGGCGGCCCATGTGCCACACTCCAAGTTTCCGCACAGCCTGGCTGCACGCACAGGCCCCTATCTCAGCCCCACTTCTCCTCAGCTGCTTCTGGGGTGTCTGTGAATAATTATAATTCTCCAACAATCCAGACCTCAGTGACTCTGGACTAAGGAGTCTCACGTCCCAGAATGACTGTGCTTATAAATAGGATTTTCTCAAGCTGGTTTCTACTCTGAAAAGTGTAATAACCTACGTCCGATCCTCGTTTTCAACAAAAAGATTTAAAAGTAGCAAAGCAGGGCCAGGCGCAGTGGCTCACACCTGTCATCCCAGCACCTTGGGAGGCCAAGGCAGGTGGATCACTTGAGGTCAGGAGTTCAAGACCAGCCTGGCCAACATAGTGAAAACCCATCTCTAATAAAGATACAAAAAATTAGCCGGGCGTGGTGGCGGGCGTCTGTAATCCCAGCTACTCAGGAGGCTGAGGCAGGAGAATCGCTTGAACACAGGAGGAGGACGTTGCAGTGAGCTGAGATTGTGCCTCTGCACTCCAGCCTGGTGACAGAGCGAGACTCCGTCTCTGAATGAATGAATGACAGCAAAGCAAGGTTGGTAAAGACCCCACAACAGGCGTCCCACGGCTGTGTCCAGACCATGCTTCTCAAAGGGGATCCAGAAACCTTCGGGGGTCCCCAAAGTCAAACCTGTTCTCATGACACTTCTGAGAGTGGTTTCCTTCCATTCTTTTTTTTTTTTTTTTTTGAGACGGAGTCTCGCTCTGTCACCCAAGCTGGAGTGCTGTGGCCGGATCTCAGCTCACTGCAAGCTCCGCCTCCTGGGTTTACGCCATTCTCCTGCCTCAGCCTCCCGAGTAGCTGGGACTACAGGCGCCCGCCACCTCGCCCGGCTAGTTTTTTGTATTTTTTAGTAGAGACAGGATTCCGCCATGTTAGCTAGGTTGGTCTCGATCTCCTGACCACGCGATCCACCTGTCTCGGCCTCCCAAAGTGCTGGGATTACAGGCTTGAGCCACCGCGCCCGGCCTCCTTCCCATTCTTTTGAGACTGTCTCTCGCTCTGTCGCCCAGGCTGGAGCGCAATGGCACAGTCTCGGCTCAGTGCAACCTCCACCTCCGGGACTCAAGCGATTCTCGTGCCTCAGCCTCCAGAGTAGCTGGGATTACAGGCACCCGCCACCACGCCTGACTAATTTTTTGCATTTTAGTAGAGACGGGGTTTCACCATGTTGCCCAGCCTGGTCTCGAACTCCTGACCTGAGGTGATCCGCCCGCCTCGGCCTCCCAAAGTGCTGGGATTACAGGCGTGAGCCACCGTGCTTGGCCTTCTTCCCATTCTCCTGAAAGCGTGGGGTGGAATGTTCTGGAGGCCACAGGCCTGAGGCGGACGCAGACATAAGAATCCAGCACAAACAGAAAGCCACCCCTCCTTTCTCTTCCCACTACATTTTTTTTACGGGGAAACAGTTGTTTTTCATTAAAATGTTATGTTCACATGCAATGGATTTATTGCTATTTTTACGTGAAAAAGTGAACATTTTTAAATGTTCTATTTCTAGTAGGGTGAATGTCCACAGCGGCCGCGCACATAAACAAAAGCTCAAAAGGTTTCAGGATTGTAAAGGGTCCTGAGACCAGAGTTTGGGAGCCGGGCTGGGCCAGCTTCCGGAACCCGGGATCACAGGGACGATCACACGGACCTGTGGCTCCACCCAGTGGTGATGGCGAGGATGGCAGGAGACCCCAGCGGGCAGGAGCACGGCCTGAACCGCGTGGCCCCAGGGATCTGCCCAGGGCAGGCAGGGGTGTCCCCGGCCCCGGGGCACTGCGGACTCAGGGCTGGCCGTCCTCCACGGCGGGACTGTCCTGTGGGTTGCAGGGGCCGGGACAGCCTCCCTGGGCTCCACCAGCCAGATGCCTGCGGCAACACCAGCCAAGAACACAGACATCTCCACTTGCTGGCCAGCGTCCCCTGGGGGCAGAACTGCCCCCCCGAGAGCTGCCCAGTCCACAATACAGACAGGACGGTGTGAGGGAGGCGTCAGCAGGGAGCAAAACATTCACACATGATGGCCAAGAGCTCCAGGCACTTATCCCACCTCCACCCTGTCCCATGGGGGCTCCAAGCCGGCCCCTCCCCACCATGGGAGCCAGGGTGGACCCAGGGAGTTTAGGGCACTGGAGGTGGAGGCTGTGTCCATCCGGGGTCCTTCCCGGTCCCGCAGCAATGGCAGAGGGGACGTCTGTGTGGTCGCCGCCCGCGGCAGCAGCTGCAAGGTCAGCAGCGCTGGAGGGTTCAGGCCTGGGCGCTCCCTGGGGGTCTCGGCCTCTCCTCACCTCCTGCCAGCATCACAGACCCAGGGGACTCCCACGCGGTCCTTGAGGCCCCAGCCACGGCTGCGCCAAAGAGCACTGCCTGAGCTCTCAGCCCCACTCCTCCCAGTTGCCCTCTGTCGTGCCCAACCCTGCCCACCACAGCACCCTGGGGCTCCTCTGTGCTCGCCTCACAGACGGGCAGGCAGCACTGGACCCCCAGCTCGAAGAGGCTGAGCCCTGCTGCCATGGCCTCCCGCTCAGCTGCTCCTCCAGCACACGGGACCCGCACTGCCTGCCTGCGGCTCCTCCGCACTCACCTGTAGAGTGGGAGGGAACCTTCCACAGCTCGCCTGAGTGCTGGGCAGGGGCGGAGCCTCTGTCCTCTGCCTGCCTCTGCCAGCTGGTCCCCAGGCTCAGGCTCAGCAGGCCCCCAGCTGCCCGTCACACAGAGGCTGCCCGCACCTATGGGGAGGTTGTTTGCAAGCTTCTCAAGCAAAGGCCTCCTTGCCTGCAAACCTGTGGTGACACCGCACCTCATCAGGGTCCGGAGCCCCAGCCACTGGCGAGGTCACTGTCGGAACTCTTTGACCCAGTGCCTCTGGAAGACGAGCTATGCCAATTTCCACCTGTGGGTCCAGCCTGTCATTCCCATGCCCACCAGTGCCGGATGTCCAGCCCCAAGACAGACCTGCAGATTCACGTGAGAAGCAATCGTGTCGCCAGCACTGCCATTAGGCTTCTAGAACGGTCTCTTTAGAGGGAAGAAAAGTATCCACTGCTTTGAAAAGAGGCTGAAAGAGATGGGGAGACCTGAGTGGGAACCTCGCCCTGGCTCTGTCTCCTAACAACAGGGTCCACAGCCCTCTTCACTCACAGATGCTTCTGCTGGAACGGTCCAGACCCCCAGAAGTCATTTGCCAAACTTCAACTGGAGCACAGAGAATTTACTAGACCAAGGGATTCCGCTCTGGGGAAGTTAGCTGAAAGAAATAATCTGAAAGTCTCTCTCTCTCCTCATTCTCTCTCTACACATATATATATATACGTACATATATGATGTATATATACGTATATATGTATGAGTATATATACACGTACATATAATATACATACATGTATATACGTATACATGTATACATATATATACACACACACATACACACATGTATATAAAGTTGTATGTATGAAAAGGTTCATTGTGGTATTTTTTGGTAGACTGGTTTTTTTTTTTGTTTTTTTTTTTGTTTTTTTTTTGTTTTTTTTTTGTTTTTGAGGCGGAGTCTCGCTCTGTCGCCCGGACTGGAGTGCAGTGGCCGGATCTCAGCTCACTGCAAGCTCCGCCTCCCGGGTTTACGCCATTCTCCTGCCTCAGCCTCCCGAGTAGCTGGGACTACAGGCGCCGCCACCTCGCCCGGCTAGTTTTTGTATTTTTAGTAGAGACGGGGTTTCACCGTGTTAGCCAGGATGGTCTCGATCTCCTGACCTCGTGATCCGCCCGTCTCGGCCTCCCAAAGTGCTGGGATTACAGGCTTGAGCCACCGCGCCCGGCCGGTAGACTGGTTTTTTAGTAGGATGAAAAATGACATGGTTTTATTCTATATCTTATGAAGCCAAATGTTTACACACAGGAAAGGAAGCAAATCAACCTGGACGAGCCCCTACCTGACCAAGTGAGCAACTGTTTCTCCCTGTGTGGGGGACATCTCCCTAGTTCTGTCAAGGCTCGCTCCTTCACTCCAGAGCAGGGGACTCATCTGTCATTCAACTCATCGGTGAGGTTTTACTTATACAGTTATGTTATTTATTTATTTATTTGATTTTGTTTTTGAGACGGAGTCTTGCTCTGTTGCCCAGGCTGGAGTGCAGTGGCGTGATCTCGGCTCACTGCAACCTCTGCCTCCCGGGTTCATGCCATTCTCCCGCCTCAGCCTCCCAAGTAGCTGGGATTACAGGCATGCACCACCATGCCTGGCTAATTTTGTATTTTTAGTAGAGACAGGGTTTGTCAGGCTGGTCTCAAACTCCCAACCTCAAGTGATCTGCCCACCTCAGCCTCCCAAAGTGCTGGGATGACAGGTGTGAGCCACCGCGCCTGGCCACAATTATGTTTTTCATGTGAAGGTGGCTCCTTGTTCTTTTTGCGTGTCTGCCTATTCTTCTCTGTTGCTCTTCCCTCATTTATCTCCTTGGGAACTATAAACATAGCTCTTTCAAGGCCCCCTTGACGTTATTCCTGGCTGCAAATCCCCGGTATGCTGCTCTCCGGGCGGACCACATGTGTGCGGCCTGCACGTCCTCTGATGCTGGAATCTATTTGGTTGTTCTTTCCTGCACCTGCCCTGGTGGAGCAGGCGTCGGGGGTTCCAGGCAGAGGATTTTGAGGATTGTCTCTGACCAACCCCACGATGTGCTCCAGCCCTGACCTGGTTCTTCACAAGAGCGTCTCAAGTCTGAGTTGTTTACACCCCACGCCTGGGAGCAGCAAGACTGTGGTCTCTTCTCAGACTAGCAGCCTGCCCGCCTGCTGCTGAGGTGCGGGGTGCCTCCACCCCCAGCCCTGCCCGCTCATTCCGTTCTCCTTGTCCTGCTCTTGTGGGTGCAGAGGCTCTCCGTGGTCTTCCACCACCCCATCTGGGGAGGGGGACTCAGCCCACACCATTGCAGGCATCTCTAGGGGCAACTGAAGACCATGGTGAGAATTCTCACCACAGAGCTTGAGCCCCCACCAGCCACTGATTCTCGCCAGCGCCAGCCTCTCAGCCTCTCGCATAGGACTAGGCAGGTATCAGACCCCAGCGTTCTGAGGCTATGTCCCACCCTTAGTCACGGGAGTACTTGGTACTTTCTATTTTCACCGTTAAGCCTTAGATACAATTTCTAGGCAACAGAAAAAAATCCCATCCAGAACCATGTAACCTCCAATTTTTTTTTTTAACTTTTTAAATTTTTTTTTTTTTTGAGACCAGGTTATGTGACTGGCTAATTTTTGTATTTTTGGTAGAGACAGAGTTTCGCCATGTTGCCCAGGCTAGTCTCAAACTCCTCGACTCAAGCAATCCACCCACCTCAGTCTCCCAGTGCTAGGATTACAGGTGTGAGCCACGGCGCCCAGCCAAAGCCCTGATTTCAATTAACAGTTTCCATTTAAGTTCACCTATGACTAAGCGCTTTGCATACGCCAGTATTCGTGTGTTTTGGTTTGTTTAGAGACAAGGCCTTGCTCTGTGGCCCAGGCTGGAATCAGCTCACCATAGCCTCAAACTCCTGGGCTCAGGTGATCCTCCTGCCTCAGCCTCCTGAGTAGCCCAGATGATAGCTGTGAGCCACCATGCCCAGCTAATTTTTCTTTTTTTGAGAGATGGGGTTTTGCTATGTTGCCCAGGCAGGTCTTGAACTCCTGAGCTCAAGCCATCCTCCCTTCTCAGCCTCCCAAAGTGCTGAGATTATAGGCATGAGCCACCACCCCCAGCCTGGATTATTTCTAAGGATGCCCACCTTGCCCCTGGCAGGCACTGCGCAAACACTTTACGCGGCGTCTCAGCCCACCCTCCCGACAGCCCTGGGCAGCATCGTCCTCCCCGTCCTCTGACAAGCAGACCTCAGAGAAGTTGGGCCACTCACCCGTGCCACCCCCCTAAGAAGTGGCAGAGCCAGCCAGGAGCCCAAGTCAAACACAGCCACGTGGACAGCCGTCCCTCCACACCACACCTCCTCCCCGCTGAGGGAGACGCCAGCCAGTCCCTGCCCACATCAAGTGTCCTGAGAACCAGGTCTGCCTCCCCGCAGGGCAGTCCTCTGGCCACTGGCTCCTCAGTGTGGGAGCCTCCTTTTGGGCAGAGAGCAGCCTGGTGCAGCCCAGAGCGCACTGGACGTCCCAGGGAAGCTCCAAAGAAAAATCCTCCATAGATTCGAGCCTGCTCCAGTGACCAGAGGTTCCGGACCGAGGGGGCATACACAGTTCGGGTTTGTTACTTCCCTCGGACATCCTGATGTGGCCTGTTTGGGAGAAGAAGCCAGGGACACCCTATCCTGTTGGCTCCATGTCCTAAGTCACCCAGACCTGTCCCACACCCTCCCCGCTACACCATCTCTACTGAGGCCTCTGCAGGATCCATCTAGGACATCATGAAAGGCTCTGCTAACCCTCAAAGCCCAGGTACCATGGGGTCCAGATGTGGGTGACATTTTCCTAGAAAATCACGTAAGAAAGACCTCACTGTATGTCCCAGGCCTCCTCAGGGAACCGGAGGGGACCCGTTCCTCCCACACAGCAACCTCTGCAGCCTCTCCTCAAATCTCCCAGCCTCTACCACAGCCTCTCTCTCCCCTCCCTTCCTTCTGTTAAATGAAATCTATAGGAAGCCCTTGGTGGCCAGGCACGGTGGCTCACACCTATAATCCCAGCACTTTGGGAGGCCAAGGCAGGAGGATCACTTGAGGTCAGGAATTCGAGACCAACCTGGCCAACATGGCAAAACCTTGTCTCTACTAAAAACACAAAAATTAGCCAGGCGTGGTGGCACATGCTTGTAATCTCAGACACTTGGGAGGCTCAGGCAGGAAGAATCGCTTGAACCCGGAGACGCGGAGTTTGCCGTGAGCCGAGATCACGCCGCTGCACTCCAGCCTGGCCAACAGAGTGAGACTTCATCTTAAAAAAAAAAAAAAAAAGTTCGATGTCACCAAACTGAAGCTAAGTTGTTTATCTGAACTTCTAAGAACTCAGGGGAGTAAATAACAGCCAAATCCCCAAAGAGGCCGGTCCTGGTCGGTACATTAAGGAGTTCTCTGCTTTCACCCTTACAAGAAAAGCAGTTTTGAAGGGAGCGATCTGTGTTTTCTGTTTCTGTTTTCCTCGGCCCTTCCGTCTAGAAAACCAGCCTCCTCTGTTCAGCCCCCCGGAGCACTCCCTGCTCTTTGTAGAGCCAAGCGTTGCCTGAATCGAGCATCACGAATGAAGCCAAAGAGGATCTTTAAACTAAATTTGTAATTTTGTCTTGTGACAATTCTCTGGACCAGCTCATGCCGGGAGGGAAAGATGGCAAATCAGACACTGTCCTCGTGGACGAGGAGGGAGATGTCCAACCCGCCGTGGGTTATCTCAAGCACCTACTTGGCTGGATGAAGGGGCCCCTAGAAACTTCATAAAGCGCTGCCTGGCTGTGCCTGCGAGGGGCTTTCCACAGAAGCCTGCCTGCCTGGGGGTCCGTGTCCCGAGGGGAAGACCCTCCATATGGACGGATACCATCAATCACCTGGGGGCCCAGAGAGAAGAAAAAGAGGCCGGGCGCGGTGGCTCACGCCTGTAATCCCAGCACTTTGGGAGGCTGAGGCAGGTGGATCACTTGAGGTCAGGAATTCGAGACTAGCCTGGCCATGGTGACACTCCATCTCTACTAATACAAAAAATTAAACCAGGCATGGTGGCAGGCACCTGTAGTCCCAGCTACTCTGGAGGGTGAGGCAGGAGACTCGCCTGAACCTGGGAGGTGGATGCTACCGTGAGCTGAGGTCATGCCACTGCATTGCATTATCTGTAGCCTATGAGACAGAGCCAGACTCTGTCAAAAAAAAAAAAAGAGGGAAAAGGAGTTCTGATCTTGCTCCTGGCACTGGGACTCTCTCCTCCTCCTCCTGCCCTTGGACATCAGAATCCCAGGGCCCATAGCCTTGGAACTCCAGGACTTAACACGAGCAGTTCCTTGGATTCTCAGCCTTCAGCCCTGGCGTGAGAGTCACACCTTTAGCTCTCCGTTTTTCCATTTCCTGACTTGGACTGAGCCAGGCTGCGAGCATCCCAGGTCTCCAGCTTGCAGACGGTGTCCCTCCCGGGACTTCTCAGCCTCCCTAACCACATGGGCCCATCCATTCCCCTAACAAACCCACTCTCATCCGTCTCTCCATCTCTCTCTCCAATATATTGGTCTGCCTCTCGAGAATCCCTACTGCTGCAACGCGTGTCTGTACACTGGCTTCTGCCTGGGATCTCACAGGTGTGCCAGGGAATAAGCATTCCACAACCCATTTGGGAAACTGTGGAGGACGGCGTGAAAGGAAAGTAGAAGCTCAGGACCCCAATTCAGGCTGCCAAAAGGACAAAACGAAACTGAAGACCGAGCCGGGCAAGTGACTGCCACTCCCTGTGTTCCTGGGCAAGTAACTACAGACGCGGGATCAGAGCTCACTCTCCGTTCCCCTCATCTTGGGGACGCATCATCAACGATCCCCGCCCGCCGCCCACTCCTTTTCTCTTCCCACCGTGGGCTCAGAAACAGGAAACCCCACAGCCCACCTTCCCCCTTTTAATACAGAGGCTCAAAACCATCGCTGGAGAAAGACCTCGACCTTGCCGAGACACGCTCTGAAGCCCACGGAGGCCTGTCCCGGGTATTTCTTGGTTTACAACTGAAACGGATGAAAAAGACAGCGGGCATCCTTCTGGATCATCTGATTCTGCAGGGGCCTACGCCCTTCGCCATCTTCGAGACATTTTGCGGTCCTGGAGTTGCAGAAAACTTCGAGCAATGCGAGCGACTCTCGACCAGCGTCGCGACCGTCAAATGCAATCGATCATCGCCAGTGGAGAGTGATCGGATATGAGACCCCCCTGCCCGACTCCAACATGGCCGCCCAGCCCACGACCGAGGCCTGGGCCGCCGCTGCCAGGAGCCAAGATGGCTCCGTCGCGCGCTGACGTCACGCACGCCCGGCCCCTTCCTGCCGCGACCCGGAAATGATCTCCCAAGGCGGAAGTAAACGGCACGCGACAGTCGGTTGGAAAGTTGGCGGGCGCGGGTGAAGGCTGCGAGCGGGGCCGTCCGGGTGGTCTGGGCGACTGCCTCGAGGGCCCGACACGCCCTGCGGCCAGCCCCGACCGTCTTACCTCAGTTTCCCCATCTGTAAGAGGGGTCAGCGGGCGGGTGCCTTTGCCATTGCCCTTCTCTAAATGCAGGCACGGAAGACGGGCGCTGGCGGGACGGCCACAGGAGCCCAGGCCCGGCGCCTGCATGCGGGGCTCGTGCCCAGGAGTTTGACCAGATCGGTAGGCGGCAGGGGGCGGCGGCGAGGGGCCCTGGCGAGGGCACCGGCGGGACAGGGGGCAGCGCTGGCTGAGGCCCGGCAGCTAGAGGGAGCGGGAGGGAAGGTGCACGGCCTGGGCTGCTGCTTCCGGGGCACATCTAGCTTTTGAGGGTCACACCGCGGGGAAAGGTGACCTTTTGAAAAGGTAATGGGGGCCGCGATCCCTCCAGAGGCTGTAGGGAGGATCCTTCCTGCCTCTTTCAGCTCCTGGGGGCTCTGGGAGCTCCAGGCGTCCTTAAAAGGTTTGTGGCGGCGTGACTCCAAACTTTTTTTTTTTTTTTTTTTCCCCGAGACGGAGTCTCCCTCTGTTGCCCAGGCTGGAGTGCAGTGGTGCCATCTCAGCTCACTACAACCTCCGCCTCCCGGGTTCAAGCGAATCTCCTGCCTCAGCCTCCCGAGTAACTGGGATTACAGGCGCGGGCCACCACCCCTGGCTAATTTTTGTATTTTTAGTAGAGACGGGTTTCCACCATGTTGGCCAGGTGAGTCTCGAACTCCTGACCTCAGGTGATCTGCCCACTCTGGCCTCCCAAAGTGCTGGGATTACATATGTGAGCCACCGTGCCCGGCCTCAACTGTTTTTGAGGCAGAGTCTTGCTCTGTCACCCAGGCTGGAGTGCAGTGACTATCTCAGCTCACTGCAGCTTCCACCTCCCAGGCTCAAGCAATCCTTCCACCTCAGCCTCTCCAATAGCTGGGACCGCAGGTGCACACCACCACACCCAGCTAATTTTTGTATTTTTTTGTAGAGATAGGGTCTCACTGTGTTGCCCAGGCTGGTCTTCAACTCCTGAGCTCAAGGGATCTTCCCGCCTTGGCCTCAGTAAGTGCTGGGATTACAGGTGTAAGCCGCTACTTCCTGCCGTCTACTTTCTGTATTTTGCAAATAAAAGGTTTGCAGGTCACATCAAATATCAAGTGATTGATCTGTGAGGACGCAGGCGCCTTCCTCAGAGCCCCTCTCTTCCTCCCTCCCTTTCTCCTGCCCCAGCCAGCCTTGTGCATCTGCACGTACCTGGGCTGCCCAGGGGCCCTCTGCTGCCCACTGAGTGCGAGAAGTCTCAGTCACTGCAGGGACCTGGGTGCTGCCACACGGGTGGAGAATCCATGGTGGCCGGTTGGAGGCCTCTAGCACAGACCCTGCACACCTGAAGGCTTCTGCTGGCAAAGCCCTGGGACCTCAGACCAGAGGCCCAGGGCTACGGCCCACTTGGGATGACACACAGGGTCCCCAGATGGGTGCGTCTACCCCACTGACCCCCTTTTTGGGGTGCATGTATCTGTTCTGGGGCTACTCTGGGCCCCAGGGATTGGGGGTGGACGGTGTCGCCTTGTGAGAAGGGGCCCGTGTGGCAGGAGTGCCCTGTGGGCGCAGGCCAGGCCCTGGAATGGTCTGTGCCTCGCACACTGCGTTGGCAAGCGACTGCGCTGTTCCTGAGCTGTTGAGGAGCTCAGAAATCCAGGCCAGCATCTTTCTGCCCCACGTGGTGGTAGAGATAGCCAGAAAGTGAGTGCCAGCCGCCCAGGGCCCCAGGCCCATTTCCCAAGACAAGGCTTGGCAACCTGTGGTCTGGTCTCCACATGGCAGGATGCACATTCGAGGCCTGTGACCCACGGGGTGGGAAGTGGGGCATGCAGGGGCCCTACCCGTGTTGGGGTGACCTGGCTGTCCGCAGCAGCTGCCTCTGCACGGGGGCTTCTGGTCAGTTTGGGCCGTCCTAGTGTCTCGCTGGGCTCTGCCAAACCCATTTGCCAATCCGATTTGGAAGACTGTCCCGTCTGCATGGTTTCCCTAGGCCTGGAAGCAGCAGCGGCACCACCCCCTGCACTGGGGGTCCCAGGATCCCCGATGGGCTGTGGCGTGACCCGTCCAGGCTCTTAGAGGCCAACCTGGACTCACAGGACGTCCTGTGGTTCGTGGTACAGGGAGGTCCTTGGGCCCTGACGCATTTACAGTGGCAGCCAGGGAGCCGGGAATGTTTGAATGAAGCCGTGGGGAAGGCCAGAGGCCAAAACACACCATCTTAACTTCTAATTTTCCTTGGGCAAAATCACTGGACCTCTGTCATCCCTTTTTTTTGTTTGTTTTTTTGAGACAAGGTCTCCCTGTTGTGAGCTGTGGCGTGATCACAACTCATTGCAGCCTCCACCTTCCAGGCTCTCGGGATCCTCCAGCCTCAGCCTCCCAAAGCGCTGGGATGACAGGGGTGAGCCACTGTACCCAGTCTAGTCATCCCAAAGCAAGTGTCAGTCTGTGGGGGTGGGGACTCTCCCAAAGCCAGAGGCCCCGTCAGGCTGCTACACGACTCTGGCCACCACCCTGCGGATCGCGGGCTCCTAGGAAAGCCGCCCCAGGGACCACAACACCGGAGGTGGCCTGGGGCAGAAGGCGCGACTCACTCGCCCTCCTCTCCCCCCACAGACCTTGGAAAGGTCTCGCCTCAAGGCCTCCCACCACCCTCAGCTGAGCAAATGTGTGTCCATTTTGGAAAATCTGCAACGTCTTTGAGCTGCTGCCCTTGAAAGAGTCATCTGGTGTAGCCAGCGCTGGGGGCCTCTGAGCCCCGCAGGCTGTTATTTTGCCCATCGGTTCCCCTTAAACACATTCAAGCTCGGAGTGGGGGCAGCACCCCATCCCCAGGAACCCAGCTGGCATTGTCTCCGGGGACACACTGACCTCCAGTCCTCGGGCGAGGAGCTAGGGCGTCCGAGGCCGTGGGGATCCACCGCCCAGCCGGCTTCTGTGCTTCTAGGGCCTCCTGCCTCGGGCCACACTTCTGGTTAGCAAAGAGATACCTGGGTTTTCAGGAGACGGGCGTCTCTTAAGCAGGAATCCTCCGGCAATTGCAATTGTAACCACGCACCGACCTGCAGCTGTTCTGAGTAAACTGAGCTGCAGCAGGCACGCTACCCCGAGGCTGCAGTGCAAGCTGTGGCTACGGCCTGGCCCCTAGCAGGCCCCTGACTACACAATGGAGGTCAGGTGTGGATGACAACCATGCACCCGGGATTCCCTTGAAGTTTTCTGTGCTTGTGTTTAAGAGCTTAAATTGTTTTTGAAAATCACTTTGAAACTTTCACAGAGGACATACAAGTCGTTGCCGTGAGCTTCCTCTGATTCAGAGGAGCGTTCTTCATGATTTCCCTGGGCCCACGTTTGCCGTTTGCGGGGACTGAGCGAAGTCAGCATGTCCTCCACACACATTCATCCATTACCCCCAGGCTGCCTGGGGCCAGCAGCCACAGGGTCCCGCTAGGACAGCCAGAGCCCAGGGTGCAGGCGGGTGGAGGACGGGGCTAGCCCTGGGTCCCCAGCTCAGCACTTTGTTCCTCTGTTCCCTGGGGAGGTGACTGGTGTCGGGGGCCGTCTCTCTCACCCACTCGGAGTTGAGGCCACAGGCAGAGGCCAGTCCTGGGAGACCCTGCCGCTGCAGCTTCCCGCTAGGAGGGGGTCAGAGACCCCTGTGCCAGTGTGGGACCAAGCCCTAAGGTCAGTGTGAACGCCCCCTGGCCTCCCGTGCTTCCCCGGCGGTCTCGGCTGGCTGTAGATGGGGTCTCGATGCCCCTGCCCCAAGCCAGGCCCAGCTGCACAGGCCCATGCCTGGCGGGGCAGGAACCCCTCGGGCCAGGGACAGCCATTTCTAGGCCAGCGGAAAGAGCCCTGCGTGTTCTCACCCAGCGGCCCAATTAGTGGCCTAATTTCAGAAAGGAGCCCCTGGCCTCCCAGGAGGCTGCAGTCACTCAGTTGGGGAAATGGCTGCCATTCTTCCCAACAAGCATCACTGAAGCCGGGTCCAGCTGTGGGGCCGGGGGAGGCAGGTTCTAGACCCCGAGGCTGACTCCAGCTCGAGGGGTCGCGGCCTGGATGTGTTTGGGGGTGTCGAAGTGCAGCCTTGGTAGGAAAGTAGAAGTCAGTCTTCGAGACCCCCATCTTACTGAGGATGGCGTCTCACAGCCCCTCACATGGGAGTGGAGGTTACTGTACCCGCCCAGGTCAGCACAGGACCTGCTTCTGATTCTGGGGGTCCACACGACATGGGGGGGGATGACTGGTACCCCCCACCCTGAGAGACAGGACCTACCACATGCCTGGGACATGGGCCTGGAGCAGACCCAAGGCCCTCGGCTCACCCTGACCCTGCCCCCACTTCCCTCAACCTCCTCCTGCCCCCAAGCTTGGGCAGATAGGCGGGCCAGGTCCACCATGCAGGTACACACAGCCACTTCTCTCCTGAGACACTGAGCACCGGCAGGATCTGCCTGGACCACAGGGCAGTGCTCACTCCAGGACGTGGCCCACACCACACTCCAACTCGTCTCCTGATTCGCTGGGGGCACTGGCAGAGCTGGACATAACTCAGGCACCCTCAGTGACCTTACTGGGTCCAGTGAATTGCCCAAAAGCCAGAACCTGGAGCCTTGGCGACCCCATTAGGAGACGCCCTAGGTCCTTCCAGATGAGCAGATGCAAAGGCCATTTGGGGTCCTGAGAGTGGCCACAGAACCCCCAGCTCTCACAACTCAGCTGCAGAGCTCAGGGTGTTCCCACCCTGGCCCTGGCTCCGAGCCACCTGCTGTCCCAGTGAATGCAGGGACATGTCCTGGGGTCCCCCCACCTTGCCTGCATCCTGGGGCAGCACACGCGCTTCCCCCAACAGTCATCCCACTCTCTGGCGCCCGGGCGGAGTGGTGCCCCCAGCCATAGAGAGAGCCCTTAGCAGCCCAGATACTAAGGTGTCTCCGGAGTCACAGCACCCAAGGGCACAGGCAGGGCAGGGCGGGCACCGGGGCCAGGGAGAACTCGTCTAGCTCCCACCCTGCCAAGAGGAGCAGCCATCTGCCCTGAGGAGGAGGCCTGGTGCCCTGGGTTTTAAGCTGCCCCACCCCACTCCCAAATCCGTAATAAAAATAATCCCTTCCCTAATGTGCCCCAGTTCCAGAGGCGCCTCTGATCCAGCCAACCCACATCAGGGCGGGAGGTGCAGGTGGCCCCGTTTCATGGAGTCACAGCGGCGAGGAGGCCTGCTGAGTGGCTTCAGGGGCCTGGGCGCCCGAGAGGGACAGGCCCACCTCTCCCCAACCACCCCTGCAGGGCTCTGGGCCACCCCAGGCAGGCCGGGCAGTTCCCTGTGACACTAGGGAAGGCAGTACCTGCTCACAGGCCCCTGGCCCTGGGAGCACCTGCCAAGGGCCTGGCCCAGGCTTCCCCGGGGGTGGCCCAGCTTCTGCAAGGACTGAGTTTGGGGAGCTTGGCCCTGTGCCCCCAGAGGCTGCTGTTGCTGCCTGGGGGCCCCCACCTAGGATGCAACCTGGTGTGTGCGTCACCTGCTGGTACACAGGGCGCAGCTCCCACAGGAGCCCAAGGGGTGCACCCAGGGCAGGCTGGGAGGAGACACAGGGAAATGTGCCAGCAGAAAAGGGGCCAGCCTCAGCTCTGCAGGCTGACAGATGCGGAACTGCAAAGGGAAGCCCCCTCCCCAGAGCGTCGAGGCCACACAATCCCTGCCCAAGCGCCGCAGCTGGGTGCAACTCTCCCAAGGCAGCATGCCCCACAGCACCCACAGGGGGCCGGTGCTGGAGACGCCTCAGGCCGCAGCTCTCAGCTCAGATCAGACTGAAGAGCACGGCAGCCTCCTGCCCTCCGGAGCTGGCCGCTGGTCTGGGAACGGGGGATAGGGCCGGAGCAGGGAGCTCCACGGAGACCGGGGCCCCTAGCAGGAAGAGGCTCACATCCCAGGGTGAGCCACATGGCCCACACAGGACGCCTGTCGGGGCACAGCTGAGGGTCACCTGAACCCTGCAGGCTGCAGAGGCCCCAGAGAGTAAAGGGTCCTAGTCCCATCCCCACTCCTCCCGACTGGCCCAGGACACTGGAGGGGGAAGGCCCCTGGTATGCAGCTGAGGAATCCACCCCCTCAAGTGGAAGGAGACCTCTCCACCAGGCCCAAGCTGGTCCCTCAGGGAAACTGGACCAGCCCCACACTGGCCCCTGGCTGCATGTCCACCCACTGGGCGAGCCCTGGGCCGCATAGGCTGTCTCCGGGGTCAGCCCAGCCCCGAGGAGGGGATGGGGGTGGCGCCAGGGCCCAGGTGGTGGGAGGGGCGGGGCGCAGCCAGGGCTCTGCCTGGCGGACTCCCGGCACATCACTTGGCCCTTGCTGTCACTCGCGGTCGTCTGGCATTTGTCATCATTGTCTCTCCGCTGTCACCTTTCAAGGTAGGTCCGACGAACAGGCCCCTGGGGCTCTGGGGCTAGGGAGGGCCTTGAGGCTCCGCGGCTCTCAGCTGGCCCAGGTCAGTCCCATGGGCTCACCCTAACTCCCGAGACGAGGGCTGCTGCCCCACGGACAGCGAGACCCAACCCCAGCCGGTGCTGCAGGCAGGGAGGCGGCTCACGCGGTACGGGGGAGCTGTGTCCATCTGAGCGCTGTGCGCCGCCTGCAGTGCCCACCGAGTCCTGGCGACTGGGGGCGTCCACAGGGTGCATGGGGCAGGTGGCTGGGCTCAGCGGCAGCTGCGTGAAGGTAGGGCTGGGCGGTGAGGACTGGCTGTGGGCGGGGCACCAACACCCCAGGCCTGGGAGGACCTGGACGCAGCTGGTCCCGCACCCACATGGCTGAGTAGGGTCTCCGAGGAAAGATCCGCACTGGGGATGGGGGCAGGTTGGGTGCTGGAACTCGAGGAGGGAATCCTCTCTCTGCATGACCCTGATCGTTCCCCAGAAATCTGCCCCCACTTGTTCCCTGAGCTCCCACCCCAGGTCTGCTGGCTGCTGCCAGTCTGCCCACTTCCCCAACCGGGATCCCACCAGCCCCAAGCCCTGGGCCCCTCCCGCGCTGGGGAGCAGCTGCACGACCAAAGGGATAGGGAGACTGTGGGGCCAAGAGCCCCCGTCACAGCCAGAGGCAGACTCCCCCAAACCCGACGCCAACCCCCGACCCACCCTCCCAAGGTTCAGCCCTGTCTCCCAACCTTGGAGATTGGGGCCAGAGTTGGGACAGAGTGAGGGACTCCCTGGGCCCCTGGAGTGGGCAGGGGGTAGGAGAGACAGGGGGCATCCCACCCCTGCTTGCCTCAAACTTGTGGCAGTTCTGAGGTGTCAACCTGTGGCTTTCCCAGGCTGGCCACAAGCAGAAAGCATGCAGGTGATGTGTGTGTGGTTGCCAGACACACTGGGGACCCAGGGGCCACCAACAGCCCATGTCCCAGACTCAGGTCGTGTAGCCTGAGCCCCCAAGATCCTGAGCACACACCCCACCTGCCAGAGATGCAAACTGCAGCAAAACGTTCCTGTCCAGGAGTCCTGGCTCAGGACCGGGCTCTGCCCATGCAAAGCAGAGGGGCATGCAGCGGGGCGGGGCAGGGGCCACCTCCTGAGGACCTCACCCCACACCTCACACCGTGGTCTGAGTCAGCCTGCATGGGCCTCAGTGGGAGGGTGGGAGCTGGGGGCCTGCAGTGCTGAGCACCCATTCTGCTGTCTGCAAGGGACCTTCTTAAGGTGTTGGGGGGTGTGGGGGAGTAGCTAAGAATGCAAAGTTTCTTGCAGTTAATTAATCCCACTGGGGGAGGTGGGAGCTGGGGCCTCATGGGAACTTATCCTGTGCCCCACACCCTAGCAACGCCTATAGACCTGGGAAAGACACGAGTGCAGGGCCCAGGGTACTGGCCCAGGCAGTGGTGGGGACTCTCGCCCCTTCATCCTGGTGGGCTCAGCTCAGGCCTGCGGGGAGGGAGCAGTGGGGATGGGGACTACAGGCTGGCAGCCTCGGCCCTGTGGCTTCCTCCGGTGCCCTCCAGCCCCAGGCTGGCTGCTTCGGAAGCCCCCGACGCCATGGAGGAGTGGGACGTGCCACAGATGAAGAAAGAGGTGGAGAGCCTCAAGCACCAGCTGGCCTTCCAGCGGGAGATGGCATCCAAGACCATCCCCGAGTGAGTGCCCCACCCGCCTGATTTGCCTCTCATTTGTCTGCCCTGCGCCGGCCGCTCATTTTCATAGCCATGACCACCACCGCCGACGGGCAGGTGCAGCAGGAGGCCCTCGGGGGCCAGTTGCCAGCACTCACCCGCCACCCACCCACCCACCCGCAGGCTGCTGAAGTGGATCGAGGATGGGATCCCCAAAGACCCCTTCCTGAACCCTGACCTGATGAAGAACAACCCATGGGTAGAAAAGGGCAAATGCACCATCCTGTGAGCCCCACACCAGGCCCCACTCACACCATCCTGTGAGACCACGCAAGGCCCTACTCCCACCATCCTGTGAGACCACGCCCGCCCGGCCCCACTCCCACCATCCTGTGAGACCACACAAGGCCCCACTCCCACCATCCTGTGAGCCCCACTCCCAGCCCCACTCCCATCATCCTGTGAGTCCACGCCCAGCCCCACTCGCTCTATCCTGTGAGCCGCACACGTGGCCCTACCCATTCCATTCTGTGAGACTGCACCCAGCCCCACTCATTCTATCCTGTGAGCCCCTCTCCTGGCCCCACTCGCACCATCCTGCGAACCCCACTCCACTCGCGCGTGACTGCAGTCTGTAAAGCGTGACTTTATAAAGACGTCTCCAGCTTTCCGTCTCTCTGCACACTCTCCGGGAAGCAATGCGGGGCGTGTCCGCGGGTCAGAGAGACCTAGAGCAAGTCCCTGATGTACAGCCTGCGCCGCACAGCATTGGAGACACCCTCGTTGAAGCGGAACCAGACCTCGCTCCTGCCCACCGCTGTGCCCATGCGCCGCTCCACTGAGTCCTGCTCCGAGGCCGTGTCCCCTGCGGGGCCACAGGGTTGCTCCTCAGCTGGACTCCAGCACCCCAGGACCCCCACAACCCCACATCCCCCACACACACCTGCACTTGGGGCTGCTGTGCTCCTGACGACCACACGTCCAAAAAGTCCCTCTCAGGCTGATGGGGATGAGGGACTAGTCAACCCTGTAGGACAGATGCCCCATCCAGCCCCTGCCCAAGTCGGGAGGACCAAGAGCCTCTCCAGGGAGGAAGGGCCGGAGCACCTCTGAGACACCTTTCCAAACCTGGCCTAGGCCAGCTGCCCCTCACCCCTCACTGCCATCTGCTTCCCACCAGGTGCCAACCAAGAAGAGCCAATATAGCCACTCTTCTGCCCACACGGGAAACTGAGGCCCAAGTAGAACCCTGGTCATGCTGAGTGTAGGGAGCTGGTCCTTCAGAGCCCCACCATAGGGCACTGAGCCAGCCCCACCCTCAGCCAGACTCCTCCTGTGGCTCAGCCCCAACCCCAAAGACACCCTAGCCCCACCCCATGGGTGCCTTGGCCCCACCCCTGAAAATACCCTGGCCCTGCCCCTGAAGATACCTTGGCCCTACCTCCTGACTGCCCCAGCCCCACCCCCAGAGGCACCTGGCCCCGCCCCCGTGGCTGCCCCAGCCCCACCCCCAGAGGCACCCTGGCCCCGCCCCCGTGGCTGCCCCAGCCCCACCCCCAGAGGCACCCTGGCCCCCCCCGTGGCTGCCCCAGCCCCACCCCCAGAGGCACCCTGGCCCCGCCCCCGTGGCTGCCCCAGCCCCACCCCCAGAGGCACCCTGGCCCCGCCCCCGTGGTGCCCCAGCCCCACCCCCAGAGGCACCTGCCCCGCCCCCGTGGCTGCCCCAGCCCCCCCCCAGAGGCACCCTGGCCCCGCCCCCGTGGCTGCCCATTCCACACCTGTTCCTCCTGACCGCTCGCCTCATGATGTGCTCCAGCCGCTGCTCATGGTTGCGTGGGGCAGGTCGGCACACCCCTTTCTCCCCACTGCCCCGCAGCAGACCCTTGAGCCCTGGGGAGCTCCCGTCCACCTGCAGGGAGCAGGCACTGTGAGGTCTGGTCACACAGGGCTACGGTGGGGATGGTCCACGCCAGGCCCCAACCTGCTCCAGAGCCTGGGTGGGCTCACCTGGGGGCTGTTCTCTGCCTGGGCTGGAGCCTCCGCCCGCCGCATCTTCTCCACCTCGATCTCGCGGGCGATGAGCTGCTTGACCTGGTGGGTCAGGGGCCTGCGGGCAGGCAGCTCGGGGAAGCGGCAGAGTTCCTCCACGTTCCTGCTCAGCGTCGGGGGCACCAGGGCAGGTCAGTGGAGCCAGGCCCAGAACCAGAGACCCGCCAGGCGCTCCAACCGCCAACCCCAAAAGTCACAACGCCAGAGCGGGAATGTGGGGTGAGTCCTGGTGCCGCCACACCCCAACCCCACAGCAGCCAAGTTTAACGGCCCCCAGCCTGTTTCCCCAACTGCAAGTACAGGTGGGATGATGAAACCTGCTGAGGGCTGCCATGACAGTGACTTAGTGTCCTGCACGTTGGTGCCGTTACTGGGGCAGCAGGACCCTGGGGCTACTGCCCCGTGCCTCACACCCGCCACCCCTGTGGCCATCCCACAGCAGGAAACAGCCTTGGAAAGCGCAGTCACTCTCAGGCCCCGGCTCCAGCTCCATGTGGGGCACTAAGGTTGGGAGCAGCTCTGTAGCAAAACTCAGGTCCCAGGGCCAATCTCAGGGGGCTGGAGGTGACCCCCCCCTTCACAGTCACATCAGAGTGAAGGATACGCTGGGGCCCGACACCCCAGACACCATGACTGGGCTTTCAGACTCCTGGCCCCATGCGGGCCCTGGCACCTCGAGCACCTCCAGGCCCCCACCCCACGCAATGGGGGACTCACGGCTCCAGCCTGTAGATGTACTGCCCGTCGGGCGTGCGCTCCTGACGGTAGGTCAGGCTGTAAGCGAGCATCGTGCCCACCAGACTGGCCAGCTGTTGCTTCTCACGGGTGCTGTACAGCTGTGTGCTCACCTGGGGGCCGGGGGCAGCAGGCGGGGGGCTGAGCAGGCTATACAGCTGTGTGCTCACATGGGACGGGAGGACAGCAGGCGGGGAGTCCCCCACCCTGGGGACGGTACTCACGGGGCGGAGCTTGGGGGCAAGAATGTCCAGGAGCAGGCAGAGGGCGTCCAGGAGCAAGGCCTGGGGTGTGGCCCGGCTGCGCGCGGCTGGTGCGATGCCGGACACCAGTGTCTGGATCAGGTTCCTCATCTGGCTCATCCGGTTCTGGGCCTGGGGCAGGGGGCACGCCAAGGCCTGGTCACCGGGGCCTCCCAGGCCAAGTAGGGGAACAGTGGGTGGGGGAACGGTGGGTGGGGCCGGGGGCAGCCACACGGGCAGCACAGGGGTGGGCAGGAGTGGCGCAGGGGCGAGCACACCTCCTGCTGGCTGCTGGGGAAGGTGATCCTGGGTGTGTGGCTGGAAGCAAACAGCACGTGGAAGGCCACGGGCAGGAAGGGGGGGTAGCGCAGCAGCTGGAAGCTCTGGCTGTGGTGAGCAGTCCCTGTCAGCAGGTCGTCGAAGGCCAGCCAGTCGAGGGCCGCACACACGGCGCCCAGGCTGGAGTCTCGAAGCCGCAGGCGCAAGAAGTTGTCAAACAGGCCCTGCAGGCAGCCAACAACCCCTGAGCTCCTGCCCCTCACGCCCCTGCCCTCCTGCCCATCCCAGGAAAAGTGCACCACTGCAAACCCTCCACCTCCGGCCCGCATGCCGCCTGCCCCACAAGGCTCCAAGGACCCTCCACAAGGGTCCCCACAAGACTGGGCATCGGGCAGCAGCACACACCAGCAAGGGGCCATGGGGCCTGGGGGTTGGAGGAGGGTCCACCCTGAGCATCCTCACTCCAGCTTGACAGAGACTGAGACAAGGGGGTGAACTGCCCACCAGGAGGCCTCCAGGAACCAAAGAGGTCCAGCCTCACTCGGCCCCTCCTTAGACTGCCTGAGGAAGCTCCGCCCACCAGAGTCCCTACCCCTGTTCCTCGGGGGACTCTATCCACGCTGCCCCTCCACACCGCACGGCCCCCACCCGTTCTGCGGGGGAGTCTATCCCGCCGCTGTTCCACGCTGCCCCTCCACACCGCACAGCCCCCACCCGTTCTGCAGGGGAGTCTATCCCGCCGCTGCTCCACACTGCCCCTCCACATCGTAAGTTTTGGGATTTGGGGATTGATTGTGGATCCCCAGCCATTAATCCAAAGCTGCTTAGAGTCAGCAGGCAGCTTAGGCAGGGACTCCCGGGGGCAGGATGCCAAGAAGCACTCACTGCCCTGCTCTCCACCCCACGTGCACCCTAAGTCCAGAATCCAGCCCCTCACAGCCCCAGGCCACGCGATCGGGCAGAGGCTCCACCCCAAACCGCTGAGAGTCCCAAGCAGCCACCAGAGCGACCTCCCCTGTCAGATGGCCACCCCTCCCTCCTTGCCTGCCAGCCCGTGCCCTGCAGCCCCTCCCACCCTCCTAGCTCCTGCTCCCCACCTCAGAGGCCTCCTGGCACCCCAACTCCCGAACCTGGCTCTCTCAGCACCCTCAAAGCGCCTCCCTGTCCACACAGGAGGGTCGGCAGGGGCAGGGACACAGCCCAGGTCCTGAACAAGCAGCCCCCAAGGAGGGATTTTGGGGGAGGACAGGTACCTGGACCACCTTCTCATGCTCGCCCGCAGAGGCAGCGGCATGCAGGACACGGTAGAATCGCTGCGAAGCGGAGGTCAGGGAGCCCACATCCCCATCACCCAGCAGGAGGGTGTCAGCAGGCAGGGCGGGATCCTGGCCCACACAGCGCCTGCAGATGGGGTGCCGAAGCTGGATGGGCCCATGTAAGAGCAGAGGTAGCCCCACCGTCTCCCAGGGAAATGCAAAGGCCCCATCAGAGCCACCACCCACTTCATTCTTCTCAGCAGGAAGACAGCCAAAGACACGCCCGGACCTCAACTCCCTGAAAAATTCCCTCAAGCCGAAGAGGAGCCCCACTCCGGGAGGAGCCCCACTCTGGGGGGAGCCCCACTCCGGGAGGAACCCCACTCCGGGAGAAGCCCCACTCTGGGAGGAGCCCTGCCCTGACCCTCTGGGGCTAGGGAACCCCAGGGAAAGTCACCCCGCAGGGTCCAGGCCAGGAGCAGCACATGCCACTGGCCCAGGCCGGCGTCTCCCATGTCCTGTGGCACGACCAGGCCAGCATCCCCTGGGGTCCCGTGCCAGGTCAGGACGGAGACATGCTGCCTGCTCCTGCCTACAGGAGGCCTCGTGGTGTGGAGAGGCAGGAGCTCAGAGACCACAGCCCAGGTCAAACATGGCAAAAATGTGGGTGCAGCTGGGGCAGGGGCTAGGTCAAAGGGCGCCCTGGAGAGGGACACCCTGGAGGCCCCACCACATTGGGGGTACCCTTCCCACAGGGGGCCCTGGAGGTTTCCCTGGCTGACCCACCAAGGCTGCAGTGGTGAGAAAAAGCCAGAAAAAGGCTGAGGAGGGCCCTGGAGAGCAGACCAGGCAGCCACAGGCTCAGGACAAGGAGTCCCCGCCTCAAGGATCGTGCTGGTCTGCACACAGGGCCAGCGTCCTGGGGTCTGGGCACCGTGGGCGTCCAGGCCAAGGCTGTGGCCGCCGCCTACCTCTGGGCTCGAGGCAGCTGGAAGACCTCCTGCCACACCGAGAAGAGCCCTCTGCGCTGGTCCTTGAGGCCCACGCGTGTGGCCTTCACGTCTCGCACGCTCAGCTCCCGCTGGCCCCGACTGTACAGGAACTGGACACAGGGCGGGGGCGTGAGAGGCGGCTGACTCCCGACCCCACCCCACCCGGTGCCTGCCGGCCCCCACCTGCAGGGTGTTGATGCAGGCCCGGATGTCATTGCCAGTTTTCTCACAGAGGGCCGCCAGCACCCCCGGCTCAGTCCTCATGCCCTGCCGCAGGGAGACCTGGGGGAGGAGGGCTGCTGGAGGGCCCGATGGTATGCCCCAGCCTGCCGGGGGTGACCAGGGCCCCATGGGGAGGGGCAGGGAAACGGGCCAGAACGAGGTCACACCCCCAACCCTGCCCTCAGCCACGCTGCTCCCTGGGCTCCACCGACCTCCTGGAGTCGCTGCACTAGCCTCGAGGGCAGAGTCGGCGGGAAGTGGAGCAGGAAGGCCTGCTGTTTCAGCTGCCGCAGGGACGGTGTGAACCTGAGGAGAGGCAGCAGGGCCAGGGACCCCGGAGTCCGCACCTCAGCCCAGGACACAGGGATAGGACAGGTCCCTCCCTCCAGGCGCCGGGGCCTCTCCTGACTGTGGCGCCCACCCGTGCACTCACTGGTCGTTGCAAATGCAGATAATGGGCCTCATGAGGAGCCCCCGCTCTGCCCGGCGCCGTCGGCCGCCACCCGAAGGCACAGCCGGGCCCTGTGGCTCCGCCTCCTGTGGCCCCTTACGGTTCAAGATGCTCAGGAGGACGTTGATTGCGGCCTTGGGGGAGGTGCAGAAGACAGAGTGAGTCCAGGCCCAGCTGCCCGCCTGCCTGCCCGCCCGCCCACCTACACAGGCATCAAGGAGCCCACCACGGAGGCCCCGTCGATCTCATCAATGACCAGGCAGTTAGGCTTCCCGCCAGCACCCAGCACCGACTCCATCTGGGTGGCTGCCTCGATGCGCGTGCGGAAAGCCTCCGGGCTACGGTCGTCACTGGAACAGGGAGATCAGAGGTCGTCAGGACAAGCGGGCATCCTTGGCCAGGCAGCCTCCCGAGGCCGGGGCTGCTGCACTTGCGTGGAAGCCGCCACATGACGCGGCCGTGCCGATCCCGTGAACCCCAAGGAAGGACACGTTTCCCCGGCCCACACGCCCAGGCCCCCACCACCCTCGAGATGGGAACATCCACACCCGGTTTCAGGTCCACAGCCCAAACTCAAACACATCAGGACAGAAAGAGAGCCAGAGACAGGCCTCACGTCACTCACCTGGCGTTCATCTCCACCACAAAGTACCCCGCATGACGTGCAATCACATGTGCCAGGGTGGTCTTCCCCAGCCCCGGAGGCCCACACAGCAGTGCCACCTGCAGCCCAGGTAGACGGAGGCGTGGTGTGCACCGCACCTACAGGATGCTCCTGGCCCAGCAACCAAGGACTGCCATGTGTGTCCCACAGGCTGCGGGCTCCCCCCGCCCCACTCCAGCCATATAAGAACAAAATTCAGCATGCTCATGCACCAAGGTGGCAACAGAAAAACACCCTGCACAAAGCAAGGTTCGTGCAGACAAAACACAGCTGGTACCCAAGTGACAGCCCCCAGAAACCACCCACCTTCCACCCAGATCATCTCGGCCAACTGCAGAGCCCTTCGGAAACACTGACTTCCCCCTAAGTTGTTACCAGAACAGATCCAGTTCTAACTCATGCTAATGGCACTTCACGCCAAGACCCACATGTCATCACACCCACGGCTCCTGGAGAAACTCAACAGGCTGCCAAGGTGCCGGCCGCCAAGTGCAAAGCCTCAGGCTTATTGCCAGCGGCATGGCTGGCAGGGCTCACCTTCTGCCTCGGTCGCTGGCTCGGGTCCAGCCCAGCCTCCAGCATCTCTTCCAGCACCTGTTCATGGCTCTTCCACTTTCCTGGGGCCGTGGCCTCCTTGCTGACCCGGGCCGGCTCAACACTGGGCCTGGGCTTCCGGGAAGGCCTCTCGTGGCCAAACACCACCAAGTCCCACAACTTCAGCCACTTGAGCAGGCAGCGGTTGGTGAACTACGGGAAGGGAGGCATAGCCTGAGGGCACCGTCTCCAGGCATGGCCAGTCAGCCTGCAACCTTGAGCCCCATGACCCCATAGGACGCTGAGCCGCAGGATGAATGGCCACCCCCATCCTCCTGCTGGTGAGCGACCACGAGGCTCACACCAGGGGCTCCGTCCCCACGGCTCTGGCCACAACCCATCTGGGAGGCACCTGCCCTCCCCAGGGGCACCCCAGTGTCAGTTGCTGCCAAGGTAGGTAAAGGAACAGAGACTTGGATCAGGTGACACCCTGGACTCCTGGACCCCTGGCCTGCCTCACACGTCACAAGGGACCAGTAGCACAGCCCTGTGCTCAGTTTCCCGCCTACAACTCTAAGGGATAAGCCAGAGCCCACTCCGTCCCCAAAGCCCTGTGGACCAGCTGTGCAAAAATCACTGGGTCCAGGTTCTTCCCTCTTGGGAACAGAGGACGCCAGTCACACTTGAGCAAGCGCAAGATCTCACGTCATCACTGAGCAGCTCCGTGTAGTGCCGCGGTGCAAACTCATCCACCCAGAGGCAGTGAGTGGAGGCATCTTGGCCGTCAGCTGGCTCCTCCTCAGGGGCCCTCACAGGCTGGGCTGCCTCCTCCTCCCCTGATCCGAGACTGGAGAGAACCATGTCCTGAGCCACAAACCCCTCGCAGGGACCCTGCCTGCCCACACACCACAGAACATGAGCTAAGAGGTCATGCAAGAGCCAACGAGAGTCCCCAGGGCGGAAGGGCTGGCAGAGTCACCTGCGCAGGGTGTCTGAGAGCCTCTGGGCCTCCTGAAGCAGCCGCTCCCGCCGCTGTGTAAACAACAGGCTGGGATCAGGAGGGCTCAGGCAGCGCCGCCACCGCCCCCCAGCAAACCCGCAGCCCCAACCTCGCCGTTGACCTGCTCCTTCAGGGAGGTAAAGGACACACCCAGCAGATCCAGCTGGCCACCGCCTCGCCACGGGACGTGGGGCAGACGGCTCTGTGGGGAAGGGAGAACAATTGCCCATGGGCTCCTCCTGGGTCACAGGGTTCACCTCAGCCCCCATCAGTGCTCACGGACCCAGGTGGGACAACCCCAGTAAGCTGGCCGGTGAGGGGTAGGAGACGGGGCAGGGGGGCCAAAAGAAAAAAAACCATCCCGATGAGACAGCTGCAAAAGGGAAGCTGCAAAGAAGGGCAGCTTTAGGAGAAAGGAAGAAAGGGCAAAAGCAGGAACAGGAAGCAGATAGGAGACCCTCTCCACCCCCAGGCCATGCAAACAGGAGGGACAGCAGCCCGGGGTGGGAAGACTATGTCCTCTAAGGCTACGCCCCACCAGCAGCCTCCCTCGAGACAGCCCGTGGCAGTGTGCACAGGACGGGCTGTGAGCCAACGGCACAGGTGAGGGCTCCAGGACCCTTTCCTGCACAGCACCAGCCCACCCACCGTGCAGGAAGGCCACGGCCACCCACCTGCACCCCTGTGGTCACAGGGTCAGCACGCAGCACCAGATAGGCCCGGACGCCCTCCGTGGATGTCACAGGGACATAGTCCTCCAAGATGGGGGGCCGCCTCAGGACGGGTTGCGGGCGGCTGGTGAGGCCCGTGTGAGACCCACGTCGGCAGCAGCGTCTGAGGCTCTGAGAAGAGACCAGGACTCAGTGACAGAAACTCAAGCCTCAGGTCACCCTTGGATGTGGGTGTCCAAGGCCACCCTCAGCCATGGAACCCTCTCCGCCCCCCAGGCCTCATCCAGGGCACCGGATGGGCTCCATCTGCGTTCCAATGGACAGATAGGATGGGACGCCCATGTCCAAGCCACACACTCGTAGTCCCAGAGCTCAGCAAGGTCCTCAGGACTTGGCGGCGGGGTGATGTCCCTCCGCGGGGAGTCGGGAAGAGGCAGCTCCTCCATCTCCTCCGACCTGAAGTTCAGCCTCTTGACCACCTGCAGCCTAGGCCGTTTGATCCTGGGGGCTGGGGGAGACACATGCAGGGAACCAGAAGCCTCCTCAGCCTCGCGCCCACCCCGGAGGCCCTGGGGCAATGCCGCCGACCTACCGTGGGGCAGGGACCCAGCCGGCTGCAGGTAGGCGTCCACCTGCCTCTTCCCGGCGCGGCCCTGGCTGCTGCCCAGAGATGCGGCTGGGGCGGGGCGGGAGGCCGCGTCCCCTCTGGCGAGGGCCTCCTCGAACGTCCGCGGGGGCCGGCCCGCGATGGACAGGGGGACCCCGGAGGGCGACGGAGTCGACGCCCCTGCTGGGAGAGGAGACTGTCAGCGGCCGCCCCGAGACAGCAGATCCCGCCAGCGGCGGCGTGGAGGGCCCTTCGGCTCCCGGCACGCCGTCCCCGAGGTCGCTACTGTCCCGGCTTTCGCAGCGGCCTCGCCTCCTCCCGACATCCCTCCTCGACTGCCGGGGGCCGCGCCTCACCTTCCAGCTCGGCCAGCACCTCCAGCTCGGCCGCGAACTGGCTGTGGAAATCGTCCTCCACGCCGCACAGCTCCTGCTCGTAGTCCTCCATGCCGTCCGCGAGCCCGGGCTCCCGCTCCGAACCTCCCGCGTTGCCACCGCCGCCGCGTACCACCCGCCCCGAGCGTGCCGGGCGCCGCCAATCAGCAGCCGGCGTGCCCGGCGGCGCTCGCCACTGGTCGGCGGGGCGGAGGCGGGGCTGCGCGCGAGGTGGGCGGGGCGAGCTCCTGCTCCGCAGCCCCCGCGGCCTGTCCGGGGGAGCTCGCCATTGGCCGGCGCAGCCGCCCTTCCGCGGCGGGGGCGGGCCGGGGGCGGGGCTGCGCGCTCAGCGGGGCAGGGTGGAAGCGCTGCTAGGCATCCGGAGCGAGGATTCCAGGGTCTCTGGGTCAGGAGCGCGCGGGCGCGGGGCTGGAGCCGGCGTCGGTCACGGCATCGGGGGCCTGGACTGCACAGCCCGGCAGCAGGTCAGTCTTGGCGCGGGAGGGGCTCGGAGTCGGGGTTGGCCTGCCCACCGGGCCTGTGCGGGGCGCCGGGCTGCGGGGAGCTGCGGGGAGCGAGGAGGCCCCAGCCCTGCCCCGCGCCCCGGGCAGACCTGGCTGCCGAGTCCCGGGAGTGCTGCTGCCCCTCCCCGCCCCCACCGTCGGGCAGAGGCCGTCATGTGCATCCCCTGGAGGGAGGGTCTTTGGGGAGGCTCTGTGGGGCAGGCTCGGAACGGGCTGTTTCTCCAGGCTTGGGTCAGGCATGTCAGCCGGGAACAGGCTGACTCCCTGATCCCCCAGCTGACGCCCCGGCCTGATCTTGGGGACTGAGGATGCAGGTGCACAGGAGGGCTGCGCACCTGGCTTGTGGCTTCGCACTGGAGCCCGGGTGAGGGGGTGCGGGGACCTCTGTATGCTGGGCTGGGCGCCCCCCACGTGCTCACAGCACATGCACCCACGCGTGGCTCGGCAGGCCGGCCATGGAGCCTGGCAGCGTGGAGAACCTGTCCATCGTGTACCGGAGCCGCGACTTCCTGGTGGTCAACAAGCACTGGGACGTTCGCATTGACAGCAAGGCGTGGCGGGAAACTCTGACGCTACAAAAGCAGCTGCGGCACCGCTTCCCGGAGCTGGCCGACCCCGACACCTGCTACGGGTTCAGGTAGGCGGGGCGGCCAGAGCCCCACAGCAGCGTCTGTGGAGGAAAGTGGCTCAGACGCTGGACTCTGCCCCACCCCAGGTTCTGCCACCAGCTGGATTTCTCCACCAGCGGGGCACTGTGTGTGGCCCTAAACAAGGCAGCTGCCGGCAGCGCATACAGGTGCTTCAAGGAGCGGCGCGTGACCAAGGCTTACCTGGCACTGGTAAGATCTGGTCAGTCCTGGGGTGGGGCGTGGGGACTCAGGACTCCCACCCCACTTGGGCAGGCCCTGGCTCAAAGCCTCCCACCAAGCTCTACATGGCTGCCTGGTGTTAGGTGGGCTCCCCAGCAGTGGCGGGCTGCCCCAGGAACTGTGTGATTCCCGCTGTCCTGCAGCTGCGGGGACACATCCAGGAGAGCCGGGTGACCATCAGTCATGCCATCGGCAGGAACGGCACGGAAGGCCGGGCCCACACCATGTGCATCGAGGGCACGCAGGGTGCGGCAGGCAGGGACCAACTGGGCGGGCATCGTGGGTTAGGGTGGGTGAGCCTGGGCCCCGGGCTGGTCCCGCTGACCTCACACATGCCATCTGCGCCCCAGGTTGTGAGAACCCAAAGCCAAGCCTCACGGAGCTCGTGGTTCTGGAACACGGGCTGTACGCAGGCGATCCTGTCTCCAAAGTGCTGCTGAAGCCACTCACGGGTGTGTCTGGGGTTGGCAGTGTCTGGGGTGGGCGGTGTCCTGGTGGTGACAGAAGGAAAACTGATACACGGGGCCACGTAGCCCGTGTTGGGCCACCCTGAGCATCAAGGCAGAGTTGGCAACAAGCACTCCTGTGTTCTTAATTCTACATTCTGAAACCTCTCAGCTTCTCACCTGACACAGGGTCCCTGCTGGCTCCTGACTGAGTCCTGGGGGGTCTGACTGGCCTGGATTCTCCAGGACCAAGTGCCACCCTGGCCCTGTCCTCATCAGTGGTGACCTGAATGCAGTCTTCTGTCCCAAACACTGATGTCCTTACCCATGGCAGGGGACAGGGAGAGTTCCACCCCAAGGGGCTGCTCCAAGGCTCCAGTGGGGTCATGACAGGAGGTGGGGCCTGGTCACGGAGGTTCGTGTGGAGCAGCCCCACCACCCGCTTGATCCAGCGGCACCCTCACCTTGCAGGCCGGACACACCAGCTGCGCGTGCACTGCAGTGCCCTGGGCCACCCCGTGGTGGGCGACCTGACCTACGGAGAGCCCTCAGGCCAGGAGGACCGACCGTTCAGAATGATGCTGCACGCTTTCTATCTGCGTATCCCCACGGATGCCGAGTGTGTAGAGGTCTGCACTCCTGACCCCTTCCTGCCCTCTCTGGACGCCTGCTGGAGCCCCCACACCCTGCTGCAGCCGCTGGACCAGCTTGTGCAGGCCTTACGGGCCACCCCTGACCCTGACCCCGAGGACAGGGGCCCCAGGCCAGGCAGCCCCTCCGAAATCCTGCCTGGGCCTGGCCGGCCCCCTCCACCCCCCACCAAGCCCCCTGAGACTGAGGCACAGCGGGGCCCCTGCCTGCAGTGGCTGTCAGAGTGGACGCTGGAGCCAGACAGCTGAGAGCCGTGGGGCTGGGGCAGGGGGTGGCAGCTGCACAGCAGAACTCTACGGAGATGAGCGAGCAAACGTGTGGTCACCAGCTCTGGGGCCTCAAGGTACCCGGGAACATCAGGCTCACTGGGCCGCCCTGGCCGGGCCTGTGGGGAAGGGCTGAGGTGGGGCCGGCAGGGGGCGCCAGGCAGCCGTGATCACAGGCGACAACATCGCACTGCGGCCGTGGGACTGATGCTGGATCCTGAGGACCTTCCTACCCGTGTGCCTCGGGAGAAACCGAGGTCCTTCCCTCCTCCTGGAATAGCGTCTGGATCCCAAGCTTCACCCCAGGGGCGTCAGTTTTATGGACTGAAGAGGCAGGGCCAGGTTTTGGGCTTGCCTTTGCTTCCAGGATGGGCCACTCCTGGGCCCAGTCAGCTACTGGCCCCAGCCTATCCCCTAGAGGGGCTGGGAAGGGCCATTCTGAGCTCACCTGGCCTGGGAGACCCATCTGGTCCCTGTGTCCTCTGCCCCTCGCTGCTCTGCAGATCTCTTGCTTTCGGCTGCCTCCTCCCGAGACCCAACGGTTCCTGCTGGGCTCGAGTGTGCAGGCCCGGCCGTGTGTGCCTCGGCCTCACTGTATCTGTGGCTCCCTCTCCGCCCGGATTCTGAGCTCTGTGTGGTGCTTGCTGCACAGACGTTGGTCAGTGGCCATGGCAAAGGCCCTGCCACGCACACCCATCCCTCAGATCCACCGTGAGCACCAGCCTGCTGCAGTCTCCCAGGCCTCTGCTAACAGTTCTACCACGTCACTGCTTGCCTGGCTCACACATAGCCGTGCATTGTCACTCTGCCTCCGGGACCCCAGCTTGGGAGCTGTGGGCCTGCCGGGTCTCACCTCCTCGGTCTCCCACGCCCGGGCTCCTGGCTACAGCGGGGCTCCAGGGACTCCAAATAAATGCTCACTGACTGGCTTCAAGGGTGACCATGAACGTGTCCAAAGCCGAGCTTCCGAGGGACAGGTCTGGCTACCCAGACCCTTCCTAGCTCTCTTTCCTGCCCCGAGGTCCCAGCAGGACCCAGGACAGACGCAGTGTTTCTGGCTCCTATCGGCCCCTCCTGCAGACAGCAAGCACCCTGCAGCTTTGGCCTAGGCAGGCGCCGGACGACCCCCAGCCCCCACAACCAGAACCGCAGGAGCACCCAGCTGGGCCCAGCCAGGGACCTTCACAGAGCCCAGGCCCTGTGTCAGCCCAGGCCTGGGGCCAGAGGGGCCCGGCCCCCCGAGTCTCAGAGCTCTGTGGAAGGGGCGTCTCATGGGTCAGCACTTGGTCTCAGGTCTGCCTGGCCCCTGCCTGCCACTGTCCAGCTCCAGGACCAGCCCTGAAACCCTGGTTAGGACCCCAGCAGTGACAGCAGCAGGACCTAGACCAGAGGCATCTGCCGCTGTGCCCTCAGCCAAGACACGGGTTCCAGACCCGGAGTCCCCACTAGGCCCCGGACCGGAGGCGGCTGCCACTGTGCCCTCAGCCGAGATACGGGTTCCAGCCCTAGAGTCCCTGAGGCAAGGCCACAGGCCCTGGGCTCACTACTGCTGCTCCCGTGACTCAGTTTCCTCATCCATAAAGGAAGGGGCTGGTGCAGATCCGAAGAGACCACATAACCCTCAAGTAGCACCAGTTGGGTGACCCCAACAGAGAGCAGCAGCAAAGCCCTCCCAGCCAGCACACCTGTCACTTTCCAGGCCCCTCGCTGGCCAGCCCGGGGATGTGTGCACTCTCGGCGCCTGGCCCCGGCCTCCCCTCCCCCAGGGCTGGCTTGTCTCTGGGCTTCCTCCTGGTCCTTGTCTGAATCAGCCCAAGTCGGAGCCAGGCACGGCTCTCCTCTCCGGTGGGACTGTCTCCCCATGGTGCCCCATGGGACCCCACTCCTCTGGACTGGGGGCTGCCGACCGCACTGCCCCTAACTGCGACTGGTTGCAGCTGTTGGAGCTGCTGTGTCCAGCTGGGCTGGCCCAGCTGGTAGCGGGCCAAGGGGCCTTCAAGGCCTGACCTGAGCCGGACCCTCCTCAACAAGCCAGGCCTCCTGAGTGCCGCCCCTCGTGGTGCCCATGCCTCAGGGTCAGCCTGGAGCTCTCAAAGGGACATCTGGGTTCCCGGGGGCCTGTACAGGCCTGGGGAGCGGTCACCCACCAGTCCCCCCGCTGTCAGCCCCCACAAGACGCAGAGCAGGGATGAAGTCTCAGCTTGGCCATGGGGCTGGCTCGTTGGGCACCCATAGCTCTGGTGCAGGGGGTGGTCATGCCACAGCTGAACCTGAGTTGCAGGATCCCAGGGCCTTGGAGCCCTTGTGGTCCTGCCAAGCAGGGGCTGAGCCCCTCCCAAGATGAGAGCTGGGGTAGGTGGGCCAGGTAGGTGGGCCGGGTTGGGGCTCAGCCTGGGACACCCAGCACCCCGTCCCAGTGAGGGGAGAAGCCTGGCAGGCGGCCTGGGAAGTCCCTCCTGTCTCTCCTCCCGCCCTGGCCTGCCTGGTGGAGCCCCACAGTGCACACATGGGTGCTCCTGCCTGCCCAGCTCTGTGTCGTGGTACCCACAGAATGGCCGCAGCTGTCACCATGCCTGGCCACCGCATTGGGTCCTCGTGTACCTGATGTCCCCACACAAGGGACAGTGTGTCCGTGTCCGTGCTCCTGGGCACATAGACCAGGAGGCCCGAGATGCAGCTGGACACGCAGGCACCAGCAAACACGACGGACTCAGATGCAGGCGCGCGACATGACCCCTGGGCGCAGAGACTGCAGAGCAGAGCCCTGGTGGGCAGGGAGGAGCATGAGCTGGGCCGCTGCCAGCCGTGAGCTCAGCCTTCGCCGTGGGGGAAGGGAGTAGGTGCCTGTTGTGCCTGAGGTCCCCAGGGGCTGACACGGTGCATCACCTGGCACAGCCTGGGCCTCCCCCACAGGACTGCCAAGCGGGCGTCACTGTGGGAGTGGGGCGGGGTGGGGCAGTCCCATGCCGCCTGCCAGGCCAGCATGGAGGTGAGCAGGGACCCCGGCATCCCCCCCCCGGCACTATCTCTGCACCCGGGCACTCAACAACACCAGCTCATGCACTGGGCGGGCTGGGATCGCATCTGGAGCACCTGGTCCGCAGCTCCCTGCCAGGAGCAGCCACCCCACAGCCCAGGCAGCACCTCCCCGCCACACCCAGGGCTTCTGCTCAGGTGAGAAGGGCGAGTGGGAGCCACCACCAGCCCACCGCAGGGCCGGTCCCAAGCCGCTGCATTTGCCTCTGTGTGGGGCAGCCTCCCTGTCTCCCTCTTGGGCCACAGTCAGGAGGCCCAGAGGTGCCCGAAAGCCATCAGGCTGGTTCCAGGAGGAGGCAGTGGCCCGCAGCGGTACCAAGACCCTGACTCCTCTGGCCTTGCAGCTTCCATTTCCAGCATGGCTGAGGCTACCCCAGCTGCCACTGAGGGCCAGATTTCAGCGACAGAGCCGGACATCTGGGGCTCAAAGAGGGAAAGGGAGCTGCCAGGGCTGCTGGGTGTGGGGAGGACGAAGCCGGGGTGCACGAGGCTGCCTGAGTCACTTGCTGTTGGTTGGAGACACAGCAACCCGTGGGTCCCCTAGGCCCCTACCTGTGATAAGAAAGGCCCAGGGTTTCGCCGGCTCCTGGTCCCTCTGCTGCACTTTACTGTTTATGGGATCCTTCCCCCTTGAAGGTGGGAGAGCCGCAGCTCTGGCCCCACTGCCCCGGGTGAGCCCGGACTGCATCCTCCCTCTCCACACCCCAGGGGGTGGGAGGCAGTGTGGGGCCAGCCTGTGCGTCTCACCTGTGTCTCGCCTGTGTCACGCCTCTCCAGCTAGTCCTGGACCCACTGCCGTGGCCCCAGCACCTTCCTGCCCTGGAACGTCTCAGCCAGGATGACCAGTGCACGCTGCCGCACAGACATGGGCCCCAGAGTGGGTGAGACGAGACTCCATGCAGAAGGGGGGCCTCCAGAGTGCCAGGCCCACGTGGCAAAACCATCCCGCAGACGTGGGAGTGCCCAGGGCCCTGGCCACCCCATTTTCCTGAGCCAGGGTCTGTCCCAAGCCAAGGAAGGAGGAGGTGGGCCCTGCCCAGCAGCAGCCGGCTGGGGCGGGGGCTGCCAGGGCACAGTGAGCCCAGCCCACCCCAGCAGGCATGGGGATCCTGGGAGGGTGAGGCAGGGCAGGCAAGCTTGGCTAGAAGGGGCCACTCCTGGCCCAGGCAGCTGGACGTGGCTTCTGGGGAAATCGTGGGGGAGGTGAGTGGAGACACCGTTCTCTTGGGCAGCCCGGGCACAGGCAGGGCCAGGCTCTAAGGCCAGGGTGGGGAGGGACCCTGGCCATGCCCAGGGCTGCCCAGTGCCTCACCCTCCCTGAGAGGGGTGGGCCAGGCCCCAGCAGCCCAGGAGGCCGTGGGCAGATCTGTGTGGGCTGTGGCAACCCCTGCTCTACGCCTGCTGGAGAAGAGACTTCACCGCATGGTCTCCCCAGGGCCAGCAAGATAAGGGGGCTCCCCTGCACCCGAACCGCCTTCCTGGGCTGGGTTTCCAAAGCAGGAACATGGGCTGGGCCCCTAGTTCCTGCTAGGAGGCCCTGCTGTGACCCCCACTGCAGAACTGAGCAGCTGGGGCCCTCGAAGGTGGCTTGTGCCCCCACACCTCCTCTGTCTTGGGGGTCTCAGGGCTCCACTGTGAGGACACAGAGCCACGGGGCACCTGGCTAGAGGGAGAAGGAGCTCACACATATGCACCTGCCATCTCACACGTGTACAACATGGGTACGCATGTGCACACGCTGCCAGACTCATGCATACAACTGTCACCTACCCGTGCACACCATCACCTACCCGTGCACACTGTCACCTACCTGTGCGTACTTGCACGCGTCCACAGCCTCACACCTGTGCTACCCGTGCACTGTCACCTATCTGTGCACACCGTCACCTACCCGTGCATACTGTCACCTACACATGCACAGTCACCTACATGTGCACACCGTCACCTACCTGTGCGTGCTTGCATGCGTCCACAGCCTCACGCGTGTGCTACCTGTGCACACTGTCACCTATCCATGCACACTGTCACCTACCCATGCACAGTCACCTACACATGCACAGTCACCTACCTGTGCACACCGTCACCTACACATGCACACCGTCACCTACCCGTGCACACCATCACCCACGCGTGCACACTGTCACCTACCTGTGCGTGCTTGCACGTGTCCACAACCTCACGCCTGTGCTACTCGTGCACACTGTCACCTATCCATGCACACTGTCACCTACACGTGTGTGCCTACACACGTCCACAGCTTCACGCCTGTGCATACACCACCAGACACGCCCCGCACTCAGGCCCAGCCTGTGCACAGGTGGCCAGTGCTGTGGGGCTCCAGAAGCTCCTCTGTGTCCTCTGGTCTCAAGGAGACCCCCATGGTGGGGGTCACAGGCCCACCCTGGAGCCCGGATGCCCCGGCCCCTGCTGCCACTGGGACCCTCACAGCCCGCCTTATTCCAGGTGCCCTGCAGAGCTCAGGCCTCACCCTCCTCCTGTCCCTCGCCACCCACTGCTCTGGGCCCCAGGCCAAGGCTCTTTCCCCAGGAGGGCTGGATGCCAGTGGGGCCAACCTGTGGGCCAGGTGAGTGCAGCCCTCTTGCAGTGGGGGTCTGCTTCTCGGTTGGGCTGGGGGAGGGGTCTGACTAGGGAATGGGGAGGGGTCTGGGGGTGGCCGCCAGCAGTTTGCTGCTGAGGCTGTCATCTCCTGCTCCACCCTGGGGGGCCCTGAGATGACTCAGTGTCCAGCTTTGGACCTACATGGCCGAGTGTGGGTCCCTCGGCCACCGCCGAGGCCTCAACCATCAGACCCAGCCACATCTGCCCACCCCAGAGAACACTCTGTGATTTCCCTGCACTGCCTGGAGCCTCGTGTTGGGCTCAGCCCTCCTCCCCGTCCTTCAGACTTGGTGACAGTGACAGGCTGGTCAATTGATTAACCAGGGAATCTGTGAGGCAGGGCTGGGGTCCTGAGTGGCACAAGGCCCACCCTGTTCGACTGGATTAGAGTCACACCATAAGGAAGGCTGGGGAGATGGCTTCCCCAGGGCTGCCCAACAGGTGCGGAAGCCTTGGGTGGGGGTGCCTCTTCCTCAGGTGCCTCAGCAGCCAGCAGGGGTGGTCAGGGAGCAGCATGAGCTCCTGGCCAGTTGGGACCCGGCCTCAGGAGGAAGTGCTGCTCCAGGGTCTGGGTAGGGGCCACACCTGAGGCCCTGCATGCAGCCGAGAGCCTGGCCCCACAGGGTGCTCTGGAGAGAATGAGTAAATGAGTGAGTGAATGAGTGAAAATGAGGGAATGAGTGAAAATGAGTGAGTGAATGAGTGAAAATGAGTGAGTGAATGAGTGAATGAGTGAAAATGAGTGAATAAATGAGTGAATGAGAGAGTGAATGAATGAGTGAAAATGAGTGAATGAGTGAATTAATGAATGAGTGAATGAGTGAAAATGAGTGAATGAGTAAAGAGTGAGCGAATGAGTGAATGAGTGAGTGAATGAGTGAATGAGTGAAAATGAATGAGTGAATGAGTGAGTGAATGAGTGAAAATGAGTGAGTGAATGAGTGAAAATGAGTGAATAAGTAAATGAGTGAAAATGAGTGAGTGAATGAGTCAGTAAAGCAGGATCTTGCCTGTCGGGGGCACCACCTCCCGCTCTCCCTCCTTCAGTGCTGGGGGGCAGTGGAATCGGACCTTGGTCCTGCAGGCTGCATGCAGCCCATGCCCTTCTGCTGGGCAGCCGCACTCAACTGCTTCCACCCCTCCCGGACCCTCCCTGCCACTGTCTCCTCCTCTCTGCCCAGTGCCAACTGCTCCCTGCTGCAAGGCTTCTGGTGCCAGCCGGCTGGTCAGCTGCCCCGGGACCAGCTCTCAGCCCTAATCCAGAGGCTGGCCTTGTTGCAGGTTCCCCTCCAGGCCTGGCAGGTGAGCGGGGAAGGAGTGCGGGTGGGTGGGTGGGCCAGGCTCTGAGGGACGGGCCCGGATAGGGAAGGGCACATGGGCTCAGGTGTGAGAGGCGAGGGACGGCTAAGCGAGAGCTGGGGCAGGACCCAGTGTGACCACAGTCGGGACGGGGTGTGCAGCCCCCCAGGACGGGAGGGTCCACCCAGGAGGCGGGGTGACTTTCGGGTGCAGCCCACGCTTATCCACTTCCAGGACTTTTCAGCCAACTTACCTGCAGATGCTCCACCCTGTGTCCCCAGTGAGGGCGAGGTTCACCCTCCCCTCCCCACCCACCTCTGTGGAGAATGGTGCCCGACTTGGGGTACATACTCCGGGCCCCCAGAGTGGATTGTACAGCCCACTGGCCTCTCCGTGCATGGGCTGCAGGATCCTGGCCTGTGAGGGGCCGTCCAGGAAAAGGAAAAGGAAGAAAGATCTCCATTCCTTCCGGGGAAAAGCAGACAGTGAAATAGTTTAGAGGATTATCTGAGCCTCCATTCCTTCCGGGGAAAACCGGACAGTGAAATAGTTTAGAGGATTATCTGAGCCTCCATTCCTTCCGGGGAAAAGCAGACAGTGAAATAGTTTAGAGGATTATCTGAGCAATATGAGTGACCCTGGCCCGAGGAAAGTCTCAAGAGGTGTGAGCGCACCTCAGGCCGGCAGATTGCAGGTTGGGTTTCTTTTTTTTTTCTTTTTTCTTTTTCTTTTTTTTTTGGTGAGTCGGAGTCTTGCTCTGTGGCCCAGGCTGGAGTGCAGTGGCCGAACCTCAGCTCACGGCAAGCTCCGCCTCCCGGGTTGACGCCATTCTCCTGCCTCAGCCTCCCGAGTAGCTGGGACTACAGGCGCCCGCCTCGTCGCCCGGCTAGTTTTTTGTATTTTAGTAGAGATGGGGTTTCACCGTGTTAGCCGGGATGGTCTCAATCTCCTGACCTCGTGATCCGCCCGTCTCGGCCTCCCAAAGTGCTGGGATTACAGGGACTCTTTCATTTGTAACCGGTTAAAGGAATAAAGCCCTGTGTAAAGCATGGACTCAGCAAATAGGAATGCTTTCAACTCAGACAAGCAGGCCACAGGAGGGAAGGAGGGAGGGCCAGCAGGCACTGCCTCCCCTCTGCCTGGCACAGCCATAGGTCTCGTTTATAATTTGGTATCTTATTGCCACGGAGTCTTTTTTTTCTCTCTTATGTATTTATTTTTGAGACAGGGTCTCACTCTGTCACCCAGGCTGGAGTGCAGTGGCACCATCTCAGCTCACTGCAACCTCTGCCTTCTGGATTCAAACAATTCTCCTGCCTCAGCCTCCTCCCAGGTAGCTGCGATTGTACGCGCGTGACACCATGCCTGCCTGATTTTTGTATTTTTAATACAGACGAGGTTTCACCACATTGCCCAGGCTGGTCTCAAACTCCTGGCCTCAAGTGATCGCCGGTCTTGGCTTCCCAAAGTGCTGGGATTACAGCCATGAGCCACTGCACCTGGCCTTTCTCTTTTTTAAAACATTTAAAATTTTATTATGATTATTATTTTTTGAGATAAGATCACACTCTATTGTCCAGGTTGGAGTGCCGTGGCACCATCACAGCTTATTGCAACCTCAGCCTCCCGATTCAAGCCATCCTCCTACCTCAGCCTCCCCAGTAGCTGGGACAGTTGTTTTTTGAGATGGAGTCTCTCTCTGTCGCCCAGGCTGGAGTGTAATGGTGTGATCTCAGCTCATTGCAACCTCTGCCTGCTGGGTTCAAGCGATTCTTCTGCCTCAGCCTCCCAAGTAACTGAGACTACCGGCATCCGCCACAACGCGCGGCTAATTTTTTTTTTTTTTTTTTTTTTGAGACGGAGTCTCGCTGTGTCACCCAGGCTGGAGTGCAGTGGCGTGATCTCCACTTACTACAAGCTCCGCCTCCCAGGTTCACGCCATTCTTCTGCCTCCCTGGAAGCTGGGGCTACAGGTGCCCGCCACCTCGCCTGGCTAATTTTTTTGTATTTTTAGTAGAGAGGGGGTTTCGCCGTGTTCGCCATGATGGTCTCCATCTCCTGACCTCGTGATCTGCCCGCCTCGGCCTCCCAAAGTGCTGGGATTACAGGCTTGAGCCACCGCGCCCGGCCTATTTTTGTATTTTTACTAGAGACAAGGTTTCACCATATTGGCCAGGCTGGTCTCAAACTGGCCTCAAACAGCCATGAGCCACTGCACCTGGCCTTTCTCTTTTTTAAAACATTTAAAATTTTATTATGATTATTATTTTTTGAGATAAGATCACACTCTATTGTCCGCCTCACCCTCCCGAACTGCTGGGATTACAGTCGTGAGCCATGGCACCCGGCCTAACTTTTAAATTCTTTTTAGAGACAGGGGTCTCACTCTGTTGGCCAGGCTGGTCTCAGACTCCTGAGCTCAAGTGATCAGCCCTCCTCAGCCTCCCCAAGCGCTGGTATTACAGGCATATTGCGCCACACCTGGCCTGCTTTTTGCCTTTCTTTTGATAATCAAACAGGCTGAACCTTCTGTTCCAGCTTGCAGGTATTCTGGGTGTTTGTGAGTCAGAGTTTTTCTTCCCCTCCCTCTCAGCCAGGAGGACCTTGCCCTGCAGGAGGCTGGCAGCCCATGCCCCATTCCCCGGGGCTCCTTTCAGGCTGCAGGAGGGTCCCTGAGCCCCCACCCTGGGTGGGCTCCTCCTCAGGGATGAGACCCTGGTGGGGGCTGCACAAAACTCTGGGGCTGTCCTTGTCTGCCTCGAAGCCCCTCCTCATATGCACAGGATGTCCCAGGTGCTTGGTTGACATAAAATCAGGCAAAGGGCCCTCTGAGGAATGGGCTAAAAACCCTTGAAATGAACTCAAAGGCCAGGCTAGACAAGCCTAGGTGGGGGGTGGCTGAGGCTGGACAGCGTCCTGCATAGGCTGAGAGGAGTGAGCAGAGCCTCAGGGAGCATGGAGGGGCGGAGGCTGGGCCTGGCAGAGCCCCAGTGCCAGGAGGAGGCTGTCAGGTGGAGCCGAGAGGCACCACCCAAGGTCCACTTGGGAAGCTGCCAAGGGGCTGCACTGGAGGAGACCCTAACCCGGCGTTGTGGGGCCTCCTTGGTGGTGATGGGCAGTCATCCACACCTACCCAGCATCTAGAAGCTTCAGCACTCCGCCCGTGAGGAGGTGGCACAGGGGCCTGGCGGCCGGGGAGGCAGCTTTGGGGCTGGGGGCGGCCGTTTGGAGGCCTGTTCTGCTGTGCGGGGTTCCCCTCCAGGCGGAGGGGCGGGCACGGGTAGCCATGGGGAGGACCCGATATGTGGGAAATGGGGCCCAAGAAGTGGGTGGGGACTGGGTCCTGAGGTCCGCGCAGAGGGGAAGGGCGCCCACGGGCTGCCACAGCGAGTCCAGAGTGGACGAGGGAGTGACCAGCACCCTCCTGCCCAGCTCAGCTGCTTGGCCAACCTGGCATCATGGTGCGGCCTCCAGGATGACTTCACGCTCCACCCGCCCAACCTGCTCCTCTTCTACAAGTGAGTGTCCCTCCCTGCCCAGCCACAGGAGTCCTGGGGCCCTCAACGCCCCAGGGGCATCGCAGGGCTGCTGGGAGTTCCGGCCCCGCCCCCCGTCAGTCTGACAGCCTCACACTCACCTGCAGCCTGAGCCAGGTGCGGGAAGCTGACTGCCGGGCCTTCATCCGCCGCGCCGCCCAAGGGGACGTGGAGCTGCTGAACCATCTACCCGACCAGAGGGTCGCCCTGCAGCGTGTGGCTGTGGGCTGCCTGGTGGGCGCTGGGCGGGTTGGACCAGGGCGCGTGGGGGGCAGCTGTGGCCTGCCTAGGGGGCACCTGGGCGGGATAGGCCTGGTGCATTGGAGGCAGGCTCCTGCTGGGTGCCGACCTGCTGGCCCTGCAGGGGGGGGCCCGCCCACAGCTCAGTGCCTCCAACCTGCTGTTGCTCGGGGCCCTGGTGTGTGACATGGACGCGTCCAGCATCAGTGCTGCGGACCCCCACGTGCTGGGGAACCTGCAGTGCTGCCCCCGGCTGACCACCGCCCAGCGCATTGCCCTCAACTCACTGCTGGCCGGGGGGAAGACCTCGCTCGGGTGGGTGGGGTCACGGGGCCAGGTGAGGAGGCGGGGATGAGACGGGAGGCAGCCTGGGGTTGGCCCAAGAGGTCACTGATGTCCACAGCCTACTAACATCTGACCTCTGGCCTCAGTCTCACCGGGTCCTGCAGCCAAGGGGGCAGAGGGTTGGGGTGCTGCCCCACTAGCTGTGGGGGGGTGCCCCTCCCGTGGGTGCCAGTCAGGGGTCTGGGTGGTCAAGCACCTACTGAGTGCTCCTCCTGCCTGCTGGGTGTCCATGGAGGGGCAGGGGCTCCGGGAGGGGAGGCCTGCCCTGGACCCAACACAGCGCCCCTTTCTGTGTACCAGGCCCCCTGGCTCCTGGACACTGGAGGGGCTACAAGCCCTGGGTTCCCTGGCCACATACATCAGCCCTCACCTGTGGGCACAGGTGCAGGAGGTAGGAGGGGGCCCCAGGGTGGGCACAAGCGAGCCTTGCCTGGGCCGCCAACCTCAGCCCACACCTGCTCTGCCAGGCCGTGGGCCTGGGCTTCTTCAGCAGCATGGTGGCTGCATGCCGGGCAGGGAGGCTCAGGCAGCACGAGGCCAGGCGCTTCGTCACCAGCTTCCTGGGGTCCAAGACCAAACTGGTGTCCTCCAGGCCCAGGCTCAGCACAGGTCAGTATGGCCACTGTGGCCTGGGACGCTGCACCTCCCCAGTCCGGCTCCTCCCTCGGGCCTGGCTGACTTCAGAGAAGTCGTTTGGCCAAGTTCTTGGTTAGAACTCTGGGACAGCCAAGGTCTGACCAAGGTCAGAAGTGGAGGGGAAGGGGTCAAGGAGGGGGCCTGGGCCAGGCGCGGCGGCTCACACCTGTAATCCCGGCACTTTCGGAGGCTGAGGCAGGCAAATCACTTGAGGTCCAGAGTTTGAGACCAGCCTGGCCAACATGAGGAAACCTCGTCTCTACTAAAAACACAAAAATTAGCCAGGCGTGGTGGCACGTGCCTGTAATCCCAGCTACTTGGGAGGCTGAGGAGGGAGAATTGCTTGAACCCGGAAGGTGGAGATTGCAGTGAGCAGAGATCATGCCACTGCACTCAGCCTGGGCGACAGAGTGAGACTCCACCTAAAAAAAAAAAAAAAAAAAAAAAAAAATCTGGGCATAGTGACTCAGGCCTGTAATCCCAGCACCTTGGGAGGCCAAGGCAGGAGGATTCACTTAAGGTCAGGAGTTCAAGACCAGCCTGGTCAACACGGCGAAACCCCATCTCTACTAGAAATACAAAAATTAGCCGGCGTGGTGGCGCATGCCTGTAATCCCAACTACACAGGAGGCTGAGGCAGGAGAATCACTTGAACCAGGGAGGCAGAGGTTGCAGTGAGCTGAGATCAGTGCCACTACTCTCCAGCCTTTGATGCCCTGCTGCTAGGCAACAGAGCAAGACTCTGTCTCAAAAAAAAACAAAAAACAAAAAAACGGGGGGTGGGGCGCCCTGGAGCCGGCAGTGGTGATTGGCCCAGGCCCCAGTTACCAGCCTGGGCCGCACACACCCCCAGAGAGATCCTGTGTCCCAGGCAACATCATGGCCGCCACGCTGCGGGACAACCTCTTCCTGGTGCACTACGACTGTGCACAGCTTGAGTCTTGCCTGGATGGCCACGTCCTCAGAACCAACCTGGAACCCCTGCTGCAGCACCCGCTGCCCACTGAGTGCCAGCGCGTGGTCAAGGCCAAGCTCGCGCAGGTGCACGGCTGGGCGGCAGGGACGGGGAGGCCCGGTGGGCGCGGCACCTCTGCTGACCCTGCCCGGCCCTGCCCACCTGCTCAGATCTACCCACAAGGCCTCCCGGAGGATCAGCTGTGGCTCATCACCTCGCTGGTCTACCTCTACTCCTGCACCGAGATCGGCCAGTGGAGCATCACCTCCCGGGACACGGTCATGGCTCTGCTGGCCTCTGATGTGGCCCTGGAGAACCAGACAGAGGTGAGGGCACCTGGGCGGGCGGGCAGGTGGGTGGTCCCAAGCCCCAGCCTGCCCCACCGACCCTGGCTCTGCCCCCAGGCTGTGCTGCAGAAGTTTCTGGAGCACAATGGCACAGTGTCCGGCGCCCTGCTGCTGGCCGTCGGGGGCACCTGCCTATGCTGGATGAGTCCTCAGCAGATCCAGACCATCCATCCCCAGGAGCTCCGGTGAGTCAACCCCCCACACTCGAAGGCAGCTCCTGCCTCAGCCCAGGGGGACCACGAGGGGAAACTGAGGGCAAGGAGAGCAGCCCAGCCAGGCCATCAGGTGCATTAGTCCTAGGGCTGCCCTGGCTGGACTCTAGCTTTGAACAAAGGACACAAACTGGGTGACTTTATTTATTTATTTATTTATTTAATTTTTTTGAGATGGAGTCTCGCTTTGTCACCCAGGCTGGAGTGCAGTGGCACAATCTCGGCTCACTGCAAGCTCCGCCTCCCGGGTTCACGCAATTCTCCTGCCTCAGCCTCCCAAGTAGCTGGGACTACAGGCACCCGCCACCACGCCCGGCTAATTTTTTGTATTTTTAATAGAGACAGGGTTTCACCTTGTTAGCCAGGATGGTCTCAATCTCCTGACCTTGTGATCCACCCGCCTCGGCCTCCCAAAGTGCTGGGATTACAGGCACAAGCCACTGTGCCCGGCCTATTTATTTATTTTTTGAGACAGAGTCTCACTGTGTCACCCAGGCTGGAGTGCAGTGACGTGATCTCAGCTCACTGCAACCTCTGTCCCCTGGGCTCAAGCGATTCTCCCACCTCAGCCTCCCGAGTAACTGGGATTATAGGCGCCCGCCACCATGTCCAGCTATTTTTGTATTTTTAGTAGAGATGGGGTTTCACCATGTTGGCCAGGCTGGTCTTGAGCTCCTGACCTCAAGCGATTCACCCTCCTCGGCCTCCCAAGGTGCTGGGATAACAGGTGTGAGCCACTGCACCTGGCCAAATGGGTAATTTTTTTTTTTTTTTTTTTTTTTTTTTTTTTTGAGACGGAGTCTCGCTCTGTCGCCCAGGCTGGAGTGCAGTGGCCGGATCTCAGCTCACTGCAAGCTCCGCCTCCGGGTTTACGCCATTCTCCTGCCTCAGCCTCCCGAGCAGCTGGGACTACAGGCACCCGCACTACGCCTGGCTAGTTTTTTGTATTTTTTAGTAGAGACGGGGTTTCACTGTGTTAGCCAGGATGGTCTCGATCTCCTGACCTCGTGATCCGCCCGTCTCGGCCTCCCAAAGTGCTGGGATTACAGGCTTGAGCCACCGCGCCCGGCCCAAATTGGGTAATTTTAAAGAGAAATATATTCTCTCAGTTCTGGAGGCCAGAGGTCGGAAACCAGGGTGCTGGTGGTCCCCGCCCCCTCTGAACCCTGCAGGGAGGACCCTTCCTGCGTCCTCCAGCTTCTGGTGGTGCTGACCAGGCTTGGCACCCCTGGGCTTATGGACACATCGACCCCATCTCTGCCTCCATCCTCACGCTGCACTCTTTGTCTGTGTCCACATTCCCTATTCTTTTTTTTAAGAGACGGGGTCTCACTGTGTTGCCCAGGCTGGTTTCGAACTCCTGGGCTCAAGTGATCCTTCTGCCTCAATCTCCCGAAGTGCTGGGATTTACAGGTGTGAACCACCGTGCCCAGCCCTCAGATTTCCCGTTTTTTGTTGTTGTTGTTGTTCGTTTGTTATTTTTGAGACTCTGCCGCCCAGGCTGGAGTATGGTGGCATGATCTCAGCTCAGTGCAACCTCCATCTTGTCTCCTGGATTCAAGCAGTTCTCGTGCCTCAGCCTCCAGAGTAGCTGGGATTACAGGCGCCTGCCACCACACCCAGCTAATTTTTGTATTTTTAGTAGAGACAGGGCTTCACCATGTTGGCCAGGCTGGTTTCGATCTCCTGATCTCGTGATCCACCCACTCAGGCCTCCCAAAGTGCTGGGATTACAGGCGAGAGCACTGCACCTGGCCCTCAGCTTTCCCTGTCCTTAGAAGGACCCCAGTCACTGAGTTAGGGGCCACCTGATCCAGTCTGACCTTATCCCATCTGCAATGACCCTATTTCCCAACAAGGTCACATTCTGAGGTTCTGGGTGGATGTAAATTTGGGGGAACCCTGTTCACCCCAGGACAGAGGGCAAGAGGAAGGCTGTGGCTCAGGAAGGGAGGGCCATGCCCAGCCGTTAGAAGGGTCGGGGGCTGGTGGCCAACTCCTCAGCCTCCCGCCTCCCCTAGGATGGCCGGGGCCCTGGACATCTCCTCCTGCCCCCAGAGCCGGAAGGATGTGCTCTACGCCAAGGCCCGTGAGGCCTTCAGCAGCAGCAGCAGGACCCCAGCTGCCTACTACCACTTCATGCGCCCCTACCTCGGTGAGCCCTGTCCCCCTCACCCCTGTCCCCGCAGCGGCTCCCCCGGTGGAGCCCCAACCCCTCACCCCCGACCCCCCGGGCGGCTCCTCCCACCCGTGGAGCCTCACCCCTCACCCCCTGTCCCCACAGGCGGCTCCCCAACCCCCCCGTGGAGCCCCGCCCCCTCACCCCCGTCCCCCCAGGCGGCGCACCGGCGGAGGAGCTGCAGCACCTGGCCCAGGCCAACATCTCCATGGACATCGACACCTTCACCAGCCTGAACCCCCGGGTGCTGCAGGTGGGGCCGGGCTGCCCCGTGAGGGTGGGGGTGCAGGGCTGGCCCAGGCGGGGGAGCCCCTAGGTCACAGGTCACAGCCAGCATGCCCCCACTTTCCCACTCCAGGCCGTTTCTGGGCCTCTCACTCCTGCCACTGCCCAGTCCTGGGTCTGGCCCTGTCCTGTGGGTCTTCCCCTGGCCTGGAAGGTGGCCCCATGGCCCCTCTGCCCCGCCCCTCCCCGCAGAGCCTGGATGTCAGCAACGTGACTGCGCTGCTGGGCCACAACGTGGGTGACCTGCAGAAAGCCCGCAGCCACCCCACCATCAGGTCCTGGCTGTACAGCCTCCACCGCTCTGCCCTGGGCCAGCTGGGCCTCGACACCAGCCCCGCTGGCCCCACCAGCCCCACCGGCCCAGCCCACGGCACCCGCGGGCCCCCCAGCACCACCCACCAAGCGCCCCATCTGGTCCACACCTCAGGCCTGCCCGGGAACACTGCCCAGGCCTCCACCTCAGGTATGGCCCCCACACCCCTCCGGCTTGGCCCCCTCTGCCCAGGGCCCTCTCAGACCTGTTCCCCGCCTCGTGGCCACGCCCACAGTCTGTCCACCAGCTTTGTCCACTGCCTCCGGGGATGACGCTGGCTAACCCTGGCTTCACCCTTCATTGCCTGCTGAGTGAGAGACGCAGCCGCCTCCCCTAAAACCCACTGACCCCAACCTCTGTTGGGTCCCAGAAGAGCAGCCACAGACAGGTGTCCTCGCCCCAGCCAGAGGGAGGGGCTGCCCAGGCCTGTCTGGATCCAGGGGGTGGATATGGGGGTAGCGTCTGAGGGACTAACGGTGTCCTCCCTGTTCCATCTATAGGCAGCCCGTGGGCCCCCCTGGGGTACCTGCCCCTGGCGGTGGCCCTGCCCTCTGGCCTCCTGTGGCTGCTGCACTGGGGGACCTGCACCCTGGCTTCTGTGGACAGTGCTGCCTCGGGGTGGCTGGGTTCACAGGGGTCAGGTGCAGGAAAAACAGGGCTGTTAGATTCAGCTGGACGCCCACTTGGGCTGAGGAGCCGGCTCTAGGCCAGGCCAACCTGCCCAAGCCCCACCTCCTAGGCTGCCCCACCCATCCCCGCCTCCAGGCCCTGCGAGCTGGACTGAGGACCAGGCCCTGAGGAGGTGCCTCCCGCACAACCACAGGCCCAGGCTGGCCACAGAAGATGCTGCCCGGGCCCTGCGGAGGGCTGGGGCTGGGGCTTGGAACCACTGACTTGGTTGCTGGTCATGAATAAAGTCCAAGGTCATGGTCCCGCCTGTGTCCGTGCTCAGGGTCTGAGCAGGGGGGCCCGGGAACGTCCTAGCTGGGGCCCAGCCTGTGGGGATGGGGGCACGGGACTCCCACTGCTGTCTACTGGGGCCACCCTGAGTGCTGGCCTGGCCCTCAGCACAGTGGCAGCAGTGGGTCAGGAAGGTTTCCAAGGGCCCCCACCTAGCCTGAGGGCCCAAGACCAGCGGGAGAGGAGCCACGCTGGTGGGGTCACAAAGTCCTCGGAAGTCACAAGGTGTGTCTGCAGGGGGCATGTTCCCATTTACTGAGCGCAAGTTCTCCTGGGGTGGAACAGGGACCACCCATGCCTGCTCCTGGCCAGGCGGGGATCCCCAGCAGGGCTGGGGCCAGCAAGGGAGTAGGGTCCTCAGGCCAGGGTGGAGGCCAGGAGCAAAGCCAGGACGGTGAGTACAGGTCCAGGTCCTAGGAGGCAGGACGTCCCCGAGAGGGCCTCTAGGGAGAGAGGGGTGACTCAGAGCACCCACCTCCACGCCCCCAGCCCTGCCCCCAGCCCTGGCCGGGCTGCCCCGCCCACCTCGCACACTGAGGTCTAGGATCAGGTAGCCGTTGGGGATGCCGCCCTGTAGCCCCAGCCCCAGCGTGTCCAGGTCATCCTGCCGCTGCTGTCGGATCCAGTCCCGCACGGGGCTGTGCTGCTCCTCCACCTTCAGGCCCGCCACGTGGGGTCCCAGAAGTTTCTGCACCTCAGCCACGGTCAACGGCTGCCAGATCCCCCGGGCAGCCATCAAGGAGGGTCCCCTTCCCCCAGCGCCCCCAGAGGGTTGCCAGGCTCTCCTGTGTCCAAACTGCCCCCCCCAAAGATGCCCGCCAAAGCCTCTCCAGACTTTGGATATCTCCGGCCAGCTGACCCCAGTTCAATGGCTGCCCTTCCCTAGGCCCCACCACAGTCGGGGACCCTGCCCTTCCTAAGGCCCTGCAGCCCCGACCCCCTGCCACCATGCCCCCTCCCCGCAGGCCCGCCTTACACGCCCTCCCGCCCATAGTCGTCCCCTCCTCCCGCCCACGGTTGTCCCCTCCTCCCGCTCGCCTTACCAGCACCGCTTCCCTCCGCAGCTTCATGAACGTGGCCAAGTCCATGCTCACATTCTGCTGACTGAGAGCCTTCAAATCCTCCGTGGAGGCCCCACCTGCCCTCAGGGAGAGGGGCCCAAGCTGAGGCCTCATCTCACACCCCCAGGCCCTTGACCACGGGCTGCAGGAAGCCCAGTTGTGTGACCGAGTTACAGGCTTCCCTGTTTCCTTAGGGGTTCCAGGGCCTGGGTTTGCCTGGCCGCCTGCCCCCCGGGCGTGGGAGACTCCGGAAGTGGCTGGCGCCCCAAGCTGGGGTCAGACCCCACAAGCTCTAAGGCCACGTACATCCTGGGGGCAGAGGGCCGGTGACCACCCAGTTACCCTGGCAGTAGGCAGCCCAGGAAGGCAAAGGCCTGGCACCCCCTGAGTGGAGCCTGTGGCTCCCCCGCTGTGGTGCCCACCCTGTCCAGGGACTCCCGGGCTCACCCAGGAAGGACTGGATCTTCACGAAGTATTCGGACCCGCTCAGGTTCTGGAAAGCAAGGCGGGCCTTGGGATAGAGGACGTCCAGCTGCCTCGGGCCACACGTGTCCAGGTCCTGGGGCCTGACCACCCTGAGGACAGGGTGGGTGGACAATGAGCGCCAGCACACAGACCCACCTTGCTGGGCAGAGCTCTGGGGACTCACCAGATGATGCTGGGGGTCATGGAGCTCAGCTGCTCAGGGCTGAGGGAGCACAGGCACCCGGGGCAGAAGGCGGTCAGGGTGTCCAGGGTGTCTTTGTCTAGCTGGCCCCTTCCCATCACAAAGCGGTCAATCAGGGTGGCCACCTGTGGGAGAAAGCCACTAAAGAGCTTTGTGGCAGGGAGAGACGTATCCCTCCACCACCAGCATAACCTCAGGCTGTGCCCCCGACCCCAGGCCCGCCCAACCTCACGCTTCGCCCCCACCCGCCCCCAGCCCTGCCCAATCTCATGCCGCATCCCCCCTCCCCCCCAAGCCAGACGGTCACCTGAGCACTCATTTCATGCCCCTTGCTGACTTTGAGCAGAGCCTTCAGAGTCTCCAGGGACGTCACGTTCCATTTGCGAATGTCCTCAGGGCTCATCTTGAGGAAGAGGTGGCCCAGGTGCCGGATCACAGACTCGGGGTAGCCTTGTGGGTAGAGCTGCAGGCCGAGAGACCAGGAGGGCCCACGTCACTCCCAGGGGTCTGGGGATGGCTCGGACACAGCAGGCCAGCGGGAACCTGAGTCTAGAACTACCTCATCCAGTTTATGCTTTAGGACGTCCAGCTGCTCGTAGGTGAAGGGGATGGCGTTCACGCGGTCCATCTGGGCGGCCAGCAGGGCCGCATCCACACAGGCTTCCAGCTCCCACTTCTTGTAGAAGATGAGGCTCTCATCTATCTCGCGGGCCTCCTTGTCTGGGGGACAGGTTGTCCCTGCAGGGCACAGGGGTCAGGGGTTGGGGTCAGGGGCCGGAGTTCGTTTGACCCCTTCTTCCTCCCACACCTGCCATGAGATGAGACCTTGGGCAATTTGTGACCCTCCCCGTGCCTCAGTTTACCCACTGGCAAACGGGGATTCTGTCCACTCTCTGTGGTTATAATGGGACGTGCTGCAGAGCCGGGGAGCAGTAGGTGAGACCCTAAACTGCGGATGCCCACCCCCAAGGGTGCTGCCCAGCCTGGTGCCAGACTGCGCAGGGCACGGTACTCACTCTCCACGTCCCGCCGGAACCTCGGCCGGAGGACGGTCTGTTCAGGCTGCCGCCAGGATGGGTCCCGAGAGGAGCGTTGCCGCCATGCGGCCTCGATGCCCTGAGGACAAGAACGGCCCAGGTTGAGCCTCGGGTGGCCGGGCTCCCCACCGGCTGGGGGTCGGGGTCTCACCTTCGGGATGCTGTGGATGATGGGCTGGCCCAGCACAGGCAGCAGGCCCTGCAGAGCGTCCAGGGTGGAGATAGACCACGTTGACGGGGGGCTGTGCAGACACAGGGCACAGCTCAGGGACCCCCAAATGCAGCCCCAGACAGAGAGGGAGGAGATGGCCAGGCTAGGCCATACCCCCTGGCTGGGGGCATTGACAGGGGTTGTGGCGGGGGTGACCGACCTTGGGCCTCGAGGCCACGGCCTGCTCATGCCACATCGCCAGGCAAGCCTTTGAGGTTCCAGACACCTTCTCTTACCCGTAGGGGGGTCCTCCTCTCTGCAGAGCCGCCCTGGCTGCTTCCTGCTGGTCCTGGTCCAGGGGTCCCAGGCAGCGTACCAGCCGGGGTAGCACCACTTCTGCCGACTCGGCCACAAAGCGCCCAGGCAGGTCACAAGCCAGGCCTCCCAGAGCCTGTACATCAGCCTCGCTCAGCGGAGACCCCTGCACACCCTGCACAGATGCCGGCCTCAGCGCCTTTAGAACTGCCGAGCCCTCTCCGCCCCGCACTGGCCCCAGCTCCTACCCAGCAGGCCAGAGCCGCAGGCAGCAGCCGCTGTCTCTCAGGAGCCCCCCGTGGGAGCAGGTCCACGTTGGCCTTCGTGACGCGGGAGAAGAAGTGGGTGCAGGCCTGGGGCCCCGAGAACGCGTCTGGGCTGTAGAGAGAGGGTGCTAGGGACAGGCCACATTGATCACACCAGTCCCCACCCTGAGAGGCGGCTGGGCTGGCCTCCACGTTTCTGCTGTGGCCTGGGGTCCGAGGCAAGGGGAAGGGGGCTGAGGGCTGGGGGCAGAAGCCGGGGGGTGGGGGCCAGGGGATGGGGCCTACTTGAGGAATAGCAGCAGGTCCAGTGGGAGGGCGTCCAGGTCCTCGGGGGGCTCAGAGAGTCGGTGAGCCAGACAGCGCAGCTGCAGGGGCAGGGAGTCCAGCACAGAGTGTTTTGGGCGCTCACCCATGTGGTGGGCCAGGGTTGCCTGGCTGGTCCACCCACCACAACACACCCCTGCCCTGGCCACGGGAGTCTGCAGGAGTGGATCTCCGGCTGCCTGCAGCACTGCCCCGGGGGATGTGGGCTCCTGTGCCTGGCTGCCGCTCGTTCCCTTTCCCCAGGTCTCACCCACTCCCCACAAGAGATTCCCCCTTGGGGCAGAGCCTGGAGGGCTGCCCACGGGGCTCCAGGAGGGGGCCCAGCACACAGGGTCATCTCAGACTTGCTCCTGGGGAGCTGGCCCCTGATGTGGACAGACACCCTAGTGGTCAGTCTGGGTGGCCAGAGGAACTCTGGGAAGAACTAGCCAGGGAGAGATGGCAGTGGGGGCAGAGGACGGCGGTGGCGAGGTGGGCACTGCAGAGCAGCCTGTGAATTCCTCGGCCCCAGCCGTGCCCACCTGCCCCAGCCCAACTGAGACTGACCTGCTCTGCTGAGAGCTTGACATTCTTCTGTCCCAAGGCCACAGCCAGCTCCTGGACAAGCTCCGTGCTCAGGCCAGACACCTCCGCACACGTGAAGCCAAGGAGTTGGCGTGGGGAGAGGCTGCAGGAGGGGTCGGGCTGGGCACCCAGGATCGCCCCTCCCCCACAGTGCCCACCCAGTGCTCGCCAAGCCCCGCAGCCCCACATCTCCCCGAAGGACCCTGGTGGTCCCCGCAGACCCCTCAACCAAGGCCAGGTGACACCCTCAAGGACCAGGAGTCGCCACCACCTGGGGAATGTCAGTCCCTTCTGCAGCCCTGAGCCCAGTCAGATCTGCAGTGGAGCAGAGGAGGAAGCAGGAGAGGACGTGGAGGGAGAGGATGCGGGGGGAGAGGACGCTGGGGGAGAGGACGCGGGGGGAGGGGACGCGGGGGGAGGGGACGCGGGGGGAGGGGACGCGGGGGGAGGGGACGCAGGGGGAGGGGGTGTGGGGGACAGGGCCCCTCGAGCCTCACCCTTGAGGGCTGTGAAGACCCCGGACCCACCTGGCAACGTTAGGTGCATTGGTCAGGACTCCATGCAGGGGCTCAGCCTCCTGGGGGCACAGGGCCTGCTGTACATGGCTCAGACCAGCTCCCTGGAGCAGGAGTTCCCGGGTCCCGCTGCCCCTGGGCCCAGGTACTCCCCGAGTTCAGCTACTTCCAAGGCCCGGCTGTGTCTCAGACCCATGGGCTTGGCTACTTCTCATCCAGCTACTTCCCACACCCAGCTGCAATTTCGGCTCTGCTACTCCCCGGACCTGGCTGCTCCCAGGCCAGTCATATGCAGGTCCAGGTACCCCTTTGCAAGCAGGGACCTTCGAAACTGGCAGGGACTGTGGATACGTGATATAGAGAACATGGCATGGCACCCCCACCTGGGACCTGAAGACCCTCCCAGGTTTCCCCAGAGGGGACCTTACCTGCGTTGTCTCTCCAGCCAAGGCCCTCGAGGGCTGCACCCATCCTAAAGGGGCAGAGGGGATGGCTTGGGGGGGCCTGGGCCTCTGGGGTGTGCCCTGACCCAGGGGAGGAAGGAGGCAGAGCCCGACCACCACCAGAGCCAGCCCTGTGCACGCCCCAAAGTGGCAGAAGCCAGTGGCTCAGGCCCGTGTACCCCATGACATCACAGTCCCCCAGGCACAGGGGTCTGCACTCCACAAGGAGCCTGGCCTTCCACATCCTCCCCTGGGACCCAGCTGCTTGGCCGGTCAGACACCCATCCCACAGACATCCCCACTGTATCCTAAGCCCCATCACTCCCTGGCTGGGTCTCCAGCTCCAGTCACCTCTGGGGGTAGAGACTGCTGCTGGGACTTGAGCACCACAGGCACTCCAGGGAGAAGGTAGGGACAGGCAAAGCCTTGCTGAGAGCCCGGCCCCCAAGGCCCCTGGGCTGTCCCCGCCTCGCCAGCAGCCCCACCTAGTACCCACCGAGGCTGAAGAGCAGGAACAGGAGGCTGCCGAGGGCGGGGGTCCCACAGGACCCCAACAGGGGTCGAGTCATTGGCAAGGCCATGGTCTGTCTCTGTAGAGGGCAGCGACTCAGGATGGGATCCCCTGCCCCCACTCCCACCCCATGCCTCTGTGCCAGGCCAGCCTGGGGCCCCATGGGCCCCTCCTGGGCTCCCAGGGCAAACTTCTGTGGCACCTGCAGCTTGCATCCACGCCCTGGCCTTGCCCTCCAGCCACCGAACCCTCTGTCCCCCCGACTGGCTCCTCGTGTCCAGGGGAGGGGCTGGGTCTGAGATCCCGGTCCCCAGCCCAGACAGCCCAGGCATCAGTTGGTGCCCACCCCTCTGCCAGAAAGGCAGGGCAGTGTAAGCAGAGCTTAGATCAAGCAGCCGGGGCCGCCGCCCACTCGGGCTGGCCTGAGTCTTCCCACTCTCTCACAGGAGGATGAGCAGGTCTGGATGGGGTTGTATCCAGCGGCCCCCTGGCCTGGATGTGGCTCCCTCCCCTCTCCCCTGCCCTCAGCTGCAGGTACCTGGGCTTTGTGAACACCTCAGGCGCTGCCAGGCAGACAACGCCCTTGGGGCAGGAGGGGTGCTGCGGGCACAAGGCCACCGCCTCTTCCTACCCACCAGCGTCTTGGAGCCACACGGCCTCCCTGAGCCCACTTTAAGGTGCAGCCCAGGTGGGCAGGGCTGGGCCAGTGAGCAGCCTGGGGATCCCCTTGTACTCTCTAGGGTGGAGCCCGGAGGCCTGTGGGCCAGTGTGGGGTGGGGAAGTGCGTGGGGAGACTCTCCCTGAACAAGAATTGTCCTCCTGGGGTAGGGGTGGGGCCCGCAGGAGAGGGAACCAGCTTCTACACACACCCCTTTCAGGGAGGCCACCATGGCTGGGTAAAATAGAGCTGCCTCCTGAAAACCTTGGCCCAGGCCTGGTGGGTCCACCCACAGCTCAGAAATGGGGGTAACACACTCATGCTCAGCTGCCCCTGTCCACAGGCAGAGCCTGCCTGGTCAGCCTGGCCACTGGGGAAGGTCTCGGGAGCCACAGAGCCTCCCGGTGACGGACTCTACTCCCCCAGGTCCCAGAGGAAGTGGGGAGGCCCCTGAGGCTCTGAACACCTTGAGAAAGTGGAAGAAAAAAGACCTCCCCTGCCAGAAAATGGGTGGTGGGTGGGACCCCCAGCCCTTGGGGTGCGTGAAGGCAGGTGGGAAATGCGGCCATGGGATCTCAGGAGAGCTGGGCAGTCCCCACCCCAGTTCCATGTGACCCAAGGACCCCAGCACCTGGGGTTCGGGCTTCCTGGGAGCCTGGCCCTTCCTGCTCTGAGGGGCCTCTGCAGGCCACGGCAGGCCCTGGAATCTGCATCCTTTACACCTGCAGGAGGGCTGGGCTGGGGACATGGAGGCACCTGCGCTGCCTTAGGACTGCCGCTGCCCAACAAATGGGTCTGCGTGTGCCCTGCGGGGTGAAATCTGCGTCCCGCTGAAGCCTGACCATCGCTCAGGTGCTGGAAGCCCAGCCTGGGGCGGCCCCAGTTCTCCAGATGGAAGGTGCAGATTCCATCCACACCACAACAGAAAGAGGACAAAGGTTGTTACTTACAGATCCCAGGGAGGCAGGCACCATGGGTCCGCCGGCAGCTCTCCGTCCGCGCATCACAGCAGACGGGAGTGGCCGGCCAGGCAGAAAGAGGAGTGCGTGGCGCTGGCAGCGCCCACGGGGAACAGGACGGCCCCTTTCAGGTCTCGGACCAATGCCCACACGTGGTCCTCCAAAGGGCGATGTGAAAGGAGGAGCCCAGCCCCAGGCCTCCGAGGCCTTCTGGGTAGGGAGCTTTATCCCTAACGCCCAGGCAGCCCCCAGCCCTCCAGGTCCCAAGTGGCCCCTCCCAGGTCTCAGTGGGCCCTGCCCAGGGTAACTGTGACATGCAGGGTGATTGGCCACACCTGAGCCTCCTCTTCCTCGGTTTCCTCAACTGGGAAGTCGGGGTGGAGAGCCTGGCAGCCTCCCGGGCTGTCAAAGGGAACAAATGACGGCTTTGCCTGGGGCAGCAGGGAGCGGCGGAGCCTCACGCCGCAGGAATGTGTGGGTGGAGACCCCGAGCAGGAGCCCTGGACAGGCAGCAGGCCAGGCCCGGCCACCTGGGGGAGGAGGGGTGCCCGGGAAGGCAAAGCTGCCCTCGGTGGGCGTGGGTGGGAGCCCGGGCTCAGGTTTCATGGCTGCCCTCGGTGGGTGTGGGGTGTGGGTGGGAGCCCAGGCCCAGGTTTCACAGGATCCCATTCTCTGATTCTCGGGTGGTGAAACCCAGGGATCAGTGTGCCCACTCCCCCAGTTGCAGGTCAGCAGGCTCTGGCTGGCGGCCACACAGCCCACACAGGACTCCCAGGAGCCACAAGCCTGACCCCAGTGCAGTGTGGGCCTCGCAAGGCCGTGAGCCATCTGTCTTAGGGCTGTGGGAGCACGAGCACACAGGTCAGGGAGGCAGGACGGGGGCCAGCTCCAGGCACACGCACACCCCTTCCCGCGGGGTCGCCTGGAATGGAGCTGCCCCCGGGTGCTCACTGGCCTGGCGAAGTGGGAGCTGTCTTCCCCACAAGTCTCCGCGGGCTGCTGGCTGCTGAGGGAAGAGCTGCTCCTGACCTGGGGCCACAGAAGCCCCCTCCCTGCCCCGAAACCCCTCCCAGAATGTCGTGAGCTCTTACTCCCAGCGTGGGATCTGCCTCTGCTATGAACACCTGCAAAGGTTTGTTTGCTGAACGGAGGTGTGGGCAGCGGCCATCTCTGGTCTTTTTCCACGGAGTGGGTTTTCTACTGTGACTCGCGGTGGAATCTGACCTTCATGCACACAGAATTCAGCGAGGCTACCGGGTGTAAGCGTCAACTTACAAATGTCAAGAGGGGATTAACGGCCTCTAAAAAACTCCCTTCCAGGCCGGGCGTGGTGGCTCAAGCCTGTAATCCCAGCACTTTGGGAGGCCGAGACGGGCGGATCACGAGGTCAGGAGATCGAGACCATCCTGGCTAACACGGTGAAACCCCGTCTCTACTAAAAATACAAAAAAAAAACTAGCCGGGCGAGGTGGCGGGCGCCTGTAGTCCCAGCTACTCGGGAGGCTGAGGCAGGAGAATGGCGTGAACCCGGGAGGCGGAGCTTGCAGTGAGCTGAGATCCGGCCACTGCACTCCAGTCCGGGCGACAGAGCGAGACACCGCCTCCAAAAAAAAAAAAAAAAAAAACTCCCTTCCAGAGAACTGAAAAATTCCAGACACACTATAGCAAACCAGTTACCCAAGGGCTCTGGGGAGGGGACAGAAGGCAGCCGGCTTGGGAGGGACTGACAAGGTAAAGGGAGGGGCCAGCTCGGAGTGGCGTTCTCTTTGTGTCCATGCAGCTTTGCCCTGAAGGAGCCGCAGGTCGGCTGCGGCACTGTGAAGTGGCCCAGGCTCCCTCGGACACCCACCACTTTCCTGGCCAAAGGCCAAAGGAAACCAAGGAAGGAGCCCAGAATACCCAGGACCCAGAGCTGGAGGAGAGACCTGAGCCGGAGGAGCCTAGGAGGGGCCCACGTGCCCGGCTGAGCCCTGAACTGAAGAGCCAAGGAGGGTCCAGGAAGAGTTCGGAGGGCCCCATAGACATGGCTGAGCCCTGAACAGGAGCCTCAGAGGGGCCCATGTGCCCGGCTAAGCCCTGAACCAGCAGACTGCAAGCTGCAGACAATGATGAAAATGTGCTGTGGCCACCCTGGGCTCACCTTTCAACCAGCACCGTGGGAGGCCGACGTGGGAGGGTCAGTTGAGGCCAGAAGTTCAAGACCAACCTGGGCAACGTAGTGACACCTCATCTCTATAAAGAATTTTTAAACAAGGCCATGTGTGGTGGCTCACGCCTGTAATCCCAGCATTTTGGGAGGCCGAGATGGGCGCATCACCTGAGGTCAGGAGTTCGAGACCAGCCTGACCAACATGGAGAAACCTCGTCTCTACTAAAAATACGAAAATTAACCGGGAATGGTGGTGCATGCCTGTAATCCCAGCTACTCGGAAGGCTGAGGCAGGAGAATCACTTGAACCCCGGAGATGGGGGTTGCAGTGAGTTGAGATTGCGCCACTACATTCCAGCCTGGGCAACAGAGCGAGACTCCGTCTCAAAAAAAAGGCTGGGCACGGTGGCTTACGCCTGTAATCCCAGCGCTTTGGGAGACTGAGGCAGATCATAAGATCAAGAGATCAAGACCATCCTGGCCAACGTGATGAAACCCTGTCTCTAGTGGGAAAAAAAAAAAAAGAAAGAGGAAAAATCGGAATATCTATGTGATTTTTTTTGTTTTGTTTTTTGTTTTTTGAGACGGAGTCTCGCTTGTCGCCCAGGCTGGAGTGCAGTGGCGCGATCTCAACTCACTGCAACTCCCACCTCTGGGGTTCAAGTGATTCTCCTGCCTCAGCCTTCCGAGTAGCTGGGATTACAGGCATGCGCCACCATTCCCTGCTCATTTTTTGTATTTTGGGTGGAGACGGGGTTTCACTGTGTTAGCCACGATGGTCTCGATCTCCTGACCTTGTGATCGGCCCGCCTCGGCCTCCCAAAGTACAGGGATTACAGACGTGAGCCACTGCACCCAGCCTCTTTTCTTTATTGAGATGAGTCTCGCTCTGTCGCCCAGGCTGGAGTGCAGTGGCATGATCTCAGTTCACTGCAACCTCCACCTCCTGGGTTCAAGCGATTCTCCTGCCTCAGCCGCCCGAGTAGCTGGGACTACAGGCGCCTGCCACCTCGCCCGGCTCATTTTTGTATTTTTAGTAGAGACGGGGTTTCACCATGTTGGTCAGACTGGTCTTGAACTCCTGACCTCAGATGATCCACCGCCTTGGTCTCCCAGTGCTGGGATTACAGGCCGAAGTCACCACGCTGGGCCTGAATGGTACTTCTTTTTTTTTTTTTATTTTTTTTTATTTTTTTTTATTTTTTTGAGACGGAGTCTCGCTCTGTTGCCCAGGCTGGAGTGCTGTGGCCGGATCTCAGCTCACTGCAAGCTCCGCCTCCCGGGTTCCCGCCATTCTCCTGCCTCAGCGTCCCAAGTAGCTGGGACTACAGGCGCCCGCCACCGCGCCCGGCTAGTTTTTTGTATTTTTAGTAGAGACGGGGTTTCATCATATTAGCCAGGATGGTCTCGATCTCCTGACCTCGTGATCCGCCCGTCTCGGCCTCCCAAAGTGCTGGGATTACAGGCTTGAGCCACCACGCCCGGCCCTGAATGGTACTTCAAATGGGTAAATGGGTGAGCTGTATGGTGCGGATTCTCTCAGTAAAGCTGTTATTTTAAAACGGGCAAAAGATTTAAACGGACACTTCACACGCACACAAAAAGATACAAAAGCCAGGTGTGGTGGTGACTTAGTCCCAGCACTTTAGGAGGCTGAGGTGGCAGGATCACTTGACCCAGGAGTTTGAGGCTGCTGTAAGCTATGACCACGCCACTGCACGCCAACCTGGGTGACATCGTGGGACCCCATCTCTGCCAAACATTTAAAAACTAGCCAGGCACCACCGGTGGTGCAGGCCTGTAGTCCCATCTACTTGGGAGGCTGAGGTGGGAGGATAGCTAGAGGCCAGTTTGAGGCTGCAGTGAGCTATGACCACTCCCTGGGTGAAAACCCTGTCTCAAAAAATACACAACACACGATCAATCTGAATGTGAAGAGGCTCATCGTCATCATTACTCATTAAAGGCAAATGAGGCCAGGCGCGGTGGCTCAAGCCTGTAATCCCAGCACTTTGGGAGGCTGAGACGGGCGGATCACGAGGTCAGGAGATCGAGACCATCCTGGCTAACATGGTGAAACCCCGTCTCTACTAAAAAAATACAAAAAAACTAGCTGGGCGAGATGGCAGGCGCCTGTAGTCCCAGCTACTCGGGAGGCTGAGGCAGGAGAATGGCGTAAACTCGGGAGGTGGAGCTTGCAGTGAGCTGAGATCCGGCCACTGCACTCCAGCCCGGGTGACAGAGCGAGACTCTGTCTCAAAAAATAAATAAATAAATAAATAAAATAAAATAAATAAAGGCAAATGAAATCCACAAGGAGATATCGCTCACTACACACCCACTAGACATGACTCATTAAGGAAATGCAAATTCCATCCACAGTGAGACATCCACAGTGCGACACCGCGCATTACACACCCACCAAAATGGCTAAATTTAAAAGGACGGACAATGACAAGTGTTGGCAAGGAAGTGGAGCAATGGGAACTCTCAGAGGCTGCTGGTGGGAGTGCAAATCGATACAGGCAGTTTTCTTTGGCACTTTCTTAAGAAGTTAAACTTATACCTAACCATGCCACTTAGCTATTCCAATCCTAATGAATGTCCCGGGAGAAATGAAAATGCATTCACAGTAAGACTTATGCCTGAATACCTATAGCAGCTCCAGTCACGATAGCCAAAAATGGTTTAAAAAAAAAAACATATATATATATATATATATGTATACACACACACACACATACACACACACTTCTATCAACAGATGAACAAACGAAATATGGCATATTAACACTGTGGTGTACTGCCCAGTGATAAAAAGGGAAATACTGCCTCATATACAAAAAAAAGAATGAATTTCAAAATTATGTTCAATGAAAGAGGCAGACTCAGAGTACACGACGTATGATTCCTCTTACATAAAAATGTCAAAGGCAAGCTCATCCGTTCTGACAAGAAGCAGATCAACGGCTGCCTGGGGCTGGGCAACTTCGTCAGAATGAAGGACTCCTACTCAACAGCAGCAGGAGAGAGGAACGGACCAGAGAGACTCTAGGAAGTCTCTGGAAGGTGAGGAAGATGCTGTGTCTTGATTGTGGTGATGGATTCCTGGGTGTGTATAACTCCCAGGACTGTTTGAATTACATGCTTTATTTTCTTTTTTGGAGGCAGGGTCTTGCTCTGTCGCCCAGGCTGGAGTGCAGGGGCACAATCACGGCTCGCTGTAGCTTCAACCTCCTGGGCTCAGGTGATCCTCCCACCTCCACCTCCCAAGTAGCTGGGATTATAGGTGCGTGCCACTGTACCTGGCTCATTTTTGTAGAGATGGGGTCTCGCTATGTTGCCCAGACTGCTCTTGAACTCCTGGGCTCAAACAATACACCCATCTTGGCCTCGCAAAGTGCTGGGATTATAGATGTGAGCCAGCACACCCAGCCTTGAATGATACACTTTAAATGGATGCATTTATTGTACATAAGTTTAACACAATAAAACTGATTAAAAAATCAATAGCAGTCAGGCCCAGTGGCTACGCCTGTAATCCCAACACTTTGGGAGACGGAGGCGGGCGGATCACCTGAGGTCAAGAGTTTGAGACCAGCCTGACCAACATGGCAAAACCCTGTCTCTACTAAAAATACAAAAATTAGGCTGGGCACAGTGGCTCACGCCTGTAATCTCAGCACTTTGGGAGGCCGAGACAGGTGGATCACTTGAGGTCAGGAGTTTGAGACTAGCCCGGCCAACACGATAAAATCCCATCTCTACTAACAATACAAAAATTAGCCGGGTATGGTGGCGGGCGCCTGTAATCCCAGCTACTCGGGATGCTGAGTCAGGAGAATCGCTTGAACCCGGGAGACGGAGGTTGCAGTGAGCTGAGATCGTGCCACTGCGCTCCAGCCTGAGTGACAGAGCAAGACTCCATCTCAAAAAATAAAAATTCGTAGCTTAACAAGCCCTGATGAGGATGTGGAGGGACAGGAAGCCCCGTGTGCTGCTGGTGGGCAGGTTAGAGGGTGTGGCCTCTGTGGAGAACAGCTTGGTGGTTCTGCAAAAAGCTAAACACAGAATGACCACCTGACCCAGCAATTCCAGCAAAACAAAAGAATAAAAAACAAAAGAATAAAAAAACAGGAACTTGAACACATCCTCACACACCCATGCTTCCAGCAGCAGTATTCACAATGGCCAAGGCAGAAACAGCTCGTGTCCATCAACCAATGGATGGACAAACACAACGTGGTCCATCCATCCAATTATTCATGGAAAAAAACAAACTATGGAAAAAAAAATTTTTTTGAGATGGGCTCTTGCTCTGTCACCCAGGCTGGAGTGCAGTGGCACCATCTCAGCTCACTGCTACCTCTGCCTTCCAGGCTCAAGCTATTCCCCTGCCTCAGCCTCCCGAGTAGCTGGGCTTGCAGGCATGCACCACCACGCCCGGCTAATTTTGTGTTTTTACTAGAGACAGGGTTTCGCTATATTGGTCAGGCTGGTCTCGAACTCCTGACCTCAGGTGATCTGCCCGGCCTCCGCCTCCCAAAGCACTGGGGCTACAGGCGTGAGCCACCGCGCCCGGCCTCTGTGAAATATTTCCAAGAGGTTTCTTCTGAGCCAACATGAGTAGCTGCAGCTCAGGGAAAACAAGCCCAGGAAGCCTCAAGTATGTGATTCTGAAGCTGTCAGATTAGAAATTTGGTTTTGTACCTGCCAGGGAGGCAGCAGTTATAGGGAAAGACATAAAATACATAAGTCAGTGTACATCAGTTCAACCCTAAAAGATGGAATTTTTTATTTTTTTTTTGAGACGGAGTCACTCTCTGTCTCCCAGGCTGGAGGGCAGTGGCGCAATCTCAGCTCACTGCAAGCTCCGCCTCCCGGGTTCACGCTGTTCTCCTGCCTCAGCCTCCCGAGTAGCTGGGACTACAGGCGCTCGCCACCATGCCTGGCTAATATTTTTGTATTTTTAGTAGAGATGGGGTTTCACCGTGTTAGCCAGAATGGTCTTGATCTCCTGACCTCGTGATCCACCCGCCTCGGCCTCCCAAAGTGCTGGGATTACAGGTGTGAGCCACCGTGCCCGGCCGAATTTTTTTTTTCGAGATGGAGTTTCGCTCTTGTTGCCCAGGCTAGAGTGCAATGGCACGATCTCGGCTCACCACAACCTCTGCCTCCTGGGCTCAAGCGATTCTCCTGCCTCAACCTCCCGAGTAGCTGGGATTACAGGCACCCACCATCACGCCCAGCTAATTTGTGTATTTTTAGTAGAGATGGGGTTTTACCATGTTGGCCAGGTTGGTCTCCAACTCCTGACCTCAGGTGATCTGCCTGCCTCAGCCTCCCAAAGTGCTGGGATGATAGGCGTGAGCCACCGCACCCGGCTAAAGGTGGGATATCTCCAGGTGCGGTGGGGAGTGTGTTCCTGGTGGATTCAGAGAGTCTTTAACTTGTAATTGGTTAAAGGAGTCAGGCTCTAAAACTCGGAGTCAGCAGAAATGAATGTGTAAGATACCGTAAGGATGCTGTGTCAGAGTCTGCCCCACCACTGTGTCACAGTGACCCGTGTAGCAGCAGGGCAGGCAGCAGGTGCAACCTAACCTCTGCCCAGCAGGGCCTTAGGTCTCCTTTATAATTTGGTATCTTATTGCCACAGAGTCTCTGTCAGTCTTGCGATCTGTACTTTAACATGAATGCGGGGTGGTCGTTAAGCCTCAACTCCAGAAGGGAGGGGTACCAGGAGGCTGCCCGAATCCCTTCCATCACGCTTGGGAACTCTGTTTTAAGGTTTTCTTTGGGGTCCCCTTGGCCAAATGGGGGTCCTTTCAGTTAGTGTGGGACTTAGGATTTGATTTTTAGTTATACAATGAAATATTGTTCAGCCCTAAAGAGGAGTAACATACTGACACATGCTACAATGTGCATGAACCTTGAAAACACTTTGCTGGCCGGGCGCGGTGGCTCAAATCTGTAATCCCAGCACTCCGGGAGGACGAGGCGGGTGGATCACGAGGTCAGGACTTCGAGACCAGCCTGGCCAACATGGCGAAACCCCATCTCTACTAAAAATACAAAAATTAGCCGGAAACCACTGGAACCCAGGAGACGGAGGTTGCAGTGAGCCGAGATCGCGCCACTTCACTCCAGCCTGGGTGACAGAGGGAGACTCCAACTCAAAAAAAAAAAAAAAAAAGTGGAGATGGGGAGGAAACCAAAGAATAAAGGGAACAGAGCAAGATCCCCGAGACCCTGGAACCAAACTCCACTGCCAAGCGTTGGTAAATCTGCCTTCATCCAAAAGAAGGGGATTCCTGTTTAATGAACAAACTGGCAGCTAAGAGGCAGCTGTCAAACAAACACAGAAGACATTTCCCAACGCCTGAGAGTCCACGGCCCAGCGAGCAGCAGGGACATTAAAAACAAGAGAACCGGCCAACACGGGAGAAAAGCAGGGGCTGAAGGAGAAGCCGGGAGCTCAGAGGAGCGACGGGGGGTGGCTGGTTCAGCAGGAGGGGTTTGAGGTTTGACCTCTGTACCTCCGTTGAAATTCAAACTAGAAAAAGGAGCTTTGCGTGAGCAGAAGGAAGGGCTGTGGTGAGAGGGACGCTGGAACCCACAGGCCTGGAGAGAAGAGGCTGCCCTGGCTCCCCACACCCCTGCGCCATCTCACAGCCTGTGGGTGGTTTCCTTCTGGTCTCCTCTGCGCCTTGTTTGGCGCTCTGGGGGCTGCACTCACAGGTGCCTCGGCTTCCGTGCTCACTTCACCCCCTCCCTACACCCGCCCCACTCCACGCTGCTCCAAGCCAGGGATGGCAGGGATGGTGGCTGCCAGGGCGCCCTCCCCCCACCCACCCCAGGCTATTGTTGGCCTTTTCACACGTTGAATGAATAAAATAACTTTGGTGTTGTTTGTTCTGCATATTAAAAAAAAAAAAAAAAAGGCCGGGCGCGGTGGCTCAAGCCTGTAATCCCAGTACTTTGGGAGGCCGAGACGGGCGGATCACGAGGTCAGGAGATCGAGACCATCCTGGCTAACATGGTGAAACCCCGTCTCTACTAAAAAATACAAAAAACTAGCTGGGCGAGGTGGCGGGCGCCTGTAGTCCCAGCTACTCGGGAGGCTGAGGCAGGAGAATGGCGAGAACCCGGGAGGCGGAGCTTGCAGTGAGCTGAGATCCGGCCACTGCACTCCAGCCGGGCGACAGAGTGAGACTCCGTCTCAAAAAAAAAAAAAAAAAAAAAATACCACCTTTTCTCTTTGGTTTTCACACGGCCAAATCGTCAGAGTACCGGCCGTCGCGTTTAAGAAGTTGAGTAAATAGAGATGTCTGGCTTTGCTAGCTCAGCCTCTGGTGTGGACACGCTGAACGTTAATCCAGTGATCCTCGGAGGGTCCCTCAGCAGGACCCATTTGCAGAGAGCAGTAGTTGTACTCTGAGTTCAGAGGCTGGCTTCTGTCCCGATTGCTCTAAATTCCACCCCCCATGAGGTCAAAACAGAAAGGAGGGCCAAGCCCCCTGGCCTGGAGCAGACGCATCAATGCGTCTCCACCCCCGTCACCTCCTCCAGGAAGCTTTCCCTGGTTGGCCCAGTCTTCCCGACTCTGGGAGGTCAGCGCCTCTCACTCGGCCACTGTTTCCTCCACCAGCCAGGCCAGAGCAGGATGTCCTGCACAGTCAGGGCTGTGGAAGGTGGCCTTCTATCCCTATTTTACAGAGGAGAGAACTGAGGTGCCGAGAGTTCAAATGAGGGGCCAGGTCCCTCATGGGAACCAGGTCTTCAGCAGAGGAGCATGGGCACAGCTCAGGGGCCAGGCACTCCGGGGTGGTCCCGACTCGGCTGATGGAGAGGTGAGCAGTTCCGGAAGCTGAGACTCCAGTTCTGCAAAACAGACATCAGCGCACGGAGCAGCACTTGGCCCAGGGGCTGCGATGACGGCACACAGCCGGGCCCAGACGGGGCGCCAGGATGGTGATAGTGGAGGCAACCCTGCCTTCACTAGGCCTCTAGCCTCATAAACACGACCAGAGTGACTCCATCTCAAAGTCCCTAGCTTGGCACTCACAAGGCAAGTATAAGGTTCATGCTTAGGGTCTGAAAACAGCTACATCCCAAGCTGACCACCAACTGTAACTGCAAAATAGTTATGCAAATAGTTGCAAAATCGCAAAATAGTTAGGGCCACACAGGACATTTCCCAGCAGGCCTGAGAATGTCCAGATCTCCAGAGAGTGCAGTCCACTTCACTGAGAGAGCACCAGTGAGCAGGCTGAGGCTGAAGGATGAGTGGTCACCAAGAGAACCAGCAGCCCCGACCTTCAGGGATCACATCCGCACATTCAGGTCTACTTGTAGAAGTTCCTTGTAGTTTTTTTTTTTTTTGAGGCGGAGTCTCGCTCTGTCTCCCAGGCTGGAGTGCAGTGGGCGGATATCAGCTCACTGCAAGCTCCGCCTCCCAGGTTCACGCCATTCTCCTGCCTCAGCCTCCCGAGTAGCTGGGACTACAGGCGCCAGTCACCTCGCCCGGCTAGTTTTTTGTATTTTTTAGTAGAGACGGGGTTTCACCATGTTAGCCAGGATGGTCTCGATCTTCTGACCTCGTGATCCGCCCGTCTCGGCCTCCCAAAGTGCTGGGATTACAGGCTTGAGCCACCGTGCCCGGCCCCTTATAGTTTCTTATAAGCGGAGACACTAACAAAGGCCAGTGAGTTCTTCTTCCTGCTTTCTAGGCACGTCTGCTCTGTAACAGAATCATTCCTTTGTTTTGTTTTGGGGGTTTTTTTGAGATGGAATCTCACTCTGTCGCCCAGGCTGTAGTGCAGTGGCACGATCTCGGCTCACTGCAAGCTCCGCCTCCCGGGTTCACGCCATTCTCCTGCCTCAGGCTTCCGAGTTGCTGGGACTACAGGTGCCCGCCACCTCGCCCGGCTAATTTTTTGTACTTTTTTTAGTAGAGTCTCCCAAGTAGCTGGGATTACAGGCACCTGCCACCATGCCCAGCCCAGAGTCATTTCTAATAAACTTGTCTTGCCGGGCACGGTGGCTCACACCTTTAATCCCAGCACTTTGTGAGGTCCGGGGGCAGGGTGGGGGGGAGTGGATCATGACGTCAAGAGTTCGAGACCAGCCTGGCCAAGATGGTGAAACACTGTCTCTATTAAAAATGCAAAAATTAGCCAGATGTGGTGGTGGGTGCCTGTAGTCCCAGCTACTTGGGAGGCTGAGGCAGGAGAACTGCTTGAACCCAGGAGGCGGAGGTTGCAGTGAGCTGAGATCGTGCCACTGCACTCCAGCCTGGGCGACACAGCGAGACTCCGTCTCAAAAAAAATAAATAAATAATAAACTAAAAAATAAACTTGTCTCTCACTGTGCTCTGTGGCTACCCTTGAATTCCTTCCTGCATAAAATCCAAGGAACCCTCTCTTGGAGTCTGGATCGGATCTTCTTTTTCTGGCAACAGTCAGCATGTGGGCCCTTGGCTTGGGCAGAGACCTGATTCTCTCCGGCTCTGCCTCCCGCAGTCCCGTCTTCTCCTCCAGGGAATGGTCCTGCCTGCATTTCCCCAAGGACACTGCAGTGTGCGGAGGCCCAGTGTCAAAGTGACCCCTCAGTGTGCCAGATGTGCCCCTGACCCACCCAGGCAAAGAGAAGAAAGGTGCTTGGTGCCCAGCAGGTGGCCAAGTCTCCAGTGCACCCAGCAGCGGTACCTGGATCTCGTTCATGGGGGCTAGCACAGCCAGGGTTCTGAGGAGGTCAGTCTCCCACTGCCTATCCCAGGGTCAGGGGTGGGGACGGGTGGATCTCCTGGTGGGCTGTGGTACTGACCTATCCCCACCCCTGGCTGGTCCCCGAGAGGTGAGGTGGTGAGGTGGAAGGATTCTTTGAGCCCAAGAGGTCGAGGCTGCAGTGAGCTGAGGTTGAACCACTGCACTCCAGCCTGGGTGACAGAACAAGACCCTGTCTCAAAAAGAAGGAAAGGCTGGGCGCGGTGGCTCACGCCTGTAATCCCAGCACTTTGGGAGGCCAAGGTGGGCGGATCACGAGGTCAGGAGATCGAGACCATCCTGGCTAACACAGTGAAACCCCAGCTCTACTAAAAATACAAAAAAATTAGCCGGGCGTAGCGGCAGGCGTCTGTAGTCCCAGCTACTCGGGAGGCCGAGGCAGGAGAATGGCGTGAACCCGGGAGGCGGAGCTTGCAGTGAGCCGAGATCGCGCCACTGCACTCCAGCCTGTCGGCAGAGTGAGACTCCGTCTAAAAAAAAAAAAGGAAAAAAAAGATGGGAAAACTTAATAGGGAATACTCACATCTGTGTGTATTGAACCATAGAAATATTTCAACAATGGCCGGGCGCGGTAGCTCACGCCTGGGATCCCAGCACTTTGGGAGGCCAAGGCAAGATCACAAGGTCAGGAGTCAGAGACCAGCCTGACCATCATGGCAAAAGCCCGTCTCTACTAAAAATACAAAAATTAGCCAGGCGAGGTGGCGGGCGCCTGTAATCCAAGCTACTCGGGAGGCTGAGGCAGGAGAATCGCTTGAACCCGGGAAGCAGCAAAGGTTGCAGTGAGCCAAGATCCTGACATTTCACTCCAGCCTGGGCAGTAAGAGCAAAACTCTGTCTCAAAAGGAAAAAAAAAAAAAAGAAAAGTTTCAAGAATGGCTGGGTGCGGTGGCTCACGCCTGTAATCCTAGCACTTTGGAAGGCCAAGGCAGGTGGATCACGAAGTCAGGAGATCGAGACCATCCTGGCCAACATGGTGAAACCTGTACTAAAAATACAAAAATTAGCTGGGCACGGTGGCGTACGCCTGTAGTTCCAGATACTCGGGAGGCTGAGGTAGGAGAATCGCCTGAAACCAGGAGGCAGAGGTGGCAGTGAGCTGAGATTGCTCCACTGCACTCCAGCCTGGGTGACAGAGCAAGACTCCGTCTCAAGAAAAAAAAAAAAATTTCAACCAAAGCAGTGCCACATGGAAAACGAATGTGAACATATTCTCTGGGGGAAGCTATGTCCTAAAAGAAAGAAAAGCAGTTATTCATCTCGATGCAAGATTTCAAAATAAAGCTGAAGATTGTGAAAGCTGGCCAGCTCTTACAGGCCATCTCCATGCAACTGCCCACAGTCAGTTCCTGGAATTCCTCTAATAAGCTAATTTTTTTTTTTTTTTTGGAATAGAGATGGAATCTCACCATGTTGCCCAGGCTGGTCTCAAACTCCTGGGCTCAAGAGATCTGCCCACCTGGGCCTCCGAAAGTATTGCGATTACAGGCATGAGCCACTGTGCCCGGCCAATATGCTTTTTCATATGTCAAATTTTCTTTTCAGCTTTTTTTCTTTTCTGTTTCCTGTAGTTTTTTTCCACTACTTTATTTTTATTTTTTGAGATGGAGTCCCGCTCTGTTGCCCAAGCCGGAATGCAGTGGCGTGATTTTGGCTCACTGCAACCTCCACCTCCCAGGTTCAATCGATTCTTCTGCCTCGGCCTCCTGAGTAGATGGGATTACAGGTGTGCACCATCACACCTGGCTAATTTTTTTGTATTTTAGTAGAGACAGGGTTTCGCCATGTTGTTACCAGGCTGGTCTCGAACTCTTGACTTCAGGTGATCCACCCGCCTCGGCCTCCCAAAGTGCTGGGATTACAGGCATGAGACATCGCAACCGGCCCTGTTCCGCTATTTTAAATTGTCAGCGTTTTCACAACTCACTGTGCACCTGTGGCAGGAGGCGTGGGTCACACAGGCCTCCTCATTAGCTGCTAATTGCAGCACGTCCGGCCTCCACCTGTTGACAAGACGTGGCTGCCCCCAGGGAAGACGTGTGTGTTGATTATGCTGCTAATGACCCCAAGCTCTTCCCAACAGCAATTCCCTTCAACAAATAAAACACCTGCTGGCCAACGGAGAGCCAGAGTCCTGCTTGACAGAGGGCGGGGGTGCGTGTGGGGAGGCAGTCCAGGTCTGATCACAGGTGGAAATGGTCATCAGCACCCCATGCTTTCTGACAAAAACGCACTTTCTCTCCAAATTTTATGAGTAACAGGCTGCATGGGGCCACCCACCGGGGAGCCCAGGGCCTGGCAGCCTTTCCCACGTTCCCTCTGACACCCAGGAGACAGGGCCTCAGGAGCTCTCAAGCACCTCAGCTCCAGAGCGGTGGGAAGTTTCTGCAGACTGGAGGGTGTGCCCCTGACGTCCACCCAGCTTCCCATAGGAGCCAGCATCTCCGTACTTATTTTTTACTGTTATTTGAGACGGGGTCTTGCTCTGTCGCCCAGGCTGGAGTGCAGTGGTGCAATCACGGCTCACTACAGACTCAACCTCCCGGGTCCAGGAAATCCTCCTACCTCAGCCTCCTGAGTAGCTGGGATCACAGGTGTGCATCATCACACACGACTAATCATTTTGTAGGTACGAGGTCTCCATATGTTGCCCAGGCTGGTCTCAAACTCCTGGGCTCAAGTGATCCTCCCACCTTAGCCTCTTGAAGTGTTGGCATTTCTGGTGTGAGCCATCACCCCAGGCCTCATCTTCACATTCCTGTTGGGTACTAGGCCACCTCAAGGCCATACCAGCCTACCCTGCACTCTGTTGCCTGGCCCTGGCCCTCTGGGAAGCTCGTCCTCGTGTCCTGCACGTTGGCAGCCACACAGGTGGGGAGTTGGAGGATTCGCCTTCCCCACTTACATGAGTCCATTCCCACACTGCTGTAAAGACAGTGCCTGAGACTGGGTAATTTATAAACAAACAGGTCTGGCCGGGTGAGGTGGCTCACACCTGTAATCCCAGCACTTGGGGAGGCCGAGGCGGGCGGATCACCTAAGATCAGAAGTTCAAGACCAGCCTGGCCAACACAGTGAAACCGTGTCTCAACGAAACATACAACAATTAGCCAGGCGTTGTGGCGCGCACCTGTAGTCCCAGCTACTCAGAGGCTGAGGCAGGAGAATCGCTTGAACCCAGGAGGCGGAGTTTGCAGTGAGCCGAGATCATGCCACTGCACTCCAGCCTGGTCAACAAGAGTGAGACTCTGCCTCAAGAATAAAAAATATAAAAATAAAAGAAAGGTTTAATTGACTCCCAGTTCCACAGGGCTGCGGAGGCCTCAGGAAACTTACGATCACGGCGGGAGGGGAAGGACGCAGGCACGTCTCACGTGGCAGGAGGCGAGAGGGCAGAGAGTGTCAGGAGAACAGCACGTGGAAACCCTCCTCCATGATCCAATCGCCTCCCTCCCTCCACACGGGGATTACAGTTCGAGATGAGATTTGGGTGGGGACACAGAGCCAAACCGTATCACCCCCCACCCACCCACAACCCACCCACCAGGCAGCTCCTGGGCCCCCAAACCTAAAACTGGGTTCTATGGTGAGAACCAAGAACAGCACCGCTCTGGGAGGGTGGCCCTGCGGGGTGGGGTGGGGTGGGAACCACCGTGGGCCCCAGTTGCCGCTCCCAAGCCCTGTGTGTGATGGGGGCATCTGGCCTGTTGTGTCCTTAGGGCCGTGGAAACCACATGGGCTGAGCCTGAGTGCACATCCTGCAGCCCAGCCCGACAGACCGAGGCGTGAACCCACCTCTTCTCCTGCAGCCCAACCAGCCAGACCCGCAGTGAACCCACTTCTCTCTTCCCAGTTCCTGGAAGCAGAGGCCTTGATGGAACACAGAAAAGTTCAGTAAACGTTTTGAAATCAGATGTTCAGGAAAAATTAGCTAATTCTGGAAAACTCTGTTCTCCCCCCAGGAACTCCTGGCCTGGGCTGGGTTTATTCCCCTGTACCGGGCTGTGGCACCTGCTGGCCCACGTGGGCTCCACAGCACCACCTGCCGGCCCTCAGCCAACCTGGGATGCGTCCCCTCCACCAGACTCACAGGCCCCACCTCCACCCTGCCTGCCCCTTGCAGGGCAGCCCAGCCCCACACAGCCTCCCTAAGCCACACACCCGGTTAGGAGGTAGAAAGCATCTCTTTGTCCTTCAACCCCTGAGGGTCCCACAAGAGCCTGGAAATGAGGGCTGCGGTGGCTGCAGGGCAGCCTCCCAAAAGATACATCCAGGCGGGCCCCAGAGGCTCACTCTGTAATCCCAGCAATGGGGGGCTGAGGTGGAAGGACCACTTGAGCCCAGGAGTTTGAGACCAGCCTGGCCAACATGGTGAAACCCTGTTTTTTTTTTTTTTTTGGTTTTGTTTTGTTTTCAGACGGAGTTTCGCTCTGTCGCCCAGGCTGGAGTGCAGTGGTGCAATCTCGGCTCACTGCAAGCTCCGCCTCCCAAGTTCACGTCAATCTCCTGCCTCAGCTTCCCAAGTAGCTGGGACTAGAGGCGCCCGCCACCACGCCCAGCTAATTTTTTGTATTTTTAGCACAGACAGGGTTTCACCGTGTTAGCCAGGATGGTCTCAATCTCCTGACCTCATGATCCACCCGCCTCGGCCTCCCAAAGTGCTGGGATTATAGGGGTGAGCCACCGCGCCCGGCCCCACATTTAGTAAAAATATAAAAATTAGCTGGGCCTGGTGATGGACTCCTGTAATCCCAGCTACTTAGGAGGCTGAGGCAGGAGAATCGCTTGAACCCAGCAGTCAGAGGTTTCGGTGAGCCAAGATCACGCCACTGCACTCCAGCCTGGGCAACAAGAGCAAAACTCTGTCTCAAAAAAAAAAATAATAAGGGCCGGGCGCGGTGGCTTTCGCCTGTAATCCCTGCACTTTGGGAGACTGAGGCCGGCAGATTACAAGGAAAGGAGATGGAGACCATCCTGGCTAACATGGTGAAACCCCGTCTCTACTAAAAATACACAAAAATTAGCCAGGCGTGGTGGCGGGCACCTGTAGTCCCAGCTACTCGGGAAGCTGAGGGAGGAGAATGGCATGAACCCAGGAGGTGGAGGTTGCAGTGAGCCAAGATGGCACCACTGCACTCCAGCCTGGGTGACAGAGCGAGGCTCTGTCTCAAAAAATAATAATAACAGTAAAAGTAACAGCCGGCGTGGTGGCACACACCCGTAGTCCCAGCTACTTGGGAGGCTGAGGCCGGAAGATCCCTTGAGCCTGGGAGCCTGAGGCTGTAGTGAGCTGTGATCACGCCACTGCACTCCGGCCTGGGAAAAGAGCAAGACGCTGTATCAAGAAAAAATAAAAAATATGCTGGAGCGACGCAGTCACAGGCCAAGGACACCTGGAGCCCCTGGAAGCTGGAGAAAGCAGGAAGGGTCCTCCCTGCAGCCTCCAGAGGAAGCATGGCGAATGACACTGTGACCTCAGACGTGTGGCCTCCAGAGCTAGCAGGGGATGCATCTCCGCTGCTCTCGCCCCGGCGTGTGGTCATTTGTTACAGAAGCCTCAGGAGACAGACACAGGATATCCCTTCCGAGGGTGAAATTCTGATGCCAGCCCAGGGGAGGGACCACGCGGCTCCCCCAGCGCCATGACCCCAGACAGGCAAGAGGATGCTAGCACGCAGCCTCCCTCCCAACCACCGGGGGCGGCTGTAGGCAACAGGGGGTCCTGTGGGTGCCCCCGGAGCAGACGCCTCCACCAGGCCCCCCTTCCAGCCCAGGGAAAGGGGGTGCCCACACACAGTCACAGCATCACAGCAACCTGGGGTTCAGCCGGCCTTGTCCTATGTCCCTGGCCAGCCATCGTGTCCTCTTGGATCCACGTAAGCCCCGGGTTCCCAGGCCCTGGCTCAGGGACTAGCACATGGGAAGTGCATGGTAAATACTCGCTAATGATGATGATGAAACAATTTGCAAAATCGAGAGCAGGGAGCCCAGAGGCACAAGGTTGGCACTAGAGCCCAGAGGCTCCAGGGAAATATCTGAGTTAATGAAGAACCCCCAAGGGGCTGAGCCCCCACCACAGCTCCACCCAGAGCAGCAGGAGGAAGCTCGCCAAAGACCCTTCCCCTAATCTCAACAGCCCTCCTCACTCTCACATTTTCTGTAAACCCACTCCACCGCATTTCAATGGCATTAAGTTTCTTTCATATTGTTTTCTTTCTTTCTTCTTTTAGACGGAGTCTCGCTTGGTCGCCCAGGCTGGAGTACAATGGTGTGATCTCATCTCACTGCAACCTCCACCTCCTGGGTTCAAGCGATTCTCCTGTCTCAACCTCCCGAGTAGCTAGGACTACAGGCGCGTGCCACCAAGCCTGGCTTTTTTTTTTTTTTTTTTTTGAGATAGAGTTTCACTCGTTACCCAGGCTGGAGCGCAATGGCACCATCTCGGCTCACTACAACATCTGCCTCCCAGGTTCAAGCGATTCTCCTGCCTCAGCCTCCCTAGTAGCTGGAATTATAGGCATGTGCCACCATGCCTGGCTAATTTTTCTTGTTTTTTTTTAGACAGTGTCTTACTCTGTTGCTCAGCCTGGAGTGCAATGGTGCAATCTCACCGCAACCTCTACCTCCCAGGCTCAAGCGATTCTCCTGCCTCACCCGCCTGAGTAGCTGGGATTCCAGGCGCACACCACCCTGCTGGGCTAATTTTTGCATTTTTAGTACAGACGGGGTTTCACCATGTTAGCTGGGCTGGTCTCCAGCTCCTGACCTCAGATGATCCACCCGCCTTGCCCTCCCAAAGTGCTGGGATTACAGCTGTGAGCCACCGCGCCCAGCCCCCTATTCTATTTTTAACAGAACATACTTCAGGCACCTCATCTCCAAGCTCGGCCAGGTATTGCCTGGAAGCCCACCTGGCCCAGGCGCTGGGGAAAGTTCGTCCGTGCCGCAGGAGAAGAAGGTCCTGTCTGGCCGAGAGGAGCAGCTGCAGGTAATGGAGGAGGCCACACAGGCTGGTGGCCCAAACCCCATGGGCAGGTGCGGGCAGGTGCAGGAGTGCCCAGGCCGCATCCAGGTGCGGACACGTGGTCGGAATCAGGGCCTAGAACCCCGGGGAGGATGCGGCACAGGCTGGGGCCTAGGATGTTGCCACCGTGAGATCTCCATGGGCTGAGCCTGCCTGGGCCGGAAAGATGCCAGCCTAGATCCAGGAATGTCCTCAAAAGTCCCCATAAAACTGGCCGTTAGACGTGTAACTGGACATATGACAAACAACAGCTTAAAAAGCGAGTCAGGGGCGAGCGCAGTGGCTCACACCTGTAATCCCAGCACTTTGGGAGGCTGAGATGGGTGGATCACTAGGTAAGGAGTTCAAGACCAGCCTGGCCAAGATGGTGAAACCCCATTTCTACTAAAAACTACAAAAATTAGCCGGATGCAGTGGCAGGTGCCTGTAATCCCAGCTACTCGGGAAGCTGAGGCAGGAGAATCGCTTGAACCCAGGCTGCAGAGGTTGCAGTGAGCCGAGATCGCCCCACTGCACTCCAGCCTGGGCAACAGTGAGACTCTATCTCAAAAACGAAAAAAAAAAAGTGAGTCAGGGCCGGGCACAGTGGTTCACGCCTGTAATCCCAGCACTTTGGGAGGCCGAGGAGGGCAGATCACGAGGTCAGGAGTTCGAGACCATCCTGGCTAATATGGTGAAACCTCGTCTCTAATAAAAATACAAAAAATTAGCGGAGCGTGTTGGCGGGAGTCTGTAGTCCCAGCTATTCGGGAGGCTGAGGCAGGAGAATCGTTTGAACCCAGGAGGTGGAGGTTGCAGTGAGCGGAGATTGCGCCACTGCACTCCAGCCTGGGCGACAGAGAGAGACTCTGTCTCAGAAAAAAAAAAAAAAAAAAAAAGCGAGTCGGCCCGCAGAGTTCTGTCTTAGGGTCTACCAGGCGTATGGACTTTTCCAGACTGATCTCCAAGATAACAGAAAAGGGTGCTGGAGGCCCTGGGAGCGGCTCCCCAGGAAGGTGAGGCCTCGCCCCCATCCCTGCTTTCTTCCCTGCCTGAATTCCCCAACACGAGCTGAGCGCCTTTTGCCTGCCACGCGAGTTCCGGGTTCTTGGGTTGCATCCGGGAGCACCTGGTCCGCAGGTACGCAGCGGATAACGAAGTGGACGGAGCCAGGATCCCCTCCGCTTTCTTGTGAAGGCGGAGAGACTTCGGGGCCGGAGCTGCGGCGCTGGCCCGGCCGCCCCCTTCACCCCAACCCGGGGCCGGGGACGCGCGGGAGGCGGAGGAAAGGGTCGGTCCCGGGTTCCCGCGGGGTGGGCGGGGAGCAGCAGCGCCCGGGCTCGTCAGCAGAGGGCGCCGGCCGCGGGGCAAGGTGCGCATGCGTCTTGGGGGCGCTTTCCGGCAGCGTGGCGGAACCAGCCCCCTTTGTTTTACGCTGTTGGGCGACACCTCCGCGCGGCGGCAGTGCGGCCGTCATGGCGTCGCCCTTCAGTGGGGCGCTGCAGCTGACGGACCTGGATGACTTCATCGGGCCGTCTCAGGTGGGCCGGCCTGGGCGGGCGGGGGCGAGGCTGCGCTCGGTGCCCTCTCGCGCGGAGGGAAATTGTTCTGCGCCCCACTTCCTCCTCTGAGGAATGAGATCCGAATCCCGAGAGCCCGGTGGGGGCCGTCGGGGTCTCTATCGACCCCGGCGCGGGGCCTCAGACACTGCGGCCCGCTTCTTACCAACAGGGAAACTGAGGCCAGGGAGGACGGCGCCCACCAGCCCGCTCCTGTGCCCCACAGTGTCCGGGCGGGCTGCGTGGGAGGGTCCAGCGGTCGCTGGCTCGCGCCCGCCTGCCCAACCCAGGGGAGGCAGTGGAGGCGGCTCCCACCTGTACCTAACTCTAACCCGATCCCTGGGTCGCAGCTGGAGCGCGGCGAGGCCCGGATCGGGGCCTCCTCCCCTGCACGGACGCCCTGTCAGGCCTCAGAACCCCCAAGCCACAGCCTTTGTATCCGCATAAACGGGCGCGGTGGGGACCCCACCTCAGTTGAGGGCAGTGGGGGCGGCCCCCTAGACGCCCCGCAATGGCTCCTCAGTAGAGCTGTCCTTGACGTCGCCCAGGTGGGCCGGACAGCTACCCTTGAACCCGGGAGGCTGCAGGCGCCCTTAGCTGGGTGCGCCTGCCTGTCCACGTCCAACAGCTCCGTGGGGCCAGAGCTCAGCAGGGCGAGAGGCGGGCTGGGAGCGCTTCCGGGAGGGATGAGCTGGGAGGCGGCTTTCTGGGCTGACAGGGTTCTCAAGGAGAAGGGAGAGAAATGAACTTGTTTCCCGGGCACTGGGCAGGAGGTGACCTCCAAACAGATCCAAGCACACGTCCTCTGGATGGGCAGTGTAACACTGGCCTCTGTGGTAGTCACGCCCCTGTTCACGTGAAGGGTAAAGGTCAGCGTTGGTGGTGTCTCCGCGGGTGGGTAGTTTGCAGGCGCCATTAGCACTGGCTTTCGTGCACACTGGGACCTTCAGTGCCGCAGGATGTTGGGAACCCGTTCCCTGAGGTGAGAGCAGCCTCAGTCCCTGAGTGTATGGCTGCGGGCAGAGCCTTCATGCCATGTGGCTGGGCAGCCATTCTTGCGACCTGGCCTCCCAGGGAGTCTTTGCCCACTCACAGGCCCTGATTTGGGGTCTCTTCCTGATCTAGGAATGCATCAAGCCTGTCAAAGTGGAAAAAAGACCGGGAAGTGGCGTGGCCAAGATTCGCATAGATGATGACGGGAGCTACTTCCAAGTTAACCAAGTAAGGCACAGGAGGCTGCTCCACCGTCTCTCCAGCCTGGCCGGTCCGAAACACTTTTCTCTGCTTCCTTCCGGCACGGAGTGGTGACGCTGAAACGCTCCACGTCTCACCAGCCCTTTTCCACTGGTCGAATTCACCTGCCATCTGGGAGGCTGGGGGTCAGGGTGCCTGGGGCAGGTGAATGAGCAGCACCCGGGCCAAACAGCTTGATCTCTCAGCAGAGGGCCTCTTTTGCAGAGATGGTGGATCCTGTCCGCCCGTTCCCCCTAGTTCTAACCATGTAAGATTTTCTAGTTCAGACCCCTTATTCTTAAAGAATAGTACTTCCTCTCTAAGTGATAACATCCTGATGAAACTTAAAATTCAGGCCAGGCGTGGTGGCTCACGCTTGTATTCCCAGCACTTTGGGAGGCCAGGGCAGGGGGTAGATCACCTGAGGTCAGGAGAATCGCTTGAACCCGGGAGATAGGGACTGCAGTGAACTGAGACTGCTCCACTGCACTCCAGCCTGAGAGACAGAGACTCCATCTCAAAAAAATAAAGAAACTGTTAAAATTCACCTGACTGTCTGCCATTTGAACTCTAAAAAATGTCTGCCTGATCTCATGAACCACTGCACCAAGAGACGATTTCTAGCCCAGCACTGGGGGCCTGGCCCACAAATGAAGGGGACCCCTGGAAGGTGCTGGGGTGCTGGTGGGTCCGGCTGTCGGTTTGTGCCTTTAGGCAGAACCAACGTAGGAATACAGGGCGAGCTCAGATTGTGACTCTGCATGACACCCAGGCCTAGCAGAGAGCTGGGCTGCGAGGGGTTCCCACCCAGTCCCCACCCAGTCACCTTGCTCCTCTGGCTGCGTTCCGGGCCACTGCAGCACCCCTGGCCCTGCTCAAACCATTCCTGCCTTTGCAGGAGGAGTTGGGGGAGCTCAAGCTTGGTGCATTTTGCATCTAAGAAAAGTGGCTAAGGGATGTCCCAGAGTCCCCACTGGAACACCTCATTCCTGCATCTGTTTGACCGAGTCTGACGATTGTTTCTGCCCTGCCAACGGGGGGCGAGGCTCCCAGCCTTCCTCCCTCTGCTGTCCTCTTCCCATCCCTTCATCCTTTCCTTCTTTGTCCTCAGCTCTCCTGCCTCCTCCTTTCAGAGCCCACCTTCAGCTTTTTCCTGCTCCACAGCCCCGTGAGTGTGCACCGGGGCCAGCACCTGTCCAGGACCCCATGGGTGGACAGGGTGGCAGTTGCTTTGCTGAGAGACCAGTGGCAAGCCTTATTCCTGTGATTCTGATGCCCTAACCAAGTCGTACCAAAAAGTAGACTTTGATGGCATTATGAAAATCTAGAACGTGTGTGTGCATTTTTGTAATACATGTCTAATTTTTAAAAATTAAGCAGCACGGCTGGGCACGGTGCCTCAAGCCTGTAATCCCAGCACTTTGGGAGGCCGAGACGGGCGGATCACGAGGTCAGGAGATCGAGACCATCCTGGCTAACATAGTGAAACCCCGTCTCTACTAAAAAAAAATACAAAAAACTAGCCGGGTGAGGTGGTGGGCGCCTGTAGTCCCAGCTACTTGGGAGGCTGAGGCAGGAGAATGGCGTAAACCCGGGAGGCGGAGCTTGCAGTGAGCTGAGATCCGGCCACTGCACTCCAGCCCGGGCGACAGAGCGAGACTCCATCTCAAAAAAAAAAAAAAAATTAAGCAGCACACAAGCCCAGCCAGCAGCCATTTTGGTTGTTGGTTATGAGCTGGACTCCACTATTCTCTGGCTCCATGTCCTCATGCAGAGGGGGCTCATCATGCGCACCGAGTTCTTCTCCCTTGTAGGAAGGCGGGACCCGCAGGCTGGAGAAGGCCAAGGTCTCACTAAACGACTGCCTGGCGTGCAGCGGCTGCATCACCTCTGCAGAGACCGTGCTTATCACCCAGCAGAGTCACGAAGAGCTGAAGAAGGTTCTAGATGCTAACAAAGTAAGTGGTGGGCGGCCCAAGGACTCTGCTTTAACCTGAAATCTACCCCAGCAGCCGAGGCATTTTGCCAAGGGCAGCTTGTGTGGTGCCGCCGTCCTGCCTGCAGGTGGCACCTGCCTTTCTGAGGCTTGGGATCTCAGTGATTTACCTGTCAGTTGGTGCCAGTGGTGAACGTGTCAGGCCTGGAACTTCAGGTTCTAAATATACATCAAAATGACACCCTTGCCGGGTGCAGTGGCTCACGCCTGTAATCCCAGCACTTTGGGAGGCTGAGGCGGGTGGATCACCTGAGGTCAGGAGTTCGACACCACCCTGGCCAACATGGCAAAACCCCGTCTCTACTAAAAATACAAAAATTAGCCAGGTATGGTGGCGCACACCTGTAATCCCAGTTACTTGGGAGGCTGAGGCCGGAGAATCACCTGAACCCAGGAGACAGAGGTTGCAGTGAGCCAAGATCATGCCATTGCACTCCAGCCTGGGTGACAGAGTGAGACTCTGTCAAAAAAAAAAAAAAAATGATATCCTTGGCCAGGCACAGTGGTTCACACCTGTAATCCCACCTACCCAGGGGGCTAAGGCAGGAGAATCCCTTGAACCTGGGAGGCAGAGGTTGCAGTGAGCTCTGATCATGGCACTGCACTCCAGCCTGGGCAACAGAGCGAGACTCTGGGGGGGAAAGAAAAAGACACTCTTGATGGAGCTGGCATGCCCTCTCCAGAGCCGACGGCATCTCACGGGGTAGCTCTGGCCACCAGGAATCAGCATAAGGCCGGCAGAGTAAGCAGCGTCTTCCCCTTGCTTTGCAGATGGCGGCGCCCAGTCAGCAGAGGCTGGTTGTAGTTTCAGTCTCGCCACAGTCTAGAGCATCGCTGGCTGCACGGTTTCAGATGAATCCTACAGACACTGCCAGGAAATTAACCTCATTCTTTAAAAAAATAGGTAGGCTTTGAACCTGGGGTAACACTGCCACTCCACACCAAGGAGGCGTCTGAGTGAGCCCAGGCTCCTCGTGCCTCTGAGTCACTGACATGCCACCCAGCCCTGAACTTCAGTGCTACAGAAACTTTATTCCCTCTGTGACCTCAGCCTGAAGTTTTGATTTGGCATTTGAGAGCAGCGCCTTCTCACAGAAAACGTCTGCATTCTGACTGTGCACTTTCTGTAAGTTGGGGCTGACCAACGCCTTGTACTTCTTAGCTGATGATATTAAGGCGCTGTCTCCGGGGCTCTGCGGGGTTCAGCTAAGGCCAGCTTCGGCGGACTTCGGTTGTGTGCCTGGAGCTGGGCTTGGGTGTCTTGAGAGCCCCCAGCTAACCAGGCTCCTGTGCCCGGTGGCTCACTGGGAATGAAGGGGCTGGACCTCATAGCTACTGTGTGCCTTTCACGGGTAACCGCCATGTCCAGTCCCTTCGTTCCCAGTGAGGCAGGGCTGTGTGCTTTGTACCCGGCAGACTGCCTGTCATCCAACTGTGTCCCAGGTCCCTCACACTGGAAACTTGTTGACACTGGCAGGTGCCCCATGGCTCTTTTTTTTTTTTTTTTTTGAGGCGGAGTCTCGCGCCCGGACTGGAGTGCAGTGGCCGGATCTCAGCTCACTGCAAGCTCCGCCTCCCGGGTTCCCGCCATTCTCCTGACTCAGCCTCCCGAGTAGCTGGGACTACAGGCGCCGCCACCTCGCCCGGCTAGTTTTTTGTATTTATTTTTAGTAGAGACGGGGTTTCACAGTGTTAGCCAGGATGGTCTCGATCTCCTGACCTCGTGATCCGCCCGTCTCGGCCTCCCAAAGTGCTGGGATTACAGGCTTGAGCCACCGCGCCCGGCCGCCCCATGGCTCTTATCTGACCCACACCCACGTCCAGTTGGTGCCTGAGCAGTGCTCTGACACTGGGAGCCTGACCTGGTGTCTCAGGGAAAACTTGGCCTGGGGCAGCCCGTGGTTCTCCAGGTGGAAGGTGTGGGTTTCGTCCCCACCGGAATAGGAAGCAAGTTCAAAGATTTTTACTTACAGATCACGGGCAGGTAGGGCACAGTGAGTCCGAGGGCAGTCCTCTGACCATGGGTTACACAAGGCAGGAGTGACAGGTCAGGCAGAGAGAGAGGAACCCACGCGCTGGTGCCTCTGCTGGGGTCCAGGGCATGATCAGGCAGGTTTACCAAGCAGTTCTAATGGCTGGGCTTGGAGCCAGTGGGCCTGTCCCAGGAGTCCTGCTGTGTGTGAGGGGCGGCCCCTGTGGCAGGTCTGCACAGTCAGGGTCCGAGGGGCCACTCCAGCAGGCCACGTCCAGCTGTGCCCTAGGGAGGGTCACCAGGAGCAGCACACGTGGCAGTTCCCTGGACCAGCCGCGCTAAGGAGCTGGGAGGGTGGAGGACTGAGCTGCCAAGTGGCTGCCCTGCCGCTGGGGTGGGAAAGCAAGGCCTGCATTCACAGGGGATGCCGAGGCAACGCGGCTTAAGGAGGTCCCCACGGTGGGGCCGGGGCTTTGGCACGGGAAGCGGGTGCCACACACGTCCCCCAGCAGCACCACGGTGGTCCACACACAGGCGTGTACTCGCGTGGGTGTCCCGCACAGGGTTAACCAGGCACCCACCTTCACCTTCCAGGGGTGCACTTTGTCTTCGACACCGCCTTCTCCAGGCACTTCAGCCTCCTGGAGAGCCAGCGAGAGTTTGTGCGGCGATTCCGAGGACAGGCCGACTGCAAACAGGCCCTGCCCCTGCTGGCCTCCGCCTGCCCAGGTGTGCTCATGGGGCGGGTGGTGTGAGAGTCAAGTTCCAGTTAAGTTAAAATGTGACGTGATATGGACACGGATGACAAGGCGGGGGATGGGGATGGAGATGCAAGCCGGTTTCACAGGACGGGTTAGAAATGTTGGCACAAATGGCCTTTTGTGGAGAAGGGCTGCCCTCCCTTGGGAGCCACCCGCAGTCACCTCAGGTCCCTAGGCGGTGTTGAGTGCACGCCGAGCTCCACGTGGTGGTGGGGAGAACAGGAACGAGCACTCGTTAATGTCATCATGATCTCCTGTATGAGCGGGCCCGCCTCCAGAATGTCGTGCTGCTGCCTGTGGGTGCGGAGGCCGCTGTGCGCCCCTGCCAGCCCCGTGTGCCCCTGTCGCCTCAGGCTGGATCTGCTATGCCGAGAAGACCCACGGCAGCTTCATCCTCCCCCACATCAGCACCGCCCGGTCCCCGCAGCAGGTCATGGGCTCCCTGGTCAAGGACTTCTTCGCCCAGCAGCAGGTAACGGCGTTGGGCCAGCCCCAGGCTCAGGCTGGGGAGCGGCCAGAAGTGACTATTCTGGCTGCTTGCTGCAAGGCTGCAGGAAACAGAGTCCTCGCCCTGGTGTGTGGCCTTCCCGAGCACACCTCCACCCTTGTTCCCTCCTGGTTCAGGCCATTCCTCTCCTGCTGGGCAGCACAGGGCCACGTTCTGATCCAAAGGTGCTCACTGCTCACCCAGAAGCAGCCAGGCCTGAGGCTGAGGGAGCAGGAGGCCCTCAGGCAGCCCTGGCCACCAGGTCCACAAGGGTGCCCAGCACCACCCCCACCTGAGGCCCAGCGGGATTGAAGCCTGACCACACTCAGCCAGCAGGGGGCGGGAGAAGGTGAGGGCGGCCCTGGTAGTGCCTGGGCCTGGAGCGCCCGTGTCCCCTACAGCACCTCCCGCCGGAAAACGCGGATTTTCACTGAGGGCTGGGGCTGGCTGGTTCCCCCGTGACATCCCTTTCCCCGGCGGGTGTGCCGCGATAGGGCCTGAGCGATGGGAAGGCCGCTTCTCCTCCTTTGGACTTGGCTGTTAGGGAGTGCAGGCACGCTGGGAACGGGTCAGTGTCATTTTCTGTCACAGCCAGGGCCTGTCCTGTCCAGGGACACATCCGCAGAGCCAGCAGGAGGCTTCCTGGGAAATGGAGTGAGGCTCACTGTCCCTCGGGGCCCGGCCTGGCTGCAGGATGGCTGAGTTCCAGGTCACGCCTCGGCCACCGTACTGCTGGGACTGGGGAGAGGTGTGTTTGTCTCTCCTCATAGCGCTTGACTCCTGACAAGATCTACCACGTCACAGTGATGCCCTGCTATGACAAAAAGCTGGAAGCCTCTAGACCCGACTTTTTCAACCAGGAGCACCAGACGCGGGACGTGGACTGTGTCCTCACAACAGGTGCGGTCACGCCGTGCGGCCTGGAGCCCTCGAGCCTCCTGGTCTGCTTCCTGAGCCCCAGGCACAGGTGGCAACTGCCCAGGATCCTGCTTGCGGGGGCTCTGGCTGGAGCCTGGGGGCTTGCACGCGTGTGCGTACCCTCATCTCTCCCCTTGGAGCCAGGTGGGCCCATTTGCAGCTGGCCTGTCTCGGGGACCTGCGGCCAAGTGGCCCTCAGTGGTACCTCCTTGCTGGCTCTGAAATGAGTCTTTGGAGGTGGACAGAGGTTCTCGAGTGCGGCCCCTTCACTTCCCATTAGTCACCCCATTCCTGAGTCAAGCAGCCCCACAGTCTCCCCAATGTGAGGCAGAAAAGCAAACTGCGGCCGGGTGCGGTGGCTCATGCCTGTCATCCCAGCACTCTGGGAGGCAGAGACAGGTAGATCACGACGTCAGGAGTTCAAGACCAGCCTGGCCAAGATGGTGAAACCCCATGTCTACTAAAAATATGAAAATTAGCTGGGAGTAGTGGTAGCGCACCTGCAGTCCCAGCTACTCGGGAGGCTGAGGCAGGAGAATCACTTGATTCCCGGGGGACAGAGCTTGCAGTGAGCTGAGATCGCCATTGCACTCCAGCCTGGGTGACAGAGTGAGACTCCATCTCAAAAAAAAAAAAAAGAAAAGCAGACTGCCCAAGAGGCTGGACAGATGGACACTGGGTGAGCAAAGTGTCCATCTGGGCAGGACCAGGTGGCCTCCAGAGGGGCTTCAGGAGTGACCAGGCCCGGCCTCCCTACCATGGGCTGGGGTGGACATTTGGGGCCTTCTGGGGCCAAAGTGCAGACTGCTAGGGATGCAGGTGGCTAGGATGTTCTCTGACTTTGTTGCTGGGATCTTAGCTAAAGAGTGTCTGTGCTGTGGTTTCCTTGCAGGAGAAGTTTTCAGGTTGCTGGAGGAAGAGGACGTCTCCCTCCCCGACCTGGAACCAGCCCCTCTGGACAGCCTGTACGTATATCTGCCACCAAGAACTGTTATTTTAGCTTCTAACGCTGCCTCTGGGGATAGCATCCCCCTGCTCTGGGCTTGCCTCCCCACAGCCCATCTTGGCGACCTGTATTTACTCTATAAATCTGTACTTGCACCCCGTATATCTACCACACCTCCACTCTGTAAGCCTTCTATCAACTGTTTCCACAGATCCACTGTACAGCTGCCCCAGCATTCACCTTTTAAGTTCAAGACTGAGAGAAATAATATCTCTCTACAGTGAAATGCCTCAACTAGACATATCCACATCACCTCCTACTATGATATCCATGGTCTTTACATGCTTCCTCATCATTCAACTAAAATTATTATTAAGCATAAGTTACCATCTATTTACCCCCCAAAAATAATGAATATACAAAATCACAACAACCCTTGAGAATTAAAATGAACAAAAATCTATTTGCCCCACTCACTGCCCCACCTCAGAAGTGGCTGAGTGGCTGGGCACAGTGGCTCATGCCTATCACCCTGGCACTTTGAGAGGCAGAGGTGGGCAGATCGTTTGAGGTCAGGAGTTTGAGACAAGCCTGGCCAACATGGTGAAACCCTCTCTGTACTAAAAATATAAAATTTAGCCGGGGGTGGTGGGGGGCACCTGTAATCCCAGCAAGTTGGGAGGTTGAGGCATGAGAATTGCTTGAACCCGGAAGGTGGAGGTTGCAATGAGACGAGATCGTGCCACTGCACTCCAGCCTGGGCAACAAAAATGAAACTCCATCTCAAAAAAAAAAAAAAAAAAAAAGAAGTGGCGGGGCCCTGTGATGGCGACGGACACTGGAGCTGCTCCTCTGTGCCTGTGACTTGTCTCCCACTTGGAAACGCAAACGCTCATGTGTGAGGGACAGAGGCCCTGCTCCGGCGGTTGGCAGGCAGAGCCCCAGCGGTGCTGAGCCCCCCGCCTTGCCAGGTGCAGCGGTGCCTCTGCAGAGGAGCCCACCAGCCATCGCGGAGGGGGCTCGGGCGGCTACCTGGAGCACGTGTTCCGGCACGCGGCCCGAGAGCTCTTTGGAATCCACGTGGCTGAGGTTACCTACAAACCCCTGAGGTCAGTGGGATGGGCCAGATCTCTGGGCAGAGCGACCACACGGCCCCCAGCCTTCCTTGGGCTGCTGCCTCACCCGGGGTCCTCCCACAGAGGTGGGCTGGGTGGAGGGCGGCCTGCAGGGTTTGGGGGGGACCCTGGGCCCAGGCAGGGCCTTCCTGGCGGGCTCAGGATGTGACTTCACTTAAGCCCTCCAGGCCTCAGTCGGCCCATCGTGGGGCATGGTGACCCTGAGCCCGAGAGGCCAGCGCGAGCAAGGGTGGTGGGTGTCTGGCGCAGGGCATGCAACCACATCCCAGGCGGGAGGGGCAGGGCCTCACAGCCATCCCTGGGGAGGGAGGCCTGTTTTACAGACAGGGAGCCCAAAGCTGGAGGTGAGGTCGCCTGCTGGACTCGTGGCAGTGAGCTTTCCGCCCTCTCTCCGTTCTTGTCCTTCCCCCTGCCCTAGATAAAAGGACAGAGCCCTGGGAGCTGCCCAGTCATCCCCTGAAGCCCAGCAGGCCTCCCCTTCCAGGCGGGCAGGAGCCTGGTGGGTGTGCCATGTAGACAAACCCCACCTGTGCCCCCCAGGAACAAGGACTTCCAGGAGGTGACACTGGAGAAGGAGGGCCAGGTGCTGCTGCACTTCGCGATGGCGTACGGCTTCCGCAACATCCAGAACCTGGTGCAGAGGCTCAAACGCGGGCGCTGCCCCTACCACTATGTGGAGGTCATGGCCTGCCCCTCAGGTAGCTCCCGTGAGGAACAGGACACGATGGCCCCTTCTGGGACCAGAGCTGTGGGCCACCTACCAGGCTGGGAGTGGGAGGTAGTGGCACAGAGGGGCCCGGTCATCTCCCTGCTCCCAGGTGGTCAGGAGGCTCGGCTGGGGTACAGGCTGTGACCCATGTGTCCCGTCTGCTCTTCCACAGGCTGCCTGAACGGCGGGGGCCAGCTCCAGGCCCCAGACAGGCCCAGCAGGGAGCTCCTCCAGCACGTGGAGAGGCTGTACAGCATGGTCCGGGCTGAGGTGCCCGAAGATGCGCCTGGGGTTCAGGAGCTGTACACACACTGGCTGCAGGGCACGGACTCGGAGTGTGCAGGCCGCTTGCTGCATACGCAGTACCACGCGGTGGAGAAGGCCAGCACTGGCCTGGGCATCCGGTGGTAGGGGCTGCAGGACCAGGACTCCCAGGAGGCCATGCGTGACAGCGGAACCATATGCCCCAAGACCCCTGGGCTCCCCCCAAAACTGTGAGTGAGCTGCAGAGTGTGCTGGGACCCGAGCAGAAGCTAGGACTGGCGAGGACCCGCGGCTGCCCCGTCACCTCCAGTTGGGTGCCTCTGGGTTCCCCGCTGGCTCTGCCCAGGTGGGGTGGCCCAGGCAGCAGAAGGTCCCTGAGGTCCCACAGCCGGTTCGTTGGCCCTGGGCCGAGGCCCACAGGTGCTGCCCTTGCTCTTGCTAGTCGGGCACCCAAGTGCTTGAGGGGCATCAGCCTGTCCTGGAGTTGCCTGAGGCAGAGCAAGGCAGGTTCCCACCCCTGACTTCTGGAAGCTTCCCCTGAAGCTCTGTGCAGAAGGTGGGAGACAGAGCTGGACCTGCAGGGGTGGTCCCACCACAACCCTGTGTGTGGACCCTGCCTGGCAGGAGGGGGTGCCGGGCCCCTGGAAAGCAGGAGTTACTGTTACGAGGCTGTGGTCCAAGGCAAGCCAAGTACGAAGCGGCAGCCATCACTAGCTGTGTCATCCCCTAGCCAGGTCCCCACCAGGCCTGTCTCCCAGCGTTTGTCTAATAAAGGCACCCCTCCTCAAACATGCCTATGAAACGGCTCCTCTCCCGGCACATCTGCCAACACAGAACGGATTTTCCAAGCTTTATTTATAGTTCAGAAGCCCCATGCGCCCCGCTTCCCAGAAACTCAGGTCTCAGGGCCCACACGGCCCGCACAGTGGTCCTGTGTGTCCACCCAGGAAGCACAAGCCCACTCTCCGAGGTTGCGCAAACGGCTGGCCGGGGCCTCCAAGAATGGTCCAGAGGTGGCCCTCACGCGGGTCCACCTAGCTGAGGTCACGAGGAGGGACGCAGGCCCCAGCCCTGTGAGGGTCCGGGTGGGTCACTCGTGTGGGGCTGCACTCAGGAGCCCCCATTGCAGCGCAAGGAGGGCCCGCGCCTGTGGCTGCCGCGGCTCGCCTGCCTGTTCGAAGCGCGCCCGCTCCTTGTAGAGCGCCTCCAGGACCTCAGCGGGGACCGCCTTGCCCGTGAACTTGCGCACCGGCTCCTCTCTGCAGGGAGGAGAGCAGTGAGGCGCGGGGCCCACTGCCCACGCAGGAGGATGGTGCCGAGGGGCGGGGGCGGGCGGGGAGGCACTTAATAAGTAGCCTCCCCCAAGCCAGAGATGCTCACTTAGCCCAACACGCGGTCCCCAGATGCCTTCCTAAGGGTCCACGTAACGGTGGAGGCCCCGGGACGACAGCCATACTCACGCTACCCGCAGGAAGGGGTTGTAGAGGCGCTCCTCGCCCAGAGTCGACGGCACTGTGGGCACGTCATCCTCATCCCTCTTCTGGAGTTACCACAGGCCCTGGTCACCATTGGGCCTTCTCTGAAAGCCCCCCAAAGCCTGTGCCCCCCACCCTCTTGCCGAGGCCGGAAAGGGGCCGTGCCTTAGCCCAGGACAGCTTGGCTCTCACGTGGTCGTTGCGCGGCTCTACTTTCTGCGCAAACTCCAGGTTGCTGAGCGTGTGCTCGTGGCCGCAGAACACCTTCTGGAGGAAGAGCGCTCGATGAGCGCGCGGGCGGCCAGGAAGTGGGGAAGGTGCTCGCGCCGCTGGCCTGGCCTCCCCTCTCCGGCTGCCCTCAGGTGGGCATTCACTCTGCACCCCTGGCACAGTGCAAATGCGGAGCGTGGGGGCTGTGCCCACGGGAGAGGAGGGGAGGGCCCAGGCCCGCTCACCGTCTCGGGGGGCAGGGTGCCCAGCTCGGCCAGGCTCTGGTACATCTGCTGGGCGCTGCCCTCCAGGCACAAGCCGCAGCCGGCCACCGACAGCGCGTCCCCTGGCGGGGGAGGGCGGGTCAGAGCAGATGGGGCGGGGCCGGCGGGAGGCGGGGTGGGCACGCTCTGCGCTGCGGGTACCCGAGAACAAGGCAGGTGGGTCCGGGCAATCGTCCTCCCACAGGAAGTAGCTCATGTGGCCCGAGGTGTGGCCGGGCGTCAGGAGGCAGCGCACGTGGATGGCCCCGAACTGCAGCGGAGGAGCGCGCAGACCTGTGAGGGCGGGCGGAACCGGGGCGCCCTCCCCGCCCCTCCAGGGGGTGCGCGCTCACCCGCAGCTCCTCGCCGTGCGCCAGCCTGCGCGTCAGCGAGAAGATGCGCTCGTCCGCGCCCAGCACCGCCAGCCCGGGACGCAGCCGCGCCAGCTCCGGGTTTCCCCGCGCGTGGTCCCTGCGGGCGGGCGGACGGGCGGGCGCCGGGTTAGGTCAGGGTGGGACAGGGCGGCGGCGTCCTCCCGCCTCCCCCGCCCCGCCGGCGCTCACCAGTGATGGTGGGTGGTCAGCACGGCAGTCAGAGACACCCCCTCCCGGCCCACGATTTCCAGCAGCTGAAAGGGACGGGAGTGACGATAACACAGACGGTCCCAGTGGGCCACCCCCTCATCGGGGCGCCAGGTCCGCCGCGCTCACTGCCCCAGGCCGGCCAGGGCCTGGGGCAGCGCCAGGCAACGGGGGCCCAGCGGGCGGTGACTGCGCCCAGCGCGTGCGGAGACCGCCAGGCAGCAGCGAAAGGGCGGAGGCCAGAGGCGCTCTAACTTCAGGGAGCCCCGAGATAATCGAGATAATCGAGGAACCCTAGTCGCCAATGACGCCCGGAGAGCACTGCACGTGGGGGCTCGCTCCTGCCAGGGGGGTAAGGGAGGCTCTCGAGGGTCACGGCGGGGTCCCTGCCGCCCGCGGCCTGCCCTCACCCTCTTGGGCACGGCCACGTCCACGGCCACCGCCTCGCGCGTGATCTCCTCGATGACCAGATACATGTAGTTGTCCTCGAGCACGGGGATGACCTTGACCTTCATGGTCACGAAGCTCGGCCACCCGTGCCTGCTCCAAAACAAGCCCCCCAGCCCACGGTGCCCCTTCAGGGCGGGGCCCGCTCTCCACACCCTAGGAAGGGCCGTGCGAAGCGGGCTCGGTCAACACGCTGGGGGCCAAATGAGGAGTCCGGCTCCCCAGGAACTCCCCGGCACTCGCGTGGAATTCTACGCACCGGGCTCCAGTAGAAGCGGAACCCGGCCGGTCCCCAACCCGCCCCGGCTCCGCCCCCAGGCCGAGCCGCAGTCCCCGAAGGCCACGCCTTCCCCCAGGCCCCGCCCCTCGGCCCCCCTCCCTGTCGTCGCAAGACCCCTGACCCCGGGCAGCCGCGTTCCCCCGCCGCCCGCCTCACCCGCACTGCTGCGCTGACGGCCCGAAGGACAGACAGACGGAGGCGGGGCCTCGGCTGCCGGTCACGGGGTCCGGATGGAGCGCGGCGCTGGGCTCGGGAGCCGCCAACCGCCCCCCTCCGCGGACACGCCCCGCCCCCGCCCGGCCCGGATCCTGCGCGCGGTGAGACCACTAGGCCCGCCGCCGGGGGTGCGCGTGCCCGGTGGGGCGCCGCGCGCACGCTCCGACCCCGCCGCGCCCGGCGCTGGCACCTCCTCCAGAAAGCCCTCCGGAACTCCCCGGCTGAGCCAGTCGTTTCCGAGTTCTCTGGCCCCTGATTGGGACCTCCGCGCCGCGCTTCTCAGGCCGGTGGTGCAGACATACCTCCCTGTCCGGGGCTCAGCCAGCACTGCTAGGTACACAGAAGGTGTCCAGCGAGTGTAGCTCAGAGGATCCTGCAGGCGGGCTGCTGCTCCGTTCTGCGTGCTTGTCCGCAGCGCCCAGGCTGGGTGCTTTCACGCACCTGGTTCCATCTGCACAGGGAATGTGCAGGGGGCGCTGGGCCGCATTCCCTAGATGGGGAAACGGAGGCACGGAGAGGAAGCGCTGTCCTTCCTCTTCCACAACCACAGGTCTGGCCTGCCACTGTGGGCGGGGCCCTGGGAGTCAGCTGGAACCAACAGAGGCCTTGGCAACGCACGCAGCAGTGCTTGTGGCAGCAGCCGCCATAGGGAGGCCAAGCGTGGAGGCGGCACCGGGCTCGGAGCTGGCCAGGGTCCCCTCACCTATGGAGCACGCAGCCACCACAGGCCCCAGGCCTGGACCTCCCCCTCGGCAGGTGGACAACGTGAGTCCTCTGGGAGGCACCACGCCTGCCATGGGGTTGGAGTCTGCCCTTTCCCCCAGAGGCCAGGAGGGTGCAGGTGCCTGCACCCTGGGTCTAATCTCAGCCAAGGGAGGGCCTTTTGCAGCTCAGCCAGGCAGGGAGCGGGGATCGGTGACTGCATGGGAGTGGGGCCACTGCTCCAGGGACCCACCTGGGGAATGGGTGGCGGTGCCTCCCCAGGTTGTGCTACAAGCCAAGGACTGGTTGCCAGGAGCTCCTGGGGGCACCACAGCGCGGTCCACCAGCCTGGAAGCAGAGGTCCCAGCAGATCTGGTGCTCAGTGAGGAGCAGCAGCTGCAGGTGGGTGTGGGGCCCCAGGGTGCTGTGAGAAGGGAGGGTGCCAGCAGGGCTCCACAGATGCCACCTCTCACCTGGCCACCCACAGATCTCCAAGGAGCTGGTCGACATTCAGATCACAACCCACCGCCTACAGGAGCAGCACGAGGCTGAAATCTTCCAGCTGAAGAGTGAGGTGAGCAGCCGTGTGAGCCAGCCTCAGTGCACGGGGGACAGAGGGGTGCAGGCCCAGGACACGTGCCCTGCACGGGTGTGCACACAAGCGTGGCATCTGTGGGTCTCGGCCTTCCCCATGAGTGCTGCGTGTCCTTGAGCGTGCACCAGGTGAATGTTCACCTCCCCCAGGTGGCCCGCAGGCAGGTGCACCCGCTCATGCCAGTTGTCCTACAGATCCTTCGGCTGGAGAGCCGGGTGCTGGAGTTGGAGCTGCATGGAGATCACACCAGCCAGGGTTGTGCGGTCCCAGTGGAGGCTGACCCCAGGCACCGCCAGGCACCAGCCCAAGAGCTCAGACACAAAGCCCAGGTGCCTGGACACTCTGATGACTGCAGACTCCAGGTCACATGAGCACATGGGGGGCCTGGCTGGGAGAGGCCAGAGGGAAGCCTCAGCAGGGGCCTCAGCGAGACTGGGGCTCACCCACCCCTTAGCCCTCCCTCCCCTCCGTTCCATTCAGGTGCAGCCTAAGAACGCCATGAACCCTGAGAATGAGCAGCAGAGGCTGGGGAATGGCGTGAGTGTGTAGCCACCAAGCTCAGGGAAGAGGGCAGCACCTGGGACTCCAAACCTAGAGTCTCGTCCAGCCAGCCCTATGTACCCCACAGCTGCTGGGAAGCCAGGAGCAGCTGCAGAGACAAGTGAAGTGGGCGCTGGAGCGTCAGGAGGCCCGGCAGCAGGCACTGGAGACTCGTGTGTGAGTGGCTGTCTCACCTGGGGCCCCATCCCAGAGCAGAGAGAACCCCTCACCGTGGGCCTGAGCCTCACCTCTGTGTCCTCAGGGAAGCCCTGGGCCAGCAGCTGCAGGGAGCCCGAGAGGAGGCCAGAGCAGCTGGACAGCGACTGGCCACACAGGCTGTGGTGAGGCCCTGCCCTGCCTGCTTGGAGACCTGGAGGGTGGGGGCCCCAAAATTCAGCCGGGGTCCACTCCCAGGGCACAGGATGAGGGCTGCTTCCACCCCAGGTGCTGTGCAGCTGCCGAGGCCAGCTCCGCCAGGCAGAGGCTGAGAACGCCCGGCTGCAGCTGCAGCTCAAGAAGCTGAAGGATGAGTGCGTCCTGAGGCTGCAGCACTGCGCTCGGGAGGCGGTGGTGAGCCCTGCAGAAGCACCCTGAGGCCTGGGGAGCCCAAGCCTGGCCTGGGCGTGTTGGATAGCTTCAGGGAGATCCCAGGGCACCCACACTGCTCAGCCTGCTGGGGTGGGGGATGGTTGGAAAAGATGGGGGGTGGGCCCCATGCGGTCATAGCCCCCCGCCTCCAGGAGCATGCAAACAGTGCAGGCCAGGCGCCAGCCACCACGGCCCTCCGGACATTCCTGGAGGCCACTCTGGAGAACATCCGGGCAGCGCACCGCAGCCGTGAGCAGCAGCTGGCCCGGGCTGCCCGCACCTACCACAAGCGGCTGGTGGATCTGAGCCACAGGCATGAGGAGCTATTGGCTGCCTACAGGTGGGCCCTGCTGGGGTGGGAGGCGTCAGGCATCTGTGGGTCTTTAAGCCTCTGTGTCTCAAACACTTGGTGTGCAGCAGGAGTGGCCCAAGACAAACACTGGTCTATGCTGACAGGGCACCTGGGAACCCCCGAGCTATTTTTGACGCAGCCAGCCTGGACCTGGAACCATTGCCCGTGCCCCTGGTCACTGACTTCAGCCATCGGGAGGACCAGGTGAGGCTAGAGACCCCCATAAGCTCCAGGCCCAGGTGTCCCCACCCACCCGCTGCCCCACACTGGCCTTGGCCCCAGAACTTGCCCCAGGCCTCATCCTGGGCTCAAGAGAGACCTCAGCCCCAGGCTTCTGAGGACCCTGCCTTGTTCAGCCAACTGAGATGTCCCCACCACAAACCTGTGCAGCACGGCGGGCCTGAGGCACTGCTGTCATCCCCATGGAAGGGACCCGGTGGAGCCTCCCAGGGGGGAACATCAGAGCCACAGTGAGTGCCCTCATGGGTGTGGGGGAGACCTGTGGGGGATGGGCAGAGAGCAACACCTGCACCCTGGGGCTCCAGTTGCTCCACCAAGCCCCTGCCAGGCAGGGTCTGGTCATAGCAACACACTCAGTGGCACGTCCCCACACTGGGGTCCCTCCATGGGTCCTGGGGACACTGATAATCACAGGAGGGAAGAGGAGCTGCTGCAGGTGGAGCTGGCCTTAAACACGGAGGATCAGAGAGAGCACACCCGAGGGAGGTTTCCGCTGAGACCTGGAGGACACGGGGGGTGGGAACAGGGTGCCTGGTGACCTGGCCAGCCCTTGCCACTGGGCCTCCATGTTCGCAGCTGTACAATGGGCAGGGCTCCCCAAGGACCATCTCCCAGGGTTTAGGGCACACCCGTGTGGGGGTGGCATCCCTCTTGACGCTGGGGTCACTATCTGGGCTGGCCTTGTGGTTTAGCCCTCCCTGAGCAGCCAGCAGACCCCTTGGGCCGGGACTGCCCCCACACACAGATGGCTCCAAGGCCTAGGCTGGGCCACAGGAGCACGGGGGGCCCACGCCTCCCTCACTCACTCCCAGCTGTCCCCTCCCGGCTCTGGGAACCTGACTCAGCACGGTCACAGGCCTGAAACCACTCCTCCTTTCCGCTCCCCTCACAGGAGCCTGGACGCTGCATCCTGGGCCCAGATCCACCAGAAGCTCCAGGACTTCTCCCGCAGCACCCAGGTAGGAGGCAAGGGCTGGCCCAGGCCCCTCCTCACGCCATGCCCCAGCTCATGGTTTATACCCCCATGGCAGGCAGAGCTGGAACGGGAGCGGGCACAGCTGCTGGTCCGGGCCACGGTGGCTGAAGAGCAACTTTCTGAGCTACAGGAGTACGTGGACCAGCACCTGGGCAGGTGGGCTCTCGAGAGGGAGCACGGTGTGACCCCAGGGCCCTGGTCTGGCCAGAATGGAGGACAATGGCTGCCTCAGGCACTAGGGGCAGACCCGTCCACGGCTGGCCAGATAACTTAAGCACGGTCCCTCTGAGCAGGTACAAGCAAGAAATCCTGAGGCTGAGGAAGCTGGCAGGTTCAGGGAAACCCTGGAAGCTCCAGCATCCAAGGACCGGCAGCCACTAGTCCATCTCCCAGGACCAGAGCAGAGCCCATCACAGCCAGCACGGAGCCCCCCCACCCAGTCTCCCAAAAACATGAGTCAGTATAGAACCCACAGAGTCTTTATCGTATTTGAACACTCAGCTGGCCTGAGAAACAGGGGCCCCCAGGACGGAGGCAGAACTAGGTCGGGGGGCAGCCTGGATGGGTCTCCCCGAGGAGACGACTTCCCCAGCCTACCCACCCCCAGGAACATCGTAGGCCCAGACTCGGTCCAGGCCCTCACCAGCCACGGCCACAGGCTGCCAGGTGGGGAGGGGGAAGCGTCCAGACACCACGCGGGCCCCCGCAGGCAGCTCTGCTCTCAGCTTGTCCTCCAGCAGTGGGAGCTGAGGGAGAGAACAGCAGAGTGGGGGGGCGGGGCCCCCAAGCCTAGCACCCACCGGGTGGGCCCAGTCCTCAGCAGCAAACACCCTGGGGTGTGGCTGGGACTTCCCAGCAGGGCTGGCAACCCCGGACCTACCACGCTAGGGGCCAGGAACACAGACACGTTGCGGCAATCCCTCAGGCTCACCTGCCGGAAGAGGAGTCGCCCCAGCGGGGGACAGGCCTGGTGGGCACGGGGTAACGGCAGCTTCCAAGTCCCAGCCCCCAGCCCTCGCAGGTGTCAGCCGCGCCTTGGGCTGACAGCGGGTGGCCAGGGCTCCCCAGGTTACCTTCCAGAGATCCTTGCGGCGATAGCAGACGCTGCCCGCACACCCGGCCCTCCAGGCGTGCAGCCGCGCCAGCGCCACCAGCCACGGGTTCAGCTCGTAGCCCACGGCCGGACGGAGGCCGCACCTGTGGGCCGCCAGCACCTGTGGGCACCGAGAGTGTGGGAACCAGGATGGGGGCAGCCGCGCCCGCCGGCAGGTAGGGGGTGTGGGGCAGCGAAGACCCAGACACGAGCACTTACGATCCTGCCATCGCCAGAGCCCAGATCCACCGTTTTTCCGGGGCGGCCTCGCAGCAGCGACAACACGTGCTCCACCTGCCGCGCGCTCGCGCCAACGTAGGGCACCTGGACCGGGAGGCGGCGGGAGTCCACTGGCCGCTCCCCGCCCGAACCACTCGACGTGGGGCGGAGCTCACCCCGGCCCCGCCCAGACCTGGAGACCCTGAGCGGCAGCCGAGCTCCCCTACCCGGCCCCGCCCCCGGCCTGGTCCCGCCCCGCACCTGCAGCCGCAGCGGCACGCGCCGGAAGCCGGGCTGGAGCAGCAGCGCCCACACCGCGTAGGCCGCCAAGCCCGAGCCGGCCGCAGCCTGCAGCAGCTCCAGCGCGCCCAGCCGCCGCTCGCGTAGCTCCGTCAGCGCCTCGGCCGGGTCGTCCTGCTCCATGGCTGCCGGACGCGCGGCTCAGGGACGTCAGCCCAAGGTCCTTCCCGGCTCGGGTCCGCGGCCTTCGCAGCCTGGCCCGGAGCTGGTGGTGTGCACTCCCCCTCCTGCCCGGAGCCTCCGCGCGACACCGGAAGTGGCCGGCAGAGCCCGCGCGGTCGGTCCGTCTTGCGGTGCGCTCCGCCCGGCCCGGCTGCCCTCCCGCGGGTTCCGGCGAGCGGCAGCTCGCGGGCTCTGCCCCGCCCTGTCCCGCTCCAAGCCTGCGAGGGTCGGCTCCGTTGGTCAGCTCTGCGGACCGCTGTCTGCGGCCTGTGCTGGCTGCTGGCGACCCGCGGAAGGGGACAGGCAGGCCCTGCCCTGGAGGAGCGCACGTCCCGGCGGGAGTCGGGATACACCCGGCGATCTCACGGGCTAGAGGCCCAGGGAAACGTGGCTGCTAGTCCTTGGCGTGGAAGGAAGGGAAGCCTGCCTTGGAAGAGGGGCGATCCTGGCCCTAGAAGCAAACGGGGGCTCACGTGGGGCGGCTGGAGCCCAGGGAGCCGGTGGGAAAACGGCTCCCCGGGATGAGACATCGTCCAGGCGCCAGCACCCCCATGACTGCCTCGGGGAGACTGGTGGGCGGCGTTCAACTGACTCGGACACCCAGCGCTAGCCAGACCTCTGGAGGTCGTCCTTCCAGTTCCCTGCTGCAGCCTGAGCGATGAACCCCAGTGGGCGGGAAAGGGATGGGGGGCTGGGGTCTGAGGGAGAAGGGCGTGGAGGAGGGGCTGACACGGAGGAGAGCTTGAGCAATCCCAAGAAGACAGATGCTGGCTCTCAGGCGAGTGTGGTGGGAGGAAAGCCGGATGTCACAGGTGGGGGGCCTCTGGCTCCTGCCCAGCTGCAGGGGAGGCAGACAGCCCCGGGAGTTGGGAGATCACCTTCCTTCTCCAGAAAACAACACACAAAAAGACTGAGTTCCTGGCGGTGACCTTGTGAAGCCGGGGGTGGGAGGTGCAAGTGGAAGAGCCAAGCTCTGGGTCAGGCAGCTGGGCCACGACCTCCACACCCAGGGTAGGGCTGGACACCCACGGATGTCGGGGATTGCCTGTGCGCGCCCTGGCCTGGCTCTTCCTTAACTATCCGTGGCTGGGGTCGGGAGCCCTTGCAGGGAGAGAGGCTGCTTCCAGACATGGCTATTCCCCAGACCACAGCCCCAAATGCAGAGTGTCTCACAGGCCTGCCCACATGTTGGCACCAGCCCACCCAGCGCAGCGTGTCCTGTCTCCTGGGGGCCGGGAACAGCCCTCCCAGGAAAGGAAGGGTGTACCCTGAGCTCTAGGGGGAGCTGACGGCCCATTCCTGTCCTGCTGCCTACGTCGTTTCCTGCACCTAGAGCAGTTACCTAGGAAGCGCTGGGGAAAAGCTTATTGGATGAATGTACCTAACTGGGCTCTAGCATGCCCTCCCCACTCATCTTTTTTTTTGGGGGGGGGGGGGTACTGAGTCTCGCTCTGTCGCCCAGGTTGGAGTGCAGTGGCGCAATATTGTCTCACTGCAACGTCCGCCTCCCAGGTTCAAGTGATTCCTCTGCCTCAGCCATCTGAGTAGCTGGGATTACAGGTGCATGCCACCACGCCCGGACAATTTTTTGTGTTTTATTAGAGACTGGGTTTCACCATGTTGGCCAGGATAGTCTCCAACTCCTGACCTCATGGTCCGCCCGCCTCAGCCTCCCAAAGTGCTGGGATTGCAGGCGTGAGTCCCCGCGCCCGGCCTTCCCACTCCTCTCACGTCCACACCAGGCACTCTGCTTCTTCGTCTTTGGGCACCCCCCAGCCACCTGTGCCTGTGTGAACTGGCACTTGCCTGGAGGTATCTGTGATCCACAGGCCCCAGGCTCCTGTAGCTCCTGCCCATGTGCTCACCCACACCATCTCCCTATCTCCCATGCCACTTTGGCCACCCATCCCCAGGGCAGGCATGAAGCCCCTGGCCTAATGCTCCAAGACCCACTCGGGCACCATGGCGCTCCTGTGGCCCTGTGTCTGCCTGTGTCTCTTGAGAAGATGGCTGGTTGCACAGCCAGGGCTTTCTCTGGGAGGGTGTATAGGTGCAGGGCTCAGGCACTTCCTGGGATAGGTGGGTAGAGGCCAGGGTGCGGCCAGGGCCCAGCCCAGGGTGTTTGTGAACAGGTGGACTTGGGTGTGGCCGAAGAGGAGAGGTTGTAGAAAGCTGGCCAGAGGGCCGGGCGCGGTGGCTCAAGCCTGTAATCCCAGCACTTTGGGAGGCTGAGGCGGGTGGATCACGAGGTCAGGAGATTGAGACCATCCTGGCAAACACAGTGAAACCCCGTCTCTACTAAAAAATACAAAAAACTAGCCGGGCGAGGTGGCGGGCGCCTGTAGTCCCAGCTACTCTGGAGGCTGAGGCAGGAGAATGGCGTAAATCCGGGAGGCGGAGCTTGCAGTGAGCTGAGATCCGGCCACTGCACTCCAGCCCGGGCAACAGAGCGAGACTCAAAAAAAAAAAAAAAAAAAAAAAAAAAAAAAGAAAGCTGGCCAGAGAAGCAGGGCAGGTGCCAAAGGTGAGGGGGTTGGTCGGCCCATGGGAAAGCTTCCCCAAGACAGGAGTGGAGGAAGCGGTGCGGGAGGGCACGTGGGCTACCTCCTCCTCTACTCTTTGTGGGTGTTTGGGCTGGGGGCAGGTGGATGTAAGGCTGTGGGTCCCAGGAAGTGGTCAGGGCTGGAGATGAAAAAGTGGAGGTTGTCCAGGGGTTATTGGAGGCTGGCTGCCCCACAGGAGCGGTCCTGTGTGTGAGCCCTCAGCATGCCACAGTTGGGACTCTGGGGAGAGGAGAGAAGCAGCAAAGAACCTAAGGAGGGGCAGAAGGTGGGAGGACCCCCCGCAGTGCATGACGCCCATCCTCGTCAGCCCTGTGGCAGGCAGGCGATCTGTGTGAAAAGGTAACCTGCGCGTGCAACTTTCAGACAGCCTGCCCCATGGAAGTCCCAAGATGGTGCTGGAGGTGACCCCCCAGGTGTCCACAGAGAGCACAGCACTCATCAGGCATCTATATCCGCCCACCTGGAAAAAGGGCTGTGTTTGTGAGCTCTGCACAGCCGCGTCCCTCACACAGTCTCAGTTTGCCCCTTGAAAGCTTGGGGCTTTGTCTGCCTGGGCAGGGCCTCTGGCCTCCACCCCCATCCCTGGCCCAGGTGAGAACGGAAAAGCCACTTCTGGGCCTCAGCCCAGGGCTCCCCTGGCCCCTGAGCTGTGACTGTCTCTTTCCCAGGATCCGAGGGGTTGGGGTGAGAGGAGGCAGCTCGCACAGGACCAGGGGGCCTGGAACACCCCCACCCCGGGGGCTTTTAGCCTCGGGACCTTGGGCTGTGGCTGTCCCAAACCTCACTGGCCCTTTATGTGGCTGAAAGGCTGAGGAGGAAGGCGGAGACAGTGATAATGGAGCCAGTGGCGGGAAACGGTCCTTAGAGACCCCATTGTGCACCCTGCCTGCCGGAAACAGGCAACAAGCAGGACCCTGCAGAGGGGACCCCACAGCCTTCGGGCTCCTCGCCACGTCTGGATGCTCAGCACGTCGAAGGGGCCTGTGGACAGAGGGGCCCATTCTTCCCCAAGGGCGGGACGGGGCCAAGGATGACTCTGCGGGTTCGCAGTGGCCGCGGGGGAAGTCGGCACCTGCCAGACTGCAGCCCCTTCCCTCACAGGCCTGGCTCAGAGCCGGAGCACCGTGTGCCCGCCTGCCCCCACCGTACCCGAGGGACCCCATGCTCCTCTGCCCCTTTCTTCTCCTGCTGAGCCCCAGAAGCACCTGGCATGGGAGGCAAGTGGGAGCCAGCCAGGGTAGCGGGCGAGGGCACGGGCAAGGACAGGGCTGGTGGGTGCAGCAGAGCAGCCAGGGTAGCAGGCGAGGACGGGGCTGGTGGGTGCAGCAGAGCAGAAGCTTGCATGAGTGCAGGTCCCCATGTGCCCCCACCCAGCGGCAGCCCCTCCCCAGAGTGTGGGTATAGCTCCTCCTCACATTTGCTCTCCCTCTCAGTTGCCAAATGGTCTTGAACAAGATACCATTCCCCTGAGTATCAGTCTCCCGCCGGAGGCAGGAATTGGAGCCGTCCTCACAGCTGCAAGGCAGGCCCAAGGCTGGGCTGGACACAGCAGACCAGGTCCCTAGCAGCTTGTGTGAACAAAGTTCTTATTGATAGTCCCCATCACCTCCAAAGCAGTGGGCCCCCCACCCTCCCTCCTACCAGCCCCTCCCCAGCATCTGGCCCCTCAGTGCAGCGCCACCTCACAGGGGTGGAGGTGGGCAGCGCGGGCAGCCTCGTAGGCACGGCGGAACTCCTGTAATCGTGGGGCACAGCCCAGCCAGGCCTCCCCGAAGCGGCTCCAGCCCATGAAGAGGAAGGTGCCTGGGCCTGGGCGGACCCCACAGCGCAGTGGGGTACGAATGGACATCAGCCCCTGCTCCCCAGATCCCCGCCTCCCGAACAGCGGCGGCGTCTGGCGGAGGACACGGGCAGCCATCACGGTGATGACAGACTCCTGCAGGTCCACGTCATGGGCAACCCCATGGATGATCCCGTGAATTACTGTGGGGAGGCATGTGGCTGGGGTGGGCATTCAGGGGAAGGCAGGCTCCAAGCTCCCCCCATGGTGGGGACACTCACCGAAGTCACTGGTGCATGCAGCCAGGAGCAGCTCAGCATCGCTGCAGGGCCTGCAGGCACCTGGCATGCAGAGGGGGTGGTGAGGACAGACCCTGCCCTCTCCCGGCAGCACCTCAGGCCCCGTCCCTTGTCTGCACAGGCGGCAGGAGGCAGTGGGCAAATGAGCAGAGCCCGCGCTCAGGGCCTGTTGGCACCTGGGGGTCCCAGGGAGCCACACAGCAAGTGTGCATGCCCTGGGCGACACCTGTACTCAGTAAACCTGCAGGCATGCATCTCCAAGGCAGGAATGCGCACAGACATGGGCCTGGGGGGGTGCCTAGCCATCAGCTGTCCTGGGCTGCCCTCCTGCACCCCCGTCTGAAGATGCACCCCAGCATCTGGGACCCTTCTAGTTTCCCGAATCTGGGGCCTGAAGAGCAGCAGCCCAGCTAGGGTGATAGGAGGTGGGGGCAGAGAAGGGTGGTCTGAGGTCCCTGGCCCAGGGCCAGGGGGCAGAATAGTGAGAGCCCATCCCTTTCAGGGTCAGGCGCCAAGCTCCAGGAGAGCCAAGAGCTGGGCCTGGTGCCCTGCAGGGAGGCGGGAGGAGTCTCCATGGTGACCGGGCTGCACACTGGACTTTTGTTGGTTGGGCTGGGGGAGGGGAGAAAGGTCACCGCTGGGCCGGACAGCTTTGGCCGGAGGCTTTGATTCTGCCCCCACCATCCCCTCCCCTAACCCTTCAGGGACCAGAGGCCCAGGGTTGCCCTGCTCGGCCTCCCCTTCCCTCCACTCTGCTCCTGCCAGCTCTTTCCCGAGATGAATCGGGAAGGGAGGGCGGGAAGGCCATCCCTCCCGGGCAGTCCCTGGCTGTGTGGCCTTTGACAAGTCCATTCAACCCTTGGAGCTCACTTTTTCCCTCTGCAGTGGGGCCGACAAGGCACATTCCCGCCAAGCCCAGGCAGGGTGAGACTTCAGAACTCCCACCCCGTCCCACCCAGACCGCCACTCACCGTCTACGCCGAGACCATGGGCCTGCGGGGGCAGCTCGGGGCGCCCGTCCTCGCGCAGCTCAAAGCGGAAGGCGGCCACGCGGCGGCTGATGTCCCGATGTAGCGTGGCCTGCAGGAAGAGGGCCCGGCGCTCGCGGGGATCCCAGCGCACGCAGCGGCCCCCTGCCGGGCCCGGGCCTTCGGCCAGCAGCAGCTCCAGGGCGCCCCCTGCGCGCTCCGCGAAGACCTGGGCGCCCGCGAAGGGTCGCACCGGCCGGAGACAGGCGATGCTGGGCCGCGCACTGGGGTCGGGGCCGCCCAGGGTCAGGCGCAGCGCCCCAGCCGGGTACAGCCACTCAACCGCGCCCTCCGCACAGGCCAGGGCCAGCTGCCCCACACTGCCGGGCTCCTGGGTGAGGCCGCTGGGGACAGGACGGGACCGGGCGCTGAGGCGGGGGCGAGTCCCCGCCCGGCGCAGCCCCCGCAGCCTCCCGGGGCAGCCTCGCGGAGGGGGAAACTGGACCAGCGCTCTGCGCGCTCCGAGGGCGCCTGGGGGGTCCGGGCCGCAGCGCACCCCGTCCCAAGTGCGGGGACAGCCCCCAGCCCGGGCCGTACCTGCCCCTCCAGCTGCAGCGCTCCTCGGAGTAGCCGGCGCGGGCGGCCGGGGCCAGGAGGCCGCAGCACAGCGCGCAGAGCAGCGCCGGGGCCGGGAACCCCATGGCGCGGCGGGCGGCGTCCGGGTAGTCGGGGCTCCCACCACCGCTGCCCCGGCGGGGCGCGGGTCCGGGCGGCGGCGGGAGCAGCCCGGCGCGCCGGCCGCCCGGCCCCGGCGAAGCCCCCATGCCCGCGGCCGCTCCGCCCGCCGCGCAGCCCCGGCGCCCTGGGCCGCCTTGGAGCGGGTCGGGAAGGGGGCGGGGCCTGCGGCGCCCCGGCCAATCGCGGCGCGGCCCGGAACTTTCCGCCAATAGCAGGGGCGGGGCGGAGCGGGGACGGGGCCCGAGCCCCGGCGCCGCGGGAGGACGGTCCCACGGTCCCAGCACCTCCGGGGTTGCGGAGGGGCCTCTGCGCGAGAGGGAGGCTCCTTGCCCAGCCCATGCTGTGCGTCGCCCCTTCGCCGCGCCCTCACCCTGGCCTCGCCCCCTGCGCCGTCCGGATCGGAGTCCTGGAGCCCTTGATGGAGCCGGGGTTTTGATGTCCACGGAAACCTCAGGGGATAGGGATGGTGGCCCACCTGGTGGCTCCGCCTTGCCTCCTGATCGGGCGGCCGGGCCTGGTTCTTCCTAACACTGGGACCTGGGCCTGTTGGCCACATCCCTCCCAACCCAGCCCGGTCCTGCTGACCCCTCCCCAGAGGCAGGTGGTGCCCCAGAGGAGAGGGGTCATGACTCCAGAGCTGGGGAGGGCCTGGCCTCGGAGCTGCGCTTTGGAGCTGGGCCAGGCCTCGGGTTTTGGTAAGGCTGTCTGCAGGAGGGGGTCTTGCTGTGAAGCGCGCAGCCCACAGGGTTAGGCCCCTTTCCTCAGACCTAGCAGCACCCCATGGTTGCCGGAGGACTGACCCCGGGCCAGACGGGGCTCCTGGAGGGGCGTGAATGGAGCAGCCATGGGCACGCCTGCAGGCGCCTACAGGGCTCCACCAGCCCCTTTCTCTGGGCGAGGTGCAGATCAGAAGTAGCCATCACAATCCCCAAAAAGTGAAAGCCACCCAAATGCCTGTCGGCAGCTGAGTGGACAAGCAAGTGCAGTGGGTCTTTTTTTTTTTTTTTTTTTGAGATGGAGTTTTGCTCTTTGCCCAGGCTGGAGTGCAATGGTGCAATCTTGGCTCACTGCAAGCTCCCCTCCTGGGTTCAAGCGATTCTCCTACCTCAGCCTCCCGAGTAGCTGGGATTACAGGCATGTGCCACCACGCCTGGCTAATTTTGTATTTTTAGTAGAGAGGAGGTTTCTCCATGTTGATCAGGCTGGTCTTGAACTCCCGAACAGGAGATCCGCCCGCCTTGGCCTCCCAAAGTATTGGGATTACAGGGGTGAGCCACCGCGCCCCCTGGCGGTGGGTTCATTATTAAGCCATAAAAAGGAATGAAATTCTGGCCCTTTGACACCCGCTACAGCCTGGATGAGCCTGGAGGCTTATGTGCTGAGCAAAATAAGCCAGAGACAAAAGGACAAACACTGTTGGATTCCACTTCTGTGAGTCACCTTAGAGTAGCCACGGTCATGAGGACAGAAAGTGGAGCAGGGAGGCCATGCGCGGTGGCTCACGCCTGTAATCCCAGCACTTTGGGAGGCCGAGACGGGCGGATCACGAGGTCAGGAGATCGAGACCATCCTGGCTAACACGGTGAAACCCCGTCTCTACTAAAAAAAAAATACAAAAAATTAGCCGGGCGAGGTGGCGGGCGCCTGTAGTTCCAGCTACTCGGGAGGCTGAGGCAGGAGAATGGCCGGAACCCAGGAGGCGGAGCTTGCAGTGAGCTGAGATCTGGCCATCGCACTCCAGCCTGAGGGACAGAGCGAGACTCCGTCTCAAAAAAAAAAAAGAAAGTGGAGCAGGGGCTGGGGAGGGGAATGAGGGGTTGGGGCTGAGTGGGAACAGAACTCTGGAGCTTGATTACACAGCGACGTAAATGTACTCCACAGTACCGAACTACACACTTTAAAATGGGTAAAATGGTAGATGTTATGATGTATATCTTACGATTAAAAATAAAAATTGGCAAGGCACAGCGGCTCACACCTGTAATCTCAGCACTTTGGGAGGCCAAGGCAGGCGGATCACAAGGTCAGGAGATCAAGACCAGCCTGGCCAACATGGTGAAACCCCATCTCTACTAAAAATACAAAAGTTAGCCGAGTGTTGTGGTGCAAGCCTGTAGTCCCAGCTACTCAGGAGGCTGAGGTAGGAGAATCGCTTGAACCCGGGAGGTGGAGGTTGCAGTGAGCTGAGATCACGCCACTCCACTCAGCCTGGGTGACAGAGCGAGAATCCGTCTCAAAAAAATTAATTACATAAAAATTAAGGCCGGGTGTGGCAGCTCATGCCTGTAATCTCAGCACTTTGGGAGGCCGAGGCAGGACGATCGCTTGAGGTCAGGAGTTCAAGACCAGCCTGGCCAACATGGTGAAACCTCAACTCCACTAAAAATACAAAAATTAGCTGGGTGCAGCAGCTCATGCCTGCAGTCCCAGCACTTTGGGAGGCTGTGGCAGGAGGATTGCTTAAGCCCAGGAGGGTGAGGCTGCAGTGAGCTGTGATTGCACCACTGCACTCCATCCTGGGCGACAGAGTGAGACCCTGTCTCAATAAAAATTAAAAATAGGCCGGGCACGGTGGCTCACGCCTGTAATCCTAGCACTTTGGGAGGCCGAGGCGGGTGGATCACCTGAGGTTGGGAGTTCGAGACCAGCCTGACCAACATGGAGAAACCCCGTCTCTACTAAAAATACAAAATTAGCTGGGCATGGTGGCTCATGCCTATAATCCCAGCTACTAGGGAATCTGAGGCAGGAGAATTGCTTGAACCTGGGAGGCGGAGGTTGCGGTGAGCCGAGATCGTGCCATTGCACTCCAGCCTGGGCAACAGGAGTGAAACTCTGCCTCAAAAAATAAAATAAAATAAAATAAAAATAAAAATAGGCCGGGCGTGGTGGCTCAGGCCTGTAATCCCAGCACTTTGGGAGGCTAAGGCGGGCAGAGCACAACTGTGGTCAGGAGACGGAGACCATCCTGGCTAACACAGTGAAACCCTGTCTCTACTAAAAAGACAAACAATTAGCTGGGCATGGTGGCGGGCGCCTGTAGTACCAGCTGCTCAGAAGGCTGAGGCGGGAGAATGGCATGAAACCCGGGAGGCAGAGCTTGCAGTGAGCCGAGATCGCACCACTGCACTCCAGCTTGGGCGACAGAGCGAAACCCCATCTCAAAATAAATAAATAATAAATAAATAAATGAATAAACTAAAAAATCGTAAAGGTAAAAGAGTAGACTCTGCCTGGGGTTGGGCACATGAGGTGCTCGCAGAGGTGGGGAGAGGCACACGGATGGGCTGCTGCATCTACTCAGGGGTCGGGGCAGGAGAGGCACGCGGGTCGGCCGCTGCAGCCATGCTGCCCTCCAGGGCTGCTGCCGCTTGGCAGTCCCCGGGTCAGCACGGCGGGCTCCAGGCGCCCTCTGGTGGCGGCGTGAGGGTCAGCCCCAGACACCCTCCTGACAGCCTGGGCCCTGGACCTCCCTCCCGGCCTCCCCAAGAGAGGGACCAGTGTCTGTGGTTGGAGGGAGGGGTTCCTGGGGTTACCTGGTCTGGAAGGGCACATGCCTGACCCCGAGTTGACACCTCAACCCCGGCGTCCCTGCCTCTTTCCCAGCCTCATCTCCAGGGGTCCAGTGCCAACGCAGCCACCCACAGGAGAAGCCCTGGACAACACACCCCTTCTCCTCACAGCCCCTGGCCCCACCCAGGAAAGCACCTGGCATCAGTGGGTGCTCTGCTGCCTACAGGAGGGGCTTGGAAGGCCGAGTCTGGCCTCAGTTGCTATGGGTACAGGACCCGACATGACACGGTGCAGGCGTTCAGTAAATATAACCCTAACCCTGCAGACTAAGTGGGGGGTGACCGGGCAGAGGAGAGCCTGGAAGGCATCCCCAAGCTCAGGTGACATCCCGGCTGTCTGTGCTGTCTGGGGGCCTCCTGAAGTGCCCCAACTCCCAGACCCTCCAGTACCCTAAAACCCTAGCAGAAGCCTCTCTCCATTTCCACCCAGGTCAGAACAAGAATGACAGCAACAAGATGTACTCAAGTCAGACAAAAGGAAGAACTTCCCTCAAGTTTTGCTTCAGGAAGCTTGGGCCTGGTGCGTGAGGCCGCCCCTGGACAGTGCAGAGGCTGGAACAATCATCTCCCCTGCTGGGGGTCGGCCTGGCCGTGGCCAAACACAGACACTGTATCACAAAGCCCCTCAGCCCAAAGCGGGGCGGCCAGCCTCACAGCTTGTCCCGAAGCCTGAGACTTAGTTTCTGTTCCTGGCTTGCCCAGAGGGTCCTTGGAGCTGCAGCCTGAGGGGGTGCTGAGGTGGGGGCGGTCAAGACCCTGGTCACTGCCACACGGTTCCCGCCTTTGGCCATTGCGTTCTCCCCACTAGACACAGGTCCTCGTTGGTGGAGGACACCGATGCTGCATTTGCCATGAGCTAGGCCAGGGCACTGCCTGGCACAGGCAGCCCCATGTCCGCCAGGGAAGCGGCTGTGGACAGGTGGCTGCTCCACAGAGTGCAGAGCGACTCGACGGGGAAACCACGGTGCCGGGCACAGAATAGGAGCTGTCACAGCCAGGGCAGGAGCTGGGCTGGCTGGCGCCCTGGGGGAGCAACACCAAGGGCGAGGGGCACCTTCTTTGGTCAGTACCCAGGTACGGGGAGTCGATGGAAGGGGGAAGGAACGGAGCCGCAACCCTGGGGAGGAGAGGGGCAAAGGCCCTGAGGCAGATGGAACTTCGAGTAAACCCGGAACCACAAAGGGTGAGCCCTGGGGGCTCCTTGTTTGCTGGAAGCTTAATCTGCCTCAGAGCCTTTGACCCACTGCAAAGGGGAGGCGGGTAAGGCCGGCCCCACCCAGCCCATGGGCCCTGAGGGAGTTGGGGAGTTTGGATGCACCAGTGAACACAGTCCCTCAGGAAATGGGGAGGAAGCATAGAGAGAAGGGTCAGATCGCAGGCCAAGACGCCCGCCTGCGTCTCCGTTCACTGGGAGCAGAGCAAGGAGAGAGGTGTGGGCTGACCTGAGGCCAGCCCCTCCTGTGTCCCCAGCTGAGCCCTGCAAGGGATTGGTCAAATGTGCTGCTCTGCTGGCCCCCCGCTGCCCCTTCCCTGGGTGTCCCAGGTCTGGGACAGTGAAGATGGCTCCTATGACTGAGGGGCAGTGGGTACCAAGAGCTTGTCAGACCCTGGGCCACCCAGAAACACACTCTGATAGTGCAACTGTGAGCACTGGCCTGCGTCCCCTCCACCCAGCTGACCTACGAGGCTCAGGGTGCTTGGGGGTCCCCCAAGGACATAGTCCTAGCTGTCAACTCACCCAGGCAGCCTGCACAACCCTGGCTCCCCTCCACTGGCCACCAGCCCCCCTGCACAGGCAGGATCCGGCCTCGCCCACCCACAGGCCTGCACCTCCGGGCCCACGGCAGCAAGGTTCCTATCTTGGGCATGCTTTCCTCCCTTTGCCAAGAGACCCACCCCCCTCCCCACACCTTGCATCTCTTCAAGGAGCCGAAAATGCAGCTGCCGACTGATTTGCTGCGGGGCTAAAAATAACCGCCCGGCTTCAGCCAGGGCCAAGGAAAATATCCCATTGCTAGGAGACAACCGTTGCCGGGAGACCGCCATTGCTAGGCGACGCATGTTGCTATGGTGATGGCTGGGCCCTGAGTCATCCTCAGCCTTGATGGGGGCGGGCCAGGCAGGGAGCAGAGCTGGAGGGCATCAGAGAAATCCCACCGCCCATGGCACTCTGGGCACCCCCCATGGCTGTGAGGTTCTCACGCCTATGGGTGCCCATTCTGACTGTGGAGGGGCCAGGACGGCCAAACACACCCACAGCCCGCCGCCTCACATGGATGGTCCCAGGTGCTCTCAGGCTGTGCTCCGGGCAGGGGGCAGGAGCAGTGGGTGGGGGTGGCATGACCATATGGCCCCTGGAGCAATCACTTTGCTCTCCAGTGTGGGGGTCTCACCACAGGTGCAGAGCTGAAGTAAATGTGGGTTCCCTCGCAGTCCTCCAAAGTCTCAGGGCAAGATGTGCCACAGCCTCTGGTCCTCACCCCATGGCTCCAGGGTGCCCTCCCAGCCACCTAGATGGGAGACTCCTCAGTGCTCAGGCATCAAGGCAAGGGGTGGCCCAGGGGAAGCATGCTCCCGGTGGGGGTTCTGCAGGAGAGGGGCTCTCTAGGTGAGAGGGTGCTCCATCTGAGGGTGCTCCAGGTGAGAGGGTGCTCCAGCTGAGGGTGCTCCAGGTGAGGGTTCTCCAGGTGAGGGTGCTCCAGGTGAGGGTGCTCCAGGAACGGAGTGCTCTGGATGAGGCTTCTCCAGGTGAGGGGTGCTCCAGGTGCCCTCCAGAGCCCAGGCACATATCAGTCCCCAGGACCAATGGAAGGGTGCGGGCCTGAGTGGTATCCGCATCCCCCAGAGGAGACCTGGGGGGGATGAGTCTGCTGAGCAGCCCTCTTTGTTCAAGCCACTTCCCTCTGGGGTATGAACTGTTCTCCAAAGGTATCCTCTACAATGGGCCTCCCGCCATGGGAGGGGATCCAAACTGTTGATGCCAGTCACCTTTCATGCTGCTGGTGCCTCGCTGTCTCTCTTATCCGCCACATTTGCCATGCATCCGTGATGTACTGAGCTGGAGGCTCAGTGCCTAGGGACAGGGTGGTGAGGAAGAAGACCCCACCCTGGCCCTCAGCGGGCACAGTCAGCCAACAGCTCATCAAATGCACCATCAGACAACAGGCAGACACAGGCTGAGAAAAAAGGTCCTTGGTGCTGCGGAGGTGAGGACATGGGTCTGTGGCCCTGTCCACCTGAGGGAGGGCTCCTAGGGGAGAATACATTAGCCAAGGTCTGAGAGGCAAGTAGTCACCCAGGTGTAGGTGGCAAAGGAGTGCTCCAGGCAAGGGGCCACGACAGGAGTGCTCCAGGTGAAGGGTGCTCTAAGGGAGGGGTGCTCCACATGAGGACATGTTCCAGGAAGGGGTGCTCTAGGGGAGGGGTGCTGCAGGGTAGCTCCAGGTGAAGGGAGGGGTGCTCCAGGTGAGGGGTGCTCCAGGTGAAGGGAGGGGTGCTCCAGGTGAAGGGAGGGGTGCTCCAGGTGAAGGGAGGGGTGCTCCAGGTGAGGGGTGCTCCAGGTGAAGGGAGGGGTGCTCCAGGTGAAGGGAGGGGTGCTCCAGGTGAGGGGTGCTCCAGGTGAGGGTGCTCCAGGTGAGGGGTGGGCACCCTCCTGGACCCAGAGAAAGGCCAGTGTGGCTGAAGCTTCATCCTCAAGGGACCAGGTATAGAGCAAGGCTGTGGACCAGCCGTGCCAGGCCCTCAGGGCTGTGCAGACTGCAGCAAAGAGTGGACAGGGCCCTGGGAAGAACAGGACCATGTCTGCACGGCAAAATGACCCCACTACATCCTGGGGAGAACAGGAGATGGGAGAGGGATGGAGAGACCAATGGGGAAGTAGCTGCCACCAACCATGGTGGAGACAGACAAAGTTGCCCGGCACAGGTGAGGTGACAGGTGGAGGGTAGGTGAGTTCACAGCTGGTGACAGGTGGAGGGTAGGTGGGTTCACAGCTGGTGACAGGTGGAGGGTAGGTGGGTTCACAGCTGGTGACAGGTGGAGGGTAGGTGGGTTCACAGCTGGTGACAGGTGGAGGGTAGGTGGGTCACGGCTGGTGACAGGTGGAGGGTAGGTGGGTCACGGCTGGTGACAGGTGGAGGGTAGGTGGGTCACGGCTGGTGACAGGTGGAGGGTAGGTGGGTCATGGCTGGTGACAGGTGGAGGGTAGGTGGGTTCACAGCTTTGAAGGAGCACGGTCAGCCTTTCTGTGATGATCTTCCACGCATTCTCTCCTGCTTAGATTCCGCAAAGGTAGGGCTGGCTTCTTGGGCCTCGCCAGGGTTGCATGACCCAAATGCCTGACCCCCACACTCACCCTATGCACTTGGGGTGTGTCCAGCCCCAGCTGGGACTCAACACAAGCACAGCTTGTTCTCTGCCTGAGACCCTGGCACCTGCTGTGGGGTGAGAGCCCCAAGCATGAGATGAAACCTTCCTACCAGGAGCAGTCCCCGCCTGCCCTCAGCGAGGTGGAAGTCGCTGCCGGAAGGCCAGCCTGCCAGACCCACGCACTGGAGACTCCTGGATAGGTTGGACGGACGCTCCCCTGTTGCCCCAACGGTGTTCACGGGGTTCGTCTTGTCTGCCCCACTCCGGGCACCTTCTTTGGTCAGTACCCAGGTACGGGGCAAGACGCAGAAGAGCTGCGCTCACTCCAGGTAGACCCAGTGGCACCCCCACAGCACGCACAGAACCAGCCCCACCCCGGGACCTAGCCAGGATGCCGTCAGTCTGACCCTCCTTCCCGCTGCCCCCAAGCCTCACACCGGCCCCTCCGGTCGGGCTTCCCATCAGGACGCTGGGAACAGCAGCTGGTTTTACTCCTGTTCAGATACTCTCGGGAGCCCCATTCAGCCCTGCAGCTTTTCCCGGACGCAAAGGCCCCCTCTGCTCTCCCTACACCTGCTCCCTCCCCCGACCCTGCTCCCAGGAGACCCCCAGGATGGGACGCCATTGGCCTCCGTTCTCCTGCCCTGAGCCTGCTGGGGCGTCTGGGTCCCCAGCGGTTCCCACCGGGTCCTTCACCTCACCCAGCACGCCCCACCCCTGCCCGGGCTGCAGCGGCCGCCGCCTCCAGCCTCCAGTTTATTCCCGAGAGAACTTGCCAGGCTGCTTGGATCTTTGCACACCCATTCCCGAGCCATCCCTCCCTCGCACCGTGGGGGTCTCAGCTCCAGTGGGGCACCCTCAGGACGCCCCCGCCCCCGTCAGAAGTCACCACCGCAAGCCCTCGGATGCTTTCACTGTCACTATCTGAAACGATCCGTGCAATCACTTGTTTTCGCGCTCTGCGGGTGTGCCAGGGTCTCCAATGAGGGGTTTCTGGCCGGGCACGCAGCAGGTGCACGGGGGGTGTGAGGGCTGTGAAGGGCCCTGGCCGCGGGCTGGGCGACAGGGTCCAGAGATGGGGGTCTGACCACCCTGTCTCCTCTGGGCCGGGTCTCACCTTCCTCGCCTCCCCAGGTGGTGGCCAAGGGCAGGGACGCGCGGTGCCGCCCCCGTTCCCATAGGACCCCGGACCCCTGGGCCACCCGCCGGCGCCCGCTCTCCCGCCTCCCCTCGCCCTCCCTTCCGCCTCCCGCGTCCTCCCCGCCCGCCCGCCGCGCGCCCGGGTTTGTTATTGTGCGGGTGCCCGCGGCGAGGGGGGCGGGGGCGCGTGCCGGGCCTGCCGCGTGCTTGTGGACGCCGTGCCGGGAGCGCGCCGCGCGCGGGGGCCGGGGCGGGGCGGGGGCGGGGCTCGGCATTCTCGGCGCCCCCGCCTGGGCTCGCGAACCCGGATTGGCTCCCCACGCCGGGAGCGCGCCGGGGCGCGGCGTTTGGGGCCGGGCGGGGGCCGCGCGCGGCGCCGGCGGCGGCCGCGGAGGAGCGCGGGGAGGGCGAGGGGAGGAGGAGGCGCCCGCCTGATTCCCTGCAAAGCGGCCTTATTTATCTGGGCACAGCCTCAGCCTCCCCGGTGGGAGGCTTGGGGCGGCCGATCCTCTCCCACCGGGGAGCTCCTTTCCGTGCGCGGCCGAGGGGGCCCGGCCAGGCCGGGACGCGGGGCGCGGGGCGCAGGGCGCGGCCGGGCCCTGCCGGCCAGTCCAGCACCCCGGCGGCCCCCGCGCGCGCCGACGCCCATGCCGGGCTGCCCATGACGGGAGGTCGCCCGGCAGACAGCGTGGCATGAGCCAGGAGCCCGGGCCGAGGTAAGGTGCGCGTGCGGCCGGCTGAGGTGCGGGGAGGGGGCCAGGCCGCACCTCCGCGGCGGCCACAATGAGGAGGGGGCGGGGTGGGGGTGGGGGCCGCGCCGCCGCCTCCGGGTAAGGGCTTACGGAACGGCAGCCCCTTCCCCACCTCCCCCGCGGCCGCTGGGCCTCCGTCCCTGCCTGGCCTTCCCGCAGCCCCGCCACCCGGCCCCTGGCCTGGAAGAGGCCCGCTCCCCATCGGCCACTCGGCCGGGGCTGAGGATCGGTGCCGCCTGGGCCGCCGAAAGGAGGAATTGTAGGCCCCCGGCTCCCACCCCGCCTGGTGGGCTCAGAGGGCGCCCTTCGGACCTAAGTGACAGGCCAGGGGCCGTTCAACTGCAGGGGAGGCGCGTGGCTGTGCGGCCTGCGGGCCGGCCCTCCCCAGGCTGCTTCTGGACCCGGGCCTGCACTGAGCTGCCGCCCGCGGGAGGAGGAGGGTGGGGGGAGGCTGGCACTTTCCTGGTTCTGGAGGCGGGACCGGGCCTTGGCCAAGGTTGGAGGGCCTCAGAAGGGAAACGGCACCTTCAGACCTGCTGGGGAGGGTCCCGTGTCCTCCTGGGGATTAGGTGGGTGGAGAGGTTTCCCCACCCATCACCCCAGAAGGAGAGAGGGTTGCGGTGGCCGCCTCAGGAACCCACGGCCCAGCGGCCACTCCAGGCCCTTCCCAGGCTCCAGGCTCTGCTCACGCAGCCTGCCCTCCACAGGAGGAGCAGATGGCGGAGGCCACCTCACCTGCCTCTTCCTTCAGGCCCTTCCCCCACACCCATGCATCCGAGGGCCCAATGGCCAGGGGCAGCTCAGGCCTCCCTGGCGCTGCAGCTGGACAGGGCCCTCTCCCAGCCCACCCCCTCGGCGTGGTGCTGGACAGCAGCTTTGGAGCAGAAGGCTTGAGTGAGGCCAGGAGACTGAGGGGTTTACCGTCTCCCAGGCCAGGGCAGAGGCCTGGTGGAACCTGGCTGGCCCGGCCAGAGGTGGACACAGAGCCGGACCTGGAGCCGCCTGGATGGGAGGGAAATTCAAGGCCCAGCTGCAAACACGGCTGTGTGGGGGGACTCTAGGACTCACTTGCCCCACTCCCTGCCCCCTGCCACCCCAACCGCCCCTCACCTGGGGCCAGACCCGTGAGTTCAGCCCCTTCATTGATGGACTCACCGCCTCCAGCTCACACCCACTTCCAGGGCCGCTGAACCAGTCCTACTCCCACTGATGGAGAAGGACACAGACGGCTTTGTGGCTGGGAGGAACGGGGCCCTTGAACCAGCCAGACGTGGACCCAGGAAGCCCTGTGTTGCCAGGGGTTAGGGATGCCCCACCCGGGTGGCACTGCTCAGCCAGCCAAAGACCCCGTCTCCTTGCATGTGGGCACCCACTGCTGTGCCTCCCATGACTGGGTGGCAGTGAAGGGAGCTCTGTGGGTGAGCAGGTGACCTGAGCCTTCCTCACCAGTGGTGCAGGAGGAGCCAGCGGCCAAACCGGCTGCAGTGCGTGGGTTTGGGCCTCATTCCTTCGCTGGGCAGGAAAGAGGGGTGATGGTTTCTGGCAGCTGCCTGGAGCAGCAGGCATTGGGGCCCAGGCCTCGCCTCTGAGAGTGCTCACGCTCTCCCGAGCAGGGGCTGAGATGAGGCGTGGATCCCAGCACCCACTCCCCAGGGTGTCCAGCCTGCAAGGCTGAGCTGCCCTGGGCTTGACCATGGGTCCTTAGTCTGCTGGGGCAGCAACACGGGTCTCTCTCGAGGCCACGTGCCTGCTGGGCCATGGTGCCCCTCCCCAGAGCCCCTGGTGCACCCCCAGAAGCATCTCAAGCTGGGGGCGGGAGAGGAGCTCTGCCGCTGTGCCACGTGCCAAGTGGCAGGGACACGGGTGTGCCTGCGTCACGGGGCTGCCACGGAATGTGTCAGCCTGCACCCTGTCCCCAATCCCCAGCCACCCCAGCTGTCACCCCAGTCTCTGGGGCTGCCGCTGCAGATGGAGCCCGATGTGCGTTTTTCTGGCCACCAGGGCCCTGTGCAACTCCAAAGCCCTCCGTGGGCAGGCCTCAATGGTCCCTGAGGTTCTATAAGGGCCGAGTATTTGGTTAGGCTGTGCCCTGGTCTGATGCTCACAGAGATGGGGGCACCAGACGTGGAGGAAGAGACCGTCAAACTGGGGGCGCTGAGGGGTGAGGATTCCCAGGCATGCACCCAAAAGAAGGATGTCCCGGGGGTGGGCACGCAGTGTGTAGCCTCTACAAGGAACTCAGTGCCGTGGCAGGGACCCTGCAGGATGAGGCCAGTGCTTGGAGAGACCACCAGCCCAGGGACCAGCAGGAAGGCATCGAGACCCCATGAGGCAGAACAGAGCAGAGCGAGGACCCTGTGAGGTGCACCTGGCCAGGACCCAGGTACAGGGAATCAGCCAGCCCCGGGGCTCTTGGAGCCAATCGTAGCCTTTGTAACTTCTGGCAAATCCCTTTGCAAGCTCTGTTTCCCCAGTCCTGGTTAGGCAGTGTGTGAACGAAGGGCTCTAGTCAGTCGGAGGAGGGGTGCGTGTGATGCCAGGGAGAGCAGGGCAGGAGAACCCCCTTCCCTCTCTTGGCTTGGGCCAGATGGTGGAGGACAGGCAGCCGCTTCCTCAGCCCTGCAGCTCCTGAGGAGGGAGCCAGCTGAAAAGGAGATGGGCTCTCCTCATCTGAAGGCTCTGTTTATTCCAAGGCCCACCCCAGCCCCGGGGTCTTGGGAGCCCTCTCAGTGACTCAGGTACCAACCTAATCCCAACTCCAGAGGCTACTCTCCCCATGGACACTGGCCCTGGCATGATCCAGATTAATTTCCCTAGCTATGCCTTCCCCGCTGACTGGCCTCCTCCTAAATTTGAGCAATCCTCCATCAGCCCTCGGGGGCCCCTGGCAGCTGCTCCCCTTTCTGCATGACTGAGCTAGTGGGGCCAAATTCCTCATTCATTCATTCCGCGAACATGCAGAGGCCATGCACATTGGTGCTGTCCGTCCTCAAGAGTCCTCAGGCCAGGAGGAGAGGCACCAGATGGACGGTGATGATAACCCGTGGGATTGTGAGACCCTGGAGGGGCTTTCTTAAGAGCTGGGGGTCCTGGAGCAGGAGGCAGGGGCCACCTCACACCAGGAGCTGAGGGATGGAGGAGAAGAGCTTGCAGGGCTAAGGCAGGGAAACCCTGCCAGGCAAGCAGGGGGAACGGCATTTGCCCAGGCAGAGGGGCAGGGGGGGAGGAATGGCATGACTGGGCTGTGGCATCAGGGCTGGGAAGGGGCAGGAGCTGAGGTCTCAGGGCTCAGTGATTTGCTTCGCAGAAGGGGCAGCTCTTGTGGGGCCCCAGCATGACTGTCTGGGAATGGTCAGCCTGGAAGCCTTACATGCGGGGTCCTCCCAGGAGCACCCAGACCCCACTGTGCTCCCTAGGCTCACTCTGGCCACCCGCCTCACACTGCATCCCTTGGGGAGGACATAGAGGCCACGGTCACCTCTCCCCAGCAGCTCCCAGGCCAGGCTCAGGCTGCTGAGGACAAGACAGCTGAGGTAGGGCCACCTCTCTCTCTTTCCCCTGGGGTGAGCCCAGGAGTCTCCACAGACTTCCACTTCAAGCTCAGCCAGCACCCCAGGGACTGAGGCTGAGGATGGTGCAGGTGTGGCCGCCTTTTTACCAAGTCTCTTCCCCGTATTAGCACCCGGGGTGCTTGTCCCTAAAGGGAGAGGTAGTCCCTAGCAGCCCACGCAGGTCGTCCGAGCCCCTTTGGGTGGAATGAGGGCTCTCACAGTCACCAGCAGGAAAGGGGACTCTGTGAGCCATGGGAACCTGCTCCTGGGTGACCGTCTGGCTGGGTGGGTGGGGCCAGGGCCAGGCAGAGGGGCCCTTGTCTGAGCCCCCAGGGACTTCTCACTTAACCAGCAGAAAGATCCCAGTCTCCACTGGGAGCTCAGCTTTCTCCCACAGCGCCCATGCCTGGGCCAAAGTGTGTGGCTGTTTGCATTTTTGAGCTACAGGGTGGGAGATTCTCGGGCTGAGTCAGTCAAGCCGGGAATGTGAGGAGCAGCGGGGGCCGGCAGGAACATGGACACGAGATTGGGGGGCAGCGGGGCCGCCTGTGCAGGGACGCAGGAGATTGGGGGGCAGCGGGGCCGCCTGTGCAGGGACGCAGGAGATTGGGGGGCAGCGGAGCCACCCGCCTCTGCAGGGACGCAGCTGCCACCAAGCACATGGGTCGAGGGCTGACGGCAGGCAGAGCAACGTCTGCTGGCTGCGGTGTGGGTGTGGATGAGGGCAGCCAGGCCCGGACCCATACCCCGACAGCCGCTCCTCAACCTGTCCCCTCCCTCCTGTGGGCTCTCCAAGTGTGGCTTGATTTCTCCATCTCGACCCTGAGGCCTGGAGGTGGGGACAGGACTGTGGGCGCCAGGAAACGTGAGCTCCCTAGCGGGGCGGGAAAGGAGCCCTGCGAATGCCTCCCCCAGGCCCCCCCAGCCCTGGCGCTCCACGTGCAGGCCCATGACTGGGAGCGTTTTCAACCTAAATCGGCACTGCTCCGGGATTATTCCTACACTGGCACCGCCCCCGCCGCCTCCTCCGGATCGTTCTCGGCTTCTCCCCCACTCCCCGCCCCTGGGGCCCCTCCCTGCTGAGCGGGGATTGCGGGGCTGCCCCGACCCCGCCGCTGTCGGCGGTGAAACTGGCCTGGGCCTGGCCCTGAGCGCGCGGCTGGGGCGGCCGCTGTCCATGGTGCTGGCGCGGGTGACGCGCCGACCGGCGGGGTCTGCGGAGGCCCAGGCGTCTCTGGCGGTGAAGTCGGCACTCCCGGATCTGGGGGCACGGAGCATATTTAGGCTGGGGCTGCCTCCCGCTCTGGAGTCGGGGCGGCCGTGGGCCTGGTGCTGCCCCCTCGGGCGCAGGCATCCTGCGATGTCCCCTCTCCCCGGCTCTGGGAGGGAACCAAGGCAGCCCTGCGCCAGGCCTCCCCAGACACCGGGGGCAAATTACTCCTCAGAGCCTCGTGTTCTTTACCCGAAACCTGAGGTAGGGACACCCCCACCCCTAAGGGCGGCCGTGAGGTCGGAACATGTGTGACCCCGGCGGGCCCTTGCAAATGTTGTGATGTCGTCAGCCTCTGGGAGGCTGAGCCTTATCATGGACACATGACGGGGGTCACCGGCTGTGGGTGCCTCCTCTGTGGAGGGCCTGGCTCCACTTTCCAGGACCTGAATGACACCTTTGGGGAGAGGGAGATGGTACAGAGGGTGGGGCTGGGGCTCCTGCCATCAGGGCAGGAAGGACTTTAAACCCAAAGCTGGGTTCTCAGCCACAAGGGCCACATGTTCTGGTGACACCCCTGGTCCTGGCCCTGGTCTGCACCCCTCCCCAGATGTGGGCCGGTGGCAAGGCTGGCCCTGTCTGGGGCTTGGAAGCCAGTGTGGGGGCCTGGTGCTGGGAAGAGCAGGGCAGGACTTCCCACTGCCTCCCTCCCTCCCCTCCACCCTGACCAGATTATGGGGAACGGGCTGCCGGCCTTGGGGTTGCAATGCCATCCCAGACCCCACCACTCTCTGTGGTGGAGCTGACCAGGCTCTGTAGACCCAGAAGAGACACTCGGCCAAAAAGATGTGAGCTGTCCTCTTCCTGAGAGTATTCCAGGGCCCACCCCAAGCCTTGGAATCTTCTTGAGAGACTCTCAGACACCCCCTTGGTGGCTCCAAGAGACCTCCCAGCGAGGCCCTGGCAGGAGGAGGCAGGGTGGGCTGGGAGTGGCTTTGGCCCCTCCTCTGAGATTTTGTGGCAGGAAGGCAGGATCTGCATGAGGCTCCAGGCTTAGTCCTGGGGTCACCTAAGACCCAGAAAGATGCATCTTGCTTTGCCCTGGAGTGTGGCCGTGGGGCTCAGACGTCACTCTCCCAGCCCTTGCTATGAGCCATGCACTGAGCTCATTCACTTTGCGATGCCCCAAGGCAGTAGGTACCGTCACCTCCCTAGGCTTCAAGGTGAGGAAATTGAGGCTCAGAGAAGGGAAGTGGCTTGCCAAGACCACAGAGCCAGGGTGGGGCCCATTTCAAGTCCAGGGCGTGTGACCCCAGGGGCTCTAACCTCCTCCCCGGATGTTGGGGTGGGGGCGGCAGGAGATCCGGACTGCGGAGCAGATGGTAGCACCGTGAGGGTCCCACCTCTCCTTCGCTCTGTGGCTGTGCCCAGTGCCCCCTGCCACCCCACTCACAGACTGGAGGCCTGCGGAGGGTGCCCAGGACTGGTCCCACCCCACCTTGTGGGTGGATGTCACTGGCCTGAAGATAGCCTCCACATGGTCTTCCGCAGCCAGCTCTGCTCGAACGCTGGCTTCACCACTTATCTGGCCGTGACCTCGGGCAGGCAGTTTGACCTCTGGCCTCAGTTTCCTCATCTGTGCAGTGGGTACGGTTATCACAGCATCGTCCCCATTGGGGAGGTTAAAGTGACAGCTTGTGTCCAGGGCTAACCATGCTGGCACCATGGCAAACCCTGGGAAGATGCCTACCCTTTCTTTGCATTGATTCTTTTTTTTCTTTTTTTGAGACAAAGTCTAACTCTGTTGCCCAGGCTGGAGTGCAGTGGTGTGATCTCAGCTCACTGCAACCTCTGCCTCCAGGGTTCAAGTGGTTCTCCTGCCTTAGACTCCCAAGTAGCTGGACTACAGGAGCCCGCCACCAAGCCCGGCTAATTTTTGTATTTTTAGTAGAGACGGGGTTTCACCATGTTGGCCAGGCTGGTCTCAAACTCCTGACCTTGTAATCCACCCGCCTCGGCCTCCCGAAGTGCAGGATTACAGGCATCAGCCAGTGCACCCAGCTCCTTGGGTAGATTCTGAGCCAGGGAAACTCCTGTGCGCGTGGAGGTTGGCTACAGAGCCAACACCAGAGCACCTCCTGAGAGCTGCGCAGTCACCCTGCAGGGGAGGGGCCAGAGTCCATTCCAGACCCTTCCCTTCAGTTCCTCCAGCCTGTCCAGAGGGGTGGGCCTGGTGGGTACTGACAGTGGACAGCACAGCAGAAGAGGTGAAGAGGGCAGTCCCGGCCTCACCAGGTCCACCTCCATTTTCTTCTCTGTTAAACGGGCATCATGGTACCTAAGTGCCAAAAAGTGTTGGTGTTTCTTGGCCTCACTGGGCAGACAAAAAGGTGTCTGGTTAGAAGTGGCGGCTCATGCCCGTAATCCCAGAATTTTGGGAGGCCGAGGTAGGTGGATCACTTGAGGTCATGAGTTTGAGACCAGCCTGACCAACAGGGAGAAACCCCTTCTCTACTAAAAATACAAAATTAGCCAGGGGTGGTGGCAGGCGCCTGTAGTCCCAGCTACTCGGGCGGCTGAGGCAGGAGAATCACTTGAACCTGGGAGGCGGAGGGGTTGCAGCGAGCCAAGATCACCTCTCTGCACTCCAGGCAACAAGAGTGAAACTCTGTTTCAAAAAAAAAACAGAAAGAAAAGAAAAGAAGGTGTCCATGGGCAATGGGCAATGAAGGTTGAGCTTAGTGCACACTGTAGGTGCCCAGTGAGTGCCGCCAGTGACCATGGTCAGCTTCCTGTTGCCGCTCACAGTCAGGGAGGGAGAGGCAGGCACTCCCACCCACTCTGTCTGGTGGTTCTGGAGCACTGTGGGGACACCCAGGGAGGGAAGGAGCCCCGCTGCACCTGCCCCCAACCCCGGCCTTCCAGACTCAGCAATAGACTCACTCCCCCTCCTGGCCCTCATCCACAGAGCGTGCCAGGAAGATGTCGAGCCCGGGCATCGACGGCGACCCCAAGCCTCCATGCTTGCCTCGAAATGGTCTGGTGAAGCTGCCAGGCCAGCCCAACGGCCTGGGTGCGGCCAGCATCACCAAGGGCACGCCAGCCACCAAGAACCGTCCCTGCCAGCCACCACCCCCACCCACCCTCCCACCACCCAGCCTGGCTGCTCCACTGCCCCGGGCTGCCCTGGCTGGGGGCCCGTGCCCCCTGGCAGGTGGACCAGCCTCAGCCTTGGCACCTGGGCCCCCAGCGGAGCGGCCGCCACTGGCCACGGACGAGAAGATCCTCAATGGGCTCTTCTGGTATTTCTCGGCCTGCGAGAAGTGTGTGCTGGCCCAGGTGTGCAAGGCCTGGCGGCGCGTGCTTTACCAGCCCAAGTTCTGGGCAGGCCTCACGCCGGTGCTGCACGCCAAGGAGCTCTACAATGTGCTGCCTGGTGGCGAGAAGGAGTTCGTGAACCTGCAGGGCTTTGCTGCAAGAGGCTTCGAGGGCTTCTGCCTGGTTGGCGTCTCCGACCTGGACATCTGTGAGTTCATTGACAACTATGCGCTCTCCAAGAAGGGTGTCAAAGCCATGAGCCTCAAGCGCTCCACCATCACGGACGCAGGCCTCGAGGTGTGCGCCAGGCTGCAGGGGGACAGGGCTGGGGGCAGGGCCGGGCAGCAGCAACCTTGTGGGGGGGAGAGGATGGTGGCTTTGGGGTTGGGGGTGTGTGCCCAGGCTGTGGTGAGGGGGACCTGGCTGGGAGGCAGGGCTGGGCAGCAGCAACCCTGTGGTGGCTGGAGGATGGTGGCTTTGGGGTGGGGGGGTGTACGTCCAGGTTGGGTGGGGGAGACAGGGCTGGGGGACAGGGCTGGGCAGCAGCAATGGGCTGGAGAGGATGGTGGCTTTGGGGTGGGGGAAAGCAGGACTGACTACTGGGGGACCTCATGCAAAGGGAAAATGGGTTCCTTGCTCAAAGACGATCAAGATATTCAAGATGGCAGCAGCAGAGCAGTCGATTAAATGCAGGGCCCAGGCCCGGTGGCTCACGCCTGTCATCCCAGCACTATGGGAGGCTAAGGCGGGCCGCTTACTTGAGGTCAGGAGTTCGAGACCAGCCTGGTCAACATGGTGAAACTCTGTTTCTATTTAAAATGCAAAAATTAGCCAGGCCTGGTGGCGGGCACCTGTAGTCCCAGCTACTTGGGAGGACACTGACGCAGGAGAATTGCTTGAACCCGGGAGGCCGAGGGTGCAGTGAGCTGAGATCATGCCACTGCACACCAGGCTGGAACCTGGGCAACAGTGTAAGACTATCTCAAAATGAATGCATAAATAAATAAAATAAATGCAGGGTGGGGAGGATGCTGGGGGAGGCTGAGGGGCAGCTGGGAAAGGATCTCCCAAGAGCAGAGGTCAGAGGAGCTGCCTGGCAGCTGGGCCTGTAGTTTAATTGTAACATTGGTGCCAATGCCCCTGGCACCTGCTCTGCCAGGCCCTGGGCTCTCGTCCCGATGCCCCACCTCCTCACACACTGCCAAGTGTTTTCAGGGTTCAGCTCCCTGCATGTTTACACCCTACCCAGGACCACTGCTTCCTCCCTGCGAGCTCCACCCCGTCTCCTGCAATCCTCTGGCGCTCGCTGCCGGAAGGAACGCACTGAGCTGGGGGCGGGGAGCCCAGGCCGGGCGCCCCGCTGACCTGGCGCCCGCCCGCCTGCAGGTTATGCTTGAACAGATGCAGGGCGTGGTGCGTCTGGAGCTGTCGGGCTGCAACGACTTCACCGAGGCCGGGCTGTGGTCCAGCCTGAGCGCGCGCATCACCTCGCTGAGCGTGAGTGATTGCATCAACGTGGCCGACGACGCCATCGCGGCCATCTCGCAGCTGCTGCCCAACCTGGCGGAGCTAAGCCTGCAGGCCTACCACGTGACGGACACGGCGCTGGCCTACTTCACGGCGCGCCAGGGCCACAGCACGCACACGCTGCGCCTGCTCTCCTGCTGGGAGATCACCAACCACGGCGTGGTCAACGTGGTGCACAGCCTGCCCAACCTCACCGCGCTCAGCCTCTCGGGCTGCTCCAAGGTCACCGACGACGGCGTGGAGCTCGTGGCCGAGAACCTGCGCAAACTGCGCAGCCTTGACCTCTCGTGGTGCCCACGCATCACCGACATGGCGCTGGAGTACGTGGCTTGCGACCTGCACCGCCTGGAGGAGCTCGTGCTCGACAGGTGCGCGCCCCGGGACCGCGCCGGGCGGGGCAGCACAGGGCGGGCGGCGGGGCGGGGCCGCGGCGGGCCGGGCTGCACGGGGAGAGGCGGGGCGGGGGGAGGGGGCTTCCGGCGGGGCCGCGGCTCTGGCGCGGCTGGCAGAGCCCTCGGAGGCAGAGCGCCTGGGGAGCGGGCAGAACCGTAGCATGGGTGGGCTGGACCCTTGTCCTTGCCGGTGGGTGGAATCGAGGAGGGGCCTGTGGCTGCTCCAGGTGGGGCAGGAAAGGATTCACGCCAGGGACACTCCCAGGAAGACGAGGGAGGGTCCGGGCCAGGTGATTTGAAGGCGGGGGTCCCCTCTGGTGCAACCACAGGTGTGTACGCATCACGGACACTGGCCTCAGCTATCTGTCCACCATGTCGTCCCTCCGCAGCCTCTACCTGCGATGGTGCTGCCAGGTACTGGCTCTCAAACACTCTGGGATTGGGGAATCGGCGGGGAGGTGGGAGCGCGGGGAGAGCTGCTGGCCCCACTCAGATCCTGGGAGAGTCTGGGGCCCCTCCCTATCCAGCAGCCGACTTAAGCGGAACCCAGGGGTCCCCGGCGGCCCCCACCAGCACTTCCCAGCTGCCTCCCGGCTCCGGGATGACTGAGGAACCCCGGGCTTGAACCCACCTAGCCCTCCATGGACCCCAGGGTGCCCTCCGCCTCGGTGCAAGCGGAAATCGTTAAGTCGCTCCTCCACGCCCGACAGGTGCAGGACTTCGGGCTGAAGCACCTCCTGGCCCTGGGGAGTTTGCGCCTCCTGTCTCTGGCAGGTGAGACCCCCGTTTCTACTCTGACACTGAGCAGTGACCACTCACCCCCACCTAGTCCGCCCGTCCAGCCTGCCCGGTCCTTGCGCAAACTCATGCCCGACACGGACACACCGTCCCGGGTCCGAGGCGGAGGAGGAGGGAGACGCGACCCCGCCGTCCCCGCCCGAGCCCTGGGCCGCGGGCACTGAGCCGCCCTATGACCCCGCCGTCCCCGCCCGAGCCCTGGGCCCTGCGCACTGAGCCGCCCTCTAACCCCGCCGCAGGCTGCCCGCTGCTCACTACCACCGGGCTGTCGGGCTTGGTGCAGCTGCAGGAGCTGGAGGAGCTGGAACTGACCAACTGCCCCGGGGCCACCCCCGAGCTCTTCAAGTACTTCTCGCAGCACCTGCCTCGCTGCCTCGTTATTGAGTAGCGCGGGGCCCCCGCCCTGGTCGCGGGAACCCGGCCATGACCTGGGCGGGGGCGCGGGGCGCCGCCGAGCCCCCTCTTCCCGCCTTGCGCTCGGGGGAGTCCCCGCGCCCCCGGCCTAGCGCGGGAGGCGGGGCGAACCGAGGGAAAGCCCCGCCCCGGCCTTCGGCCCCTCCGCCCTCCCGGCCCCGCCCCGGGCATGGGGGCGGCGGGTGGGCCCGCCCCACGCACGCACGCACACTCGGGGACTTTGTGCATGCCCCTCGTGCCCGCACTGCACGCCGCCCTCCGCCACGCCACAGCCACAGCCGCCGCCATCACTCGCTCGCCCGCCCGCTTGGGGGGCGGGGCTCGGTCCTTGGGGGGCGCTTTGAGCTCTCCAGACTGTCCTTACCGCCTTCCCCGCCACACCCGCTCTGTCTCCTCACTGTCCCCCCATCCCGGGCAGGGCCCAAGGGAATTGAGGGGGCTGGGTCCCCCAGGACACAGGGGCCCGGAAGAGCCCTACGGGCTGCCTGCATCTTCCACCGCACCATGCCTGGAGCCCTCCGAGGGGTGTCAGGGGAAACAGGCCACCGCCAAAGCCATGGCCCGCCGCCGAGAGCCCAAGCCCGACCCGCACCTCCTCACCCATCCAGCCTGACCCACGCGGCCTCCCTTCCTCGTTGCCGCTGTGTGGGGCAGCCCCCCTGTCCGCCCCTAACCCAGCCTTGGTCCCTGGCCAGGCTGAGACAGAATTGGGCAGGGAGAGGGCAGAAGGGCTGGCGATCACTTGGAGTCATTAACATTATCCCAGCTGACTCCGATCGGCCTCAACCCAGGGGTAGCACAGGCACCTCGCAAGCCTCCGAGCTGGAGCCACCCTCAGGCCTGGGGAGAGGCCTGGGCCAACCCCACACCTCAGCTCCTGCACCCAGCCGGGCTCAGTTCAGGCCTGGGCCCCGAGCTTCACCCTGGGCGCTCTCCTCAGGTGGTCTGCAGAGTGGACCCAGCCAAGGGTCAGGGTCAGCACTGGGTCAGCGACTCCAATCTTCCAGTGGCCAGCATGCCCTAGACACCCCGAGGAGGGAGGGCTCCTTTCTAGCCTCCCCCTCACTTCACCCCTCCCCAGCTTCCCAAATTTCTGCCTGCCCAAATGGGCTCTGACCGTGCTCTGTCGGCCTGAGACATTTGGAAGTCCTGGGGGATGCTGGCAAACCTCAGCCGTCGCTGAGGAGGGGGCTGGGGCCCCTTCCCATCCCAACCTTGAGCCCCAGGAGATACAGCGCCCACACCCAATCTTGGGACAGTCCCTATCTGGTTGGAAGAGAGTAACCAGTTTCCAGAGAGCCAGAGAGTGAGAGAGAAAGAGTGAGAGAGAGAGAGAGAAAGAGAGAGATGCTGTTGAATCAGAAACAGATCAACAGCCCAAAGATTTTCCAGCCCCAGGAAGCTCCAGGGCTGAGTGGTCAGGAGCCAGTTTCTCCAGCCCCTCCTCCCCACAACCCCTAGTGGGGAGGGGCAGCTGTCCATTTGCCCAAAGTATTAATGCAACTGAAGCTGTGATATTTCCAACGACTGTAGGAGGAAAAATTAAGGGGAGAGAGGAAAACAAAACCAACCAACCCCTAAAATCATTTTCTTATTGTACATAACGACCTCATTCTCCTGTATATGCGGAAGATATAACCTTATATTTGGTAAGTGTTTCTTGTGCTATTTTATCACGTGACCTGTTTATAAAAATATATATTAAAAAAATTGTAAAAATATGTGTCTGAGTTGTTTTTAGGTCACCAGACCACGGTGTAGATTGGCATATCTGCCCTGGGCGTCCCAGGTCTCCGGATTCTCCTGTACCTTTTATCAGATTTATTCTTTCTTGCAACAAAGGGGTAGAGGCTGGATGCCAATGTGGTAGAATGGAAACAGCAGTGACTACACGGAAGGAAGAGGACCTCCCCTTCCTTAAAGGCAGAGATGACACTAAACTCACTACACATAATATTCCCTCCAGAATATCTAGACTCTAGCCCACCCTTCCAGAGAAGCAGAAATGAGCCCTGTTCTATGCACAGAGGAACAGGCAGGGACAAGGATGTCGCAAAAGATTACATAATGCACCAATAGCAGACAATGTCTCACACCCAGGGGAGAAAGGTCAAAAGTGGGTAACTGAGGCTGGGCACGGTGGCTCACGCCTGTAATCCTAGCACTTAGGGAGGCCAAAGGGGGTGGATCACCTGAGGTCAGGAGTTCAAGACCAGCCTGGCCAACATGGTGAAACCCTGTCTCTACTAAATATACAAAAAATTAACCGGGTGTGGTGGTGGTTGCCTGTAATCCCAGCTACTACGGAGGCTGAGGCAGGATCACTTGAACCCGGGGGGTGGAGGTTGCTGTGAGCTGAGATTGCGCCACCTCGCTCCAACCTGGGTGACACAGCAAAACTCCGTCTCAAAAAATTTTTAAAAAGAGACTGGGCACGGTGGCTCACACCTGTAATTCTAGCACTTTGGGAGGCCAAGGCGGGTGGATCACCTGAGGTTGGGAGTTTGAGACCAGCCTGAACAACATGGAGAAGCCCCGTCTCTACTAAAAATACAAAATTAGCCCAGCATGGTGGCACATGCCTGTAATCCCAGCTACTCAGGAAGCTGAGGCAGGAGAATCGCTTGAACCCGGGAGGCGGAGGTTGCAGTGAGCCAAGATCGTACCACTGCACTCCAGCCTGGGCAACAAGAGCAAAGCTCCATTTCAAAACGTTTTGAAAAAAGAAAGAGGGCAACTGGTTGAACAAGTGTGTCAGGCACTGAGCATTCAGTGGGGACTGAGCCAGAATGTGATTCCTGCCCTGGTGGAATTCACACTTGTACATGACCAACAACCAGTAAACAAACGAATGGGTGGTAACAAGTGCTGTGGAGGCCACAGTGATGGAAAGGCCCATTAGGACAGTGGTCAGGGAGTTCCTCTCTGTGGAAGAGGCATCGCATGCGCAATGTCCCTGAGACAGGAAAGGGCTTGGTGGGCTGGGAATGGGGGTGGAAGCTGCTGTGGCTGGAGGTACACAGGGGAAGGCAGAGGCCAGCTGTTGGGGGTTCATTCACAGCAGAGTGGGAGCTGCCAGAGGCCTCAGGCAGAAGACCTGGTACCTGACTTCCGTGCGGGTTTCAGATCAGATGGGAACAACAGACCCAGGAAGGCTGTGAGGAAGCTGCTCCTGAGGTCCAGGAGTGAGGAAGGAGGGATGACCAGACGTCATGATGAACCTGGGGATTGGAATAGGAGATGGTATTAACATACTGAAATTCAGACTTAAAAAACACAGACCAGGCGTGGTGGCTCACACCTGCAATCCCAGCAGTTTGGGAGGCTGAAGCCAGGGATCGCTTGACTTCAGGAGTTTGAGAGCAGCCTGGCCAACATGCTGAAACCCCGTCTCTACTAAAAATACAAAATTAGCCGGGCGTGGTGGTGGCAGCCTGTAGTGCCAGCTACTCGGGAGGCTGAGGCAGGAGAATCACTTGAACCTGGGAGGTGGAGCTTACAGTGAGTCGAGATCCCGCCACTGTACTCCAGCCTGGGCGACGGAGCGAGACTCCGTTTAAATAAATAAATAAACAACACACAAGCACAGCACCGAAGCGCAATGGCGACGCTCAGGGCGGCCCGCAGACTCCAGTCCTGGGCCTCTCCCAGCCTCAGCCAACGCAGCTTCCCGACCCGGAACTTTCGTGGTGTGGGGCGAGAGTGTGTTCCCACTACCTGAGAGGGAAGGGTAAGATGAGGACCACTTCCGGCGAAGGGCGGGAAAGACAGCGTCTTCCGGCGCGGCGGTTCCGGATAGCCGTGCGCTTTTAGTGAAAGATTCGGGTTCGCGCGGCGAGAACGGCTGCCCCGGGCCCTCTGGTTCTCGTCCCGCAGCGTCCGCTCCCCCGCGCCACTGCGCCGGGGAACCTCTGCGCCGCTCCCAGGAACCGTGTTCTCCGGGTCGCCGGCTTCTCTCCTGCCTCCGGTCCCGCCAGACACCTCGAGCTCCTTGAGTAGCTCGGTCCTTGAGGTCCCTCTGGGCCCTTCTCGCGTCTAATGCCTGAGCCCTCGGGCACCTCTAGCCCTCTGTTTCCTCCCCTCTTTTGTTCCTCCCTAGAGCCCCGCCGCCCTCAGAGGCCCCCAGGGCTGACAGTGCGGACGGCGGGAGTTTCTTCTTTCCCCTGCTGGGATTGACTGACCGAGGGTTTAGTGACTGCCCGGATCTGGCTGATCGGGGGACCGAGAGGTGGCCTGGGCCGGGAATGTCCAGCTAGGGTCTTCCATGGAAGTCTGACATGAAACTGACAGGCCTAAGGGAAGCGAGGCAGCCCCCTCACCGCTCAGCCAGGGTGACGGACTGGACTGACGGACTCCAGTGAATTTGAGCTTGCCTGTCAGGCTGATTGGTTGATGGACAGCCCTGGACTGGCTCACTAAGACTGAGCAGCCCGCGCCCAAGCAGTTCTGGGGTCCTAACCTGGGTGGAAGGTCTGAAATGACCCACCCAGGCTGACCAGACCAGCCCACCTCACTGACCTCCTGACCCCTGACCTCATCACCTGTGCAGCCATGGAGAAGATGTCCCGTGTGACCACAGCCCTGGGTGGCAGCGTGCTGACGGGTCGCACCATGCATTGCCACCTGGATGCTCCCGCCAATGCCATCAGTGTGTGCCGTGACGCAGCCCAGGTGGTCGTGGCAGGCCGTAGCATCTTCAAGATCTATGCCATTGAGGAGGAACAGTTCGTGGAGAAGCTGAACCTGCGTGTGGGGCGTAAGCCTTCACTGAATCTGAGCTGCGCTGACGTGGTGTGGCACCAGATGGATGAGAACCTGCTGGCCACGGCAGCCACCAATGGTGTGGTGGTCACGTGGAACCTGGGCCGGCCGTCCCGCAACAAGCAGGACCAGCTGTTCACAGAACACAAGCGCACGGTGAACAAAGTCTGCTTCCATCCCACTGAAGCCCACGTGCTGCTCAGTGGCTCCCAGGATGGCTTCATGAAGTGCTTTGATCTCCGCAGAAAGGACTCTGTCAGCACCTTCTCGGGTGAGGCCACAGAGGCGGGTCAGGGCAGGTGGGCATCTCTGCCAGTGCCCAGCCTGTCCATGCAGGCGGAGAAGGGCTCCGTGCATCAGAGGCCCTCAGGATCACTCACAGAGGGCGTTCTCGAGGGAAAGGGAATCAGCAGGGGAGGGTTGGGGCAGGTTGGGCTGGACTGCATGTGAGCCAGGGCAGTGGAGTGGGAAAAGGCAAGAAATGAGACCAACAGAAATTGAGGCTAGCTGTGGGGTAAGGGAGGGCAGAGCCCCAGCGGTCTCCCAGCCAGCCTGGGTGATGAGCAGAGAGCCACTGCAAGACTCTCTTCCCTCACCTCGGAGCTGCAGAGGCTGCCTCATAGCAGGAGGTCCACCAGGACTTCCAGGTTTCCTGGCCCAGGGAGGCAGAGGAGGTGGGTTTGCTCTCCAGTGCCCCGGGGCCCGTTTCCTAACAGGCCCAGCTTCCTGGTGGCTGACCTGAACCAGCTCTCCCTTGTTCACCTGGAGGAGATGAGGTATGAAGCACAAGGCGGAGCCCTCAAGGGACTCAGATAATTTACGGGCCACTTTAGACAGATCCTGGCCAGGCGCGGTGGCTCACGCCTGTAATCCCAGCACTTTGGGAGGCCAAGGCGGGCTTATCATGAGGTCAGGAGATTGAGACCATCCTGGCTAACACGGTGAAACTCCATCCCTACTAAAAATACAAAACATAAAATTAGCCAGGCCTGGTGGCACGCGCCTATAATCCTAGCTACTCGGGAGGCTGGGGCAGGAGAATTGCTTGAACCCGGGAGGCAGAGATTGCAGTGAGCCAAGATCGTGCCACTGCACTCCAGTCTAGGTGACAGAGGGAGACTCCATCTCAAAAAAACAAAACACAGATCTTGAGCTGCCTCCCCTGGAGGGCCCTAGAGGAAGGTTGGGTACCGCCCTTGAAGTCTCTTGGTGTGGTGGTCCCCTAGGTGGACCTGGACCCTGACTCATCCAGTCCTTTGGGGGGGACCAGGCAGTTCCAGCTCCAGGTGAAGGGACTGGGCCGAGGCTGGGGCACCCTCGTCAGCACCTCCTTGGGCCTCCCACAGGGCCGTGGGAGTGGGTTATGGCTAGGTGGGTTCCTGCCCAGTGCTGCATCCTGAGGATACACCACAGCTTTGCTCATGGACTGATGCGGGATGCAGAATCTAGGGCAAACGAGGCCCAGGAGTATGTGTTAAAAACCACCTGGCGTCCTGCTCCTGGGCCCAGGCTCTTGTGGCGACTGTGTGTGGCTGCTTCCTTGGGCAGATCTTGGGGATGTCCAGTCTACCCTCTGGGCCTCTGTTCTGGGCCACAGGCAGGTGTGTGACACCACGCCACAGCTGCTCTGAGGGCGCACCTCGTGGGCCAGCCCCGTCCCCTCCTCTGCATCGATCCCCTGCCTGCAGGCCAGTCTGAGAGCGTGCGGGATGTGCAGTTCAGTATCCGGGACTACTTCACCTTTGCCTCCACCTTCGAGAATGGCAACGTGCAGCTCTGGGACATCCGGCGTCCCGACCGGTGCGAGAGGATGTTCACAGCCCACAATGGACCCGTCTTCTGCTGCGACTGGCACCCCGAGGATAGGTGTGGCATGGGGTGCAGGGGGCAGCAGGTTGACAGTAAGCTCTCACTGCTTCAGACTTGTGAGTCAGTCCGGAGCTGCAGAGCTGGGGGGTCCCCTCTCCACAGGAAAGGCCACTGAGGGTTTGGGTGGGCCTTCCCACAGGGGCTGGTTGGCCACAGGAGGGCGCGACAAGATGGTGAAGGTCTGGGACATGACCACACACCGTGCCAAGGAGATGCACTGTGTGCAGACCATCGCCTCGGTGGCCCGTGTCAAGTGGCGGCCTGAGTGCCGCCACCACCTGGCCACGTGCTCCATGATGGTGGACCACAACATCTATGTCTGGGATGTGCGCCGGCCCTTCGTGCCAGCTGCCATGTTTGAGGAGCACCGAGATGTCACTACGGGAATCGCCTGGCGCCACCCCCACGACCCCTCCTTCCTGCTGTCTGGCTCCAAGGACAGCTCACTGTGCCAGCACCTGTTCCGTGATGCCAGCCAGCCCGTCGAGCGTGCCAACCCCGAGGGCCTCTGCTATGGCCTCTTCGGGGACCTGGCCTTCGCCGCCAAGGAAAGCCTAGTGGCTGCCGAGTCGGGGCGCAAGCCCTACACTGGCGACCGGCGCCACCCCATCTTCTTTAAGCGCAAGCTGGACCCTGCCGAGCCCTTTGCAGGCCTGGCCTCCAGCGCCCTCAGTGTCTTCGAGACAGAGCCGGGTGGCGGTGGCATGCGCTGGTTTGTAGACACAGCTGAGCGTTACGCGCTGGCTGGCCGGCCACTGGCAGAGCTCTGTGACCACAACGCAAAGGTGGCTCGAGAGCTTGGCCGCAACCAGGTAGGTAGGTGCTGAGCCTGGGGGCCCCGGAGCCACGACCTCAGGGCAGGGGCTTGTTCCTCTGTCAGCTGCGCCCACCACCCCCACCTCAAGCTCCGCAATGGATTCTCACCGGTCACACCAACAGCCCTTGCCCTGATCACTGGGGGTGTCAGGATCACACAGGGCCAGGGCTCCAGGGTGGGCCAGACCTGGGACTGTCCTCTGTGGGGTGGTCTGGGGAGTCGTGTGACTCAAGCTCTCTGTTCTGCCCTCTTGCTTCTGGAGCTCTCCATGCACCAGCAGTGGTGGAGCTGTGAGCTGCCGCTCCCATGCCCATCTCTGGCTGCCCCACAGGTCCCCACCACCCAATTCTGTTTCCCTCTGTGCTGCTGTAGGGCAGTGCCTGAGATTTTTGTCTTTCCCATGAGCCTCAGCTTTCCTACTTGGGGTGGACCTGGACATTGGGTACCTGGGACAGCTGAATGCTGAGGGCTTGTGATTCTGTCCAGGCAGAGGGGTACCTGCATGGGGTGCTGGGTGTCCAGGACGCCCGCAAGTGACCAGTGTGCGCCCCTAGGTGGCGCAAACATGGACCATGCTGCGGATCATCTACTGCAGCCCTGGCCTGGTGCCCACTGCGAACCTCAACCACAGCGTGGGCAAGGGTGGCTCCTGTGGCCTGCCCCTCATGAACAGGTAGGTGCCGGGGCAGCCCTCCCCAGGGGCTGGGGCTGGTGGCTTCTGTGGCCTGCCCCTCATGAACAGGTAGATGCCGGGGCAGCCCTCCCCAGGGGCTGGGGCTGCTCGAGCCCCCCCACCCATGGGCCCTTCCTGCCCCCAGTTTCAACCTGAAGGATATGGCCCCAGGGTTGGGCAGTGAGACGCGGCTGGACCGCAGCAAAGGAGACACACGGAGCGATACAGTTCTGCTCGACTCCTCGGCCACACTCATCACCAACGAGGGTAGGCTGGGGTGCTGACAGGAGAGGGGTGGGGGTGTCCCAGAGGACCCTGAACGCCCACCCCATTGTCGGACAGATAATGAGGAAACCGAGGGGAGCGACGTACCTGCCGACTACCTGCTGGGTGATGTGGAGGGTGAGGAGGACGAGCTGTACCTGCTGGATCCAGAACACACGCACCGTGAGTGGGGGTCTGGGCAGGGTGGGGTTCAGAGGTGAATGGAGGACAGAGACTCAGAGCTTCTGCTGGTCCCTGCCTCCCAGCCGAGGAGCCTGAGTGTGTGCTGCCGCAGGAGGCCTTTCCACTGCGCCACGAGATCGTGGACACTCCTCCCGGGCCCGAGCACCTGCAGGACAAGGCCGACTCCCCGCACGTGAGCGGCAGCGAGGCGGATGTGGCCTCCCTGGCCCCCGTGGACTCCTCTTTCTCGCTCCTGTCTGTCTCACACGCGCTTTACGACAGCCGCCTGCCACCTGACTTCTTCAGCGTGCTGGTGCGTGACATGCTGCATTTCTACGCTGAGCAGGGCGACGTGCAGATGGCTGTGTCTGTGCTCATTATCCTGGGTGAACGGGTGCGCAAGGACATCGACGAGCAGACCCAGGTGTGTGGTGGGCGGGGCCTCCCCCCTCGGCAGCGCCGCCCCTGGCACCCAGATCCTGACCACCGGGCGCTCCCTCCCCCAGGAGCACTGGTACACTTCCTACATCGACCTACTGCAGCGCTTCCGCCTCTGGAACGTGTCCAACGAGGTGGTCAAGCTGAGCACTAGCCGCGCCGTCAGCTGCCTCAACCAGGCCTCCACCACCCTGCACGTCAACTGCAGCCACTGCAAGCGGCCCATGAGCAGCCGGGGCTGGGTCTGCGACAGGTGGGGCAGTGGGGTCGGGAGGTAGGGCAGGGGCCTGCAGGCAGCGCAGGAGCCCCTGCTCAGGCGCCCTCCCTCCTGCCCACCCCCAGGTGCCACCGCTGCGCCAGCATGTGTGCCGTCTGCCACCACGTGGTCAAGGGTCTGTTCGTGTGGTGCCAGGGCTGCAGCCACGGCGGCCACCTGCAGCACATCATGAAATGGCTGGAAGGCAGCTCCCACTGTCCCGCGGGCTGCGGCCACCTCTGCGAGTACTCCTGATGGGGCATCTGCTGGGCTTGCCTGGGGCCCGGGGACCTGACTGCTCGGCCGACCGCGTGCAGAACCCCGCCTGGTCTTGTGCCCGAGACGGGCGGAGGCTGAGACCCCAATAAAGGAAATGGAGCCGCTGTCAGCACTGGGTGTCACCCCATCGCGAGGCGGGCCCGCCGTATGCTCGCGGTGCTGCTGGCAGGCGGGGACTTTCGGCGCTGTCGCCATGGTAACCGGCGGCGCCAATAGTCGCGCTCGGGCGGCCTTCCCCGCTTTCCCGTAGATGCCTCTTCCGGGGCGGGCCCAAGGAGGTCACTTCCGGGGTCGGTCCCGGCTGCCGGTCGTTGCCACGACGACGAAGCTGCCGTCCAATGGCTGGCGGACGGGCCCGAGGTTCCCGGCGTGCAATGCGGCTATCTGAGGGCGGCGGGCTCATGGCGCGGGCGTCGCGGCTGCTCGCGCTCTGGGCGTTGGCGGCTGTGGCTCTACCCGGCTCCGGGGAGGAGGGCGACGGCGGGTGGTGAGCGGCCCGGGAGGGGCCGGGGCGGTGGGGGCACGTGCGGCGGGTGGGGCGCGGGCTGACCCAGCTGTGCCCGCAGGCGCGCGGGCGGGCCGGGGGCCGTGGCGGAGGAGGAGCGCTGCACGGTGGAGCGTCGGTCCGACCTCACCTACGCCGAGTTCGTGCAGCAGTACGTGCTTCCTTGGTCGCGGAGGTCGGGCTCTGTTCACACACCCGTCTGTCCGGACCGCCCAAGGCCGCCTTCCCTGATCTCGCGCGCGCGTGTGGGGCGGGGGCGGCGAGGGTGACGGTCGGACCCGGCCGCGGCTCTGCACTTCTTTCCAGGTACGCGTTCGTCAGACCCGTCATCCTGCAGGGACTCACGGACAACTCGGTGAGCGCGCGCCCGTCCCCGGCCGCTCTTGCCCGTGCTGGGTCCGGCCATTAAGCCCCCTCCCCGTCCCCGCAGAGGTTCCGGGCCCTGTGCTCCCGCGAAAAGTTGCTGGCCTCGTTTGGGGACAGGGTGGTCCGCCTGAGCACCGCCAACACCTACTCCTACCAGAAAGGTGAGCGGCCCACCCCTGCGGCCCGCCTGTTTGCCAGCACCGGGACGGCTGGACCAGCCGGTCCTGACCCGTCTCTCTCCTGCAGTGGACTTGCCCTTCCAGGAGTATGTGGAGCAGCTGCTGCACCCCCAGGACCCCACCTCCCTGGGCAATGGTGAGTCAGCCCGAGGTGGCGGTAGGGGGTGGGGACGCTTGGAGTTTCCAGGTGCCAGGATCCCTGCCCCCACGTCTCTACTGGCAGACACCCTGTACTTCTTCGGGGACAACAACTTCACCGAGTGGGCCTCTCTTTTTCGGCTCTATTCCCCACCCCCATTTGGCCTGCTGGGAACCGCTCCAGCTTACAGCTTTGGAATCGCAGGTGAATGCTGCTCGGGACTGGGCGGAGTGAGGCTTCTGAGGGTGGGTACAAAACGGCTCGGTCACCAAGTGCTCATAACCCCACAGGAGCTGGCTCGGGGGTGCCCTTCCACTGGCATGGGCCTGGGTACTCAGAAGTGATTTACGGCCGTAAGGTCAGCACAGGGTTGGGGTTGAGGCTTGGGGCTCAGTGGCCAAAACGGGCAAGGGTGACGCTGCTGCTCCTGCCCCCAGCGCTGGTTCCTCTACCCACCTGAGAAGACGCCAGAGTTCCACCCCAACAAGACCACGCTGGCCTGGCTCCGGGACACATACCCAGCCCTGCCACCGTCTGCACGGCCCCTGGAGTGTACCATCCGGGCTGGTGAGGTCAGTGGCTGGCAGGAAAGGGCCAGGCCAGGCCAGAGGCCCCCAGCTAATCTCTGCTGCACCCCCTTTCTCCACCAGGTGCTGTACTTCCCTGACCGCTGGTGGCATGCCACACTCAACCTTGACACCAGCGTCTTCATCTCCACCTTCCTTGGCTAGCCAAAGCAGCTGGCAGCCATGCCTGCCACACACCAGCACGTCCCACCTCGTGCTCACGGATTTTATTACACAGACAGTGGCGGCAGTGGCTTCAGCCCAGCCCACCCTCACCTGCTTTTCCAACCCACAAAGGGGGACAATCACGGCCCAGCAAGAGCTATGCTGAGAGGGGAAATAGTCCAGAGCCCAACAGCAGAACTTGGAAGAGGCCGGGGCGGCCAGCAACACAAACTATGTACAGGGGTGGAGGGCTTCCGCCCAGGGCTCTCCTGGACCAGTATGCCGGGCAGGGCAAGGAATCTCAGTAGTCCTCCACCCAGCCATTCTCAGAGATGAATGCGTCAATAACCTCCTTCATGGCCAGGTTGGGGATGAGCTGTTCCTGGGTCAGGGGGCTCCGGGTCACGGGGTCAAAATGACCCACGCGCTGCAGTGACAAGAAGGGCAGAGGGCAGTCAGTGGGCCCAGGACCATGCTGCTGGCCCTGCTCCCCCAGCCGCAGCCTCACCTGCAGGTGCTCCTCGATGTCCTTGCGGTCATAGGTGATGCCACTGGGCGTGATGCACGGCTCCCGCATCAGCTCAAAGCTGATCTTACCACACAGGTAGTCGGGGATGTCACGCTTCTGTGGCACAGGGGCACATGATCAGAGGCTGGGAAGGGGCACTGCTCCAACACCTGCCACCCACTGCGGCAAGCGACACTCACCTTCCTCTTCTCGTCCACCTGAGAGAAGAGCTCGTCCATGTCCGCCATGTACTTGTCCTGTGAAGAGTTGAGCGCTGCACTTGTGCAGGACACCCCACCTCCCTCCTCCATGGGGCACAGACCCAACCCAAGGTGGGGACGCTCCCATGCCAGGTGCACACAGACCCGCATGTGGACGGGGGGCACCCTCACGTGCTTAGCCTCAATGCAGGCCTGCTGGGCCCGGACGTGGCTGTCGTCCTCATCACCCTCGTGGTTCCGCTGGCACTCTTCCAGCTCCCTGGGGGTTGACCAGGAGCCAGTAAGAGATGGACCTGGACAGATGTCTGACCACACCCCAACCTCAGGGCTAACATTCATGCTTCTTCCCCACGTTTTCTGCTCGCCAGTAAAGCCTTCAATAAACGCTCATGTTGGTAGTCGGTGATTCAGAATTATCCCAAGACAGGGCGACCTGGGGTGAGGGTCCCACCTCTCACGCTCCGCAGCAATGAGCCTGGAGAGGTAGGAGTGCAGCTCGCTCTCCTGGTGGATGCGTCGCTCCTCGATGCTGTTCCAGCGCTTCTTCTTCGCGATTCGAAGAGCGCTGGGGATGTCGTCCCCGAAGTTCAGCCGCTGCTCCTTGGCCAGGCTGTAAGCTGGGGAAGGGGGGCTTCAGGTCACTCTCTGGCTAGTCCACCCGCCTGGCCCCTGAGGCCCCACAACCGGGCAGCTTGTCAGCCAACCTCGCTGCAGATTGGCGATGGCCTCATCATAGCTCTCCATCTCCAGCTGGCACTGCCCCAGGAAGAAGTGCGCCTTCACAGACTGCCCGTCCAGTTCCAGGGCGCGCCGGCAGTCGGCCAGGGCCTGCTCGTGCTGCTGCATCTTCAGGTAGCACAGGGCACGGTTGGTGTAATATACGGCCACCAGCGGGTTCCGGGTCTAGGGACCAAGGCCGGGCCAGCCGATGAGGGTGTAGGCTCAGCGCGCCCCCTCTGTCCCACGGCCCGTCCCAGCTTCTGCGCTCTGGCTAGAATCAAGAAACTAGGCTTCTCAGTCGTCAAAGCCCCTGGATCCAAGGATCTGCAGACAGTGGAGTACTGGCTGAGCCTATCCGCTTGACTCCACTTGGTTTTGTAAAGTTTTCCAAATCTTTGGAGTCCGGGCTTTGGACCTGGGATCCTCAAGGGGCGAGGGCCCCTGCCCTCCCCTCGACCCGGCCGGCCTCCATCCAGCATCCCACCCTCGTTCTCCGCGCCCGGCGCTGGGCTCGAGAACCACGGCTGGGCTTTGGGAGCCCAGGACATGCCCCGCAGAGGAACCAGACCCTCGGTGGGGCCAGCCGGGCACGGGCCCGGCCCTCCCCGGCGCCGCCGCCGCCGCCGCCCTTCCCGCGCGAGCGCACTCACGATCGCGCGGCCGTAGCAGGCCGCCGCCTCCGGGTACTTTCGGCCCACGAACAGACGGTTGCCCTGCTCCTTGAGCTCCTGCGCACTCGGGCTCTTCTCGGGGCTTCCGCCGCCAGCGCCCAGCCGCGCGCCGCCTTCCTTTTCCTCCTTGCCCTTCATGGCGCCGCGCGGCACGGCCTGGGCTGCGCTCCCAAGCTCCGCGCCTGGCGGCCCAGCGCCCGCAGCCCGAGCCCCGCAGCCCGAACCCGCGATCCTCTCGGGCCCGGCCCAGCTCCACCGCCGGAACTTCCGGCCGGGGGCGGGACCAGCGGGGACGCACGGGTGGGGGCGAGTGGGGCCGCGCGTGCGCCCAATCAGTCTGGACGGGGACGCTAGGCCTGCGGCGTCGGGGGCTGGGAGGAACGCTCCAGTTCCCTCGCTCGGCGCTCTTAAGGGTCGGCGTTCGCGGAGGCCCTGGCCCGCCCTGCTGAGGCCTCTTCGGAACCGGCCTCGGCGGCGGCCGCCACACACATTTACTTTCCCAGTGAGATGCCTTACTTGGTTCGCTGAAGGCGCACTCCCCCAACGGCCTGTCCCGACCACCTGGCGTCCCGCCCCCGCCGCAACGCGCAGAGACCCCTCCCCAAGGAGCCGGCCCCATCCAGAGGCCCTTTCCCCGGCAGCCGGCCCCGCCCCCAGCAGCCGGCCCCATCGGCAGAGGCCCCGCCCCCGACAGCCCGCCCCACCCAGAGGCCCCGCCCTCAGCAGCCCGCCCCCACCCAGAGGCCCCGCCCTCAGCAGCCCGCCCCCACCCAGAGGCCTCGCCCCCAGCAGCCGGGCCCGCCCCAGCAGCCGGCCCCGCCCCTCCGCGTGAACATAGCGGCTACCCGCGCTGTAGGGTGTGAGGACCCCAGTCGCTGGGCCTCCATTCTGGAGCGCCATCGAGAGGTCCTACGGGCGCGCGCGGACCCCCGAGTGCGGCTGGAAGCCCTGGACCGTTGGTAGAGTGGAAAGGGATAAAGGGATCGGTGGGGCGAGCGTCCCCTGTGGCCGGACCTCCCCTCACCGCCCTTCCCCAGGTATCGGGAGGAGTTGCCAGCGGCCATCAGGGGCAGAGCGGAGAACCATGTGACAGGGAGCTGGAGCGGCTGCTGGCCTGGAAGCTGGCGGTGAGGGGCGGCCCGCCTCGAGGGCGGGGCCTCCGTAGGGCGGGTCTTCATCGGGGAGTGGCATTGGCGGGGCGGGGCCTCCAGAGCGGGTCTTCGCGGGGGCGGGGCCTCCCTGTGGATCCACCACCCCAGGCACCCTGACCTGGCTTCCCACAGAGGGGCCGCTTCCGGCCACGTCTGCAGCAGCTGGTGACCACCAATCCCCCTGAGCTGGTTGTGCACTGTTCGACCACCACCTTCTGCCCCCTGCCAGACGTGGGGGCCACGGTCACCGAGCTGTCTGCCCTCTGCGGTGTGGACCCACCACAGCCACAGCCTCAGGTGAGTTGGGCGGGCACGACTTGGGTACACAGGCGTCCTTGTGTGTGAAGCAGACAGTCTGGGCCCTTGTGTGTCTCTAGGACCAGGACTCGGAGCCAGAGCTTGTCCTGATGGGGTGTCTGGCTGCTTCTCCTCGCTTCTCACAGCAGTCCTGGTGGCTGGAGCTCGAGATGGAGGCCTTCATGTCAGATGAGGCAGTGGTCACAGTGCCCGGCCTGCTGGCCCCACAGTACACCCTCAGGTACTACCTGCTGTACCTAGGCCAGGTTCAAGAGCGGGCCACAGCTCTGAGCCAAGGCGAATGAACTGTGTGTGGGCAGGTTGGGGTGGCCCGTGCCCCTGGGCCTGAGTCTGTGTGCTCCCCACCTAGTGGAGACAGCACTGTGGACCTGGGCCGTGGGGCAGAGGCTGTGCCCAAATCTGCTGTCCAACCTTGGCCCCAGCCTGGCCACCCATGAGGACACTAGGCCAGCCAAGAAGCATGGAACCCAGGCCGAGTGAACTTGGCTATAGTCCAGGCCTGCTCACCTGCCACACAAGCTTAGGCCTCCGGGTCTCACTGGATGGCAGGGAGGCTGAAGAGGAGGCCACCACTATGGGAGTTCAATAAACACTTCCTGCCGGGCGCGGTGGCTCAAGCCTGTAATCCCAGCACTTTGGGAGGCCGAGACGGGCGGATCACGAGGTCAGGAGATCGAGACCATCCTGGCTAATACGGTGAAACGCTGTCTCTACTTAAAAATACAAAAAACTAGCCGGGCGACGAGGCGGGCGCCTGTAGTCCCAGCTACTCGGGAGGCTGAGGCAGGAGAATGGCGTAAACCCGGGAGGCGGAGCTTGCAGTGAGCTGAGATCCGGCCACTGCACTCCAGCCTGGGTGGCAGAGCAAGACTCCGTCTCAAAAAAAAAAAAAAAAAAAAAAAAAACACTTCCCAAACTCACTCACGCCTGATGACACACCGGCCTGACTGCACACCCGGCCCCCAGCCCTCCCGGGGGCCTCCAACTCCCATAGACACAGCACCCGTGGCCCGGAAACAACGCCCACACCTGACCCCAGGTGCAGAGGTGCACAGGGAGGGAAGTCCAGGCCCTAGTGGTGGGGAGGGCCCTCATGGTCTGTTCAGCAGCTGTGGGGGTCCTGACAAGTCTCCAAAGCCCGGGACAGCCCCCCGGTGCTGTGTAAAATATTTATTAATTATCCAAAAAGGCTCAGACCGCAAGTCCTGGGGGTAGGGGTGTGGCTGGGACAGGGTCTCCTCTGAGGCCACCCACACCCAAGGGGCACAGCAGCCCTGAGACGTCCGTTCACAAAGGGCAGACGTGAAGGCCCCTGGTGGGCGGCCACCACATGCCGAGCCCTGGCCTATGCAGCCTCAGGTAGCCGGTCAGGGCGGTGGGGGGATGTGGGCGCCCAGCAGGTCATAGGCGAAGACGTTCCAGAAGACGGCGAAGAGCAGGAAGGTGCCGTAGGCCAGCAGCACCACCCACCAGCCACACTGGTCCCGCAGGCGCTCCTCGTAGCTACGCAGGATGGTCAGGCCCATGCTCACCCCCACCACCGCGCCCGCCAGGTGCGCCATGAAGCTGGGCTGCGGGCCCGAGGCGGGCAGCGGCGGGGAGAAGCGCAGCCACACGGCCCGGCCCACCTCGGAGCTCACTGCAGAGGGACGCGGCAGGTGGGAGGTGCCCTGGCTGCGGGCTGAGAGGCCCCCGGCCCTCCCCCCAGCCCCCTACTCACTGCACACCAAGGCCAGCACCATCCTCAGCAACTTGTAGGGACATCTCATCCCAGCCCAGTTCTATGGGGGTGTGCAGATGAGAAGTGGTGAGGCTCACCAGGGGCCCCTCCCCACACCCCCCACCGGGCAGGCCCGTTACCATGACGACGTTGGCCAGGTGTGCTGAGCACAGGGCGTAGACCCCGCCGGAGCCTCCCACCACCGGGGCCCGCATGTCGGTGATGGAGACGGTTAGGGAGCCTGTGTGAGCAAGGGGCGGGTGAGGGTGCAGCCGGCCAGGGCAGGGGGTGGGGGTGCGCGCCTGCCTCACCTGCCAGCACGCCTGCCAGGTAGAGCAGGCTGATGCGGAGCAGGCCGTGCACCATCTCCAGGGGCACCCCGATCATCAGCTGCAGGAGAGCGTTGAACCCCAGCTGCTCCAGCCTGGCCACACGGGAGCAAACAGGGACAAGGGGTGGGGTCAGCCATCCAGCCCCACCCCCAGCCCTCACCGCAAGTTGCTGCACCTACCCTGGGGCTTAGTCTTTCTGATGTAATAGCAGTGCAGGGAGGGGGGCTCACGGGGCAGCAGCACTACTCACCCAACGTGCATGAACATGTAGGTGAGGAAGCGCCAGGCACGGGCACGGTGCCCAGGGTGGTACACGAGAGGGCTCTTCATGTACTCAGGGTGGTAGGTCTGCAGCACCCACTTGTTGAGGCGGGCCCCGTAGCACAGGAACACGATGATCTGGGGACACGAGTGTTAGGCTGGTCAAGGCCAGGAGCGCGAGAGGCTCCCAGGGCAGCGGCTGGGGGGCCCACCTGGGCAAGGGTGACCGAGGCCATGAACACGGGGGGTGGGCAGCTGCGGTGACGGTAGAAGTACCAGCGGCGGTCCACCTCGCAGGGCAGGATCTCATAGGCCACGTAACGCACAAACCGCTTGTAGACACCTAGGCCTGGCTCATCCAGCAGCCCGTCCCGGGGCAGTGCCCGCTGTCCATTAGCAATGGCCCGCTTGAAGCTGCTGGAGCGCTTGCTGCTGATCTGGGGACAGGGGCCTGAGCGTGGGCCACGGACCTCCCCACGGCATCCCTGCCTGGGAGGCTCGCCCAGCTTCCCGCATCCACAAACCCCCCTGCCTTCCCGCCTCCTCTGGCCAGAACACCGTGCCCCTGCCGCCTGCCCACCGTGGCACTGACCAGGTCCACCAGCTCCTGGTAGCAGACCTGGCCCTGCTCGTTGCTCTGAGCCAGGGCCACCAGCATGTCCAGCTTGGCCGGGTCCAGGGGCAGCTCATGGCTGTGCACCAGGCCAGCGAAGGTGTCCGCACCGATGAAGCCTGTGTTCTCAGGGTCCAGCTGCTGCAGTGAGGAGCCGCCAGCCAAGGCCTGAGTGTGGGCCCGACCCCTGAACCAAAGGGCTGGGCCAGGCTGGCTGGGAGCATCAGGCTCAGGCTCCCAGCACTTTTGGGACGGGCCCTGTGCCTGCCTGTTCCCTGGGACCCTGCTTGATCCCAGGAGCTGGCAGGGCACTGGTGCCTGGGTCCCAGTCCTCCAGCTCCTCAGCTGTTACCCCGTCTTCCACCCTACCCATCCTGGAAGGGGAGGGCCAAGGTCCAAGACCAGCCAGCTGCCCAATCTCCCTCCCTCCCTCTCTTCCTTCCCCCGACTCTCCCTTCTCCAGCCAGGAGCCCTGGTCCAGTCAGCCATCTCCTGGGGTCCCAGACATAGGGGCCAAGGTCGTGCAGGGATGGGGTGGGTGCCGAGCGGGGCTCTCGGGGAGCTCAGTCCTGCACAAGCTCAGCTCAGCGGCAGGAGGGCCGCATTGGGGGCGGTGCCAGCTCCCCAGACCACCCCGCGACGCACCTGCTCCTGGATGAGCTGCAGCAGGGAGCTCCTGTCCATAGAGTCGGGCCGGGGGCCGGGGTCGGCGGCCGCGGCCGGGAGGGGCTGCTCTGCGGACGACTCCGCTCCGCCCCAGCCGGCCCGCTCCGCCCGCTCCGCTCGGCGCCGCGCTTGGGCCGCGTCACCGAGTCGCCCGCCTGCCCGCCCCTGCCGCACACGCCGCCACGCGCGGCCAAGACACGCGCGCACCCTGCACGCGGACGCACACCCTGGACAGGAACCGCCTCCAGCGAGCACCGCGTCTCAGTGCGGACCCCCACCCCCGCTCTGGCGCAGCTCCAGCATATTGGACGACCTCCGCGGCAGCCGCTGGTAAATGGAGTCACGGGGGTTGGGGGGGCACCTAAAACCCCCATGCAAGTCCGTTCGCCTTCTCACAGCCTTCCTGGGCTCAGGCCTATGAGGATGTCACCTCCTCCAGGAAGCCTTCCCTGACCACTGCTTGCCCCCCACAGGCTGACCCAGTGCTCCCTGCGGTTCATGTTCCCACCGGCTGCAGCTCCCTTCTTGCGGCAGACACACCCCCTCCTCCCCCCACCTAGCACGGCCCTGCATGGCCTCTACAGCCAACTTACGGTGAGGAAGACCCTGCTGCAGCCGCCTTGGCTCTGACAACCAAGCCCAGCCCACTCATCCACACCCTGGGGTGGAGACCCCTGACCACTCTTGTAACTCCATGAAGGACAGCAAAACCTCCCGCCCTAACAAGGCGCCAGGGCTGGGCACAAGGGGCATTCCGAGACAGAGTGGAACCCCCAGGGGTAGGGCTGCAGTTGGGATGAGGGGACCTACTCCTCGGAAGGTGGGCCAACCGCTCCACAATGGAGGTGACAGATAAGACACGTGTGACTGCCGGGTGCAGTCGCTCACACCTGTCATCCCAGCACTTTGGGAGGCTGAGATGGGCAGATCACAAGGTCAGGATTTCGAGACCAGCCTGGCCAACATGGTGAAACCCAGTCTCTACTAAAAATATAAAAATTGGCTGGGTGTGGTGGCACGTGCCTGTAATCCCAGCTACACAGGAGAACTGCTTGAACCGGGACCCGGGAGGCAGAAGTTGCAGTGAGCCGAGATCACGCCATTGCACTCCAGCCTGGGCAACAAGAGTGAAACAGTCTCCAAAAAAAAAAAAAAAAAAAAGATACGTGTGACTATGGCAGCCCCTGCAAGAGCCACTCAGAGGGCTCCTCCTAGGGTTGCAGTGGTCCCAGAAGGCAGGCCATGGGGTACAGCGGGCTTCAATAGCATCAGGCGGGAGGGACCTCAGGGGCCAATGCCACAAGCTCTAAGGCAGGGCCGGCATGGGCCAGGACTTGGGAAGGAGCCCCACCTGCCATTCCCTAAAGGCAGACACCGGAGGTGGGGACCAGGCCTTCTGACATGTGTCTGGGTGACTTTGGGAAGGCCATGCCCTGGGTCCCGAGAAGCAGGTATCTGGGCTCAACCCCCAGCCTGTCCGTCCTTCTGGTCCATCCTGCCTCCCTTGGGTCAGGGCCCCAGGGTCACCCTGCTCTGTGGCAGGCGGTGACCACATCTGGTCACACAAGCCCAGGTTCTTGGCGCAGCTCAGCGAGGCTGGCAGGATGCTCTGGGGAGTGGGCGGGCAGTGCCAGGGCACACTGGACCCTCAGAAGGGGCCATCAGGAAAACATCTCAGGTACCGGTGCCCCCCAGTCCATGCCAGGCACACACCGTCCTCATGCAGTGAGCTCCCACTCCCAGACCACAAGACCTCCAGGGACACTGGCTCCCAGGTCACAGCGGCCCAGAGTGGACCTTCCAGAGGCCATATGCACATGCCTGAGACCTCAGGACAGTGACCCAGGGACGAAGGGAGGGGTGGCGTTTCCAGCCCACGTGCAGACAAAGAACACATTCTAGGTTGAATCAAGGCAAGTTGTCTTCAGAGACTGGGATCCCAGATGGAAAAGACACAGTGAAGTTTAATCAGGAACCTCCGGTCCTCTGCTGCCGTCACAGAAACAGCTCCAGACTTGAGGGGGGAATCCCCCCCCATGCCTGCTTTTGGCCCAAAGCTCCGCCTTCCAGCCCTCCTCACACCCACTGGCCACCCAGGACCAGGAAAGGGGGATAAAGCCCTGAGAATTCCGGGTCTGGGGTCACCGGCTCCCACACCTGTGCTCCCCAGCCCAACACACATGATGCCCAGAGGTGGGCAACCCCTGACAGCGGTGGCCAGCACTCGGGAGCTCCTGCTCAGCCACCTGCCACGGCCCACCCTGGGGGTCTGGCAGGAACCAGGACAGCACATGGCAGCCTGAGGCCCTGCTGCAGCCGGACTGCCTTCAGAAACAAAAAGTCCGGGCAGAAGGGCATTCCCAGAGTGGCAGCCTGGCCTGCACCCCAGCTGTGCTGCCCCTGCAGAGCCCCAGCAGTGAGCCACACCGTCAGGGGAGAGGACTTAGGTACCAGGGGTCTCACTGGCTCTTCACCAGGACCCTGTAGAGCGAGAAGCTGAGGACTGCGGCCATGGCAGCCCCGACAACCCCCAGCAGGCCCCGGAGCCAGAAGGAAGAGGGATGCAGCTCTGCGTGGACCAAATGTCTGCAAGAGAGAAGGGTCATCTGCAGATGCCTCAGGCACACGTCCCCGGCTTGCTGCTGGGCACCCTCCCATGTCCTGGACTCACAGGGCCTCAGAGCCAGGTTCCCAGACCAGAGGCACAGCTGGCAGAGGGCAGGCCCTGGAGGAGCATGCCTGGACACTGGCTTCCTCTGCCACACAAAGCTCTACCCCGTCTGTCACTCTGGCCCCATTTCCAGGCCTGACACCACAGCTGCCCACTGCCCAGATGACAGACGCTGCTAGTCCCCAGGGCTGTGCTGCCGGGTACCCACGGGAAGGTGGCCATGGTGGCAAGCTGGGTGAAGATGGCAGTGCTGGGCTCGGCTGGACCAGCACAGGAGAACGGCACGGGAGCTGGCAGCCGGTGCTTGCGGCAAAACTCGGCTGGCGATGGGCCAACCGGCACAACCCCTTCGGGCAGGTCAGCCTTGGAGGAGACGAAGAGGCAGGGGGTCTGCCCGTCCATGTAATGGTGCTGTGGGCAGAGAGCAGGATGAGGTACAGTCGGGGGTGGCCGAGGCACCACTGGGGGGACAGACCCTGCCCTGTGGCCACGTGGCCCCTGCAGGGGCCCCACCTTGTAGACGCTGGCACAGTGTGCAAAGGACTTTGGGTCACTGCCATCAAACATCAAGCAGGCAACATCACAGGCGGAGTCCAGCGATGTGGCCAGATCATCTGTGCCCACCTCACATAGCTGGGACAGACAATGGCCTTAGGGAGGGTCCCTGGGGCTCGGTCCCCCTAGGGCTGTGCTGGGCCAGCTCTGCCAGGCAGGCCTGGGTGTCCCTGGGTCCACCCTCAGGCACAGGCCATGCCGCCCCAGCACTCACGATCAAGTACTTCTCCTGTCCGTTGACCTGCACCGTGTCGATGGTGTAGCCCGGAGGCTGCTCCCTCGTGTCCTGGTGCTGAGGGAGGTGAGGTCCTGACATTCGCTGGCTCCAGCGGCCCCCAGATTGCCCTGCCCCGCACCTGGAGCCCTGGGATGGGGGTGGGGGGGTCTAGGGTGCTTACCCCCAGGCCGTGGCCGAGGAAGGCCTGCAGGAAGGCAGACTTGCCCACTCCACGGGCCCCCACCACTTTGCATAGGAGGACGCTCCGCAGCGTCTGTCCCTTCTCCTGGTCCAGCCTCTTCTCACGGGTGACTATGAGGATGGACACAGGTTAGGACGGCTGCCAGGATGCTGGGCCCAGGCCCAGGGAGGTGGGTGCCCACCTGTGATGGCGCGAGTCTGCGAGTCCTGGTCACAGAGGGTGGGGTAGCCCAGGTAGCCCAAGTGTCCGAGGCAGCTCCGGACGTCCAGGTAGGTCACCAGGCTGGGGGTGGGCGGGAGACACAGTGTTATGGTGGGGAGGGTAGCGCGGCGGGAGGGTGTGGTGTGGGCCGCGCTTACGTCCACTGGCAGAGGTATCCGTGCAGGGGCAGCCGGCCGGCCTCTGTGCGGACTGTGCGCGGGAGCTCGGGGCCCCAGGGGGCTGCCGGGAACACACTGAAGAGGCTCTGCAGCTCCACGGGCGAGAGGGCGCCGTCGCGGTCCTGCAGGAGGAGGGATGTGGTGGCATGTGTGCCGGCGAGGGGCAGGGGTGGGGGCGTCGTCATGCTCTCACCTGGTCGTGCTTCTCAAACACCCTCTGCACAAACTGGTAGCCAAGGTGGTTGAGCTCAGTGCTGCAGCCGGGGGGCACGTGGAGCCTGCAGGGAGGCGACAGCCCATCCAGTTCCCAGGAGACTCTGCATCACCACGCTCGGCACCTCTGTCACCCTGCCGGCCCCGTCTGTGCAGTCGGACCCTCCCTATACGACCCAGAGGCTCCTGTATGCCCCCCAACCCTGCAGCTGCGATGGAGAGGAGGGTGCCTATCTGACTCCAGCACATGGGAGGCCTGGCTGAGGCCCCCAGGCCACAGCCCAAGCTGCCGACCCCAGCAGGGTGAGCAAGTCAGGCGTGCGGGATTGGCCAGGGGCCAGCCCCCACCTGACTCAGAGCTCTGTGGATGCTGAGGGCTTCAGGGCACAGCCAGGCAGGGCACTACGCCAGACGGCCTGCTGAGTGAGACCTCCCCTCAGGGAGGGTAGGCCTCGACCCCAGCCCCACTCACGGAGGGAAGAGATAGTCGGCCGTCAGCTCCAGTGTGTCGCTGTAGCCGAAGCTCCGCAGGATGGTCCATGTGGTCTCGTGCCGGCCACGCTGGATGAAGAGCGTGTTCAAGAAGAGGAAACCTGCACCGAGACAGAGCAGGGGGAGCACCAGGCACAGCACCCTCCCCACACTCCCCAGGCACAGGTGGGCACCCGGCCTCACCATCCAGAGTCAGCCGGTCCTCCCACACGCCGCCCGCCACGTTCCTGCACACCACTGTCTTCACGTCCTCCAGGGCCTGCGGGGCCAGGGGGTGCCCGAAGCAGGATTTCTGCCTCCGAGAGAACGTTGCTGGGAGTCAGCCAGTTACCCGGAGATGGCCCGTTCCGGTCACTAACAGCAGCAGAGGTTCGAGGGGGCTGGGCACCGAGGGTGGGGCGGGGGCACACCTGGAAGGCGTTGAGCTCCTCGTCACTGAGTGCCTGGTCCAGGTCCTGATCTGAGAGCCTGAAGATGCGTGTCAGCGCCTGGGCGCACGCGGGCCTCAACTGCGGGGATGTTGGCTCAGCACCCTCAGGCGGCCCGTGCCCACCCGCCACGCCACCCCACCCAGCACCCCCCAGGCCCTTGGGGAACCAGTGTGTGAGGCCCCAGCCAATGCTCACCTGCTTGGCCTCAGGGTCATAGAGGGGGGCTGTGGGGTGCAGGACAGCCTTCTGGGCATAGTAGAACAGCTCTGAGATGTTCCTCAGGTTCTTGGCTGAACACTGGGAACGTGGGACCAGACTCAGGGACACGCCCCGAGGAACCGACCGAGGACACGAGGAATGAAGGAGGCCCTGCCCCTAGCTCAGCCCCTCAGCTGGGACCCACTGACCTCCACGCAGGTCTCAATCTCAGGAAACTGGCTCATGATGGGGAGCACGGCCTCCATGGAGCTCCCCGACCGCAGGTCTGACTTGTTGCCCACTAGGATGATGGGCACCCTGGGTTGAAGGCCCATGGTCACCAGGGGCAGGGAAGCCGGGGGTCCCAGCCCCTTCCACATCCCCCTCATTACCTGGGCCCCCGCGTGGTACCCCCATTCACCAGTGGGATCCACTTAGTTCGAATCTGAAAAGCAAAGCCTGGCTGTGAGGTGAGGCTGCCCGTGGGCACGTGGCTCCCAGCTGGAGCTCGAGCCTGGCTCGGGGAGAGCAGAGGGGGGAGGTCAAGGCCCAGCGAGGGCCCAAGTCCCGCCCACAGGAACAAAGCTGCTGGGAGAAGGCAGGCAGCAGGTGCAGCCTCATATGTACAACCCCAGTGGCTCCCAAACAGCCCCAAGATCACTGGGGCCCAAGCCCAGGGCAGCCTCTGACACAGGCCCTCTGAGGTTCCCCCTGGGGTTTGGAAACTGGAGAAGAAAGGGCTGCTGGCCTAAACGGCTCAGAATGGGGCCATCCCACACCCTCTGGGGGGGAAGTGGGATCACAGGAGAGAGCCAGGTGAGTCTGTGTGAGGCTCCACAAAATGCTGTGAGAGATGGCACTGGCCACGGGTTGAGTGAGGGTCCACTAGGGCCACCAGGGGCCACCGTGTCTCTGCCATTGGGGTCTGCACTGAGGGCTCACCTTCTCAATGGTGGCCTCCTCAGAGACGTCGTACACCACGCATACCACGTTTGCCTGAGGGAACAGTGACGAGGCGTGGGTGACAGGGCTGTTGGCTCACCACTGACCATCCTGGCCGCTCCACACCATCTCAAGGCTCCAGGAGGCCCCAGACGCTCACAGGTAGCATGACTGCAACTCTAAGGCCGGGAAAGCCCAGCCTTCCCTAAAACCTGCCTCCAGCCTGGTGTTGGCAGGACAGGCACTCCCCCGTGTCACACTGGCAGCTGCTGCTGAACCCTCAGAGAAGCCTCTTCCCCACCCACTGCCAGTGCAGGGACACCAGGCCCCAACAGCATAGCTGTGGCTGGCAAGACCCTTAGAGCAGAGGGCTCAGGACAGACACGGCCACACCTGCAACCCTACACCATGCAAGACAGCCGCTGTCTTGGCCCCTGCCTCTCCCCTCGCTGCAGAGTGACAGGACCGCAGTGAGGGGCGCTGGCAGTAGGGGCTGCCAGGTGGCTGTGGCCTGCGTCCTGGCCTGGGATATCCCCAGCACACGTGCTCTGGTACTAGGAGCTCCGGGTGCCCGGAGGCCGGGGCGGTGGGCTGGAGTACACAGCAGGGGGAGGTGGCGCACACACAGCCCACAGAGAGCGCAAACGCTGCTGCCTGCCACCTGGGCAGGAGGGAGGGACAGCCCGCGGGGAAGGGCCCTGCTATCCCTGGAGCACCACTGGGCTGAGCGGTGCCGGCTCCCAGCGGGGTGCGCTGTGCGGAGGTCACAGAACGATCAGGGCCAAGGACACCCTGGGCACCTCAGTCCAATCCCCCAGCCGGCGAAGCGGATTAGGCCGAGCCCGCGCCCCGCCCCTCCCTCGTCCCGCGCACCACGGGTACCTTGTGGATCTCCTCCCGCAGCTCCTCGTCCGTCTGCTCGGCTTCTAGGGGAAGAGACTCCACTGCAGACCCAGCCGGCCCGCCGGACCGCTCCGGGCCGGGCCCCCGGGAGGCTACGGCCGCTACCTGAGTAGTCCACGATGTGAGTGGGCACCTTCTCCGGGGTGACGTCCGCGGGGATCGTGATCTCCTCTGCGCGGGGAGGGACCTGCAAGGGACCCGCGCGCTCACCAGGGACCCCTGGCTGGGCCCGCTCCCACCCCCGCGGCGGGCGCGCCCCTCACCTCCTCCGGGAACTCCTCGCCCACCAGGGACAGGATCAGCGACGTCTTCCCCACCTGGGCTGCGCGGGGCAGGGCGGTCAGCGCGGGGACCAAGGTCAAGGCGCCCCCCGACCCCCGAGACCCTCACTTCGCGCCCCGGCCGCCGCAGCTCCGAGACCCCCGGCCCGGCGCCTACCCTCGCCCAGTAACAGGATGCGCACGTCCCGCCTCATGGCTGCCGCCCCGACCGCTCCCGGACCCGGAACCCGGCCCCGACCCGGTCCTCGGGCTTTCGCTCTGCCCCCGCGCCCGCCCCGCACTTCCGGTACTGGGCCCCGCGCTGGCCCCATACTTCCGGCCCCGCCCGCACAGCCGCACAAGCGAGCCGGGCGGGCCAGAGCGGCCAGGATGTGCGGCGGCGCCACTGCGTGGACGCGCCGGGCACTGCAGGCAGCGCAGGCTCCCGGCGCCAGGCCAACCCTGGCAGGCCGACCGGTCATTGCTTCAGGGCGCTACAGGAGCCTTGACAAACAGCCGATTAAGGGACGGGCAGAGGCTGAGCTCAGGCCAGCAGTAACCAGAGACAGCCGGTGCAACAATGCAGCAATACTGCAATAAATACCCATGTTTATTACAAGATAGAAATATTAAAAATTCCTTAGGCAAAAGGGCAACAGATTAAAGTATTTTCAGATCGCCAAATTCACAACAGCTTTGTCCAGACAATTTACATGAGTCCTGGCCTGTCCCAGCATGAGGCCATTGACCACCTGGCTTCTCTGCCAAGCCTGTGTCCAGGTACCAGCCGTGACACACAGCACCATAGTCCCTGCTGCATCTCAGCGGCCGGAGATCTCCCACACCAGGATCTCGTTGCAGGCGGCCGTGAAGAGCAGCCTGGCAGAGGGTGTAAACCTGCACAGGTGCACTGCATTGTTGTGGCCAGCAAAGTCCTGCGCAGTCCCCGTGGCACAGTCTACCAGCCTCAGCATGCACTCTGTGGGCAGATGGCGCAGGTGGGCCAGGGTCAGGGCCAGGCAGCACACAGAGGGCTCCCCCAAGCCACCCGGACTGTCCCCGCTGGACATGATGCTGCTCGGGGGAGCCAGTGCTACAAGGGCTCCTGGCTGTGTCCTCCACGTGCCACTGGGACTAGGGGGCCCATCACTGCCAGGCTGTCGGCCCGCAGCTGGGCCAGGTCCCTCCTTAAAAGTCGCTGCCACCCTGCATTCAAGCCCTGTGCTGGGCGTTGTGCCTGGTTCCTCACCTGCCTCATCATCTCCTGACCCCGGGACCCTCTCTAGGGCAGGTGTCCTCACCCCACCCCAGAGACGAGGAGCCCGGGCACAGGTGAGGCACCTGTCTTGGAGCAGGGCACCAGTCAGCCTACATGGCCCCCACCTAAGATGGGCCCAAACTACATCCACCAGTACTCACCAGCAAAGCCAACAGCCAGGAGGCGGGTCCCCGGGGACAGGCTCAGGGACATGGCAAAAAAGGGCAGTGGTATCTTCTCCACCACCTGTGGGCAGCCAGCGTGAGGCTCCAGGCCTGTGGGCTCAGGGCTCAGCCAGGTCCCACCCACCACGCTGGGTCCCTGGGGCTCTGGTGACAAGCAGCAGGTGTGTGTACCTGCTTCTGGGAGAGGTCGTAGATGATCACCTCCTTGTCAACGCCAGGGCCCACGTACATCAGCAGCGCCCCATCCCAGGGGCAGAAGGCAGCGAGGGAGGGCGGCAGGTGGCCCTGAGTTTGCAAAGGCACAGCATGCTGTGGTGGGGTGGACCGGCGCCAGCCCTACCCACAGTGCCAGGAGCATGCTTTACCTCCGTGGTGGCAAGCATTGGGAAACTCAACCAGTCCACGAGCTCACAGCGGTTCCGCAGCCAGTCAGAGGCCCAGACGCTGACCCGCTGGTCCCCACTGGCAGCCAGCCATAGGTCTGTGCCCTCCACCCCTAAGTCTTCACACTGGGAATGGAGTGGGTGAAGGCCGATATGTGCCTTCGGCCAAGATGGTACCTGCCCCCCCAGCACCCTGGCCCCTGCTCCCTGGCTCTTGGGGCTGCTTTACCTCTTTGCGTGTGACACAGATGGTAGAGATCGGGGCGCCCTGGTGGTCACTCAGCACACGGAAGGTCATCCCTGTGCGGGAGTGGCTCACAGCCACGAGCCCATCCCTGTCTCCAGAGAGGACAGTCTGACCTGGGACCACACCGTCACCCTGTGAGCCCCCAGCCCAGAGACTGGACCTGGGCCAGGTCAGGACAGCACCATCCCCCACACACCCAACTCCTCACCATCGGTAGAGAAGGTAACAGTGGTCAGCGCCACCGGGTGGGGATGCATCTTGAGCTCCATGGCCGTGCGGGAGACGCTGAAGATGCGCAGGGAGCCGTCGCCATAGCCTGCCGCTAGCCGCTGCTGCTCAGGGCGGCCACAGCACCGGGGGCTCCATGCGAGGCAGAGGCAGCTCTGGGGACCCACAGTGGGGAAACTCCAGCACTCATAGGGGTCTTGGGGACACACACTCAGGCCAGAGGGAGGATACAGCTGCCCCACCCACGCCAGGCCCCCTGCGAGCAGGCCCTCACCCCATCCCCAGCCTGGGCACTCCCCACACACCTGGTTCAGCACCTGGAACTGGATCACAAGCTCCATGCTGGCCAAGGCCCACACCCGCACACTCCCGTCCTCACTGCACGTGGCACAGTGGGACTCTCCGGGGCTGAAGACCACCTCGTTCACCTGAGGGAAGCCGTAGCTAGGCTGGGGGTGTTGGTCCCTCGGCAGGGGAAAGGGACACAGGCATTTCCTATTCCAGCCCCCAGGGCCGGGCTGTCCAAACCAGAGCATGTGCCTCTGGCCCCGGCCAACTCCACATGGCGAAAAGGAGCGGTTCCGGCCTCCCGTGTGTGTCCCTGCGCTATATCTGGGTGAGTCCAAATCAAAGCAAGCCTACTGGCCAGTCAAACCCGGTGGGATACCCAGGAGAAAGCTGTTTTGACGGCACCTCAAACACAGCAGTGTGGCCGTGTCCCTAGCAGGCTGCAGAACGAGGTCGAAAGAATAGACACTGCTGGTTGCAGCGAGCACGCCACACAGTCGCGTTTCTCCTCCCAAAACCGCTGCGTGCTGATCGGGGGGAAAGGCAGACGTGTCATTATGCAGGTGCCACTGACAGCTGGGACTGCTGGACTGGCAGAAAGGAAACACGGGTGCCACTCACTAGTGAGAGGAAGCGACGCAGCCGGCTCCAAATGTGGACTTTACGTGCAAGTGAGAACACGATGCACTTCATTAAGAAAATCAGTTCAGCCGGGCGCGGTGGCTCACGCCTGTGATCCCAACACTTTGCTAAGCCGAGGCGGGTGGATCACGAGCTCAGGAGATCGAGACCATCCTGGCTGACACGGTGAAACCCCATCTCTACTAAAAAATACAAAAAAAAAACTAGCCGGGCGAGGTGGCGGGCGCCTGTAGTCCCAACTATTCGGGAGGCTGAGGCAGGAGAATGGCGTGAACCCGGGAGGCGGAGCTTGCAGTGAGCCAAGATCATGCCACTGCACTCCAGCCTGGGCGATAAGAAACTCCGTCTCGGCGGATCACAAGGTCAGGAGATCGAGACCATCCTGGCTAACACGGTGAAACCCCGTCTCTACTAAAAATACAAAAAAAAAAAAAAAAAAACTAGCCGGGCGAGGTGGCGGTGCCTGTAGTCCCAGCTACTCGGGAGGCTGAGGCAGGAGAATGGCGTGAACCCGGGAGGCAGAGCTTGCAGTGAGCTGAGATCCGACCACTGCACTCCAGCCTGGGTGACAGAGCGAGACTCCGTCTCAAAAAAAAAAAAAAAAAAGAACTCCGTCTCCAAACAAACAAACAAACAAACAAAATCAGATCAGTTGAGCGATGAGGGACTGCAGGGACTCAGACCGGGACGTCTCAGTCTGTCTCCCCAGGAGGGGCCCTGCAAGGACATGGTGAAGTCCAGGCGCGGGCAGAACCACACAGGCGAGGCCCAAATTCCTTACGCTTCCACATCACAGGGAAGCCACCAGCGACCACAGGCTCAGGTCACGGACTCAGGACCCGAATTTCCCGGCCCTGGTGGGTGGACACACGCGTGAGCTACCCATACAACGGAACAGTATTTGGCCGTAAAGAGGTATGACTGGCTTGGCACACACAGCGGCCGGGATGATCCTGGAAACCACACTCGGGGAGAGAAGCAGGTGAGCCAGTTCCTACAGAACATCCTGAACGGGAAAATCCAGACACAGAAAGCCACTCAGTGGTTGCCAGGGGCTGGGGAGGCGGGAAACGGAGAGTGACCGAGGAACAGGCACACACGAGGTTTCCTCTGGTTCCACAGCTGCTGAATATGCTGAAACTCACCTACTGAAGTGCACAGAGCTCAGGCTCTGACAACCATACCTCAACAAACCTGCTGCCAGAAAGGTAAACAATGCTCACCCGTCTCACACTCCACTTCCTTTGCTGGCTATCGTCACCTTCAAATACTAAAGACAGGTGTCTAAAGAAAGCAGCGAGGGACAACTGGAAGATGGGACTCGGCATCAAGGAACAGTCGATGCCGTGGGGACCGGCTGACCACACGCAGAGCTCTGAGACCCACAGGAGGAAGCCCGTGGCCACAGCTGCTGGACCAACGCCACATCAGAAACCTGCTCCAGCAGGGGAAGGACTGGCACCTGTCCTGCTGCCCCCATTCAGCCCAGGAGGTCACCTCTCCTAAGGCTGCAGCTGGCGGGTGAGGGGGCGACATGGTGGCTGCCCCAACCCCATGAGGCCATGGAGCTTCCAGGCCAGGTGGTCCCAGAGAGGTGAGTGCTGTGTGCTTCTTGGAGACACGGCTCCAGCACCAGGAGGCTGCAGAACGGAGCTGGGCCTTACAGAACTGGACCCAACACCGACCAGAACCTGACCAGATCTGACCCAGAGAGCAGAACTTGACCCAGCAGCCACCCGGCCTCCTGACCTCTTGAGCCCACGAGACTGAGTCAGCAAAGCCAGTCTATGGGAGGTGCGGGGACAGACGATGTGGGGTTTTTAATCTTTTTTTCCCTTTGAGATGGAGTCTTGCTCTGACGCCCAGGCTGGAATGCAGTGATGCAGTCTTGGCTCACGGCAACCTCTGCCCGCCGGGTTCAAGTGATTCTCTTGCCTCAGCCTCCAGAGTAACTGGGATTACAGGTGTACATCAGGAGGCCCAGCTAATTTTTGTGTTTTTAGTAGAGACAGGGTTTCGCCATGTTGGCCAGGCTGGTCTCAAACTGCTGACCTCAGGTGATCCGCCTGCCTCGGCCTCCCAAAGTGCTGGGATTATGGGCGTGAGCCCCCACACCCGGATTAATGTGGTTTGACAATTAAAAAACAAAACAAAACAAAACAAAAAACGCAAAGCAAGAGCATGGGAAGGACGGTCTGAGAACACCTGCAAGGCCTGCCAGGCGGCTCCCTGATGCAGACACAACTGGGATGGCTCTGAGGGACGTGCACACCCAAGACCTCCCTCCTGTGAACCCCAAGGCGGCCGCTGTGAGCCAGTGACCACAGGATATGGAATAATCTGGGCTGGCGGAGATGGGGCCAGCAGGCAGGGAGGGCGCCAGGTTCGGCTGCCCTGCCTCCGTCCAGGCTGGAAGTCCCTCACCTTGCTCCTGTGGCCACTGATGAGACGTGTGCTAGTGCCCTCGGCCCAGCTGATGAACCAGAGTGTGCCCGCTCTGGTGCCCACAACGCCCATGTCCACGCTGTCATCAAAGCTGGCGCTCACCACAGCCCCGTCCAGCACCAGCTCGTGTTCCATGAACACAGAACTGGACCTGAGGGTGCAGGGGAGGAGAAGAGAGAACAGTGGGTCTCAAGGCTGACACCAAGAGCCAGCTGGGTCCCCAGCTGAGGCAGGGCCTTCAGCATTGCATCTTGGGACCTGGCTGTGCCCTCCCAGTGGAGGGAGAGAAAGCCCATGGAGCTGGGGCTTCTGGGCCCGTGCCCGTCTTCGATGGCAGCCAGCGAGGCCCAGGCCACACCCAAGCCTGTCCCTCGGAGGGGCTAGCAGACGGCTGGTCTGCAGGGCAGCCTAGCGGGGGGCACTGGCTGCAAGCCCCGGTCAGGAACACCAACACCCACCTGCAGCTGAAGCACATGGGGGTGAACGGCTCACCTGGCGCCTGAGCCCTTGCACCTCAGCTCCGACACAGCCCCCACAGCCCACAGGCGCAGCTGCCCTGTGCTGCCGCCGCTGACCAGTCGAGAGCTCGAACACAGCAACAGCCCTGGGGGCAGGAGGAGCCATGAGGGGCCACAGCCGCCCTCCCAGAGGCCCCGGTCACAAGGCTGCCCGGACGCCAGGGCTGCAGACGAGGCCTCTGCCCCAGTTCTGAGGATCCCAGGTTGGGGTCCTGAGGGCCACAGGGCTTCTGCAGGGCACTCACCAATGCCACCGTCGTCTGCCTCCCAGGACAGGAAGCAGCGGCCAGCACGCGCGTCCCAGACACAGACCTGGCCGGAGCTGGTGCCACAGTAGAGAAGGGGGGGTGCCCCGTAGCAGAGCGAGGTCAGCTCTCCAGCCCCCACCGTCTCTGGGACCTGCTCTCGATGCACCTGGCAGGGTACGAGTAGCCATGGGTCAGTGGTGTCCCGGGCCCCAGTCAGACTCCATCCCACAAAACGACCCCTGGGCCCAAACACCAAGCGGGTGACCTGGCACCTGAAGGCTGATGTCTGCCCCACATTGCTGCAGGAGCCAGAAGGTGACGGTGCCCTGGCCCACACAGGTGAGCTCGCCGGCGTCCCAGGGGTTAAAGGCCACGCCATGCACCGGCTCCGGGAGGCGGGTGGAGGACACAAGGTCATAGGTGGCCGTGCCCCACAAGGCAAGGGTGCGGCCGTCATGGTCCCCTGGGAAGGACATACAGCAGCTACGTCAGGTGCACAGGAGCAGCCCCCCGCCCCGGGTCTAGGGAAGCCCGTGGCCTCCACCCCCCCCGCCACTGACCCAATGTGACGAGAAGCCTGTCATCTGGTGAGAAGGCCAGGGCCAGCACAGTGGTGCTAGGGTGGGAAATGAGATGCTGGCAGAGGCCACCAGACACGTCCCAGACGCGGATCTGACAATGGGCAGTCGTGCTGCTGCGGCCGGAGGCAGAGGCCAAGACCTGGCAGGCAAGAGGGCATGCAGTGAGTGGGGAGTCTGTGGCCGGCTGGCCCCACCTCAGCTCTGCCAGCTCTGGCTGGAGTGGAGGCTGGGGTGACCATCTGCTCCGTCTGTGGTGGCGAGAGCCCGCACTGGTCCGGGAGCTTGGTTCTGCCAGGCACAGTGGTCCTGGGTGAGGATGAGGGCAACGTAGGCAGGCACCTGGGCACTGTGGCTGAGGGCCAGCGTGGAGATCTCCGCAGGGTGGCCGGGCCAGTGCTGCTGGGAGCCAGAGTGCAGGTCTTCCACCACCACCAGGCGGCCGCAAGTGTAGGCAAAGAAGCCTGTGAGGAGAGGGTGGGGCCTGGGGGTGGGGCCTGGCAGAGCCGCGGGGCGGGGCCAAGGAGTTAGCATCATCCCAGGCACAGGCGCGCCCTCCCCATCGCCGGCAGCCACAGTGCTTCCCAGGACCTGCGCTGGAGTGCCAGGAGGCGCTACCGGGATAACAGAGCCCCACATTGATGGCTGGCGCTCATTTGCCACCAGGGCCTGGCCTTGTGGGGGGGGGACAGCTGGACCACGTGCCGCGGCATCTTGGCTGGGGGTGGGGGTAAGCTCTCGGCCCCCACCTGTGTCCGGCCTCCAGACCATGTTGGCCCGCCCATTCCCGCTGTAGCCAACGACAGCCTTCAGACGCAGCCACTCACCGCTGGCGGGAGGCAGGGAAGTGCCCTGCAAGGAAGGACACCCGGATGCTGCTGGGGCCCAGCATGGCCACCTGGGCCCCAAAGCCTGCACATGGGAGGCTGCTTTGGGGCATACCCAGGCCAGCTGCAGAGGGCACCCAGGGGCACAGATGGGGAAGCAGGGGTGGGAGGTGTGGGCACTTGGTGTGCCAGGGCCAGGAGGGACACAGGCCCGTGGGGCTCTCAAGGAAAGGGCAGCTGCTGGATGAGAGGGAAAGGCGGGTCAGCAGGAGGCCACCACAGGGTCCCGTCTGGAGGCCGGCAGAGGGCAGGGGCGGGGGTGCGGGATGAAGGTGCCTCCGGGAGACAGGTGCTCGAAGGCCAGAGCATCCCCTTTGGAGTCCAAAAACAACCCTGAGGAGGTGCTGGGAGGCCCTGGGGGGGGCCTCTGTGCTTGCTGGGGAAAAAGAGGGCTCCCAGAAACCACTCCCCACCTTGGCAGAGTGGGGGCCGCGGCTGGCCCTGGCAGGTGTGAAGGCCTTGTAGGAAGCCGGGCAGGTGGTGCGTGGGGGCCCCGAATTCTTGGTGTCGCTGGTGCCTGGCAGGTTGGAGGCAGAGCCTGTGGCATCACACTGCCCTGCAGCTCTTCAGAGACCTCACACACTACACGCAGAGTCTCCCCACAAGGCCCTGGTCTACCACACAGTGAGAATGCACAGCGGGGCAGAGGCCGGGGCCACGGGCACACGGGCACAGGCAGGTGACCTCGCCTCTTCACACGGTGGACTCACCGACCGCCCTCAGGCCCCTGCACCGGCAACAGCATCCCTGCCCTGCCCTCCACTGCTCACAGGGTCGGCTGGGGGAATGGGGAGATATGGCAAGCCCCTGGGAGCCCACTGCCGCAGCCCAGGCCCCGTCTCCAGCCCTGCCGGCCTCCTCCTCCGTGAGCAGTGGCCCCTCAGGGTCACGGTTCTCCTCACAGGGTCCTTCCTCATCGGACGTGGTGAAGGTGCCTGGGCCCAATGAGGAGAGGAAAAGCTGCCCACATCCCCTGACTCCACTGTCCCACCTGATGAGCAGTGATGGTACCTGCACCCCAGAGCTGGACGTGCGTGAGTACCTGCTGCCACTGGGCTTGTGCCCTCAGACCCAAATCCCCCCACTCCCCCAGGACCCCTGCTGCTCACCATCGCCACCTTCGGGAGGCCTGGCACAAATGCCCAGCTGTGGTGGAGCTGCCTGAGATGGCATGGGGACCTGCTGCCGGGGGAGCTCGCTGGCCCTGGACGCAGCATCCTCTAGCTGTCCTGTGCCCAGGCCTGGGGAATAAGCAGCCCTGTGATGTCTGGGGAGGAAGAGGAAGGGCCGCTGGGAAGACACAGGACCAGCCCCAGAGTCAGCGCAGCGCCTGCCCCGCTGCTGAACGCAGCCACTCACCTGCCTCGCAGGCCGGGGAGGGCTCAGGGACGCTTTGGTCGCTGGAGAGGGAGGAGAGAGGGTTTCAGGAGGGCCTGGGGGGCCTAAGCAGACACAGCTGAGAGTAGGCACTTGCCTCTCAGTAGTGGCCAGGATATCCCAGAGAAAGATGGCATCCCCTGCGCTGAGGACCTGCTGCTGGTCAGGAGAGAAGGTCACAGCCTGCACAGGCTCCGAGTGGCCGATGTACACCTAGAGGTAGCGGCGTCACATGCAGGGACCCTGAGGCAGGGCATGGATGCTGCCGTGTGCCAGCCCCTGGGGGCAGTGAGCCCCACACAGCGTGAGACCCCGGAGGCACAGGGGGTCCTTGGGGGGTCACTCTTACCTCTCACCTTCTGTTCTCCCTGCCCCACCCACACCTGCAGGGGTCTCCCGGGCCACCTGAGGAGGTTTTCCTGATGGCCAAAGCCACCTGCCTCCCCACACACACCTGGGGGCCTGAGCTGGCCTGTGTCGTGTAGTCCCACACCTTGACCGCCCGGCCAGCGGCCATCAGCAGGAAGCGGGCATCCTCACTCAGCATCAAGGAGGAGCAGGGCTCAGGGTGGACACCAGGCAGCTGGAACACAGTGCTCTTGGGAAATGCCGTGTCTCAGGAAAGCGGCTGGCAGCCTGAGGCCTCCCTTCGTTGCAGGTGTGGTGATGGCCCCCCACCCAGCTGGAGGGGCTGCAGGCACAGAGGCCGGGCCTGGACAGCACAGGGAGGGCCAGGTCAGCGGGCTGCAGCCCTAAGGCTCACCTCCCGGATGATGTGGCCTGACGCAGCATCCAGCACCACGACTCTGTTGGATGAGGTGGACACCAGCAGGTGGCCCAGGGCTGCAGGGCCAAAGCACACAGCCACGGCTGAGTCCAGGCGGCTGCTGGCCAGGTCCAGAGTGCCGATGCTGACTCGCAGCAGCTGGGGTAGCGGCAAGTGGCCGACAGTCAGGTCCCCAGGCAGAGCTGGTGCCACCCAGGGCCAGGCTTGGGAGGGAGGCCCCGGGGACACTCACTCAGCACCCAGGCAGCACCTGCCCTATACAGGAACCTGGCCGCACCTGGACCCCACATGGCTGATGTGTACTGTGACAGGAGACGGGACAGGGCCTAGGTCCTGCTTGAGTGACCGTGACCTCCCTCCTGCCCCTGCAGCCAGCCTCTCATGGCCCAGTCTCCCTGGACCCAGGAGGGCTGCAGACTCACCTCGTCCAGGGAGGACGAGCCCATGACTGTCACTGTGTGCCTGGAGGGTCCCACGAAGGCCAGCAGGCGGCCATCCCTGCTGACTGCCAGAGTGCTGGGGCTCGGGGGGGCATCCGGCCATACCATGTCCGCTGTGGCCACATGGGGCGGGGCAAGGGTCAGCTCGGGGGGAGGGAGCGCCAGGGTACACGTGGCCAGGGCCCAAAGAGGCCGCTGCCCCTGCCCACACTTTCGGGAAACACCAGCCCAGGAGCACAGATGCGTCACAGTGGCAGAGGAAGGCCAAGGTGGCAGTGGGCGCCAGGCGCTGCCGGGGAGCTGGGAATCCCTGTGGGCCAGCAGTGGTCACAAGTGACCACTCAGGTGGCCCAAGTTATGGTGGCCGCAGGACAGGTCAGGTGCCCGTGGCTGGGTCTGACCCCAGCTGCTGACCTGGAGCTTGGGTTGCCTGCCTCCTCCTGGGCACAGACCCAGGCTGACCTCGGGCCTTGGGGGACGGCCAACGCTAAACCACAATCTCAGGGCCTTGACAAGGTGACTGAGGCAGCCGTGCCGCCCCACAGGACCCAGCCAGTGGACCAGGAAACCGGCCTGTGTGTCGAGGTGTTGGCCTGCACCAGACCCAGGCCTCTCCCGCCTGGAGGAGTCCCCTGGGGCAGCTGCGGGGGGCCCAACCTGCCACTCGGAGGACATGCCACTGGGGGTCGGCACAGTTGTACTGGGCCAGGGAGCCCTGGGAGCAGGAGCTGAAGAGCAGGCGGCCGTCAGGGGTGGCGGTCAGGCCGGTGATGGCTCCTTGGTGGCACCTGCAGTACACACAGGGACCCCGCTGGCCCCAGTCCCAAAGCCCAACTAGGACGTGAAGCCCCAAGAACCACAGGATCCCTTGACCTCCAGCCAACCAGCCTGGCCACAGAAGTCCCCGTGGGGCAGCAAAGGGTGGGGCTCCGGCTGGCGCTGGCCATCCTGCACACGACCCCCGCCTGGCCACCCCAGCTTCCACCGCGGGGTCTCTGTGGGGCTGGTGGCCGGCTGGGCACTTACGTGTGTTCCACCAGGACCTCAGCGGCCTCCAGGCTGAAGGAGCGCACGGTCCCACTGCTAAAGCCGCAGAAGAAGGTCGGCCTTGTGGGGTGGAAGGTGACAGTGCACGGGGCCTCCTCTGACGATGTGAAGTCATATAGCTGTGGGACGGGGGCCGTGCTGAGGGGAGGGCAGGGATCACAAGGGCCCAAAGGCTCTCCAGGAGGCCCAAACCCACAAGGCCAACACAGCCTGGAAAGACCAAGTCCCTATAGGCTCCCTCACCCCTGTTGACAAACCCCCGCTTCACGACCTCCTGGCCTTCCCTGCCGCACTGCTCCTGCCAACCCCACCTGCTGCAGGGTAGCCAGGTCCCAGATGCGGACAGTGCGGTCCTGGGACACGGTGGCCAGCTGTCCCCGCCTCTGCTCCGTGGCGAGGGCCAGCACTGGGGCGGTGTGGGAGCGAGCCAGCATGTGGTACACCCGGGACGGCGTGTCCAGGAAGCCCAGGTGGCCCGAGGAGGTGGTGGACAGCACACGGAGGCCGTCGGGGCTGACACAGACTGAGCTGACGGGGCCCTCGTGCTCTGTGGGTGGGGCGGGGTCAGGGACCTCCCAGGGTCACCCCGGGGTGAGCGGCATGCCAGAGCCAACCCTGGGCAGCCACTGCTCAGGCTTCAGGTCCCCAAGACCTCAGCAAATGCACTCCCTGCTGCTCAAAGTCCCAGGCTCCACATGGCTGCAAGATACAGCTCCCTTGAGACCACCACTCGGAGGCTAGGCAGGACCCAGGCTGAGAGGCTTCGCCCACTACCCATGACCCACCAAGCCCTTCTGTGAGGCTGCCCTGTGGGCCGCCCTGGCATCAGCCGCCCCAGGGCTCAGGACACGTCGCTTGGCCCCGTGGCTCCCTGTGCAGCCAAGAGCCAGGGCGGCTGACAGCAGAGCCCCAGGGACTTGGCCTTCCCTGCCCCAGCATCCAGGCGAGGCTCTCCCCGAGTTGGAAGAGCATGCCTACAACCTCACCTGCCTCCAGGAGCACCGAGGAAAAGTCCAGGGGCCAGAGCCGCAAGTAGCCATCCGCAGAACCCACAGCACACACGGCCGGAGAGACACTGAGGCTGCTGATGGCAATGCCGGGGCCTGGGGGCGGGGAGCGTCAGTGCCTCAGTGTCCCTGCCACCCTCGCCACATGGCAGGAGCCCTCTTACCTGTGCTGAAGGTCTGCTTCTGCCGGTGGGGGCCGCCCGGAGTCTGTGTGGGGAGCAGGCAGCGGGCATGCCGCACGACCATGCACTGACAGTCGATCTCCAAGATGTGGCCGCTGCGGCTGCACACAAAGCTGCCCAAGAAGGCAACAGGGAAGGTGAGGCCCTCAGGGTACCAGGCACCAGGGCGCCCACGCTGGGGCAGGCTGTGGGGAAGGGCAGGGGCTCACAGCATGGCAGCCGAGGGCTCCGGGCAGCCGTCCTGGGCCTGCTTGAAGGCGAGGTCGGTGAACTGCAGCACGTGGTGCTCCCCCAGGTCCACGGGGCAGGAACGCAGCGCCCCGCCACGCAGCCGCCAGAGCCGCACGCTGCCCTGCCCACACGACGCCATCCTGCGAGGAATGAGAACTGAGCACCGCAGCAGCCTGCAGTGCCCTGACCCGCCAGGAGACGTGATGCACAACCAAGGCTGGGAACGACGGTCCCCGAGCCAGGGGGTGGTGCTCGGGCCCCAGTCCCCACTCCGGGCCCAGACCCTCTCCCAGCATCGTGGATGGGCGGCTGCATCACCTGGTTTCATCAAAAAAGGTGACCCGGAAGGCCTGGACGTCAAAGTCAGTGTGCGCCTTTGCCAGAACGACCACCTCGCCACCGCGGCCCACCTGGCCGGTGCCCCAGGCCACCACCATCTGCAACAAGCCCCGGCTGAGCCCGCACAGCAGAGCGTCAGTGCCGCCCTGATTCTGCGAGGCCCAGCTGAGCCCCGCCTGGAGGTGGCTTTTCTTTCACGCAGACACCAGCCTCTGAGCGTGCGGCTGCGGAGGGTGGAAGGAAACCAGCCCCTTCATCTTCTCGCCCTGACGTGTGGCAGCTTTGGGACGACTACAGAGACCCATGATGCTGAGTGCTGCATCCCATCCACAGAGAAGTAAAAACCCACCCACAAGCCGGAAGGCAGATAAAAAGCAGCTCGTGGCCGGGCACAGGGGCTCACGCCTGTGATCCCAGCACTTTGGGGGGCTTGAGGTAGGAGGACTGCTTGAGCCCTGCAGTTTGAGACCAGCCTGGGCAATGCAACGAAACCCCATCTCTACAAACAGTTAAAGAAAGAAAACGTTAGCCAGGTGCAGCGGCACGCGCCTGTGGCCTAGCTCCCTGGGAAGCTGAGGCAGGAAGATGGCTTGAGTCCATCTCTGGCAGGGAGGTCAGGGAGGGGTCGAGGCTGCAGGGAGCTATGATTGCACCACTGCATTCCAGCCTAGGTGACAGAACAAGGCCCTCCCTCAAAAAAAAGTGTTTTAAAAAAGTGCCCCCACCGAGACGCCAGGTGATTTGGCTGTGTGGACGTGCCACTGATGCCCAAGCGTGGGTAGCTGCAGGGGCTCTGCCATGTGAAAATCTCATAACCTCATCACCAGCAGAGAGAACGAAGCAAGGTGTATAAATGTTGACTTAAACCGACTTCAATGGCCGATAAACCAAGACATGTGAGAAATGTGAGCTGCTGGTGGTGCTTTCTGTATAGAGCAGGGGGGCGGCATGAACACCAGAGTGCACAGAGCCCCACCACAGGGAGGACAGAGAGCAGGGACCCAGGATCACACGAGGTGGAGTTTCAGAAAACCAAGACCCTTCAAGCTGCCCGTGTGCATCAGGACGGCCCCCCCGGCCCCCAACCCCCGGCCAGGGCCCTGTTACCGTCCTCCCGTGGCGGTCCTTGCCAACCCCGCAGAGAAGGGCCCCACTGTCAGAGAAGCTGTGAACAGAGAGGAGGTGGTCAGTGTCGCCTGGGCTGACCCCCATCCCCTGCGTGGGGCACACCTGTGCCCACCTGAGGGAGCAGACGACACGCACTGGGCTCTGGAACAGGCACAGGCACCGCCCGGTCTGGAAGTCCCAGAGCCGCATCACACTGGGGGTCCTTGCCTGGGCCGAGGCCAATAGTGAGCTGCTGCCATCCAGCGCCAGGGCGGACACCTAGGAGGCAGAAGGGTGAGGGAGGGTGCAGGGGCTGCAGGTGCGAGCCGCCCTGGGCCCGGGCAGCACCCACCTTGTCTGTGTGGCCGAGGAAGAAGCGCTGCTGCCCCGTGTCCACGAGCAGGACGACAATGACCGCATGGCAGGGGTATACAACAGCCGTCCCATCCGGTGTCCACAGGGCCTGGCACAAGGGGGCAGGGAGCTTAGGACTGGTGCTATGCCAGGCCCCTCCTGGCTGCTGGGAGGTCAGCTTCACCTCAGGCCTGGCACACACACCTGGGCACACAGCCATCCAGGGGCAAGAGAAAACACCCTGCACACACTACATACACGAGTCACAGGCGGCAGATGTCAAAAGAACAGCTGGAACACGCAAGCAGGCACGTGTACACACATGCACAGACGCCTGTCCTCTAAGCCCCGCCTCCAGTGCAAGAAACTCCGGGGTGGGGATAACAAAAAGCCAAAGGGCCCCCAAATACTCCGAGCAGGCACCCAGCAGGGCCTGACAAGGGCCCAAGGCCACTGGGGCAGAGGGGAAGGCCACCTCCTCTGCCATGAGGCTCCTCTCCTAGAAGTCCCTTGCTACCCATCAGGGACCCACAGGTTGTGCCCACAGCCTGGCCCCCCGCTGCTGGTCTGGACCATCAGAGCTCCAAAGATGTGAGAGTTCTGGGTCTTCGCGGGGAGCACTTAGCCCAGCCAGTGAGTAAGAGATGCCCGTGACCCTGAGAGCCCCCTGGTACCAGGAGGTGACAGCAGCTGTGGGTGGGGCAGACGCCTGAGCACGCAGGAAGCAGCAGTCTGCAGGGGGACGGGACCGCTGTGCCGAGGGGGCTCAGGAGCCCACACAGCCACCACAGGACACAGGTCTCTCATTTCTCCCCGTCCCATATCAGCGCTCAGGGCAGCCAACAGGAGCTGCCCTGGACACAGCCCAGGAGCCTCACCTGTCTGGTGCTATGGCCCCCAAAGCCGATGACGCCCTTCAGCCTCAGGACAGGGTCCGGGAGGAAGCGCTGAAACCGCCATTCACATCAAGGCCCTGGAAGGCTCAGCCAGGCCCCCAGAACGCCCCTGACCAACTCTGGGCCCCACCAACCCCTAACTGGGTCCTGCCTCTCAAGAAGACTGCCCTGGTCCTGGGTAGCTCCTGTTGGTATGCTAGGGAGGAAGCTGGGACTCCGGCTGCACTGCCAGACCTTCCAGGGTCCCCCACAGACCACCTGGGGCTGGGGCACTGGGGGTGAGCAGAAGCCCTTCCTTACTCTTTGTGGACAGAGATTCTTCCCCAAAGCTGCCTCCCGCCAGCCTCAGGAGGCTGAATCAGAGACCGTCAGAGACACATTCGTCCTGAATGCATCTCGTGGCAGGCTACCAGCTGCCCCGGCCCACACGTCACCGGACCCCGCCTGCTGTGGGATGATGGGCACTCACCTTGCAGGAGCCAGCGTCCTCAAGGGCCACAGGCACCTCAGTCGACTCGTGAGTCAATACATGGGTGCCGGCAGCAGCCGTGTGGACGTCAGAGGCCTTCACCTGGGCCCAGGGCTCAAGGCTATGGAAACCGGGGCCATCCGTGTTGGAGGCCTCTGAGCGCTCTTGGGACAGGCTGATCTCCGGGAAGGGCTTGGGTGCCAAGGGGGCCTGGCCGGACTATTGGGGGACAAGTGCCTATCAGTGCCCTGGGCCGTCACGCCCCAACCCCATCTCAGAGGACGAAGGGGATACTCACGGCTGTGGGGCTGGGTATCTGGAACACTGGAGACACACTGAATCGCACAGGTTTGCTGGAGGCCACTGGGCAAGGGAGAGGCTGTGGCCCCGGCCCCGGGAGGACTACAACAGAGCAAAGACCCCCAGTGACCCAGGGGTGAGCTACGCAGACCCCTGGTGAAGGTGACGCCTGGGGAGGAGCAGCAAGTGGCCCAGCCTCACAGGCTCTGCAGGACCCACAGCCAGCATCCCACTTCCACCCTAGGCCCTGAAACCCTCCTCTTCCAGCTAGAAAGCTTGGGGGCCCCAGGTACCCCTCACACAGACCTCCCACCCATGTGGTTCTGGGAGCTCGGACAACCTACAGCCTTCCCTGGGTCCCTGCACCAGCTGCAGCCAGCACACCACTGGGTCCTTTCCCAGCCCTCCCCTCTCCTACCAAGCCCCACGCACCCTACAGGCCTTAACCTGGGTCCCGGCTGACCCCACAGGCCCACCTGCCTCAGGAGGTGAACAGCTCTTCTCAATCGGCTTGGAAGGCACTTTCAAGCTGTCGCTTGGAAACCTTGGCAGGCAGAGGGAGAGTCAGCGTCTGGGGTCCCAAGGGCCACCTACCCTCCCACCACCGAGGCCGCCGTGGAAAAAAGCAGAACCACTCACCGGACATGGACGTAGCGGTCATGCCAGCTCTCTCCCTTGGGCACAGGGAAAGCCATTTCCCGAGGCATAGGAGTGACGGGCAGCTTTGCCCCCGGGGCCCCAGAGATGGCTACAAGGAACAGGGTTGTTCCAGGTCAAGGGAGGCTGTTTGGTCACCTGAGCACGGGGCACCTGCCAAAGCACTCCATACCACCAGCCCAGCCACCACCCCCCGCCGGCTGCCTCCGGGGTGGGGTTCTGGCCAGAGCTCAGAGACAGCACAGCTTGAGTACTGTACTTTCCCAAGCATCCTGGACCATGACCGGTGAGGGGCCTCTCCAGGGCTGACAGCATGGGTGAGACGTGGAGTGGGGAGCACAGGTGCGGCCCTCACCAGGCTCAAAGCACAGGTCGCTAGTGTAAAGGTTCCTGACTAGCAGGCTGGCGCACAGCCTGACGCTCTTGAGATGGCCGTAGCGACGGTTCAGGTAAACCAGGAGAATGTCCTGCAGGTCGAGCTGCAGGCAGGTCCAGCGGGCTCCATGGGGGACCAAACCCACCAGATCTGCAGGACAGGCACTCAGGGTCAGCACCCACCCTCCTGACAACCCGACTCCCAGAACTGTGAGCTTGCGCCCCCGCCAGGTTGTCCCCCAGGCCACAGAGGAGCCTCACTGGGCCGGCACCAGCTCTCTCCAGCCGCCTGTCCTGGACCATCCACACCCCATCTCAGTGTCACCTGTCTGGGGTGTCCTGGCCTCCAGGATGAAGGGAAACTGGAGCCGCGTGGCCGTAGATTTAAACTCCTTGAAGAGGTTGGAGAAAGACACACGGATGACCTGGTTGTCCTGTGGGAACGGAGCAGGGCCTTGAGGAGACGGGACGCAGGGGTGCTGGGGCTCCCATGCAGCCCCCAGCCGCGGGCTCTGTACCTCGGTGGACACCTCCAAGTGGATGACGAAGTGCTTGCTGGGCAGGGGCCGAAAGAGCACGTACAGGTACCGCCCGGTCAGCCCCAGGGACTGGGTGCTGTTCTTAGGCAGCTGAATGTAGTTGGCGGCAGGGACTGAGCCCCGAATGCGATACACGGCGCCCTTCAGGGTCTTGTCCTGGAGAAGCGGGAGCCCGCGTCACCGACGGCACCCAGGAGAAGTGCAGCGGGGGCGAGGCGGCCCTCGGGGGTGGGGCCGTTCTCCCAGGGGCAGGGCAGGGGTGTGGGCTCCGGGCGACCCCGGCCACCTACCGTCACCACGGCCACGTCCCCCTGCTTGGCCGAGCGCTTCCACTCGTCCACCCGGAAGTGTCTGAAGACGTTGAGGAACGGGTGCTGCCAGGCTGCGGGGAGCGGGCGGCGGGCGTCAGGGGACCCGGGCACGCAAGCCGAAGCCACTGCGGGGCCGGGCCGGGCCTCGGGGACCAGGCAGGAGCCCGCGGGGCCAGGGCGCTCCGCGCCTTCCCCGGCGACGCCAACGTCAGCGAGGCGGGCGGGACGAGTCCGGGCGCCCGAGGGAAGCCAAGCTCCGGGAGCCGGAGGGTGGGCGCCCGGCAGGCGGTACCCTGCCCGAGCGGGGACTCTGGCCTCGAGGCCTAGGCGGGGGCCCTGAGCGCCCCGGCCGCCGACCCTGGACCCCGGAACCCCGGAACCCGGGACCTGAGCCCGCCGCGCGCTACCTCGGGCCATGGCGCCGCTCGAGCTTCCCGCCTTAGCGTCCGCGCGGCCAGCGCGGGACCTGCGGCGCGGCGCCTGGCAACGGCTGCCTGACAACGGTGCGACTTCCGCCATCACTTCCGCCGTCATGGCGGCACCCTGGCCACGTGATCTCCCCCTTGTAAGCACCCCGCTCACGTCGGCAGCCTCCAGGGTTGCTCCGGCAGCTGACCCCGCTGCCCTTTGCCCCGCGGGCCTCCCGAGGCAGCCCCGTGTTAGCCCGACCGGCTTCGAAGCCCGGGCGGGTTGCGGACCCTCCCCCGTGCCCACCTGTCAGCGCCTCGGCCGGGGCTCCTGCCGCGTGCAAGCAGCAAGGCGAGGTCGCACTGAGGCCTGGCCATGCCACGGACAGCCGGGCCTCACCCTGCTGCTCTCTCGCCGTCCAGAGGCCCCTGGTCCACACCTGGGTACCCTGGGTCCTGACTCAGGTGGGCTGGGTCACCCCAGCTCATCAGGGAAGGTAGTGCCGGCGCCCGCGGAGTGCCTGGTTCCCGTGCTCGTCCTGGCAGGTTCCCCACGCACTCCTTCGCTCAGTGTCCCACGGCCGGGCCCGCGGATTCAGAATGGGGCCTGGCGTTCTGAGACATAGCCCCAATCCTGGTGGTGGGGGGAGGTGATCAGAACCTTTTCATGTCTTTAGACCTTGAGTCTCGGCTCTGGTCCCAGTCAACGCCGACGGGAGAGTTAGGAGGAGCAAAGTGGGGTCCACAGACTTCCAAGCAAGGTGAGCTGGGCAATGTTCCTCCCACCTGTCAGAGGGCAGCTGGGTGAGAAGCCAAGGGCCTGAGGGGACAGGGCTACAAGGGGAGTTTGTGCTGGGCCTGGTGTCCCAGGCTGCAGACTGGAACTGGACATGAGGACTCCCCTACACCCTCCCAAGTCAAAGACACTCCAAAAAGTCAGTTTCTCGACTTTATTAGCCTGGAGCTCCTCCCCACCAGCCCCAGGGGCCGGTTGCTGGTCCCTGGGCACAGTGAGCAGGGCTGAGGTCAGATGGGTTCGGCCCCTGGCCATGGCAGCTTGCTTGGGACAGCCGGGCCAAGGGAAGAACAGGTGCAAAAGTCCAAATGCTGGCACTTCAGGTGTGGCCGGCACCCAGCCAGGCACAGTGGGTAGGTGGGGCACCATGCTTCTCTCCTGGCCACAGGTCGGCTGTGTAGCAGCGCCCTCTCCCAGCAGCCACTAGGAACAGCTGGTGATTCTCGCCAGGAACTGTTGTGCCCACCACTCGTCCAGGTCAATGGGCACGAAGTCTGTGGGCAGAGAAGGCTGGGCAGTGATGCTGCCTCCCAGGCTGGCCAGCATCTCTCCCCTGGAGCTAATCACAAGCCACTCACCCGGACTCCGAGTGCGGCAGGCGCTGGGAAGAAGAGGTTTCTGCACAAGAGTCCCCTCCCTCATCCCCTGGGGTGGGAACCTGGCAGGGCCTGGGTCAGGATCAGAGGGGCTGGGGGGTTTCTCCTGGGGAGATGGGGTTGGGGGGCTCACTCTGCAGCCGGGGATTGGGGGTCCTCTCCACGTACTGCACAGGCCTCGGCCCGCCCTCACCGGCTGGGCCACCATCCAGCTGCTGCTGCACCTGCTGCCAGGCTGTGGGAGGAGGGCAGTCGGGCTGAGCCAGGTCCCAGGCACCCCATCGCCCACCCAGGGCCTGATGGTCACCCTGGACTCCAACCCCACACAGGGCTGGTCACAGGACACAAGGACAGAGTGCCAAGGAAAAGCACAGCCCTGCAGCAGCTGGGGGTCAGCTTGAAGTGGGGCCATCCCGGGTCCATGTTACTGCACCCAGCAGCCTGGGCCGCACCCTCTGGCCCCGCTCGCTACCTTCGGACACAAAGCGGACATTCTCCTCGTGGGCCAGTGTGTAGGTCTCCTGGGTCCCCTCGAGGGATGGGGACGTGGAGGGGGCCCGCCGGCCATTCACACGATTGAACACAAGCCTTGGCCCTGGACTGCAGGAAGGGAGGAGACGGACATGGTTGGTGCCCGTCCCAGGCCCGGTGCTGCCTGGCAGAACTCAGGAGCAGCCCCGGGCCAGCCCACTGTCCCCAGACCCGGCCAGCCTAGGCACTTCCTGAACCCCAGAGAGCAGCCACCTGCAGCAGCCAGTGGCCCAGGCCTCTCTCTTGCAGGCCCCAAGTCATCAGCAGCTCAGCTTACACCTGCAGCCCTCTGCCCTGAGGGAAGTGAGTGACTGTAGGGTGGGGGCCTCAGTCTTAAGTGTCCCAGACCCCTGGTCGGGCCCCACTCCGTGCCCCTCCGAGGGTCTTGCAGGTGCCTGTGCTGCCACCTGCATCCCATCAGCAACCCAGATTCTGACCTGAGCCACGACCCGGTCCATGACCATGTCTCTCTGCCCCAAACCCCCACTCTGGGTGCAGTTCTAGGCCACATTCTCGCCCCACAGAAGCGCCTCCATCTCCATGATGTTTCCCTCTGTGGACGGATGGACCTGGACGGGAACGAGGGGCTTCTGCCCTCTCCCTGGCTGCCCCCAGGTCCCATGGGATGAGCACTGGGTGCCGGGATAGGCAGTCCCTGAGTGGGGAGAGTGACTATAACCCTCACTCACTCCCCACCAGCCCGAGACAAGGGGCGATGCCAAATGAGATGGCTCCCGCAGTGCCACACGCAACATCTAGCAGGTCCCTAGGCCCGTCCAGGCCAGCAGGGCCTAGGGCAGGGATGGGCGGCCCCAGCTGGCCAAGCCCTGAGCACACAAAGCCCGGCACAGGGCCATGGAGGGAATGGGGCCGCACCTACAGCCGGAGGTGGGAGCCGGGAGTCCTGGGCTGTGCCTGCTCCGCCAGGCACTCGCCGTCCCGGCCGGCCTGCTTGCCTTCCTGGGCTCAGGTGCCCCAGCGCCGCTCTCGGTTCCTCCTCAGCTGAGAGGGGCACTAAAATAAAGAGGAGCGTCTTGAGGGGCGCAGGGTCCCGCCGGCCCCGGGGCTGGCAGGGTCTGGTGGCCGCAGAGGATCTTAAAACGTGCAGGTGGTGGAGATGGGACAGGGGCAGGGGCACCAGCACCTCCCAGGCCTGCCCACTGCCTGAGTTTCTGCACAAACCACAGGGAATTAAGTTTGTCCACTTGGAAAGCCCTCTTGCCTGCAACCCACTCCCATCTTGGAAAGCCAAAAACTCCAAGAAAGCTTGGAGGTTGGATTATCAATGTCTAAGAAGAGAAGAACATTGCCAGGAGCTGTGAATCGCAGGGCGGAGGTGGTGGCCCTCGGGCTGAGATGGGCCCCGGGAGGCAGGCACCGCCCCAGGGGTTCTGGTTACGTAAGGCCGCTGCTCTCTGGGGAAAAGGGCACCCACCCAGCGTGCACCTGTGGACCACTGCCAACCTCTCCCACTTCCAGGGACACTGCTCCGGGCAAACTTCAGCCCAGGGAGTGGAAGGCTGTGGAGTGTATCCTTTCATCTCCCCTCCACAGCTCACCCTTTTTTCAGCCCATGAAGCTGGGCTTGGGAGAGAATCCACCTGAGCACATCACATGCTGAGTGGGGACAACGCTAGGATATCATCGCAAATCCACCAACAGAGTCCATGGCCCTGACCTAGTGCAGCCCCCAAGCCAGCCCCCCAGCCTGCCCTCACTGGGCCTCAGACCCCCCCCCCCGCCGTCTCTCGCAGGCTGCCCCTTCTTGCCCTGTGGGGTTCATGCCATTGTCCCTTCCTGTGGCGGTCCCCATGCCCTCCATCTGCCCTGGGGTCCGGTGACCACATGGCCCCATTTCATCTACTCAATGACTTATATCACCTTAGTTTATCTTACTGTCTCCCCGAACCGTCTCCCACCAGGCGGAAGAACTTTTCAAAGGTGTATCTGGGCAGGGCCTGGTGGCTTACGTCTGTAATCCTAGCACTTTGGGAGGCCAAGGAGGGCGGATCGCCTGAGGTCAGGAGTTCAAGACCAGCCTAGCCAACATAGTGAAACTCCATCTCTACTAAAAATACTAAAAATTAGCCAAGCATGGTAGCGGGTACCTGTAATTACCAGCTACTCGAGAGGCTGGGGTTGCACTTGAAACCGGGAGGGGGAGGTTGCAGTGAGCCAAGATCACGCCACTGCACTCCAGCCTGGTGACAGAGCGAGACTCCGTCTCAAAAACAAACAAAGGTGTATCTGGCCTGTCACAGTCATGGGTAGTGCCCAGACCCGTACCTGGCAGGAACCAGAGCCAGTACACGTCGTGGGTGATAAGACGTGACCCTCCGGGTGCACCAGAGGAGACGCGCAGGGACCCCAACACCCCCCTCCTGCGCCCAGTCAGTGAGGGATGAGGAGTGGCGAAAAGCAGCAAGGAGAAAAAAAGGCAGGGCAGGGCCAGGCACAGTGGCCCACACCTATAACCCCAACGCTTCCACAGGCCAAGGCGGGAGGATTGCTCGAGCCCAGGAATTGAATACTAGTCTGGGCAACACAGTGAGACCCATCTGCATAAAATTTAACAATTCACCAGGTGTGGAGCTCGCCTGTTGTCCCAGCTACTCAAGAAGTTGAGAGGTGGGAGGATCGCTTGAACCCAGGAGGTTGAGGCTGCAGTGAGCCATGACTGCACCACTGCAACCCCTGGCCTGGATGACAGAACAAGACCTTGTCTCAAAAAGTAAAAAATAAAATGAGGCAGGGAGATGGGTGGCAGCGTGGGGTGGGGTGGTTCAGAGGGAAGGTGGTTGGTTGGCCAGGCACGGTGGCTCACACCTGTAATCCCAGCACTTTGGGAGGCCGAGATGGGTGCATCACTGGAGGTTGGGAGTTCGAGACCAGCCTGACCAACATGGAGAAACTCTGACTCTACTAAAAATACAAGATTAGCTGGGTGTGGTGGCACGTGCCTGTAATCCCAGCTACTCAGGAGGCTGAGGCAGGAGAATCGCTTGAACCTGGGAGGTGGAGGTTGCGGTGAGTGGAGATCCTGCCATTGCACTCCAGCCTGGACAACAAGAGCGAAACTCCATTTCAAAAAAAAAAAAAAAAAGACAGAGGGAAGGTGGTTGCCCCAAGAAGGTGAAGGAGCAGGGTGGGGGCTTCATGCAGAGGTCCCACTGCTGCCAGAAGCTCCCAGCACTGGGGCCTGGGGGTGGGCGGGTGGGTGACCCCAGGGAACAGAGGGCAGCACAAACCCTGCCCTGCCCAGGGCTCCTCCAGCCCTGCCACACATGGGGTGAAGTCCACTCAACTCCCACGTCTCACTGGCTGACAGAGGACCTCAGATGGGGACTTCAGGAGAACAGGCCGGGCGCGGTGGCTCACACCTGTAATCCCAGCACTTTGGGGGGCCGAGGCGGGCAGATCACGAGGTCAGGAGATCGAGACCATCCTGGCCAACACGGTGAAATACAAAAATACAAATTAGCTGGGCATGGTGGCCCGCGCCTGTACTCCCAACTACTCAGGAGGCTGAGGGAGAATCGCCTGAACCCGAGAGGCAGAGGTTACAGTGAGCTGAGATCGCACCACGGCCACTCCAGCCTGGGCGACAAAGCGAGACTCCGTCTCCAAAAAAAAAAGAGACAACAGCCAGTGGCCTGGTGTTGCCCGCTGGGACCCTTGAGATTCCAAGGGGAGGCCACAGTGGCCGGACTGAGGCGCCTGTGGTCTTGGGAGGGCACTGGGTTAGGAAAGGCAGAAGCAACGGCAGGGGAGGAGGCCCCATTGCCCCAGGGTGTCTGGGGTGAAGGGCGGAGGAGGGCAGCGGCCCTGCCCGACGGAAGCACACGCCCGTCTCCCCCACTGAGCTCTGCAAGGGCAGAGCCGGGAGACCTTGAGGAGCAGCGCCCGGCGCTCTCCGCGAACGGTGGCCTGGGCCTGCTGCACGTCAGGGTTCCAGCCGCCGCCCAAGGTCGCCCGAAGCGCCGGCCTCGCCGCTGGAGGCCCCCGCGACCCAAGAGCGGGCCGGCTTTCTCCCCGCTGGGGGCCCGGGCCCGGCCAGGTGAGGCGGAAGCGCGAGGCGCAGGCCCGCGGGCGCGTAGTGGGCAGGACCCGCTCACCCCACGCCGCCGGAGCGCTCGCCCCGCCCGCAGCACGTGGCCGGACCTCACTAACATTTCCCCCAAGGTCACCCTCCGCGCCAGGGCGGCCGGCGGGGGAGGGGAAGCCGGGCCGGGGCCGCTCGCGTCTCACCTCGACAGGGGCCAAGGTCCCGGCGGCTGCGCGAAGGGCTGCGCCCGCGGGGGCTGCGAGGTCGGCGGCGCGGGCTGCCGGCATTTCAGGAGCTCGCCGAGCCGGCCCTCCACCTGCTGCTGCGTGGGACCTGCGGGCACCGGAGGGCGGTCAGCCGCCGCCTCGCCCCGCCCCATCCCCGTTCCCGTTCCCCGGCCCTTGCGCACCTGTGCGGCGCTGCGCGACCAGCTTGCTGGGCCCCTTGGTGATGGTGTACATGGCGCGCCGCTTCCACACCACCGCCGGCCCCCGGCCAGATCCGGCCCCTGCGCCCGGGCTCGCACTTAACGGACGGCGGGCGCTGCGGGGAGGGGGCGGGCCCGTCACACGCCCCCGGCCTTTAAAGGGCCCGCACGGGCTCGGGCCAACCCCGGGACACGCGGCGGAGGCAGCGCTCGGGCCCTTTGGGAAGCTGGCAGGCGGGGGCGGAGCCGGCAGCAACCCCGCCCCAGTCCCCGGCGGCCCGAGGCCAAGGCAGACGAAGCGCCCTGCGGCCCGGGAAGGCCGTTGCTGCCTGGAGGCTGGGTGAGTCCCGGGGCACCGCACTCAGACTGCTGGCGGCAGGACCCAAGGGCCCTGCGGGGTCAGCCGCGATGTCCGAGCAGGGGCCTGGGAGTCCCGGGGCCCACCTTTGACAGGCGTTGGAGGAGAACCTGTGCTGGGGGTCCCCGTGCTGGGGGGCCCTGTGCTGGGGGGCCCTGCGCTGGGGCGATTCCTGTGCTGAGGGGCTGCTCTGTGCTGCGGGTCTCTGTACTGGGGGCTCTGTAGTGCTGGAGGTGTCTGTGCAAAGGGGCTTTGCTGGGGGGGTTCTACACTGGGGGACTCTGTTGGGCATCTGCTGGGGAGCTCTGTGTTGGGGACTCTGTTGGGGCGTCTGTGTTGGGGACTCTGTGCTGGGGGGCTCTGTGCTGGGGGCATCTTTACTGGGCTGCTTTGTGCAGAGGCTGTAGGCAAGGGTTTACCACTCATACTTGGGGAGCCTCAGCCAAGATGCCTGCAGAGGCCTGAGCCAGTGTGAAGGGTCACCCTTGGCTTGGGTCTTGGGACTGGATCTAAGAAGAGGAAAAGGGGCTCATGCCCCTGGACTTGGGTAGAGACATGATGCCCTGGGAGCCTCCCTCCCACCCCAGGGGTCAGAACCCTGGCTGCACTCTGCCCCACGTCCTGCCCCCCACGCTGAGGTGCACCCAGAGGCCGGACATGTGTCTCTTCGGCCCTTGTGGCTCCTGTACCCGCCCCACAGATGCGAGAATGTAGCAGGCGAGGTCTCACTAACGCAGGCCTCCCTAACGTAACAATTATTATTATTATTATTATTTATTTATTTTTTTTTTTTTTTTGAGACGGAATCTCGCTCAGTCACCCAGGCTGGAGTGCAGTGGCGCGATCTGGGCTCACTGCAAGCTCCGCCTCCGGGCTCACGCCATTCTCCTTCCTTAGCCTCCGAGTAGCTGGGACTACAGGCGCCCGCCACTGCGCCCGGCTAGTTTTTTTGTATTTTTAGTAGAGACGGGGTTTCACCGTGTTAGCCAGGATGGTCTCGATCTCCTGACCTCGTGATCCGCCCGCCTCGGCCTCCCAAAGTGCTGGGATTACAGGCTTGATAACGTAACAATTATTTTAGTGCGGAGTGGTTAAATATTAAAAGCTAAGCTGTGCAGGAGCGGTGGCTTATACCTGTAATCCCAGCACTTTTAGAGGCCCAGGCAGGTGGATCACCTAAGGTCAGGAGTTCGAGACCAGCCTGGCCAATTTAGTGAAAACCCATCTCTACTAAAAACAAACAAACAAATAGAAAACAATTAGCCGCGCATGGTTGTCGGCACCCATAATCCCAGCTACTCCAGAGGCTGAGGCAGGAGAATCACTTGAACCTGGGAGACAGAGCTTGCAGTGAGCCGAGATCATGCCACTGCACTCCAGCCTGGGCAAAACAGTGAGACTCCGTCTCAAAAAAAAAAAAAAGAAAAATGCCGGGTGTGGTGGCACGCACCTATAATCCCAGCTACTCGGGAGGCCGAGACAGGAGAATCACTTGAACCTGGGAGGCGGAGGTTGCAGTGAGCCAAGATCACATCTCTGCACTCCAGCCTGGGTGACAGAGCAAGACTCCGTCTCTAAAGAAAAAAAGCCAGCGCCCTTCCTCAAAGGCTGGAATGTAACAAAAGCCCACCAAGAGTTGTACCCAGTCCTCTCCTGGACCTTGAAGCATGACAAGATAATGAAGGAATTCTCTTTTTCTTTTTTTTATTTTTTTGAGACGGAGTCTCGCTCTGTCGCCCAGGCTGGAGTGCAGTGGTGCAATCTCTGCTCACTGCAAGCTTCCCCTCCCAGGTTCACGCCATTCTCCTGCCTCAGCCTCCTGAGTAGCTGGAACTACAGGCGCCCGCCACCACGCCTGGCTAATTTTTTGTATTTTTAGTAGAGACGGGGTTTCACCTTGTTAGCCAGGATGGTCTTGATCTCCTGACCTCCTGATCCGCCTGTCTCGGCCTCCCAAAGTGCTGGGATTACAGGCGTGAGCCACTGCGCCACGGCCAGGAATTCTTTTTTGTTTGTTTGTTTGTTTGTTTGTTTTTGAGACGGAGTCTCGCTCTGTCGCCCAGGCTGGAGTGCAGTGGCCAGATCTCAGCTCGCTGCAAGCTCCGCCTCCCGGGTTTACGCCATTCTCCTGCCTCAGCCTCCCGAGTAGCTGGGACTACAGGCGCCTGCCACGTCGCCCAGCTAGTTTTTTGTATTTTTTAGTAGAGACGGGGTTTCACCATGTTAGCCAGGATGGTCTCGATCTCCTGACCTCGTGATCCGCCCGTCTCGGCCTCCCAAAGTGCTGGGATTACAGGCGTGAGCCACTGCGCGCGGCCAGGAATTCTTAATAGGACCCATTTAGGATTAAACAAGTTTACTGGGGGTCTGAAGAAACTCTCCAGGCCTCCACAGACAAGTTTATTGGGAGCCCGAAGGAACTCTCCAAAACCTTCATGATTTAGCAGGAGACAAGATTAAGTCAGTTTACTGAGGTTCCAGAGGAAGGTCTTCAGAACTCAGACCTTAATTATAGATTAAAAGAAGTTTGGCCGGGCGCGGTGGCTCAAGCCTGTAATCCCAGCACTTTGGGAGGCCGAGACGGGCGAATCACGAGGTCAGGAGATCGAGACCATCCTGGCTAATACGATGAAACCCTGTCTCTACTTAAAAATACAAAAAACTAGCCGGGCGACGAGGCGGGCGCCTGTAGTCCCAGCTACTCGGGAGGCTGAGGCAGGAGAATGGCGTAAACCCGGGAGGCGGAGCTTGCAGTGAGCTGAGATCCGGCCACTGCACTCCAGCCTGGGTGGCAGAGCAAGACTCCGTCTCAAAAAAAAAAAAAAAAAAGAAGTTAATCACTTGGCCAGGCGCGGTGGCTCACGCCTGCAATCCCAGCACTTTGGGAGGCCACGGTGGGCGGATCACGAGGTCAGGAGATCGAGACCATCTTGGCTAACACAGTGAAACCTCGTCTCTACCAAAAATAGTGAGCCGAGATCACGCCACTGCACTCCAGCCTGGGCGACAAGACAAGACTCCGTCTCCAAAAAGAAAAAAAAAAAGTTCATCACTTGTGTCTTTAGATGAATGCATACTTACACATAGACATACAGCTTGGAAGGTACATAACCTCTGGAAAACTTTGTAATTTGAGTTGGTCTGGCGGGAATTTCCAGGCCTTCTGCCTGTAACTGGTTGCAGAAATAAAAACCCTCTTCCTCCCCAGTTCCTCTGCATCTCGTTACTAGAGCACAAGAAACAGCAGCCCGACTCTCAGTTTGGTCCAGCAACAAGAGGAGACTCTGCCTGTGCCAGTGTCAGGGCCTGAGGTGTCCAGTGGCCCCCACATTCTCCAAGGAGAGGTCAGGGATGCTGTGGCTGAAATCGGAGCTGTGGCGGGTAGGCGGCGGGGCCCAACATGCACCACAAGGAGGGGTGAGGGGAGGTTCTTGGTGGTGGGGGTGTCAGCCCGAGGAGCCCCCACCCCATGCACTGGCCCTGCTTCTCTTCTCTTCTGGGAGCTCCAGGCTTACTGGGAAGCCCTCAGGGAAGCTTCTGACCCAGATGGCCCTTGGCCCTGCACCCGTCCTCAGCATGGCTGAAGAGCTGAAGGAGAGAGGTTTCCATCCCCAGCTGCCTTCTCTGCAGGGCTGGGCCGGGCCTGTGGCCCTGAGAGGGCAGAGGAGCTGGCGAGCCACATTCAGGGAGGCCAAGCCTGGCATGTGCCCTGGGAAGGACTCCTCGCGGACTGCCTCTTTTCTGCCTTCTTCCCCACCCCTGCCCCCACCTTCCCCACTCCCCCACTTCCCCTCCCCCCAGCAGCACCAGGCAGTGTGTCCTTCAAGGAAGGCCAGTGTGATCCCCCGTCATCTGTGCAGCCTGTGTCCTGCCCAGGCTTCTCCCTGTGGCCTTCAGCACAATCACTTACACAGGCCAGGGAGGCAGGACAGGGTGCTGGAGCCCCTGTGGCCTGAGGGCACGTGCTCCTTCGGAAAACCTGGCGGCCAAGAGCAGCCGAGTTAGAGTGCGGGCGGTGCTGGGGAGGGAAGCTCCCTGTGGGGAAGGGCATAACCTGAGCTGACACAGGCTCCCGAGGGTGGCCCCCACCCTTGGGGCCCACTGCAGGCGGCAAGGACAAGCTGGACTGGCCCAGAGCCCAGCAGCCCCAGCCTCTGCCTCAGCCAGCAGCCCCAGCCTCTGCCTCAGCCAGCAGCCCCAGCCTCTGCCTCAGCCAGGAGCCCCAGCCTCTGCCTCAGCCAGCAGCCCCAGCCTCTGCCTCAGCCAGGAGCCCCAGCCTCTGCCTCAGCCAGCAGCCCCAGCCTCTGCCTCAGCCAGGAGCCCCAGCCTCTGCCTCAGCCAGGAGCCCCAGCCTCTGCCTCAGCCAGCAGCCCCAGCCTCTGCCTCAGCCAGCAGCCCCAGCCTCTGCCTCAGCCAGGAGGCCCAAACATCCAGCCCCAACAATGGGCCACATCTGAGGTCACAGCTTGGGTCCAGCAGCCCTCATAAGGGCCCCCTGGGAGGAGCAGTGGGCAAAAAGGGACGGGGGCAGGAGGAGAGGCCAGGGGTCCTCAGGGCAGCAGGGAGCCGAAGAAGGCAGAACGCCAGATGGTGAGGGCCGGCAGCTGAAGTCCTTGGCACCTGCCTAGGGGTAGGCTGGTCTGCCCCAGAGGGGCCTTCCTGGCCCCACTTGACCTGAGGACAGCTGGCAGGGCTCCCATGCTTACATGGCATCCATAGGGCCCGGGCAAGGACGTGAGAGGTCAGGTCTGGACGTGCCCCCAGCTCAGCTGCAGGGGCCTGGGGCCAGTTTGAGTTGGACAGGAGCCCTCGCCAGCCCGGCACAGGCTGTAGCTCCTGGTGAGGTCAGCGTCCCACCGTCCGGTCCTGCCTACCTTCCCCTGGATAGACACTGTCTTCGTTTGTGAAGCTCTCACAAAGGCCACGTTTTCGGTGGCAGGGGAGGCGGACAGGCCTGGAGCAGGACAGCGGGATGGAAGGGGCCTCCCCCAGCATGCCAGGTCCTCACAGACCCCAATCATCCTAATAAAAAAGTACTTTTTTTCCTCTTGAAAAAGGTTCTAGTTATGATACTAAGATTTTATGTAAAAAGTGAACAAAGCTCAGGTTTTCAGTCATCCTCAGTCGGTTTTCCACATCTAAAACCCATACCCTGACCTACGCAGACTTGAAGACAGGTTCCTTCAAGGCTCTAGCTCAGGTTCTGCTGATGGAGGAGGCAACCACTGGCCCCCCCAGAAAAGCCTCTGGCTGGAGTCTGCCACTCAGTTTGTTTGGGACTGTTCAGCCTGTTCCCAGATCCAATGGTGGCCCCCCAAAAATACATCCACCTGGAACATCAGAATGCAACCTTATTTGGAATGAATTTTTGCAAATATAATCAAGGCAAGGATTTTGAGATGAAATCATCTGGGGCCAGGCGTGGTGGCTCATGCCTGTAATCCCAGCACTTTGGGAGGCTGAGGTGGGCGGATCACCTGAGGTCAGGAGTTCCAGACCAGCCTGGCCAACACGGCGAAACTCGGTCTCTACTGAAAATACAAAAATTAGCTGGGCGTGGTGGCGTGCAACTATAATCTCAGCTACTTGAGAGGCTGTGGCAGGAGAATTGCTTGAACCTGGGAGGCAGAGGTTGCGGTGAGCCGAAATTGTGCCACTGCACTCCAGCCTGGGCAACAGAGTGAGACTCTGTCTCAAAAAAATAAAAAATAAAAAAATCATCTGGGATGAGGGTGGGCCCTAAATCCAATCACAGGTGCCCTTGCAAGACAAAGGAGAGGGAGATTTGGGCACAGACACAGAGAGGAGAAGGCTGCATAAAGACTGGAAGATTGGAGTGATGTGTTCATGAGCCCAGGATCACCTGGGGCCACCAGATGCTAGAAGAGGCAGGAAGGACTTTCTTGCAGGGCCTCTGGAGGGAGCTGACACCTGTGTCTTGCGCTTCTGCTCTCCAGAACTATGAGGAAATAAGTCACCAAGCTCTGGGGTAATTTTCTACGGCAACCACCAAAACTCAGACACCAAGGAAAGTGGTGGGGGGTATGGAGACGGAAGGGGGCTGCAGAGGGCTTAGGAAGGACGCTCAGGACCCCAGGGTGGGGTCCAGAGAATGGGGCACATGGCACTGCACCCCAGGAGAGGAGCTGGACCCTGCTGTTGGACCTGAATGCCATGGGCCTGGATTCCCAGGATAGCCTCTGAGGGTGTGAGGACAGGTGTGGGTGGGGCTGTGAGCCCTCCAGGCCCTCTGTGGCAGAGGAGGCTGAGGAGCTAAGGTACAACAGGATTTGCCCCTCCTTAGGCATCCCCGAGCACCTCCTGTAAGCCAGACCCCAAGATGGATGGGGCAGGCAGACTCCTGGAGCGGGAGGTGCAGCGAGGGGACCTATCCTTCCCAGGAGGATGTGTTCAGGGACTGGGCGTGAGCATCAAGGCCAAGGCCAGCAGGTGCTGCTGTGTGGGCAGGACCGGGACTCCATGTCCCTCCCAGCGTGGAATCCAGAACCCGGGGTGCTCGCGGCACTGGTATTTTATCGCGTAGATAAGCACACACTGGGAGGGGTGGACTGTGTCACAGTCCCTTCCACCCAGTGAAAGGTAGGTTCTTCAAGACGGGCTTTGGGGAGCCAAATTCAGTCTCAGGAGAGGCTGAGCGATAACCCAGCTTCTACAGCTTTGACCTCGGCTACCCAAGGGGGGACACCACCAGGAGTGGCAGGGACTGGGGGATCCTTCCAGGGATCCATGTTTGGCGTCCCGTGGGGATCCCAGACTCCCGCCAGCCACTGACACGCGTCCACGACTTCCCAGAGAGAGTGTGTGTGTGGCCACATGTGGCCGCTGCAGCAAACGCCTCCACTCAGACATCCAGTCTGGCTGCTGCCCTCCCAGGCTGTGAGCTCGAGGGGTGCCGAGGGCAGGTGTGGCCTAGCCAGCATGCATCCCCAAGTCATGAGCGTGCAGGCGAGCACCAGCCTGAGGTCAGGCAACACTAAACCTGCCATGCGCTGGGCATTGTGGGCAGCTCCTGAACACTGTTCTATTCAAGGGGAGAAGCAGGGAGGCCCAGAGAGACTGATCTCGGGTTCCTCTTACCTGTACCTAGGGAAGCACAGGTGAAACCTGGGTGAGGAGAGGTGCCTGGACCCCAGGAGAACCCCTGGTCATCACAGGTCCCTCCTCCTAGGGCTCCCCTTGAGGTGGGGGTTGGGGGCAGGGTGCACGTTGAAGGAGGCACAGGGAAAGTCCTCAGCCCACAAAAGGAGAGATGGAGGCGGCCAGTCAGGCAAGGAAAGAACGGGCTTGGGCTGAAGAGCCTGCTGCAGGGTCTGCCCAGTCACCACCACGGAGGACACCACCATCCCCTGGCAGGGCTGTCCCTGACCCCTGACTCCCTGAGCCCCCCAAGCCCACGTTCCCAGTCCCAGACTGGCAGACTGTAAGCCACTCTCCTGCCCTGAGCCACGTGACTGGCCCTCCCTGGTTTGCCCCTTCCAACGTCCTCGCCCTAGCCAGAACGATGTCGGATATGGAGTTCCCATTGGTGAAAAATGGCCCAACAAAGGCGCTAAGACAGTCCTGACTACAGAGTCAGGCTCTGGGCACTTTCTGGAGCAGGCCCGGCTCGGAGGCTGGGACCCCAACCCTTGGGCGCCCACAAATCGCGGCCTGTGAGTTGATTTCGGGGGTCATCGCCAAACCCTTCACACTATCCGTGAGGCCCGAGCTGGTGCTGTTACCCCAGTGTCACAGAGAAACCCTGGGGCATCATTGGTGCCCCTCCCGCAGGCCCCCCAGTTCCTGCAGGCTGGGACCGCCCGCCCCGCCCTCTGCCGCCCCTGTCGCCCCCCCCGCCCCGACCCGCCCCTCCACCCTCATGTCCCGCCCCACCCCTCCCTAGCCCCGCCTCCTCTCTCGGACCCGCCCGGTGTGGCCCCGCCCCTCCGGCAACCCCGCCCAAAACTCTTCCCAACAGGGGCCCCAGCCCCGGCCAGCCTTCTCCACGCCCCGCCCTCTCCCCAGCCCCGCCCCGACAGGGCTCCGCCCCCATCGACTCAGGAAGGCCAACGGTTTCCATGGCTCAGGCCCGAATCGAGACTGTCTTCCAGCCCGCGTACCTCACGCCCGCTCCTTCCCCTCGGGGACTGGGGGGCACCGCGAGACTCCCACTGTCGCAGCCTCGCCAGCTGGGTCCTCCTAGGCAACCGCCAGCTCTCTTGCGAGGAGCCCGGCTCCAGGGGCGGCGCGTGCGCAGAGGGCTTTCCGCGTCACAGTCTCTTGGGTGTATGGGCCGAAACCGGTATACACAGCGCCGCTGGTGTAGTGGTATCATGCAAGATTCCCATTCTTGCGACCCGGGTTCGATTCCCGGGCGGCGCAGTTTGTTTTCTTTTTTCCCACTTGAACCATGAACTCTCGCTAACGCCAGAGATTTATAAAGGAAAGAAAACCGGAAACCAAGGGAATGCGCCCAGTCTGGCGCAGCGCTGACACATTTCGGAGAGTGACAGGTGCCCTGAAAACCGTGGACGGCCATGGGCGACAGGGTCCCTGAGCTGAGGCGCCTGTAAACCAGCAAGCCAAGCTCGCCGTCCAGTCCCCTGCCCGGGGCCGCCACCCACCGCCGAGCCGCTCCCCACCGTGCCTCTGGCGGCTGCGGGTCCTTTAACGAGAGGCGCGCGTGCTCCTGGGAGTTGTAGTTTATCAACTCCCGACGCGCCCCGAAGCATCTGGACTACAGCTCCCGACGTGCCCCGCGGGATCCCGGCCGCCGCCCCCGATGCGACCAGTGCCGTGTCTGCAGCTGGGAGGAGTTGCTGCCGCGATGCTGGTGGCGGCGGCTGCGGAGCGGAACAAGGAGCCGATCCTGCACGTGCTACGGCAGTACCTGGACCCGACCCAGCGCGGCGTCCGCGTACTCGAGGTGGCCTCGGGCTCCGGCCAGCACGCGGCGCACTTCGCGCGGGCCTTCCCCCTGGCCGAGTGGCAGCCGTCGGACGTGGACCAGCGCTGCCTGGACAGGTGCGGCCCCCGGGGCGGCCACTCCGATCGGTGCGGCCGGCCGGAGCCTCAAGAGCTCATGCCCCGCAGCCCCGGAGGAAAAAGATGCGGCTCGGGCTCTGAGGGTGCGGGGTGGGAGCTGGGAGTGCCCCCGGGGCAGGCCCCAGATGTGTGGCCCCCGCGGCTGCGGAAGTGGGTGGGCCTCGAGGTCCCCTTTCCCAGCTGTTTTGGCCTCCGCTCCGCAACGTGCCCCCCCGCCTTCCCTTAGAAAGTCTGTGGGGGCGTCGGAGAGGCGGTTGCGCAGGACTCGGCCTCCACCCAAGCCTTCCCCTCCTGCAGCATCGCGGCCACCACGCAAGCCCAGGGTCTGACCAACGTGAAGGCCCCGCTGCACCTGGACGTGACGTGGGGCTGGGAGCACTGGGGCGGGATCCTGCCGCAGTCGCTGGACCTGTTGCTCTGCATCAACATGACCCACATCAGCCCCCTGTGCTGCACGGAGGTCTGTGGGGGGCCCAGCAAGGGCGTCTGCCCTGGTGCCCCTCATCCTGGATGGGGGCAGCCAGCATGCCAGATTTGCCCCTACCACAGTCGGGGTGAGGGTCTCCGGCCTCAGGCCTTGGGTTCTTTTGGGGGCAGCGCCTCACTGCCGTCCTGTTCCCTACTCCCCAGGGGCTCTTCAGAGCAGCAGGACACCTGCTCAAACCCAGAGCCCTGCTCATCACCTACGGGGTGAGTGGGCCTGTCCAGGGCGGCCTCCCGCTCAAAGTCCTAGCTGCTCTCTCCTGCCCTACTCAGAGTCCTCCCTCCTTGGCTCCCTGCCCCCCGCCCAGCCACCAGCACAGCCTCCCCTCCACTTCCACTCTGCACCCCTCCCCAGGTCACCTGCCAGCCTCCCTACCCCCTTGCCCACCAGCCTGGCCTTGGCTGACTCCCTCTTGGGGACAGGGAGGGGGTGCCCGTTTCATTCTCTGGACCCCAGCCTGCAAGTCTGTCCCGGGCTCTCTGGGAAATAGCGATCTTGGTCCAGTGGGCTGTGTCCCCATCCCCGCAGCCCTATGCCATCAACGGGAAGATCTCTCCCCAGAGCAACGTGGACTTTGACCTAATGCTCAGATGCAGGTCAGAGCTAGTGGCAGGGGGTCTGGCTCAGGTGGCAGGTGGCTTGGGTGGCACCCCCCCCAGGCCACAACTCCATCTCCCCCCGCTCTGCAGGAACCCGGAATGGGGCCTTCGGAACACAGCCCTCCTGGAGGACCTGGGACAGGCCAGTGGCCTGCTCCTGGAGAGGATGGTAGGTTGGGGAGCGGGGGCCCAGGCAGCCTCTCTAGGGGTTGAGGGCCATCCTCCAGTAAAGCGTTTCTCCAGGTGGACATGCCAGCCAACAACAAGTGCCTGATCTTCAGGAAAAACTAAGCCCCTCCTTCACCCCACACACCTGCATCCCTGCTGGAGGCTCTGTGGGGCACAAACCCTGCCTCCCTAGGCTGGGCCTTGTGGACAACAGCCCCACCCAGTCTGCACTCTCAGCGGGTGGCTGAAAGTCCCAGCCTGCTCAGAATAAAGCATCTCCTGCTGCCGGCTTGCTGGTGTCCGCCCCACCTCCTCCTAGGAGCACCTTGTGAAGGTGGGTGGGAGACGGGGTCTCTTGTGGGGTCAAGGGCTTGGGACGTCCTGGTCCTTGCTGCTGGAGCTTGGGCAGCAGGAGTGGGGCCAGCACAGCTGCTGAGGCAGGATGGAGCTAGTGGGGGATGCAGGGGTGGACTGGCGCTCCCTGGTGACCTTGTACCAAAGCCCAAGCCCCAGTGGGTGGCAAGGCCCCAGCAGAAACTGGCTGGGGATGGGGCGCCTGGAAGGGTGAGGGTCGTCTGACCAGCAGCAGCAAGCCAGGAGGTCTAGGGCACAGGGAGCGCGTTTATTCAGCGGGACGGGGCAGCGCAGGCCCCTCGTGGGGGCTAGTCCTGGAAGCGGTTGAGCAGCTCGCAGGCCTGCTTCTCCAGCAGCTCCAAGATTTTCTTGACGCGCTTCTCGCTGGCAGCGCGGACGTAGCTGCTGGCGTCTAGCACGGCCACACCATCGCGCACCTCGCCCATGATGACCAGCGGCCCGTCGCCCGCCGTCATGTTGGGGCAGGGGCAGGCCCAGTCCATGCCACTCAGCGTCACCTCTAGGTACTTGGTGCCCAAGAACTTGAGGCCCATCTTGTCATCCTTGAGCACATCCTCGAGCGCCACGCGGGCGATGCCACCGGCAGCCTCGGGCTCCTCCAGCACCTCCGTGAGCCGGCCCACGATGGCGAAGTCGCTGCGGCACAGGCTCAGTGCCAGCTTGCTCCGGAGGCGGCAGGCGCGGCAGGGCGGCGTGCGGGGCACGGGGCAGGCATCCTCGCAGCTCTCACGGCTGTGGAAGTTGTTGCCGTTGCCCTCGCAGCCACCGTACACGAAGGGATGGCACTGCTGCAGCAGCGGGCTGTAGGCCCAGCGCGGCTCCCAGCCTTGGCAGGGGCCTTGCACGGCAGGCAGCACGCAGGCGTCACCGGGGCCACGGGCACAGGCCTGCTGGCATGCCTCGTAGGTCTCGAAGCCCCGGGCCACCCCGTCACAGCCACGGGCCGGGAAGGTCATGCAGCCGCCCCGCTGTGGGTCAAAGTGCCAGAGGACAAGGTGTGGGGAGGTGGGGCCCGTGCAGGCCTGCACATCCGGCAGGCACTCGGCCGGGGCTGGGATGCTGGGGGCTCTGTCCCTGGCCGGCTCTCGCTGGACCACAGAGAGTGGGAAGTCAGCCCGCAGCAGGCCAGCCGCATTGCGCGCAGTGCAGGTGTACAGGCCGGCATCTTCGAGCCGCGCGTTGTAGAGCACCAGCTGCCCGATGCTGGTGACCACCACGTTGCCGTACATCTGATCAGGGCGCATGATCAGGTTCTCCCGCTGGTGACTCTGCTTCTCCCAGGTCACGGCAGGTGGCGGGCGGCCGCTGACGTCGCAGTGGAGGCTGGCCGTACCCCCTACCTGCACCGCCTGTGGGGAGGGGCTGCTGTACAGGGCAGGAGGCACTGGCGCGGCTCCAGGTGTGGGGCGGGCAGTGGTCTCTGGCGGACCTGGGCTGCTGGGCGGCCAGCTGAGCACGTGTTTGCAGGGCACGATATGGAGGTGCAGGCCCCGCAGGCAGGCCTCCGCGTCCATGTAGCAGCGGTTGTAATAGGTGAGGCCGTCCGAGGCGCAGGTGAAGCTGGGCTCCTTCTCACAGCGGTCACGGCAGCGGCACACGGGCTGCCCATCCCAGATGTCGCAGTCGGAGCCCTGCTGTGGGCATGCAAAGCCCTCGCAGGAGGCCGCTGTTGTGGGTGCGGCTGGGCTGTCGGGGAAGCGTGCTGCCACGCAGCTCTGCAGTCCACACACGTTGGTGCAGCACTTCTCAGCAGTTGCACAGTCCTGGGGATGGGGGACACTTAGGTGGGAGTCCTGATGCCCCCCCGCCCTGGGGGCTCTGGCCAGGCCCCTGCATAGGGAGGCCCAGGTGGGGTAGCAGGGAGCCCCCTGCTCTGCGGCCGCCACCAGGGCCGCCTCCCCAGGGACTCAGTGTCCTTTCCATCCTCTGTGGGGAGCCACGGCGCCAGAGGTGCCACCTGGCTTCACCTTCCAGAATCCTCACACCCCCAAGCAAGTTCCATTATTCTTGGCACATTGTACAGGACGAGGAAACTAAGGCCCAAGGAGGGCGTACAGTGCTCGGGGCTACCCAGCAGGTGGTGCAGGCCAGGACAAAGGCTGAACATTGGCTGCAGCACCCCCGTCACCGTCTACACTGGTCCCAGATGAAAGGAGAGGGTGGGAGGAGAAGATGGAAGGAAAGGATGGGAGGAGTGGGTGGGAGGACAGAGTGGGAGGAGAGGATGGAAGGAGAGGGTGGGAGGAGAGGGTGGGAGGAGAGGATAGAAGGAGAGGCAGTAACGGGGTGGGGGGGATCGCCAGTGGATGATGGTGTCCAGGGTAGGGGGGAGGCACATAGGGAGCATGAGAGCTGGAGTGAGAGGGCTCTTATTCTTAAATGAGGGCAACGATGGGGGTGTCTCTGGGCCCCTCAAGGGGCCCAGACCCAGACACCAGCAGAAGTCTGGGGAGCCCGGGCAGAACGCGGCGCCTCCAGTAGGGTCTTGCCCAGGTTGGCTGCCCCAAGCCCTGGGACCCCAGCCCGACCACACTCACCTGGTCCCCGCTACACTCACGCTCACAGGTGCTCTGGGCGTCCACCCACAGGTTGGGGCTGAGCTGGTTGGGGCACACGCCCGGGTGGCTCCCCGGCCCTGGCAGCAAGCTGGCCCCCGAGGTCAGCCGGAGGAGGAGCAGGAGCGGCAGGAGTGGCTGTGGGGCGGGCATGGGGGCCGCCGAGCCAGGGGGCCGGGGGGTGTGGCCACCAGCCCCTCTTCGGGCTCCGCCGAGCCCAGCTTCCTGCAGGCATCCACCCTCCGGTCCTGTGGTTGGCGCCCCCACCCGAACCCCGGGGCTCCCTTGCCCCTGAGGCCAAAGCTTGCAGCAGATGCTTGTCCTGACGCCCCTGCTGGGTGGGTTACGGGGTCTCCAAGTTCTCAAAGGCCGTCTGTGTGACGCTGGTTCCTCTCCAGCTTCAGCCTGGCCCCTCCGTCTGAACCGTGCGGGGGCTCCCCGGCCCTGGTCAGCACAGGGCAGAGGGGAGGAGGTTGGGGAGGGGCCAGAGGCCCAGGAGCACAGAGCCACTGGCCATGAGGGTCACCGGGTGCGGAGGAGGGCTGGCTCTGGCTGGAGAGGGGGAGGAGAGGGGACCCTGTAACCCGAACCCCTTCCTCCACCCCTGGGCTGAGATCAGTCTCCTTGACGACCCTCAGGAGGGTGGGGGCAGGGCCAGCAGATCCCAGCTTTTGTCCCTGACGCCCTCTGGACCCCAGGCTCCCATGCTGTGGGGTGGCAGGCACAGGCCCTCCCCGCGGAGCGTGGCTGACCACAGCCTGGGTCCCCCAGGTCAGGTCCAGTCTGGCAACGGTCACGTGTGTCCGGGTCAGGCCGAGGGCTTCACTCTGCTCCTTTGAGGTTCCTTCCCGTTCCACAGCTGTTGTAGGGCCACAGGGGCCTGCAGGATGCCCAGCACAGCCCAGTCTTCTATGCTCTGCTGCCCCTGCTGGGGTGGGGCCCAACCTGGCAGGACTGCATTCCCAGAGACCCCATCCCTGAAAGCAGGCTGCGGGCTTGGGGCTCAGGCCCGTCCCCAAGGCGGGGCAGGTGCAGCAGGAAGAGGCCTGTGGCCGCCCACAAATATAAGAACAGCACCACACGCTGACGCCGGAGCCTCGGCCCACGCACTGCGCAGCCCTGGACATGGCTCTGCGTGGATGGCGCCGCCCGAGGGAAGGCCAAGTGCAAGGGTGTCTGCAGCTGGAGAGAGCAACTGTCCTGGGGCACCAGAGCCTTGCCCTGCCCCAGCCCCCCTCCCCACCCCGTCAGCGGGGCACACATCCCCGGGCTGGCTCCTCCTCGTCGGGGAGGGCAGGGGGCTGGCCTGGCTGGTGCAGGACAAAGGGCTGCCTGGAATCTACCTTTCCAAACCCTCAGTGGCTCCAGAAGTCTGGGGCCTCCGGGAGTGGTTCTCTCTGAGACCGGACGGGGGAGTGTCCCCCTGACCCTGTGTCTGACCTCTGACCTGGGAGGCAGGGTAACAGGAACGTGGTCTGGTCAGAATGAGACCCAGAGATGCCTCCAGGCGCCACAGTCCCTGCTCTACAAGGGGACGGGGGTGGGGTAGCTAGGCCTGACCCAGCTGCAGGCGGCTGGGCTGGAGCTGCCAGGGAGGGGCCTAAGGCCCGGATGAGCCCACGAAACAGCAAAGGGAAGCACCTGAGCCTGAGGCTGTGGTCCCTGTACCAACTGGAGTGCCCCGTTCCAGCTTGCACACCTCCGGGGTGTCCACATACCCCTGGGCCAGGCATGGCAGGTACCCCAGATTGGCCAGCGTGCAGGCTGCTCTCTGCTGAGGGGGCTGACTGGAGGGCCTGGCCCTCTGGGGTCCTGCTGCTGGTGGGGACAGTCCACCCAGGCCATCTGCTGCCGTGGACCATGGGCCGTGAGCGAGGGCTCGGTACAGCCCAGCTGGGATCCCGTCCACTGGGAAGCGGAGAATGGCTGTGACCAGGCCCAGCCGCAGCCCTCACTTTTTCTTGAGGCGAACGCAGCTAACTGTCGCAGGTCGGCCTGGTCAGCGCAGGCGACAGCAGGCAAAACAAAGGCCAGAGGTCAGTGCCTGGTACAAAGCAGCACTGGCCCCTGGCACGGGGCACCACCACTGCCAGACCCACCCCACCAGACACAGCAAAACGTGGGGACCACAGCCGAATTCCATTTACTGTACAAAGAACGGTTCAGAAAGAACCAGGAATGGTGGAGTGTCTAACAGCAGTGCGGGTAGTGTTGATGCCGTGAATGTAGGACCATGTAGGTCCTCAAAGTCTGTGTGGTTTGTTCATAATCCCAAACAAGGGTCCTGCTGGCAGCAACAGGACAGGTGGGGCCAGGACAGGGAGGCTGGAGCAGGAGGCCAGTGTCTTTGGGGACTGTGGCAGGGCCGCCTGGCCGGGGTTCCCTTACTCATCTGGCAGCTCATGCAGGCCACGGCCCTCATCTCCTGGGAATGAGCCATGGGGCGAGTCCACTGGTGCCCAGTAGCACCCTCCATGGAACCACCTTGGGAAGCTTGCGCCGTGGAGTCCAGCACGGGGGTCCTCGGTCCTGGGAGGGCTCCTTCTGTGTGCTGGCCATGCCGTGCTGTGTGGCCCGAGGGCAGGAGGTAGAGGTGAGCACCAGTGCTGTGGGCAGGCCCAGGCAACTGCTACCCTGCAGAGGGGCTGCTGGGGCAGGCGTGGGCAGAAGCACTGGGTGGAGGAGCGGCCAATGGCTTCAGGAGAGAGGTGGCCGGGCCTGCGTCCCCGGGGCTCAGCACAAGTGCCTGGCTGGTGGGCCTTTGAGGAGAGGCCTAGCCTCCCAAGGTCCCCAGGTGGACGTGGACGTGGATGAGGTGGTTCCAGGCATGTCCCTAAGAAGGCCAGGATGGTTCTGACGCCGTGCGACCTCACAGGAGAGCTGCAGCTGTGGGGACCCCAGGGCCAGCGACAGAAGCTGCCGAGAACAGGAGGTTGCACGCAGGTGCCCGGGACCCGGATGCCACCGCCCACCGAATATTCATAAGTCTACAGATAGCTCTGCACTCTCCAGGGTGGGAGATGATGATCTGAGTTTTGAGTGTCAGTGTCCCCGAAGGAGTCACATCACAGCAGGAAGGTTCTCAGTCCCACATGGGGAGGGATTTGGGGAACAACAAAAGTATGGGCTCCCAGGCGCACCTCCTTTCTCCTCTCTCCTAAGTGCTGCTTGGGCTCTGACCACAGGACCACACCCTCCATCCACTGCCAGCACAGTGACCACTGAGGTCACCCGAGCTTCCAGGGGAAGCACCGGCCCCATCTGCTCCCCCCGGCCTCTGGGCAGCCCTGCCACTTGCAGTGCACGGATTCACAGGACGCTTTGACCATCGCTGCTGCGAATCCCCTTCCCGAGGCGTCCCAAGTGCACCCCCACAGCTGGCGTGGCCACCAAGTCACCAGCGCACCACGGGACCACACCCAGGCTTCCCTGAAGGCCCCTTAAAATATACAAAAAAGGTGAAGTGTTCTCTATATAAATAAGAAAGGCGAGCCAGGCTCCCCGCCGGGTGCCGGTCGAGCCAGGCAGCTGGGGAGGTCCGGCTTGTTTCAGACCAAGAAGCACCAGCAGCGCAGCCGCGCCCTCCTCCCGCCTGCCGCACGTGCTCTGTGCATGCTGCTCCTCGCACCCGGCTCCGGTGTGAGGAAAGCCCAGTGCTCTGGAGGCAGCTGTGTGGCCAGTCTCCACGCAGGTGGCACTGGCCCGGCATCCAGCCAGGAGTGTCCAGCTCGAGCCCTCCCGGCATCTGCACAGGCGGCTCTGCCCGTCCCTGCTAGGAGATCTTGCAGTTACTCCGCGAGCAGTTCTGGGGGGGGCTCTGGGGCGGGCGGATGGACTTGGACCTCTTGAGGCTGTTGCCCTTGCTGCCGCCGCCCCCGACCCCGCTGGCCAGGGAGTAGGAGCGGCCATGCATCATGACCGCATTCATGCCGTTGGCCATCGAGAAGGACTTGAGGTGGCTCTTGATGGTGACGGGCAGTGGAAGCTTGTCGATGAGGTGCACGGGGGTGCAGGAGACGATGGCCCGGCAGCAGAGATCCTGCAGGCTGAACACTGCAGGGCAGAGGGGGCGTCAGACCATGGGGCTGTGGGGAGGCCCTGCACAGGGAGACCTGAGGTGAACACTGCAGGGCAGAGGGGGCGTCAGACCACAGGGCTGTGGGGAGGCCCTGCACAGGGAGACCTGAGGTGCCCAAGAGAAGCCCGGCGGGGTCTCCACACTCCTAGTGGTGTCCCCCGGACTGGGATCCCGGAGGACCTGGATGCCCAAACTTCTCTGCTCAACACGGATATGCCCACCGGCACGCCATCCCCTGCCTTGCTCCCTAAAGCCAGGCACGCTGGCAGTGCTGCTGGGGGGCTGCCTGAGGCCGCTCTGCCCAGCTCCTGGCCTGGATGCTGCAGGCCCGGTGTGAGGCCTGCGTGATCTGGCCCTTCGAGCCGACCTGCTCTGCAGCCTCTGCTGTATCTCTGGTTGGGTTTTGACTCAATCTAGCTTGACTGTCACCAGCTCCAGTCTGCAGAGCTGGGGAGGGGAGCTCCATACGGGTGGGGGCTAGGTTGTGCCGACCTGGGGTACAACCAGGCTCTTCATGGCTCCCCGTGCTTGCTTTATGGTTTTTTGGTTTTGTTTTGTTTCTAGACGGAGTCTTGCTGTGTCGCCCGGGCTCGAGTGCAGTGGCGCGATCTCCGCTCACCGCAACCTCCTCCTCCTGGGTTCAAGCAATTCTCCTGCCTCAGCCTCCTGAGTGTCTGGGATTACAGGCGCCCATCACTGCGCCCAGTTAATTTTTGTATTTTTAGTAAAGACGGGGTTTCACCGTGTTGGCCAGGCTGGTCTCGAACTCCTCACTTCAGGTGATCCACCTGCCATGGCCTCCTAAAGTGCTGGGATTATAGGCATGAGCCACCACGCCCGGCCCGTGCTTCCTCTTAAGAAGGACAGTGCCACCGTCAGCCACCCTCTCTCTGTCCAGTAGTGAACCCTGCCAGGAGGCACCACAGAATCAACAGTACCTCCCTGAGGGGCTCCACTGGGGCCTCTGATCAAGGACGTGGCCTCCCAGGAAGAGAAAATGAAACAACACGAAGCTGCAGGCATGGCTCCTGTGCCCCCGACAGCAGGATGCCAGCCCCGGAACCAGGGAAGGCACGAGAACACACTGCCACACCAGCAATGCCGGGGACCCACTGGAATGGCAGAGTGCAGCTGCCAGGTGGCACCCTGAGGGAGGTCACCAGCTCCTCCTGTGCCCCCCGGTGCTGCTGCCTCTCCCCCGAGGCTACTCTTACCAAGTGACTGGCCTGCCGCCGACAGAGCCCCTACTGCACATGGCCAAGGGACCTCCCTGAACCTCCCTCACGGGCCCCCGGCCCCCCTCAGCCTCCACGTGATCAGGGCAGCCCAGGTTTGGGGACTGCAGGGCTGGCCGGCGCCCGCCCACGCACCTCGGTTGGGCCTCCAGATCTTCTCCATGCCATGCCGCATGAGCACGATGCGGGACAGCTCCGTGAAGGACTCAATGACATTGAAGTTGCACAGGGGGCTGACCTCAAAGAAGGTCATGCAGTTCTTCTCTGCATACGCACGGGCCTGCTCCGTCGGGACCTGCCGCTTGAAGGCCAGGTGCAGCCGGTTTCCAACCAAGATCCGGGGGACTCCGGGTGCATGCTGGGGGCACAGAACTCAGCAGAGGCACAAACGCAGGGCGCCACCCACCCACAGCCTCAGCAGGGCCTGCCCTCACTGTCTGGCCTATGACGGGGTGGGGGCCATGGGAAGCCCAGGCGGGCAGAGCCCAGGGCTCAGGCCCCACACTGTAGGCCCTTCCAGGTGGCCCCGTAGTTCCTGGTCTTGCTGGACTCCATGCCGGGCCGTTGCATGCACAGTGACCAGCAAGCCCAGGTGTAGGCCGTGGGACAGTGCAGGGTGCAGAGCCAGGGCCACAGGAGGGGTGGCAGGCGGGAATCCAGAGCCTACCTGGGGCCCAGGCACCTCCATCCAGTCTGCCTTCCCCGGGAGGGCGCCCCGGACCCAGGCCTACCTCATCGATCTCCTTGATCCAGCGGTCGATGCCGTCAAAGGACCAGCGGTTGGTGATGTCATACACCAGAAGGATCCCCTGCAACAGAGACTTGGGGGTCACCAGGGGTCACCGACACGCAGGGCCAGCCCAGGCCCAGGGACACTCAGGTATAGGGGTCTCGGTTCCCGGGCAGGGCCAAGGACGCTTAGTACTTGGCGGATGGGCAGATGGGCACTGCCCTCCACACAGCTGGTGCAGCCCTGCCCCCCACCTCTGCCCTCACCCGGCAAGCACTGCAGCAGGAGGGTGGGTGCCTTCCATGGTGTCACAAATGCTGCCTCCCCTCCCTCCCCTGGAGCCATCAGCCTGTGGAAGCTTCCTGGGCAGGCAGATGAGGGGTCCTGGCAGCCGGGGGACGTGCAGCTGTGGAAGCAAGTGTCCTCTCGGCCAGTCCATCAGTGAACCCTCCTGGGGGCACCTGGGACAGACCTGAGTGGGGGCATTTCTGAGTTTTCCAACCTAAAACTTGCAGAGCAGAATTCCAGTCCCTCCAGGACACTTTCTGCAAAGCTCCCCCAGCCAGGCAGAGCAGGGTTTCCACAGGGACTTTCTGCCACACCCTTAGAGACCAATTACTTGGAGCTCAGCTCTGGGCTGTTTCCACCTGCCCTAAATATCTCGGCAGTGACAGTCATGGCTCTCCAGCAGCACCGGGGAGCACACTGCTCACACTCAGTGCCCCGTTGGGCGAAACGGTCACATCACAGGCTCATCCCTCTACGCCCGCCGCTCCCCAACGTCCACTCCCACCCTATAATTCTGCAACCAGATCCAGCCAATAAGCTGGGATCCACCCGACTCCTAGGCTGACAAAACCTGCACTTAACCAAAGAGCCTATCACACAAGGGGCTGAGGCTGCAGGAAGAGGGCACTGTCCATCTGAAAAGTAGGGTTTTTAGAGCCTCTTAGAACCATCTTTTGACATCTGGAAGACTGCAGTGCAGACCTGGGTTTTTAGAGCCTCTTAGAACCATCTTTTGACATCTGGAAGACTGCAGTGCAGACCTGGGTTTTTAGAGCCTCTTAGAACCACCTTTTGACATCTGGAAGACTGCAGTGCAGCCCCCAGGTCCTGTTGAGAACAAGACCGAAATGAGTAAGCTCCTAGGGCGAAGGCCTGGCTCAGGACGGAGCGGCCGCTCAGGAAGGACACCTCTTGCTGAGGGAGACCCTTCGAGGCCAGAGATGGCCAAGTCAGTCTGGTGGGTGATAAATGGTAAGATTCAGAATAAGCAAATGCACACCCAGGGCTTAACCCTGGAGCTTGGGGCCCAGGGACAGGGGCTGGCTCATTTGCTGCTGGGGGAGGGGGAGAGACTGGGGAGTGGGCCACCAACGCACGCAACACAGCCCACCCTCCTGCATGGCAACCTCCCGCGTGGCAACCTCCGGCGTGGCAACCTCCTGTGTGGCAAGCCATGACTCGGAAGTAACTGAGGATGTGTGTCACAGCAGCGCTGATAACAACAAACCAGACACAAATTAAATGTCCAGCCTCGGAGGACAGCCGAGTAAGCGGCGGTGGAATGTACCGTGCAGATGCTGAAAACAGCAGCAGTGCATGTAGAAGCGTCCGTGCTGGCCCAGGAGAGACACGCAGCCCAGGGGAGGTGAGAACGCAGGTCCCAGCACTGTGGATGGCATTGTCTTGTTTTTTTTTGAGACAGGGTCTCACTCTGTCACCCAGGTTGGGGTTCATGCAGTGGCATGATCATGGCTCACTGTAGCCTGATATTCTGAGCTCAGTCAATCCTCCTGCCTCAGCCTCCCGAGTGGCTGGGACTACAGGTGTGAGCCACCACGCCTGGCTAAGATTTTAAAAACATTTTTTAGAGATGGGGTTTTGTTATGTTGCCCAGGCTGGTCTTGAAACCCTGGCCTCAAGTGATCCTCCTGCCTCAACTTCCTAAAGTGCTGGGATCACAGTGTGAGCCACTGTGCCCAGCCCAGCATGATTTCTTTTCTTTTTTTTTTTTTTTTTTTGAGACAGAGTCTCACTCTGTTGCCTAGGCTGGAGTACAGTGGCACAATCTCGGTTCACTGCAAGCTCTACCTCCCAGGTTCACGCCATTCTCCTGCCTCAGCCTCCCAAGTAGCTGGGACTACAGGTGCCCCCCACCACACTCGGCTAATTTTTTTTGTATTTTTTAGAAGAGATGGGGTTTCACTGTGTTAGCCAGGATGGTCTCCATCTCCTAACCTCGTGATCCGCCCGCCTCGGCCTCCCAAAGTGCTGGGATTACAGGCATGAGCCACCACGCCCGGCCCAGCATGATTTTAAAAAAATAAAAGTATAAACACACAACATATTACACTGAAGAAGTTTATATGGACATAAATGCTAAAAGGCTGGAAAGTGGGTGACTTTTTATGCTGACCTGTTTTCTGTGGCAAACACTCCTGTTCCCATGACACTGAAAACTCTAGAAAGACAGCAGAAGGTCCGCCTCCTGGGTGATGGGCTGGCTCAGGCTCCAAGTGTGCTGTGAGGCTGGGGGCCCTGGCCACCTTTCCCGGCCGCTGCCCTGAGCAGGCCCCCACTTCCTGGGATGGCCACATCTGAGGGGCAGGGGTTACGGGCAGGGGTGATGGCACAGGAGGACCCGGAGGCATACTCATGCTCCAGCACGGGTCACAGTGAGGCCACAGGGACCCAAATGACCACGGAGTGGGAAGGGAAAAGGAGACTCTTGGTGACCAGAAGCTGCCTAACAAACGGCACCCTTAGCACCCTCAGCCGCGTGTCTCGAAGGGGCAGAGCATGGGGCAAACAGACTCTTCCACCACCTTCTATTTTCTAAAAATGATAACACATGATCTGATTTTTCTTTGTTTTGAGACTGAGTCTCACTCTGTCACCCAGGCTGGAGTCAAATGGTGTGATCTCGGCTCACTGCAACCTCCGCCTCCCAGGTTCAAGCGATTCTCCTGCCTCAGCCTCCTGAGTAGCTGGGATTATAGGCGCATGCCACCACGCCTGGCTAATTTTTGTATTTTTGGTAAAGACGGGGTTTCACCATGTTGGTCAGGCTGGTCTCGAACTCCTGACCTCGTGATCCGCCCACCTTGGCCTCCCAAAGTGCAGGGATTGCAAGCGTGAGCCACCGCGCCCGGCATGATCTGATTTTTTAAAAACTAGCGACTTTGGCTGGGCGCGGTGGCTCACACCTGCAATCCCAGCACTTTGGGAGGCCAAGGTGGGCAGATATGAGGTCAAGAGAAGGAGACCATTCTGGCCAACATGGTGAAACCCCGTCTCTACTAAAAATACAAAAATTAGCTGGACGCGGTGGTGCACACCTAGTCCCAGCTACTCAGGAGGCGGAGGCAGGAGAATCGCTTGGACCCGGGAGGCGGAGCTTACAGCGAGCCGAGATCACGCCACTGCACTCCCGCCTGGGTGACAGAGGACCCCGTCTCAAAAAACCAAACAAAACAAAATGAAAAACGAGCGAGGCTCTAGGGGATGAGTCAGTGCGCGCTCTTCCCCTGCTCTACGCCCCACCAGGAGCCGCCCCGGACAGTCAGTTTCCTCCGTGTCTACAGAAGTGTCCAAGGTGCCGCTCACGCCTCGGGGCGGGGTCGAGGCTCTTGCGCTGCTCCCACCAGCACGCGCTGAGCTCAGACCCCGCCCTCCCGCCCGCTCGTTAGCTGCGCTGGCTCTTGGGTAACGTTGGCAACATACATACATCTGAGTACATTTACACTTTTTTTGTTCAACTCGACCTACACGATACATTCCCAGAAGTAGAACTGCCGGGCCTAAGAGTGGGTGCCCCTTCTGCTATCATTTTTTACTGAGCCGTAATTTACAAAGCAGAAAATACAAAGATCCGAGGTATGCACATTTTGATGATTTTGACAAACACATGCCCCTTCCATCCATGTGGCTGAAGCTCCCAAGGTACAGCCAGCCAGAGTGGAGCCCTCCTGCCTGCATCCCTGCACCCAGGCTCTGCCCAGGAGCAACTGACATGTAAAGTGGGAGCCACTGCCAAGCCGTGCCCACTCACGCCCACCTACCCATGTGCCAAGCCAGCAGCATGCGTGCTTTCTGTACCACTCTCCACATACACCCCTTCTCAGGGAAACAAATCCGTACCTCTATCCTGAAGGAGACAGGGCACTTGGCCACACCCTTCCTGGTGCTAAGCCCGCTGACCCCAAATTCTCAGCCCAACAGGACAGCACGTCCCGTCAACCACACTGCAGTTACCACACTGCAGTTACAAGGAGCCTGCCCCACCCTCCACACACCAAGGGACCTGCACTTGAGTAACTCGCTCATCCCACCAGTGGGTGGCACCCGCTTCTGAGAGGGGCCGCCTCAGATCACAGCAACACAACACGCAAACACAACCACAAAGTCTAGGAAGCCTGGCCTCTGGCGGCACGTGAAGGGCCTCGTGGGAAGAGCCATGGGCCTGCTGCTGTGAGACAACTGACAGCAGCAGGGAGTGGCCAGTGGCCTTTGCTGGTACCATCTGCAAGACCCAGGCTGTGGGGACCTGCCAGGCCTCTCCACTCTTAACAGAGGGCGGCAGAGTGACAAATCCCAGCTGGGACAGACAGTCCTTGCTAGTCTGTGTCTCATCGGGGCGGCAGGAGAAACCCTGCTGCAAACGCGGGCTCTGCACCTCGGCTGGATACACCCTCACCTCACTGCTGCTCACCAGGCAGGAGAGACACAGGACAGGGCTAGGCTCCCAGGGTGGCCCAGATGCTCAGTCACGGCAGCCAGAGGCTCAGGTGCTTCTCCCAGGGCAAGGAAGCGCCTGGCACCCTCAACCCAGGACCAACATGTGCACCTGGGTCTGTCACCTGCTCCTCTCGTGTGGAAAATGACAGCTAAGAACTTCCAGAATTAACAAGGCAAAACAAACACATAACCGGTTGTGCCAGATGCTTTGGAAAGAACAGAGATGATAACAGAGCTTGCTTTCCAGAACCTCAGCCTGGCAAACGCAGAGCTTGTGAACTGCTTTTTTTTTTTTTTAAGTTCTCATGCAGTTGAACAGAAATCACGACTGTGCTGGCCCTCATGTCCCACGGACCTCCCAGTGTGGGAGCTGGAACGCCTGCAGTGGAGCCCCATCAGGTGGAGCTGGGATGCCTGCAGTGGAGCCCGTCGGGGGGGCTGGGATGCCTGGGGTGGAGCCCGTCGGGGGGGCTGGGATGCCCGGGGTGGAGCCTGTTGGAGGGGGCGCTGGGATGCCTGGGGTGGAGCCTGTTGGAGGGGAGGCTGGGATGCCTGGGGTGGAGCCTGTTGGAGGGGAGGCTGGGATGCCTGGGGTGGAGCCTGTTGGGGGGGCTGGGATGCCCGGGGTGGAGCCTGTTGGAGGGGAGGCTGGGATGCCCGGGGTGGAGCCCGTCGGGGGGGCTGGGATGCCCAGGGTGGAGCCTGTTGGACGGGGGGCTGGGATGCCTGGGGTGGAGCCCGTCAGGGGGGCTGGGATGCCCACGGTGGAGCCTGTCGGGGGAGGTGGGATGCCCGTCAGGTTCAGCCTCCCTGCTGCCTTTTCCAGCATCTCCCCAACAACCCTTTATTGTCATCCAAGATAACCACGCCCCATATTTTTTAATACCAAAATAGTATATGTTTATTGTAGAAAAATCACGAAATACTTAAAAGCAAAAGGAAGACAAGGCGTTTTTGTAGATGTAAATCACCCACACAGCTCCTCCTTTTTTTTTTGAGATGGAGTCTCACTCTTGTCGCCCAGGCTGGAGTGCAATGGCACAATCTCAGCTCACTGCAACCTCCGCCTCCTGGGTTCAAGCAGTTCTCCTGCCTCAGCCTCCTGAGTAGCTGGGATTATAGGCGTGCGCCACCACGCCTGGCTAATTTTTGTATTTTTGGTAGAGACGGGGTTTCACCATGTTGGTCAGGCTGGTCTCGAACTCCTGACCTTGTGATCCGCCTGATCCGCCTGCGTTGGCCTCCTAAAGTGCTGGGATTACAGGCTTGAGCCACTGCGCCCGGCCCCAGCTCCTCTTTTAATAGCAAGCAGGGCCTGTGGAACACACCCTTGAACCTGCCTGTCTTCCACCTGCCAGCTCCGTGCATCACGGCCATGTCACTCCACTTCTCACAGGGATGGCACAGAGCCTGCAGGCCCTTCTGCTCCCACGAGGGAGTCGCCAACATGTCTGAGGGAACTCCCGGGACAGGGTGCTACCCATCTCGCCCCGGGGTCCTTCCCACCCCCCATCAGCAGGTAGAAGACAGCAGAGCTGACGTGGACTACACTTTAGTGTAGAAACGGAAGGAAATGAGTTTGCCGGGGAACGAAACTCCAGTGTCCGTCCCCGTCTCACCTGGGGCAGCTTCCTGCCCAGAGGGGACCCACCTGAGCCAGAAGCTGCATGGCGCAGACCTGAACCTTCGCCCCCAAAGGATCCAGATCCCAGACCCAGGCAGCCTCCCTGGGCCCACGTCGGGGGCTCCAGGCTAAGGACCTGGCCCCAGAGGGTCTCCCCTGGCTCTTCCAGAAGTCTTAGGGGCATCACAGACGGGACAGACCTGCTTGAATCCCTCTCACTGAAGCAGCAACAACAGTGGCCATGACAGGTCTGTTCACATGCGCTTTACGTCCTTCGCCTCCTTCCGGCCTCACATTCACCAGCAGATCCAGTCAGCACAAAAGCGTGCTGGGGGGCCCAGAGACAGAAACAAGGGTGGTCGAGCCGGTGCCCCCGCCACACCCGTGCACATGCCTACACATACATGGCCCCAAGTATACCCACCACGCCTGTAATCCCAGCTACTGGGGAGGCTGAGGCAGGAGAATCGCTTGAGCCCGGGACAGGGAGGCTGCAGTAAGCCGAGACTGTGCCATTGCACTCCAGCCTGGGTGACAGAGTGAGGCTGTGTCTCAAAACAAACAAACAAACAAACAAACAAACAAACAAACAAACGTGAAAATATCCTTAGAAAGAAAGAAAGTGCTTGGGGCTTTGACAGGACAACTCACATTCAGAAAGAGTCAGGAGAAACACCTTTGGAAAAGCAATAGGAAGAGTGCTGCTGGACTCACCTGGGCGCCTCTGGAGTAGGACCTGAAGATGGTGCAGAACCGGCCCTGGCCCGACGTGTCCCTGAAACACACAGGGAGGGGAGGGGCTGGGACGGGGGTCACACAGCCTTAGCGCCTGCACTGTGGTCCCCAGGGGAGGCTCACCTCCTGCCCTCCTCTGCGGACCCCCCTGGATGTCCTGAGGGCAGCGGGGTGGCCAGGACAGGTGCCAATGGGGCTGTGCTAAGAGACTTTGTCTGCACAGGTCACAGCAGCCTGGCGCCGTGCTGCTGAGTCAAGCAGGCAGCAGAAGGTCCCCGCCCACCTGGTGAGTGAGCCTGGGAGCTCCAGGAGACTGTCCTGCCAGGCTGGGGAACCCCAACCCTGTGGACACTGACATCTCATCAACACTGACATTCTGGCAAATGCTTTTGTTTTGAGACGGAGTCTCTCGTTCTGTCACCCAGGCTGGAGTGCAGTGGTGCGATCTCAGCTCACTACAACCTCTGCCTCCTGGGTTCAAGTGATTCTCCTGCCTCAGCCTCCTAAGTGGCTGGGACTACAGGTGCCTGCCACCACACCTGGCTAATTTTTGTATTTTTGGTAGAGACAGGGTTTCACCATGTTGGCCAGGCTGGTCTCCAACTCCTGACCTCAGGTGATGCACCCGCCTCGGCCTCCCAAAGTGCTAGGGTTATAGGCATAAGCCAGTACACCTGGCCAATTTTTATTTTTTAGTTTTTTTGAGACAGAGTCTTGCTCTGTCACCCAGGCTGGAGTACAATGGTGTGATTTCAGCTCACTGCAAGCTCCGCCTTCTGGGTTCGTGCCATTCTCCTGCCTCAGTCTACCGAGTAGCTGGGACTACAGGCGCCGGCCACCACGCCCGACTAACTTTTTGCTTTTGTCTTTTTTTTTTTGAGACGGAGTCTCGCTCTGTCGCCCAGGCTGGAGTGCAGTGGCGCGATCTCGGCTCACTGCAAGCTCCGCCTCCCGGGTTCATGCCATTCTCTCGCCTCAGCCTCCGAGTAGCTGGGACAACAGGCGCCCGCCACCACGCCCGGCTAATTTTTTGTATTTTTAGTAGAGACGGGGTTTCACCGGTTAGCCAGGATGGTTTCGATCTCCTGACCTCGTGATCTGCCCGCCTCGGCCTCCCAAAGTGCTGGGATTACAGGCTTGAGCCACAGCGCCCGGCAACTTTTTGTATTTTTAGTGGAGACGGGGTTTCACCGTGTTAGCCAGGATGGTCTCGATCTGACCTTGTGATCCACCCACCTGGGCCTCCCAAAGTGCTGGGATTACAGGCGTGAGCCTCCGCGCCCAGCCCAATTTTTGTATTTTTGGTAGAGATGGGGTTTCACCATGTTGGCCAGGTTGGTCCCGGACTCCTGACCTCAGGTGATCCACCCTCCTCGGCCCCCACAGTGCTGGGATGACAGGCTGAGCCGCCGCCCGGCTGGGAAATGCTCTTTAAGGTGAAGCCGGCAGAAGCGGGAGGGAAGGGCCACAGCCACCATGGAATCAGGTCTTCTGGGGCTGAAGGGAAGCTGGGATCTCTCGGGACACAGTGCCCCAGACTGTTTACCTCTCGGAGCAAAACCCATTCTGTGTTCACACAGGGGCTGTGAGGGGCTCCCCCACGTGAAATGTGCACAGGACGTTTTCCTGCTCCTCTGAAGGTTCTGTTCTCGCAGTGGCATTCGTGTCCCCAGCCAGGAACTGAAGTGCCGCAGCCCCGACTCACCAGAGCTCCAGCTTCACGCGCCGGCCGTCCAGCAGGATGGTGGTGGTCTTGTAGTCAATCCCTGCGAGGAAGCACAGGGCGCTCAGGGGACGCACCACTCAGAGCAAGCGCCCGCCAGACCAGCCTCGGCCACCAGCCACCCACGGCCGAGCCCCACGAGGAGGAAGTGAACAAGCAGCTCCCCCACACTCAGTCAGTGGGGCAGGGGGCAATCTCGGGGCTCCGGCCCAGTAACCCAGGCCTGCCCACTTCTGCACACGGGCCACGGGCAGGGCAGGGCAGGAGGGTGGTCAGAACAGAGTCAGGCCATCGGGCCCCACAGCCCAGCAGGCCAGCCTCTTCGTGGGCACGGCTTGCCCGGTACAGGGCCTCCCTCTGTGGGCTGCACTGGGTGCAAGGCACAGGGCCTCTCCCTCAGAGGGCACTGGGCAAAGGCAGGGTGTGGACTCCAGCGCGCCTGGAGAAAGGGCAGTGCCTTATTTCCACCCTGACCTACTTAGTATGCATTTTGAGGTTGAATTCTCGAAGGTGAATGTATTTCCAAGTCTTGGCTTGCTGCAGCCCAGGAACCAACAAGTTTGGTGTTAGGGAGGGCCAAGCAAGTTTAAAATGCTGCTTCAGGCCGGGCGCGGTGGCTCACACCCGTAATCCCAGTACTTTGGGAGGCCGAAGTAGGCGGATCATGAGATCAGGAGTTTGAGAGCAGCCTGGCCAACATAGTGAAACTCAGTCTCTACTAAAAATACAAAAAATTAGTTGGGCATGGTGGCGGGTGCCTTTAATCCCAGCTACTTGAGAGGCTGAAGCAGGAGAATCACTTGAAGCTGGGAGGCAGAGCTTGCAGTGAGACGAGATCACGCCATTGCACTCTCGCCCGTGCGACAGAGCTCAATAAATCAATCAATCAATCAATCAATAAAATGCTGCTTCTCCGGACTGACCTCAGCCAGCCACCAGCCTGCGTGCCACATTTGTTTTGTTTTTGGAGACGGAGTCTCACTCTGTCACCCAGGCTGGAGTGCAGTGGCCGGATCTCCACTCACTGAAAGCTCCGCCTCCCGGGTTCACACCATTCTCCTGCCTCAGCCTCCCGAGTAGCTGGGACTACAGGCGCCCGCCACCTCGCCTGGCTAGTTTTTTTGTATTTTTAATAGGGACAGGGTTTCACCACGTTAGCCAGGAGGATCTCGATCTCCTGACCTCGTGATCTGCCCGCCTTGGCTTCCCAAAGTGCTGGGATACAGGCATGGGCCACCGTGACCAGCGTTTTTTTTGTTGTTTTTTGTTTTGTGTTGTTTTGTTTTTTGAGACGGAGTTTCGTTCTGTTGCCCAGGCTGGAGTGCAGTGGCACGATCTCGGCTCACTACAACCTCCACCTCCTGGGTTCAAGCGATTCTCCCACTCAGCCTCCCAAGTAGCTGGGACTACAAGTGCCTCTCACCACGGCCAGCTACTTTTTGTAATTTTAGTAGAGATGGTTTCACCATGTTGGCCAGGCTGGTCACAAATTCCTGACTTTAGGTGATCCACCTGCCTCAGCCTCCCAAAGTACTGGGATTACAGGCGTGAGCCACTGCGCCCGGCCACATCACATCATTACTTTTTTTTTTTTTTTTTTTTTTTTTGAGGCGGAGTCTCGCTCTGTCGCCGGGACTGGAGTGCAGTGGCCAGATCTCAGCTCACTGCAAGCTCCGCCTCCCGGGTTTATGCCATTCTCCTGCCTCAGCCTCCCGAGTAGCTGGGACTACAGGCGCCCGCCACCTCGCCCGGCTAGTTTTTTTTTTGTATTTTTAGTAGAGACGGGGTTTCACCGTGTTAGCCAGGATGGTCTCGATCTCCTGACCTTGTGATCCGCCCGTCTCGCCTCCCAAAGTGCTGGGATTACAGGCTTGAGCCACCGCGCCCGGCCACATCATTACTTTTTATTTCCTTACAGTTCTATGGGAAAAGGTCAGTCCAAGACAAATCAAAAAGAACAGACGGTTCTGGACACTTCACGCAGGCACAACATCTTAAACAGGCTCTGGGTCCTCTGGAAACTTTCCAGAAGCTTCTACCTTTAGGGCTCAGCCCCTTCCCCCACCTTAGAAACATCATTCATGTTTTGTCTTTTCATGACACTTTCTCCAAGGGGCTTAGAAACGGGCACTTTTTAAACATCAGTGACGCCCTCCCACAGCGTGCGCCTGCACAGTGTGCCTGTGTGTCTGTGCCCATCTGTCTCTCCGTGTGGGCCCGACCCCTGCAAGCCGACCCCGCGGGTCACTTTGCCTACTGCACCCTTCTTCAGGCATCAGCGCTTCCGCCCACGCCATCCTTCTGCCTGACCACCGCCTAATGCCTATCAAAGGCTGTTCTCACGCATCGAAGGACACCATCGACAGAGAGAAATGCAACCCAGAGATGGGGGGAAATGTCTGCAGATCACGGTCTCCTAGGGACTGATCTCCAGACTCTGCAGATGACTCCAACTCAACAACAGAAAACCAAACGTCCTGATTTTAGGATGGACGGACAGTCTCTCTCAGGTCCTTGTTTCCAGGACAAGAAGGAACAATGGTTGTGCCAAAAGGGCCATAGCTGTGAGCGGCCCATCACTGCAGGAGCCGTACCCAATGTGTACCCAGGGACAACGTCATTAAGTGTTCTCCATCGGGATGCGGCGGAGTTACGCAGTTCACCATCAGGATGCGGCAGAGTTAGGCAGCTCACCATCGGGATGCGGTGGAGTTTAACATCAGGATGTGGTAGAGGTCACAGCCCTTGGAGACATTCTGGAAGCATCTGCACCGACTGTGTGCTTCCTGAGCTGCGTGCAAAGCTGCGTCACTGCCCCAGTGGTGCCCTTCACGGCGAGCCAGTCAGGAATCCCGCTCAAGTCCAGCGCCATGCATGTCACCCAAGTCTAGACCTGGGTGCTGCCCACAACCCCAACCAAGGCCCCAAGACCATGCACTCCACCTGGGTCTAGACCTGGGTGCTGCCCACGACTTCCACTAAGGCCCACATAAGAAGCTGAGTCCTTAAGGACTAAAGAAAAACTATCCTCTGCGGAAAAAATATGGAAATTACACTTTAAAAAAAGGGCAAAGGACTTGAATAGACACTTCTCCAAAGAAGATAAACCAACGGCCAAGAAGCAGTGAAAAGGCAATTCCACATCATCGTCCAGCAGAGAAACACATGCAAGCCACCCCCACACCACGTCCCAGTCGCACGGCAAAGGGCAGCAAGTGCCGGCCGGCGTGGGGAAGCCAGGCCCTTCACCCAGTGAGTGTGCTGCGTGCTGCTGCACCGTGCTCCTGATTCTAAAGGCGAGGGCAGCTGTCCTGTGCTCACTCACAAGTGAAACAACACTCTTCAGGGAGGAACCGCACTCAGGCCGTCCACACCCTTCCCACACCTCCCTCCTCCCACAGTTCTGTCAAGCAGGACACATGGACGGAGGGGCCTTGGTCCTTTCGGTCCTGGCTGCTGCAGCCCCCACAAGGCTGACCTGAAAGGCTAAGATTGGACACCACGATTGCAACAAAGGCCATGGCTGCTCCTCCTTGACAGTTACCTCCATGTGTCAATTTGGCCAAGCAGGCGGGCACCAGCAACACCCACAGGACGGGTGCCGATGGCCCGGGGACTCCCCTAGGCCACCCCTAGATGGCGCCATGGCCCAGGACTGCCAGGAGCCATAGCTGCCACGAAGGGGCAGGGGTGCCGGGCAAAGCCTGGGGACCATGTCAGCCACTCACAGAGGCCGGGGCCTCTAGAGCGCTGCGCTCTTGGATCAGAGGCGGCTCCGGGATGCTCCTCCCACTGGGTGTCTGCTGTGGGCACCCGTGGGACCTCCTGACCTGCTGACCTCCCACCCACCCCGCAGGCACCACACCTGGCTGCCCACACTGCGCGTCAGAACAGGATTCTCAGCAACACTGGGGAGAAAAAGTTCAAGAAGACTATGAAACAACGTCCCCATGGATACCATTTAGACACAAACAGCGGCCTGTTCTCTAGGCACAGTCAACTGAGTGTCTTGTTCCTGGCAAGCCACAGCCACTGACCACACAGAGCCCTCCTGGCTCCAGGATGTGGCTCTGGAAAAGGTCTGGACTCTCAGAAGAGGGACAGGTGTCAGGATCCTGGGGAGGGGGTCCTTGGCCTGGAAGGTCTCAATTATCCAGGCAGGGTCAGGGCAGGCGGGTGATGGAGCAGGGCAGGGCGGGGAAGTAGGAGGAGCGCCTGGAGGCACAGAGCAGTGGCCTGGGAGAGGCCTGGAGCCCGTGCTGGGGGACAGCGCAGGGGCAGGGGCAGTGGGCTTCGGCTGCAGAGCTCAACACCAACCCATGAGGGGTCCCCGGTATTAGCTGTGACATGTTCTCTTGGTGTGCTGCTCACTTTTACCTCCTGGTGAAATGTCTTTTCAAAAATAAGCTAAGCGAACACCCGGTTCAGTGAAAAGGCAAGAGTGCCAGTGAGGGTCAGCTGCTCCCTGCAGGTCCACTGAGGCCTCATGCGGCACCAGCAACTCCTGCCACCCTCCCTCCTGCTCTCCTCTTCATCCGCTGGGCGCCGCAGGCCTTGCTCACCACCTCAGGTTTACTGTTCCCAACAAACCTCTCACTCATCTAGCCCCAGCCAGGCACTGCCTCTAGGCCGACTGAACACAACCCCATGAGACACACAGCAGCGTCCTGGTCAGCCACGTGGGAGAGCTGGCTCCCCCGGGACAGGTGCTCTGACCGCAGGGGACACTGAGGAAGGGAGGAACACCTGTCCTGCCACCAGAGCAAAGCCACCAGCACCTGGGCTGCTGGTTCTGCACGGGGTGCCACGTCCCCAGCAGTTACAGGAGACCAAGTTCCAGCAAGCGGACTCCCAGCCAGGCTGCTGTGAAGCCCAAGCCCCCAGGCCGGTGCTGTTCACGTCCCCACCCTCCTGTGGGACCCATTCTGTTTTCTAAAAGCTTTTAAGGCATTTTCTTTGCCCACATTGTTCTGGGTGGTCTTTTTTGTATTCTGAGGCCCTTGCAGTCTGGAGACACATCCTGACGTGCCTCAGTTCCCCCACAGAGGCTCCCGCCCTCCATCCTGAGCCGCGCCAGCCAGGGTAACCACTGCAGGGATCGCCCAGTTGTTTTTTAATTTCTTTTGGTTCTATTTTCTGGGAGATGTCCTCAACTTTCTTTTCTGCCCTTTTATGGCTTTTTAAAAATATGCTGCTTATTTATAATTTCTATTTTTTTTTTTTTTTTTTTTTTTTGAGACAGAGTCTCGCTCGGCCTCCCAGGCTGGAGTGCAGTGGCCGGATCTCAGCTCACTGCAAGCTCCGCCTCCCGGGTTCACGCCATTCTCCTGCCTCAGCCTCCCGAGTGGCTGGGACTACAGGGGCCCGCCACCTCGCCCGGCTAGTTTTTTGTATTTTTTAGTAGAGACGGGGTTTCACCGTGTTAGCCAGGATGGTCTCGATCTCCTGACCTCGTGATCCGCCCGTCTCGGCCTCCCAAAGTGCTGGGATTACAGGCTTGAGCCACCGCGCCCGGCCTCTATTTATAATTTCTAAAAGCTCCTTCCGGTGCTCTGAGCAATTCCCCTCTGGCAGCGTCCGGCTCTTCATTGTTGGATGCGGCATCTCTGACGACGCCATTGGTACGATGTTCTTCCCTGAGCTCTTTTCCTGCCTGTCTGGGTCTTTCCTCACATTCTGGGGACCCTCAAGGACAGACCCTAAGTAGCCACCAGGAAGCTGGTGACTCTGGCTTCTAAGTTGGGGCTCCCGGCAACGTCTGGAGGCTGCTGCTTTTGGGCTGACGGTTATCCTGCCATTATCCTGCCACGGGCTCCCATCTGCACGCCAGTGGGACTGGGTTTCCAGGTAAGGAGGCTTGCTCAGCCCACCAGATCCCCACCACCCTGTCCCCCGCCACCCCATCCCCCACCATGCCCACTGGCGTCTGGTGTCCACGACTCAATTTTCCCAGAGAATAAATCTCCTGTGCTTGCTGCTGGGAACCACACCAGGCACTGCCTGACCTCCCCGTCCCCTCACGTGGCATTGAGAGGGGGCTCCCATGGCCCCTCACTCAGCCATGGCAGCACCCCTGTTCCCAAACAGTCAAACCTCTCTGACCTCATCAGTCCACGCTTTTATTTTTTGAGAAGGGGTCTCATTCTGTCACCCAGTTTGGAGTGCAGTGGTGTGATCAAGGCTCACCGCAGCCTCCAACTCCTGGGCTCATGTGCTCCTCACACCTCAGCCTCCTGAGTAGCTGGGACTACAGGTGTCCACCACCACACCTGGCTAATTTTGTATCTTTTTTTTTGTTTTGTTTTTTGTTTTTTGTTTTTGTTTTTTTTTAAATTTTGTATCTTTTGTAGAGTCAGGGGTTTCACTATGTTGCCCAGGCTGGTCTTGAGCTCCTGGGTTCAAGCAATCTGCCTACCTTGACCTCCCAAAGGGCTGGGATGACAGGTATGACCTGCCACACAATTGTGGTGCAATCTCGGCTCATGGCAACCTCCACCGCCTGGGTTCAAGTGATTCTTGTGCCTCTGCCTCCCAAGTAGTGGAGACTACAGGTGCCCGCCACCGCGCCCAGCTATTTTTTTTGTATCTTTAGTAGAGATGGGGTTTCACCATGTTGGCTAGGCTGGTCTCGAACCCCTGACCTCAAGTGATCCACCTGCCTCAGCCTCCCAAAGCGCTGGGATTACAGGCGTGAGCCACCATGGCCAGCCGAGTTTCATTCTTTTCAGGATGGTAAAGGGAATGCCACAACCATTTGTCTAGAAGGGTCCTGATGGGACTGAGGGCCACGGATTGGCAGCCTGAAGCCAGCATCCTGGACCTCCCAGGCTTGGCCTCTGCATTGCCGGTCCCGGCGCCCAGCCCTTTGGGGTCAGGCAAGGACAGAGGACCAGATGGGAGCTGAGCTCAGGGAACAGAGGACCACCAGGTGGGAGCTGAGCTCAGGGGACAGAGAATCAGGTGGGAGTTGAGCTCAGGGGACAGAGGACCAGGTGGGAGCTGAGCTCAGGGGACAGAGGACCAGGTGGGAGCTGAGCTCAGGGGACAGAGGGCCACGTGGGAGCTGAGCTCAGGGAACAGAGGGCCAGGTGGGAGCTGAGCAGGCTCACCGGACAGAGGACCAGTTGGGAGCTGAGCTCAGGGGACAGAGGACCAGTGGGAGCTGAGCTCAGGGGACAGAGGACCAGGTGGAGCTGAGCAGGCTCAGGGGACAGAGGGCCAGGTGGGAGCTGAGCAGACTCAGGGGACAGAGGGCCAGGTGGGAGCTGAGCAGACTCAGGGGACAGAGGGCCAGGTGGGAGCTGAGCTCAGGGGACAGAGGGCCAGGTGGGAGCTGAGCTCAGGGGACAGAGGACCAGGTGGGAGCTGAACTCAGGGGACAGAGGGCCAGGTGGGAGCTGAGCTCAGGGGACAGAGGACCAGGTGGGAGCTGAGCTCAGGGGACAGAGGGCCAGGTGGGAGCTGAGCTCAGGGCACGGAGGGCCAGGTGGGAGCTGAGCTCAGGGCACGGAGGGCCAGGTGGGAGCTGAGTTCAGGGCACGGAGGGCCAGGTGGGAGCTGAGCTCAGGGCACGGAGGGCCAGGTGGGAGCTGAGCTCAGGGAACGGAGGGCCAGGTGGGAGCTGAGCAGGCTCACCGGACAGAGGACCAGGTGGGAGCTGAGCTCAGGGGACAGAGGACCAGGTGGGAGCTGAGCTCAGGGGACAGAGGACCAGGTGGGAGCTGAGCAGGCTCAGGGGACAGAGGGCCAGGTGGGAGCTGAGCAGGCTCAGGGGACAGAGGGCCAGGTGGGAGCTGAGCAGGCTCAGGGGACAGAGGGCCACGTGGGAGCTGAGCTCAGGGGACAGAGGACCAGGTGGGAGCTGAGCTCAGGGGGCAGAGGGCCAGGTGGAAGCTGAGCTCAGGGGACAGAGGGCCAGGTGGGAGCTGAGCTCAGGGGACAGAGGGCCAGGTGGGAGCTGAGCTCAGGGGACAGAGGACCAGGTGGGAGCTGAGCTCAGGGCACGGAGGGCCAGGTGGGAGCTGAGCTCAGGGCACGGAGGGCCAGGTGGGAGCTGAGCTCAGGGCACGGAGGGCCAGGTGGGAGCTGAGCTCAGGGCACGGAGGGCCAGGTGGAGCTGAGCTCAGGGGACAGAGGGCCAGGTGGGAGCTGAGCAGGCTCAGGGGACAGAGGACCAGGTGGGAGCTGAGCAGGCTCAGGGCACAGAGGACCAGGTGGGAGCTGAGCTCAGGGGACAGAGGGCCACGTGGGAGCTGAGCTCAGGCGACAGACGGCCAGGTGGGAGCTGAGCAGGCTCACCGGACAGAGGACCAGGTGGGAGCTGAGCTCAGGGGACAGAGGACCAGGTGGGAGCTGAGCTCAGGGGACAGAGGACCAGGTGGGAGCTGAGCAGGCTCAGGGGACAGAGGGCCAGGTGGGAGCTGAGCAGACTCAGGGGACAGAGGGCCACGTGGGAGCTGAGCTCAGGGGACAGAGGACCAGGTGGGAGCTGAGCTCAGGGGGCAGAGGGCCAGGTGGGAGCTGAGCTCAGGGGACAGAGGGCCACGTGGGAGCTGAGCTCAGGGGACAGAGGGCCAGGTGGGAGCTGAGCTCAGGGCACGGAGGACCAGGTGGGAGCTGAGCTCAGGGCACGGAGGGCCAGGTGGGAGCTGAGCTCAGGGCACGGAGGGCCAGGTGGGAGCTGAGCTCAGGGCACGGAGGGCCAGGTGGGAGCTGAGCTCAGGGCACGGAGGGCCAGGTGGGAGCTGAGCTCAGGGCACGGAGGGCCAGGTGGGAGCTGAGCTCAGGGCACGGAGGACCAGGTGGAGCTGAGCTCAGGGGACGGAGGGCCAGGTGGGAGCTGAGCAGGCTCAGGGGACAGAGGGCCACGTGGGAGCTGAGCAGGCTCAGGGGACAGAGGGCTACGTGGGAGCTGAGCTCAGGGGACAGAGGACCAGGTGGGAGCTGAGCTCAGGGCACGGAGGGCCAGGTGTGAGCTGAGCTCAGGGCACGGAGGGCCAGGTGGGAGCTGAGCTCAGGGCACGGAGGACCAGGTGGAGCTGAGCTCAGGGGACGGAGGGCCAGGTGGGAGCTGAGCAGGCTCAGGGGACAGAGGACCAGGTGGGAGCTGAGCAGGCTCAGGGCACAGAGGACCAGGTGGGAGCTCAGCTCAGGGGACAGAGGGCCACGTGGGAGCTGAGCTCAGGCGACAGATGGCCAGGTGGGAGCTGAGCAGGCTCACGGGATAGAGGACCAGGTGGGAGCTGCGCTCAGGGGACAGAGGACCAGGTGGGAGCTGAGCAGGCTCAGGGGACAGAGGGCCAGGTGGGAGCTGAGCAGGCTCAGGGCACAGAGGACCAGGTGGGAGCTGAGCTCAGGGGACAGAGGCCAGGTGGGAGCTGAGCTCAGGGGACAGAGGACCAGGTGGGAGCTGAGCTCAGGGGACAGAGGGCCAGGTGGGAGCTGAGCTCAGGGGACAGAGGGCCAGGTGGGAGCTGAGCAGGCTCAGGGGACAGAGGGCCAGGTGGGAGCTGAGCAGGAGCGGTAAGGGTTGGCTGTGTCCCTACCCAAATCTCACCTTGACTAATCCCCAGGGGTTGAGGGCGGGGCCAAGTAGAGATAATTAAATCATGGGAGCGGTTCCCCCCGTGCTGTTCTCGTGAGGGTGAGTGAGTTCTCCCCACACCTGATGGTGTTTTAGAAGGGGCTTCCCGCTTCACTCTGCACTCATTCTCTCTCGCGCTGCCCTGTGAAGAGGTACCTTCCGCCATGACTCTAAGTTTCCTGAGGCCTCTGCAGCCCTGCGGAACTGTGAGTCAATTACATCTCTTTTCTTTACAAATGACCCAGTCTCGGGTACTTCTTCCTAGCAGCGTGAGAACCAGCGAGTACATGGGCGTGGAGGGCGCCCAGGAAGGTGTGGAGGGAGGTGGGGACGGGCACAGCATATTGCCTGGTGCAGACTCGGGCACCCCTTGGGAGGGATCTCACAGCATCTATCTGAAAACGGGCAGTGGAGGGGGAGGAAGGGGACTGAAAACGTCACTGAGGCATCTGCTTTACCAGGTGCAACTTCGTTTTTTTTTCTTTTTCTTTTTTGTCTGCTTTACCAGATGCGACTTTGTTTTCTTTTTTTTGAGATGGAGTTTCACTCTTGTTGCCCAGGCGGGAGTGCGGTGGCGCAATCTCAGCTCACTGCAACCTTCACCTCCCATGTTCAAGCGATTCTCCTGCCTCAGCCTCCCGAGTAGCTGAGATTATAGGCGCCCACCACCAAGCCCAGCTAATTTTTTTGTATTTTTAGTAGAGATGGGGTTTCACCATGTTGGCCAGGCTGTTCTCAAACTCCTGACCTTGGTTAATCTGCCTGCCTCAGCCTCCCAAAGTGCTGGGATGACGGGCGTGAGCCACTGTGCCCAGGCGACTTTGTTTTCATAGTCACCAACATCTTGGTGGTCTGGGGGAGTGGACATGGCACCTGTGCCCCTGCCCATGGAGGCCGATCTGCCCAGGGACTGTCAGCAGAGTTGCTGTAAGGCAGCCAAGGAAGGCTGGCTGCTGAGCCTGTGTACCACCCTGGGCTCGGGAGTGGAGGTTCCTTGGCTTACGTGGCAGTGGCTCACGTGGCAGTCTGTCTGTCAGAGCCAGCCTGCCACCAGCAGCCATGTTCCTGCAGGGCACAGTGCAGGGGCTGTTTGCTGCTGAGTTGCCAGCATGGGACTCTGCAGACAGGACTAAGGTGTGCAATCTCGAGGTGGGAGATCATCCGGGATTATCTGGGTGGGGCCAATTAACTACACAAGTCCTTAACCGCCTTTCCCGGCTGAGCTACAGATGAGATAGAAGGAGAGTCAAAGCACTAGAGGGACTTCACCCGCCAGTGCTGGCTCTGCAAACGGGCAAGGGCCCTCTGTGAAGAATGCAGGCAGCCTGGAGAACCGGGACAGGGTCGGCTTGCACCCAGCAAGGTGCTGCTGCCAGTCCTACCACCAGCAAGAACGGAATTCTGCCAACCTCCCAATGAGCAAGGGAACATCTTCCTCTAGGGCCTTCAGGGGCAAAGCCCCAGCCAACACCTTGATTAGGGCCTGCAAAAAGCGATGCCCCAGCCAGGGAAACCCACACTGGACTGAGGACTGAGAGGACGAGTGACAGCAGTCACAGGTAAAGGAGTAGAAAGGTGGAAACCACCGAAGGCCATCTATGGCGGCCCTGTATTGATTAGAAATAAACTGGATCCAAACTAAAAATCCACCCACTGGGGAACAGTTACTGAGAGAAGAGGAACATTCTACAGTTGTTACAAAGACACAAGCTTGCAGCAGTCAGCATGGCTAAAAGGAAGGCCGGACTTAGAACAGACAGGACTCCCCCTCCCTCCTGTGGGACGGAAACTGGGTGAGTGCTTTGGAAAACGGCTCAGCAGCATCTACAGAGGTCCGACAGCCCAGCTTCCACTCCTCAGTACATCCCAACAGAAACGGGCACCTGTGTTCACCGGACGCCTCTGAGACTTCTCACAGGAGCACGGCGAGAACCACCCAACATGGAAACCATCCCAAGCCCATCTAGAGTGGAGCAAACGCACTGCCGCCTCGTGCACACGGAGGCTGCTCAGCGCAGGAAGCAGGGGAGCAACCGCTTTCAACCACGTGGCCGAAGCTCACCCAGAAGACGTGGAAAGAAGGCAGCAGACACAGGAGAGTTCGCCCTGCGTGGCTCCATTTACGTGAAAACGAGACAAGGCAGATGAGTCTACAGTGACACAGACCAGCAGCTGCCAGGCTGGGGGCAGGGTGTGAGAGGCCTGCAGAGGGCGAGGCTGCGAGGGCTGATGCTTTCTCAGGCCGGCATGCCTGTCCGCACTCACTGAATTGCAGACTTGAAAGGTAAAGGGGATTTTTGTACACAAATTACACCTCAATAAAGTTGATTAATTAAAAGATGGAAAGCTGACATCAAAAGTTGGCAAAGATGTGGAGCACCTGGAATTCTCATGCATTGCTGATGGGACTATGTGAAACCATAGGACTCCTTTAGAAAACGGTTTTCTTTTTGAGATCGGGTCTCACTGTGTCGCTCAGGCTGGAGTGTAGTGGGACAATCATGGCTCACCGCAGCCTCCACCTTGGGCTCCTGCGATCCTCCTGCCTCAGCCTCCCGAGGAGCTAAGACTATTACAAGTGTGCGCCACCACACCAGGCTAATTTATTTTTTTGAGACAGTCTCACTCTGTTGCCCAGGCTGGAGTGCAGCGGCACAGTCTCAGCTCACTCCAACCTCCGCCTCCTGGGTTCAAGTGATTCTCCTGCCTCAGCCTCCCGAGTAAGTGGGACCACAAGCACTGCCACCACACCAGTCTAACTTTGTATTTTTAGTAGAGACGGGCTTTCACCACATTGGCCAGGTTGGTCTTGAACTCCTGACCTCAAGTGATCTGCCTGCCTCGGCCTGCCAAAGTGCTGAGATTACAGTCGAGTCACCACACCCAGCCCCAGGCTAATTTTTTAAGTATGTTTATAGCAACGGGTTCTTACTATGTTGCCCAGGCTGGGCAATCTAATAAATTAAAACGTACACTCATCATGTATGATAGCAATTCCACTCTTCGATATCTACCTAAGAGAAACGCCTTCAGAAGGACTCATGCATATTCTAGTTATAGTTTAGTGCTAGTGCCACTGAACTGTATCCCTGCAAATGGCTAAAATGACATGTTTTCTGTATTTTACCAAAAAAAAAAATTAAAAAAAAAAAGTTTTAGGCCTGGCGCGGTGGCTCACGCCTGTAATCTCAGGACTTTGGGAGGCTGACGTGGGCAGATCACGAGATCAGGAAATGGAGACCATCCTGGCTAACACGGTGAAACCCCGTCTCTACTAAAAAAAAAAAAAAAAAAAAAAAAAAAGCCGGCGTGGTGGCGGGCGCCTGTAGTCCCAGCTACTTGGGAGGCTCAGGCAGGAGAATGGTGTGAACCCAGGAGGCCGAACTTGCAGTGAGCCAAGATCGTACCACTGCACTGCAGCTTGGGCGACAGAGTGAGAGTCTCAAAAAAAGAAGGAAAAGAAAAAAGAAAAAACAAGAACTCGTTCACAGCAGCATTATTCATAATACCCCAAACCAGAAAATAACCCAAATGTGTATCAACAAGGTAAATGCATAAACAAACTGGGGTATATTCGTGCAAAGGAACATGACTTGGGAACAAAAAAGAAGCATCTACATCGTACATCATGAATGAGTTTCAAAACTGCGGAGCAGAAGAAACCAGGGTCTGCTTCCTGTCCACGATGGCCGCAACAGGAAAAAGCAGCCCATGGTGATGGAAGCTGAGCGCTGGGGGCTGGGGGGCTTTCTGGGAGGAGGGTGCAAGTGCTCCTGATTTTGATGAGGGTACTGGCCGCATAGGTCCCTACATGGGCCAAAACTCATAGAACCGCACATGCAAAGAAGGTACATTTATTACACAGACATCATCTCCCAATAAAATTGATTTTCAAACAAACCCACAGGGTATTGATCGGCCTTGAATTCGGATTAGTAGGTCTCTCTGAAGGATGAGGGGACTGGATTACCCTACAAGAGAGCCTGAACACACATCAGAGCCGGACGTGAAGACACTGCCTGTCCCGGAAGACCTGGGGCTGGACATCATTTACGCGCGGGCCAGCACTCCGCATTCAAGCTCCCGGCACGCCACACCCTCGAATGTCTTCTGAAACAAGGATGACCCACGTCCACCAACCCCATTGCTGGCAAACCGGCACCTGCCTGCCGGAGGACAGTAAAAGAAGGAAAAGTTACCTTCACAAATTTCAAATGTGTCTGTCTACACCAGCATGCCAAATGTCAGAAGAAATCCTAGGGCAGTTTGTGGACCAGTTTCCTGTGAAGCTAGAGCTTTTACTTAACGCCTTAAAACCCACAACAAGCCAAAAGGGCTCTCGTGTCTACAAAGAGCAGGCACACTCGGCACAGAACACCTGGCCAAACACGGAACATTAAGAAAACAAAAAACAGGCCGGGCGCGGTGGCTCAAGCCTGTAATCCCAGCACTTTGGGAGGCCGAGACGGGCGGATCACGAGGTCAGGAGATCGAGACCATCCTGGCTAACACGGTGAAACCCCGTCTCTACTAAAAATACAAAAAACTAGCTGGGCGAGGTGGCGGGCGCCTGTAGTCCCAGCTGCTCGGGAGGCTGAGGCAGGAGAATGGCGTGAACCCGGGAGGCGGAGCTTGCAGTGAGCTGAGATCCGGCCACTGCACTCCAGTCCGGGCGACAGAGCGAGACACCGCCTCAAAAAAAAAAAAAAAAAAAAAAAAAAAAAACAAAAAACACAGCTCCGGTCCCAGCTACTCAGGAGGCCAAGGCAGGAGGATTGCTTCAGCCCCAGGGTTCAAGACAAGTCTGGGCAACACAGTGAGACCCCATCTCTTTTTTTTTTGAGAGGAAGTCTCGCTCTGTCGCCCCGGCTTAAGTGCAGTGGGAGCAATCTCAGCTCACTGCAAGCTCCGCCTCCCGGGTTCACACCATTCTCCTGCCTCAGCCTCCTGAGCAGCTGGGACTACAGGCGCCCGCCACCTCGCCCGGCTAATTTTTTGTATTTTTAGTAGAGACAGGGTTTCACCGTGGTCTCAATCTCCTGACCTTGTGATTCGCCCGCCTCGGCCTCCCAAACTGCTGGGATTACAGGCGTGAGCCACCACGCCCGGCCGAGACCCTATCTCTTAAAAAAAAATTCTCCTCGCCCATCTTTTTTTTTTTTTTTTTTGAGAGGGACTCTCACCCCTCACCCAGGCTGGAGTGCAGTGATGCGATCTCGGCTCACTGCAAGCTCTGCCTCCCAGGCTCACGCCATTCTCTTGCCTCAGCCTCCCAAGTAGCGGAGACTACAGGCGCCACGCCCGGCTAATGTTTTTTTTTTGTATTTTTAGTAGAGATGGGGTTTCACCATATTAGCCAGGATGGTCTCGATCTCCTGACCTCGTGATCCGCCCGTCTCGGCCTCCCAAAGTGCTGGGAGGCCGCGCCCGGCCTCCTTGCCCATCTTTTAAGGAGCAGATCCTGTAGCTCTCAGATTATTTTCAATGATTACAAATCCAGCTTAGTGTGGCTTAAACCCCAATTGCATGTCCACTTTAAGACTCATTTCTGGCTGTGCCCCGTGGCTCACACCTGGAATCTCGACACTTTGGGAGGCCAAGGTGGGAGAATCACTTGAGCTCAGGAGTTCAAGACCAGCCTGGCCAACACGGCAAGAACTTATCACTACAAAATAATTTATTGGCCGGGCACAGTGGCTTATGCTTGTGATCCCAGCACTCTGGGAGGCCGAGGTGGGTGGATCACCTGAGGTCAGGAGTTCGAGACCAGCCTGGCCAACATGGTGAAACCCCATCTCTACAAAAAAAAGTACCAAAAAACTAGCCAGGCGTGGTGGCAGGTGCCTGTAATCCCTGCTACTTGGGGGACTGAGGCAGGAAAATCGCTTGAACCCGGGAGGCGGAGGTTGCAGTGAGCCGAGATCGCACCATCGTACTCCAGCCTGGGGGACAAGAATGAGATTTTGTCTCAAAAATAAAAAAAAAATTTGTTAAAAAATTAGCCAGGTATTGGGGTGCATGCCTGTGGTCTCAGCTACTTGGGAGGCTGAGGTGGGAGGATCACTAGAACCCTGGAATTTGAGGCTGCAGTGAGCTATGATCACTGCACTCCAGCCTGGGAGACAGAGTGAGACCCCGTCTCTCTAATAAAACAAAAAACAACAAAACTGCTAACGTTGCATATTTGACTCCACAGTTATTTTACATACTTAAGATATCAGGCATACCCACTTCATTGAATAATCATTAAATGTGTCTCCAAATCAGTAGTGTTTTGTTTTGTTTTGAGAGCTCTGTCACCCAGGCTGGAGTGCAGTGACGTGATCTCAGCTCACTGCAACCTCCGCCTCCTAGGTTCAAGCTATTCTCTTGCCTCAGCCTCCCGAGTAGCTAGGACTAAAGGTGCCTGACACCACACCCAGCTCATTTTTATATTTTTAGTAGAGACGGCATTTCACCGCGTTAGCCAGGATGGTCTCGATCTCTTGACCTCGTGATCCGCCTGCCTTAGACTTCCAAAGTGCTGGGATTACAGGTATGAGCCACCGTGCCCGGCTAGTTTTATTTTATTTTTTTTTTAAGACGGAGAACCTCTCTATTGCCCAGGCTGGAGTGCAGTGGCACGGTCTCGGCTCACTGCAACCTCCCCTTCTCGGGTTCAAGTGATTCTCCCACCTCAGCCTCCCGAGTAGCTGGATTACAGACATGCGCCACCGCGCCCAGGGTTTCACCATACTGGCCGGGCTGGTCTCAAACTCCTCACCTCAAATGATCCACCCACCTCGGTCTCCCAAAGTGCTGGGATTACAGGCGTGAGTCACCGTGCCTGGCCCATTTTTTTTTTTTTTAACTTTTTTTGTAGGGATAGGGTCTTTCTATGTTGCCTAGTCTGAACTCCTGGCCTCAGGGGATCCTCCTGCCTTGACCTCCCAAGTAGCCGGGATTAGAGGCGTGCACCACCACACCCAGTCCTGTGTTGTCATATTTTAATATTTGATAAACTTATAAACATTCCCTCTTGTGTAATTTTAGGATTACAATTCTATTTTTCATTAGAACCTCCTGTCTGAGCACCATACGTGTGGCCCTGGTGAACTGAGACTGGGGGAACAGTCCCAATAAGGATCAAATGGGGCCGGGCGCGGTGGCTCAAGCCTGTGATCCCAGCACTTTGGGAGGCCGAGACGGGCGGATCACGAGGTCAGGAGATCGAGACCATCCTGGCTAACATGGTGAAACCCCGTCTCTACTAAAAAATAAAAAAAACTAGCCGGGCGCGGTGGTGGGCGCCTGTAGTCCCAGCTACTCGGGAGGCTGAGGCAGGAGAATAGCGTGAACCCGGGAGGCGGAGCTTGCAGTGAGCTGAGATCCGGCCACTGCACTCCAGCCTGGGCGACAGAGCGAGACTCCGTCTCAAAAAAAAAAAGGATCAAATGGCCCCACCTGACGTGGGTGTGGTGGGGACCTGCCCTGCCCAGAGTCCAGCACACAGGGGCGCTCAGCACACACCTGAGCAAACTCACGATGAGCCGGACCGTGGCAACCCAGCTCTGGAAACTGATGTGGGGACACTGATGCTCCGGGGAGAACAGCCTTCTGCCTAGCCCAGCTAGGGCCAATGTAACACCTCGAACAGGCTGGACACAAATGGTTTCTCCTGTTCTTTCATTTCAATTCAGAAAGGACGGACGCTTTCAGAGTGAGCAGATACTTAGTGATACAGCCTTGATGGTGTGGATAATACACAAAAAATCATACTTTTTGGTATTACAGTTTTTTAAAAAAACCAGCTCCACACACACGGGCGCTACATCTTCTATCTCTATTCCAGACACGAGCAGTAGGCACAGTGAGGAAAACTAAACCAAGAGGAAGAGCTTCAACGCTAATGACCAGGAGGTGGCTCAGCAGGGAGGCTAAGGGTTAAATGCAGAGGCAGACAGAGGGGCAGGTTGCTCCTGGGAGGCTGGAGGGACCCTGCCTCCAGAGGAGCCCAGGAGAGCCTCACGCGGCTGCCACACACCAGGCTCTGTCACAGTGTGACTGCCAACTCTTCACAACACTGAGACTGGAATCAAAACCTTTCTGTTCCCCCACAGGCAAAAACCTCAGCGGTCACCACTTGCTGATAATGACTTATGGGTTAAACTGTCTATGCAATGTACTCAGGCGCCAAAGCTTTTTTTTTTTTTTTTTTTTTGAGATAGAGTCTCACTCTGTCGCCCAGGCTGGAGTGCAGTGGTGCAAACTCGGCTCACTGCAACCTCTGCCTCCCCAGGTTCAGGCGATTCTCCTGCTTCAGCCTGCTGAGTAGCTGGCAATACAGGTGCCCACCACCACACCAAGCTAATTTTTGCATTTTTAGTAGAGACGGGGTTTCACCATGTTGGTCAGGACGGTCTTGATCTCTTGATCAGACTGCCTCAGCCTCTCAAAGTGCTGGGATCACAGGCGTGAGCCACCATGCATGGCTGGCACCAAAGCTCTTTTAAAAAGTCCAACATAACAATATTTTAAACTCAGCAGATTAGCTGACATCCATTCTTATTACTTACGCTTTGCACTTGCTGTTATCACTATTATTATTACTATTTGGCATATACTCAGTTTTTAATAACGGAATGTAAGAAGCTGACGTACTCTATCTCTCTCTCCCCACCAGGAGGACCCAGCCTCTTTAGCGAGATGGCCACTTCCAGGGCAGGCAGGAACCACATTTGCTGGAAGCACCAGGCTGTGCCGGGACGCAGGGAGCTCCAGGAGCTCAGGGCACAGCCCAGGACGCAGGTGCCGCCTGAAGAGGCCCCAACAGCAAGGGGGCCATGTGAGTACCAAAGCCGACAGGAAAGGAGTGTGACGCCACAAGGGGACAAAACCTTGCTGAACCCACGCTGACACTGGCGAGCGCCCAGGGGCGCGCATTTTCACAGATACGCCTATGGACAGAAGCATCTATGGCAGCCGTGCACACGGAGGAGGCATGGCATGGTCCCGAGGGAAGTCGCCTCCTCCCTGCTGACCAGGTGAAGCGGGTCCTGCTGGCATCAGCGGACCCAGAGATTCCTCTCAGGCAGGAATCAGGTGGGCACAAGCCTCCGTGGGCAACCACTAGGGCTGTGGCTGGCCGACATGGGCAGACATCAGCCTGCTACTGCCTTGGCAGAGCCTGAGGACACAGACACCCCTCGGAGCAAAGCCGGTGGCACAGGCAGAGCAGGGTCCCCTGTCAGTGGACGCTTCAGCAGGGGTGGGGGCCTGGGCTCTGGCCGCACTCCCCTCCCCTGCAGCAGTGACTTTCTGGACCCAAACACAGCACCTTGGCAACCCTGATCAGTGTCACTGTGTTTGTGTTCAGAGTCCTGAATTCTGATGTCATCTAGCCTATTACCGCCCCTCCCAGGGAGGTCTGACACATAGGCTTTCCCTGCTGTGCCCAGGTGGTGCTGTGCCCAGGTGGCAGACAACACTGCTATCCAGGAAGTCAGGCGAAAGCCCACCAGCAGCCGCCGGCCCAGGGCAGGGAAAGCAGCACACGGGCTCCCGCCAGGTGGCCCATGCTGTTGGAGCTGCTGGAGAGTGCTGTGCTTGACCGCCCGGCCTACATCTTCACTCAGGGTTGACATGAGGTTTTTACATCCAGCCGCTGTACAAACTGTAAAGTACCTGCCCATTTCCAGGTCTCGGCTCTTCTCTTCTTCCATCCTCTTTTCTTTATTTTTTATTTTTTGAGACAGGGTCTTGCTCTGTCACTAAGCTGGAGTGCAGTGGCGCGATCTCGGCTTTCTGCAACCTCTGCCTCCCAGGTTCAAGCAATTCTCCTGCCTCAGTCTCCCAAGTAGCTGGGTCTACAGGCATGTGCCAGCAAGCCCAGCTAATTTTTGTATTTGTATTTATATACACATTTTTTGAGGCAGAGTTTCACTCTGTCACCCAGGCTGGAGTCTGTGGCACAACCTCGGCTCACTGCAAGCTCCGCCTCCTGGGTTCACGCCATTCTCCTGCCTCAGCCTCCCAAGTAGCTGGGACTACAGGCACCCGCCACCACGCCCAGCTAATTTTTTGTATTTTTATAGAAACAGGGTTTCACCATGTTAGCCAGGATGGTCTCAATCTCCTGATCTCATGATCCACCCGCCTCAGCCTCCCAAAGTGCTGGGATTACAGGCATGAGCCACCATGCCTGGCCAATTTTTGTAGTTTTAGTAGAGATGGGGTTTCACCATGTTGGCCAGGATGGTCTCAATCTCTTGACCTCGTGATTTACCTACCTCAGCCTCCCAAAGTGGTGGGATTATAGGCCACCACGCCTGGCCTGTTTTTTGTTTTTTTTTTTTTTGTAGAGGTGGGGTCTCACTCTGTTGCCCAGGCTGGTCTCAAACTCCTGGGCTCCAGCACTCCGCCTACCTTGGCCTCCCAAGGTGCTGAGATTGCAGGTGTGGGCCACCGCGCCCAGCCCTCTGCTCTTTTCCAAAGATGCTAAGCTGGGCTGGGCACAGTGGCTCATGCCTGTAATTCCACAAACTTTGGGAAGCTGAGGTGGGTGGACTGCTTGAGGTCAGGAGTTCAAGACCAGCCTGGCCAACACAGTAAAACCTCCATCTCTACTAAAAATATAAAAAATTAGCCAGGTGTGGTGGTGCATGCCTGTAATCCCAGCTACTCAGGAAGCTGAGGCAGGAGAATCACTTGAACTCAGGAAGCTCAAGAGGTTGCAGTGAGCTGAGATTGCGCCATTGAACTCCACCCTGGGCAACGGAGCAAGACTCCGTCTCAAAAAACACAAATTAAAAAAAAAAAAAAAAAAAGACGCTGGATGGCTTTCCCTCTCATGGGATGGGCAGGGCCAGTTTACACAGCCAGGCCCACATCACCCATCCAGGATTCGAATCCTTCCCAGTTTGGTTTGCAGACTCTGTTCACCGTAAAGACGGCGAAGGCTGTTTGGGGGCCTCTGCTTCCACTCTGCCATCTGGGAATATGGGACCCACTCTTTCCTGCACCCGTTCCACAGCTCCGGGCCCCCCAGCACCAAGTCCTCTGCACACCGTGGTCAGAAGACCCTTCCATATGCCCCTGCCCACCACCCCCCTCGTCACCAGCACTAGGGCCTGGCTGCTCCTGAGCCCCTCCCATCCCGCCTCGCCTGGATCACCTCCTCTGCTACTTCCACGTGCAGCAGCTTGGTGGGCAGAGGCACTCAGGGTATCTGGTCCTTCCCTGGTCTTCTGTCCCACACCCATGGGTCCCTACCCCTCCACAGCACCCATGCCCTTGTCCCTCTAATTTCTGAAGGACAAATGTCCAGAAATCTCTGCTGTACTCAAAATGTTGATCTCAGCAAGAGAGCGCCACAAACTGCCAGTATCAGAGTGCGCCGTCATCCCCAGGCTGGCTCAGGAGCCTCCGCCCTACCTTAGGCTCAGAGTGCGAGTGCAGCCTGTTGCCATCTGTTTACATCGCTTTCAAGAGGACCGAAGAGGCCCCTTTTCCACCCAGCTCCTGCCCTGAGGATGCCCACAGACCACGGTCTTGGTAGGCAGGCCTTCTTCCTGCAGGTGCTCCTCTTCCCCACCACCTCCACAACGTCTGGTCACTGACACCCGCCAGTGCCACAGTCTGCACATCCCTCTCCCGACTGCCCAGGAAGTCAACCCAGCCAGACAAGCAGTCTCCCCGCCTTCTCATATTGGTTCGGCAGCGTTCTCTGCACCAGGATGCTGGACACCGACACCTTTCCCTGCTTTCTCCAAATGCCCGGCAGACGACGCCTTGGCTGACATGGCCCCTGGGCCCCAGAACAGCCCTCCGTGGGGTGTCATCCGTATTACGCGCAGCCCAGGGAAGGACCCAGCTGCAATGCAGCCCCTTCCTACTTTAGGCCAGCTCACAGGGGCTCCAGACCAGGGTGGGGGCAGCTTTTCTGGGACCAGCAACTTCGCACCTTCCCAGCTGCAATCTCCAAATAGAACAAGAGGCGAAAGTACCTGCAAGGATCCAGATCCCTCCCTTGTGTCCTTCCCGCCCACCTCTCAGCTCCCCCACATGGCTTCCTTCCTGAAACACTGTTCAATTCAGCTCCTCATGCAAGCCACAACATGTGTGCTCAACCCAAGAGTCATCTGTGTCCACACCACCCTGTGAGAGACCTGGCTGGCACTGCCGTGCACCTGCCGTGTAAGCATTTGCCCTGCTACATGCGAGCACTGAGAGCAAGTGCTAACGACTGGAGGTGGACATTAACTCACTTGTCCAAAAGTTCTGGCATCTGGCCACTGTACAAACTTAACATTAAATATTCTACCTACTAACTTAACAGTTTCCTGAACATTTAAGTAAGGCCATGCCAGCCCAACTTACAAAACTGTACAATTAGAGGCCGGTGCGGTGGCTCACGCCTGTAATCCCAGCACTTTGGGAGGCCAAGGCGGATGGATCACGAGATCAGGAGTTTGAGACCAGCCTGACCAACATGGTGAAACCCCATCTCTACTAAAAATACAAAAATTAGCTGGGCATGGTGGTGGGGGCCTGTAATCCCAACTACCTGGGGAGGCCGAGGCAGGAGAATCGCTTGAACCTGGGAGGCGGAGGTTGCAGTGAGCCGAGATCACGCCATTATGCTGTAGGCTGGGCAACAAAAGCAAAACTCTGTCTTAAAACAAACCAACAAAATTCAGCACAATTACCATAATTTAAACCAGACACACAATCAATCTCATAGTCCAGCACCCTCTCATGGGGAGGTGGGTTTGTCTCCACAGCATGGAGTTAAACAGAAGGAACCTCACCACACATGGATGAGTCCAGGAGTGGCTCTGGAAACCTCCAGAACCCAGTGGCCTGCTGCCCTCATTCACAGCTGGCCGTGGGAGCTCTCAGGCAGAGCTCTGCTTGGTGTGGCTGGCCGGGAGGGAGGGAGGGGGGCAGGAGCAGCCCAGCCAGGAGCCCAGGAGCCAGGGAGGGAGGGAAGGAAGGAGTGAGGGAGGCAGGAGCAGCCCGGTCAGGAGGGAGGGAGGGAGGAAGGAGGAGCCCAGTGAAGGGAGAACAGATGGGCTTTGGTGATGGTCTCCAGGAACAGAGCAAAGGTGGGAGGCAGCTCTAGGCCCAGGTACAGAGGGGCCTGCCCAGGAGGGTGGGAAAGAGGCAGGGAAGAACAGACAGTCCTGAAGGAAAGAGGACTGTGGCTTCAGATGTCATGAGAATGCTGGACGCTTGACCCCCAACCCTGCCTGGGGGCCAGCTTGCTTGCCTCTCCCAAGGCCCCTCGCACAGGCTGTCTTTGCCAGGAATGCTCTCAAAACCCGGATGACAAGTGGCACTCCCACTTGGGGAGCTTGGGAAGAACAGCTCCGTGACATCAGCATCTCCTGCATCTGAGGGCCGCTGGCCTGGCTGCCCATCACAGGACTCACTCAGGTGCGCCTCCTCCAGGAAGCCATCCCCCACGCAGCCGAGGCCCACATCCCTCCCATGCACTTCCATGTGCTGAACCTCCTCCAGTCGGCCACACCACATCCTAAAGGTCCCTTTCTTATCTTTTCAAAAGTGTATAAAAGAAAAGACTATCTCCGGCCGGGTGCGGTGGCTCACGCCTGTAATCCCAGCACTTTGGGAGGCCGAGACGGGTGGATCACGAGGTCAGGAGATCGAGACCATACTGGCTAACATGGTGAAACCCCGTCTCTACTAAAAAATACAAAAAACTAGCCGGGCGAGGTGGCGGGCGCCTGTAGTCCCAGCTACTTGGGAGGCTGAGGCAGGAGAATGGCGTAAACCCGGGAGGCGGAGCTTGCAGTGAGCTGAGATCCGGCCCTGCACTGCAGCCGGGCAACAGAGCGAGACTCCGTCTCAAAAAACAAAAAACAAAAAAACAAACAAAAAAAAGACTGTCTCTATTTTGTTCTCCTTTGCACCCTCAGTTCCTGGCCCAGCACCTCGTAAAATGCCCAATAAATGACAGAACAAATGTCTGAAATGAGGGAGAAAAACTCAAGGGCTCAGGAGCGGGCCTTCATGAGAAGTCCACAGCCAGAGCCGGGAAAAGACTGAGGGCAGAGCATGAGCAAGGCCAGGAAGAGAGAGGAGCGAGGCCCTGGTCCCAGCCATCAACAGAAGGTGGTGTCTCTGGGGCAGTGTCCCACACGAGACCAGGGCAGGTGTGAACCGATGCCCAGCGGGCGGCCGGTCGGAGTTCAGGGACATGAAGTCACTTGGGAGGGACTAGGCTGCCCTCAGGCCTGTCCCGTACTCTGGGGTACGGGACAGCGTGCCCCCGGTGGGAGGCCTGGTACAGGCAGAGCTGGCAAGTCGCAGGGTCCTGGCTGTCTTGAAAAAAGTTATAACGAGCCGAGCGCAGTGGCTTAAGCCTGTAATCCCAGCACTTTGGGAGGCCGAGGTGGGTGGATCACAAGGTCAGGAGTTTGAGACCAGCCTGGCCAACACAGTGAAACCCCGTCTCTACTATAAATATAAAAATTAGCTGGGTGTGGTGGTGGGCACCTGTAATCCCAGCTACTTGGGAGGCTGAGGCAGGAGAATCACTTGAACCCGGGAGGCGGAGGCTGCAATGAGCCGAGATCATGCCAGTGCACTCCAGCCTGGGCAACAGAGTTCGACTCCATCTCAAAAAAAAAAAAAAGAAAGAAAAAAGTTATAATGACCCACAAAGTCCTACCTCCTGAACATGTGGGTTCTCAGATGCCGCCTAGGGTCACCCTGGGGCTGGGGCGGTCCTCTGAGGCTCGGGTCTCAGAAGAACTTAGCGTACATGGTGCAGCAGAAGCAGGTGTGTGGCAGTTACCCCAGGCCCAGGTGGAGGTGAGGAGGAGGACAGGGGAAGAGCCATGAAGCCCACTGCTTCACAGGAGGTCTGCAGGGCAGCTCCTCCAGACCCTGAGCCCGCCCTCGACAGCTGCTACCTCCTGAGCCTCAATCCCTCGTCTGCACAGTGGGGGTGGCGCTGCCTTCTCACAGGTGGCAGCAGGGGCTACATGGGGGCAGCGGGAAGCACCCACCAGTGCTGGCAGGCACTCATCACACGTTGGCAGCATTAGCTGTTACCATGGTGATCACCCCTGTTCCTCCAAGAACAACACCCTGCTGGAAAACCTGGCACCTCACAGAGGAAAAGCAAACCCCAAAACACTGCCCCAGAAAACGAGCAAAAACTTCGAGGCAGGTGGATCACTTGAGGTCGGGAGTTCGAGAGCAGCCTGGCTGACATGGTGAAACCTGTCTCTACTAAAAATACAAAAATTAGCCAGGTGTGGTGGCGGGTACCTGTAATCCCAGCTACTCAGGAGCTGAGGCAGGAGAATCGCTTGAACCCAGAAGGCAGAGGCTGCAGTGAGTCGAGATCATGCCACTGCACTCCAGCCTGGGGGACAAGTAAGACCCCGTCTCAAAAAAGAAAAAAAAGAAAACGAGCAAAACCCAATCAAGTGTAGGGGAAGAGAATGGACTCCGGGCTGCAGTGGTGCCCAACACGAACAGCAGGCACAGGGAAGCCATGCACGGCTGTCCAGTCACCTAAAGACACACAGCTAGAACCTCCCGCAAAAGCCTCAGCTAGCCCTGGGGATAAGCAGCCGACAACACACGCGTGGGTTTCCCTCAGGACAGTGAGACACAGAGGAGCCTCTGAAGACAGTTGCCTCTGGAACTGGCCACTTTGGAGCCGTGAACTTCAAGTCAGATGAGAAGAAACGTTTGTAACTGTTTGGAGAAAGCTCAGGGAGTTGTGAAGCCGAAGAAGCTGGGACTCCCACACAGGGTGCCCTCGCTCCCATGGGCACAGCAGGCAGAGTGTGGCCCCACAGACATCTCAGTGGCCATCAGATCCCAACATCCACAGCAACCGCGATGTTAGCCTTGCTATGTCCACAACTGCCTCCCTCCGTCTCTCCTCACAACTTGCCAGGCTCGAAGGACCGGAGTGTCACTCAGCAGCTTCCACCAACACTGACTCCCAAAGGAGCAGAGAGAGAAATAAAGTCAAGAGGATTAACCCCTTCTGAAGTCTTCCAGGATCTGGGCACACAAACCCTGACAAACGTGGCTGGAGGCAACCTCGCTCCCAGGAAGGTTTGTAGGGGACAAAGTACAGAGGGAGGAGCTGCCTTCATCCAGGACCTTCAACACCCTTCACAGAGCAGGAGCGGGCCTGGCCACAGCAGGATGCTTCCTGGGCTTGGGGGAGGGGTGTGCACCCCATGAGGGTGGTTCCTCAGGGCCAACATGGGCCCACCACCCTGGCCCACACCCTGGAGCCTGACTGCAGGTTTGCTCCCAAACTGAAGCTGTCTCCTCCCTACCGTGTGTGCCACCCGCACTCCTGGATGAAGCGTAATTCCTGCTGGGTAACTCACCACCATCACTCAGAGGCACTCTATGCAAAGGGCTCTGTTTTGTCCTGAAGAGAGCATGAAGCACTCCCTAAGATCACTGCTGGGTGTCAAAGACAGGAAAACCTTTCCAGACCTAGAGATCCAGAAAGCCAGCGCACACCCGCATTAGGGGACATGGAAGAGCTCCCAGGGGCTCCACAGGTGCTGGGCGTGCAGTCACACGCCGCTGCCTCAGGTGCCAGTGCTAAGAAAAAGGTCACTTTGATGACTCATTTGTTTGTGAAGCTAGAGAGGGCAACGTACGCTCACACACCTGTCTGAGGAACGTGCTAGACAGGCAAGTAAGTGATCTGGTGTGAGCTGAAGGAGCTCTGGGCCATGCTGGAGCAGCGAGCCCTGCACAGAAGGGGCCTCCCTGTCACCGGCATCCACCGCCCCGCGGGGAGCCCTGCAGAAACATGGAAACTGGAAACACAGAGGGCACCTCACAATAAAGGAGAGAAAACAATGAAGGTTAACACATACGTCCTTCCCATGAGGGCCAGAGACCTAAAGCTCCTGCTACAACTCTTTCAAAGGAGAATACATTCTCAAGATGCTGAGTCCTGAGAACCAGCTGCTCCTGAGTTTCCGAGACCCCGCAGCCCCCTCGGGAAACCCTCAGATCCACCAACTTCACCCTGATGAAGAGGGCTGGCCCCTGGGGTTGGCAAACTGCCACCTGACCACAAAGACCTGCTCCTTGTGCTGTGCACGTCTTAACCTTGAGGCCTTAGACACGGAAAGCGCGTTCCACAGCGCAGAGGCGCTCCCTTTTCTGCTCGAGGCCACAGGACTCCCGCGGGGACCTGGAAGTATGTCCCGGGCCCTGAGAGCACGTGGTGTCTTTCTGAGAGTGGACTCTCCTCTCTGCTTCTGGTCCAAGCCACTGTGAGCCTCCAAAGTCTCTGCAAGCAAGCAGGTCTCCACATCTTACACAATACTGGCCCCGCTTCAGCAAGCATGTCAGAGGAAGTGTGGCAATGCCCCGCCGCCCGACCAAGGGGACAGGGAGGAAGGAGGGTCCTGTCTCTCCAGCTCCTGGCTGTGTGGTGCGGTTGGAGGAGGGGAGCTGGCCAGTGTGGCTGAGCTGGCCCTCAGAAGCAAGCGTTCATGTCCCGGGAAAACACTGACCCTGATGAAGCCCAGCCCTTGCCGTGCTCGTCTGAACATGCGCACACACGCACGCCGCCAGCCTCCTGGGAGCGCACAGCAGCCCTGCAGCCAGGCTTCCGAAGGCAACGCCACCCGCGCCATCAGCTTGGCCGCCCACCACCTGAGTCAGGAGTGCCCAACTCTGAGACAGTCACTGTCGAGTGCAGGCCCGGGACGCTGTGGCTGGTGCAGGGGCTTAACGTGTGAGCCCCCCATGCCCCTAGTGGGCCTTACACTTCCCCCCACCTAAAAATGGACCCAGAGCTCTTCCTCCCTGGCCCTTTTCAACCCCTCCTCCAGGCTGAGGCCAAGAGCACAAGCTTCCAGAGCCCCTGGTGCTGCTGCCCACTGCTGAAGCCATGCCAGAAAGAAGCGCACTCAGAGTCAGTCCAGGTAACCCCACACTCTGCCAACCCCTGAGTGAGAGAGTGCGGGATGCTGTGCCCACACTCTCAGCAGCCAAGGGCAAGCAACTCAGCAAACAGCAGACGCTCAGGGCAGTCAGACAGGACAGACAAGAGCCCAAGAAACAAAGCAAGGGGAGGGGGCAGGGACCAGGAGAGGTGAGTTCGCCAGTGTAGATGGCATTCCCTGAAGCGCAGATGGACTATGGGGAGGCTGGATGCTGACTGCTCCCAGTTCATCTGGGGCCACCCAGGTCTTCTAAGGAAACATCCCATTCGGTCCAGGTCCCCATGAGAGGTGATGAGGACCACGCCGTCTCACTGACCCTGTTAACCACTTTGCTATGTTGAATACCTAAATTAAGAGGCACGCTCAGGCAGGCAAGCCCCAGTGATGCGCTCTATCTTGTGTATTTTAGCCATGCAACTGGAAGTTAAAAACAAACGTTCAGGCCGGGCACGGTGGCTCACGTCTGTAATCCCCGCACTTTGGGAGGCCGAGGCGGGCAGATCATGAGATCAGGAGATCGAGACCATCCTGGCCAACATGCTGAAACCCTGTCTCCACTAAAACACACACAAAAAATTAGCTGGGCGTGGTGGCGTGCACCTGCAGTCCCAGCTACTCGGGAGGCAGAGGCAGGGGAATCGCTTGAACCCAGGAGGCGGAGGTTGCAGTGAGCCGAGATTGTGCCATTGCACTCCAGCCTGGCAACAGAGTGAGACTCCATCTCAAAAAAAAAAAATTAAAAAAAAAAAGAAAAATGCTCAGTAACTCATTACAGAGGTATTTTCTTCCAACACAAAGTGTTGACTCCCTCAGCTGTAAGTACCTCAGGGGAACAGTCTGCCTATAACGACCTGTCATCTGTGCATGCTCCAGACAGGGTCCCAAGAGCAGCCCAGCAGCACCTGCCACCAGACCTGGGTCCCTGACACCTTCCCTCGGACTCCAGATAATCGTAGACCCATGACACCTTCCCTTAGATCCATGATGCCTTCCCTCAGATCTGTGACACCTTCCCTCGGACCCCAGATGATCCTAGACCCATCACACCTTCCCTTTGGCCCATGATGCCTTCTACTGGGCCCGTGACACCTTTCCCCAGACCCCAGATCCTGGACCCATGACACCTTCCCTCAGGCCCACGACACCTTCCTTCGGACCCCAGATGATCCCAGGCCCATGACACCTTCTCCAGGATCCATGACACCTTCCCCTGAGATCCTGGACCCGTGACACCGTCCCCCAGACCCCGGGTCCATGGCACCGTCCCGGCTGGGCGCGCCCCTCTGGTCCGTCCTCCTGCTCCCCGGCGTCACCTCGGGATCGGAGCGCGGGCACCCCGCAGCCGCCGAGCCACCGGGTCTGGAAGCCAGGCAAAGGCGTTCCTGGGCACGTTCGGCGGCGCTTGGAAGGGTCGGGCCGAGGGCGACCTCCGCGCCCAGCTCGCCGGGCTCGGGCCCCGCGTAGCAGCGCGCGCCGCGGGCTGGGCCTTACCGTTACTGTAGGCGTACGGGGACTCGGCCGCGCCGTCCTGCAGGCTCTCCAGGATCTCGCCCTTGCCCACGTCGCTGTCGCCCACCAGCAGGAACTTGAGCAGGTAGTCGTAGCTCTTCACCGGGCTGCCCTGCGAGCCCATGGCCGCGCCGCCCGCGCCCCGCGCCGGCCGCCTGCTGAGGCACAGCCGGATGAGGCCGCGGCGTGAGAGAGCCCGCGCGCCGCACCTGCGCCCGTTGCGTCCGCCCCAGGGCGGCCGAGTGGGCGCGCCCGAAGCCCCGCGCCGGCCCCGCCCCGCCCGTCGCCCGGGCGCACCTCAGGCTCGCCACCGCCCCGCCGCTTCCCGCACCACCAGCGCCGCCGCGCTGCCCCGCCCCCGGCCGCGCCGCCGCCATTGGCCACCCTTCGCCCGCCCTCCCAAACCCATTGGCCCATCCGCCTGTCCGTCACGATTGCCCCGCCTTCACCGCGTCCTACACGGCGCCCCCAGGCCTCCTGTCGCACCGCCTCTTCGACGCCCCGCCCTGCCTACCCGTCGTCACCATAGGTCGCCCGCCGCTCTCTTTCCCTCAGCCATTGGCCTATTCGCCCGTCTGTCATGATCGCCCCTCCCTTTCCCACACGGCGTTGCGGAGACAGCGGACGCCTGCCTCATCGCCGTCGCCATTGGCCACTCGCCTCCTGCTTTCCCGGAACCATTGATTTAATTACAAGTTCACCAGGATCATTCCCTTCCCTGCGGCTGCCTCCCAGAGAAATCCCAGAGCCACTGGCTGCCCCGCCTCCGGCCCACAACGCCGTTGTCCTCGACCGCCCCCTCGCCGGCCGGCGCCATTGGGCCGCTTGCACGTCCATCACGGCTCTGCTAACCCCGCCCCTTTCCTGCACGCTCGCCAATCAGGGGCTCGGAAGTCCAGGTTGTGGCCGCCTCTTCAACGCGCGGACGGACGGCGGGATGCAGGCGCGCTCGGGCCGAGGCGAGGCGGCTGAGTCTGGCAAACGAAAGCCCCTCGCAGGCTACGCCGCCTGCTACCGCAGAAACCTCGGCGGAGGCGGTGGGGTGGTCCTGGGCGCGTCCTCCCCAAGGCGGTGCGGCCAATCGGCGCTCGGCGGGGCGGAACTTCCTTTCCGGGGCGGGGGCGGGACTTCCGTCCGGCGGCGGCGGGGCGGACCCTTGGGTAACCACTGAGTCTGCGAAGGCGCTGAGGTTTTCGGACCCCGCGGCGTCACCGAGCTTGAGCCTTCCGCCCGGGGACGCGGCCGCCACAGCGCGAGACGCGGGGAGCGCGGCCGGCGCGAGCTCAAGACCCGGCCTGATGTGCTCACCGCGGCAGCGGCGCCTCCTGGACGGGGACCCAGGGCCCGGACCGCACTCTTCCCGGGGGCGCCGCCGAGCGCTGGTCCCAGCAGGGCCCTGCAGCCGCAGGTGCGTGGGCGAGCGAGGCGGCCGCGTTCGCGGGCCCCGGCGTGGGGTCGGGGGTTGAGTGGGCACGTGGTTCTTTCTGGGGTGATGAAAAGGTCCTACAGTCGTGGGATGGTCCTGCCACTCTCGGTGAAGTTACTAAACGTCAGTGACTCTTGGAACGGGTGAGCTTTGTGATATGTGCTCTGCGCTCAGTAACGCTGTTACAGTAGTAAGTAAAAGCAGTAACGTCAGCGTCGACCCAGCGCAGCCCTCTCCAGACCGGGTGCGGAGCCGGTCACCTCTACCCGGCCGGCGAGGAGCAGAGCCCGGCAAGAACCCTCCTCCCGAGGGACCCCGACCCGGGTTGTGCTTCTGGGAGCAGGTGCTGTTCACCCAGAGGGACGCCAGGACGGGTGGCCCCACACCTCCAGTGACCTCCCGCCCCCCAGAGCTGAAGACACGGCCTTGACTAAGCGGCGACCACATGGACACACCAGTTTTTTCTTTTTTGAAACAGGGCCCCCTCTGTCGTCCAGGCTGCAGTGCAGTGGCGCGATCTCGGCTCACTGCAGCCTCTACCTCCCTGGCACAAGCGATCCTCCAGCCTCACCCTCCCGAGTAGCTGGGACTATAGGCGCCCCCATGCCCGGCTAACTTCTGTATTTTTTGTAGAGATGGCGTCTTGCCACGTTCCCCAGGCATTAACTGACCCGGAATCAACCTGGCAGGTCAGGGAGAGCCTCTTCTGCCCAGAGGTCCCTGTGCCCAGACTGGAGCCCTGGCTGTGACGTTCCTGAGGCCCCTCACTCCAGGGATGGGAAGCACAAAGGTGTGATGTTTCCTCCTCGGTTTCTGAGGCTGCCTGGAAGCGGGGATCGTGGTGAGCAGCTGTTTCCCCCTTTCCTGAACATGTAAATCACAAACACTTTCTGAGGCCAGGCACGGTGGCTCATGCCTGTAATCCCAGCACTTTGGGAGGCTGAAGTGGGTGGATCACCTGAAGTCAGGAGTTCTACACCAGCCTGGCCAACATGGTGATAATCCCCTCTCCACTGAAAGTACAAAAATTAGCTGGGCATGTTGGTATGTGCCTGTAATCCCAGCTACTCGGAAGGCTGAGGCAGAATTGCTTAAACTCGGGAAATGGAGGTTGCAGTGAACCGAGATTGTGCCACCGCATTCCAGCCTGGGCTACAGAGCAAGACTCTGTCTCAGTAAAAAAAAAAAAAAAAAAGAAAGAAAAAAAAAGTGGCTCAAAAATAAACAATTAAAATGTTCTTATGGTCTTCACAAAAATAAACTTTTTTAAAAAAGAAAAAAAAAGTAAAATGCTCTCCAGACCCAGCTGTGGGCCACTGTTGCCGGGTTCCCACCTCCTGGGACAAGAAGGGGCCATCCCCTGGCTGATGAGGAAGTCAGGTTTCTCCCACTGGACCTGCCCACCACAGCCTGTGGACACAGCCCTGTTGGTGGGGACCTGTGGTTTGGGTTCAGGAACCTTTCCATAGGGTAAGATCCTCAGAAAGCTGCTGTGCCCTGTGACCTCCCAGCCTCTGAGCAGACAAGCGTCACAGGGAACCTAGATGGGTCCTGGGGCAGCATGCCCAGTGAAGGGAGGGACAGACGGGGTGCCATCCTCTGGCATCCAGGCCTTGTGGACCGAGGGGCCGCACCTCCCATGCAGCTGCATGCGCTTACGCAGGATATCCTGGGGTCCACCGTGACCAAGCCAGGCCTGGGCCCCAGGGGCAGGACACCGTCCCTGCTGCTGAGGGACCTCAGGCCAGGGGCAGGGCAGCCAGGGACAGTGGAGTGTGGGAAGAGACCTCCAACCAGAAGTTCTGGGTGAGCCACCAGCTGAGCACTCACTTCGGAGGCCTGAGCAGTGTCTGGTGGAGACCCTGACAGTCTCCTCCTGCCACGCCCCACACCCACTGGCAGCGACGGGCCAGGCCACTAAGTGGAGCCCCCGTCCAACTGAGGGGTTGGGGGACAACGGAAGCGGTTTGGGGTGTCCGCCCTGCACCCTGGGTGCTCAGCGGCCGCTGGGATGTCCTCGAAGTCCTGCTAAGGGGGTGGACAATTGTCCAGTGGGGCAGACAAGCCTTGGCCCCTGAAGCCCTGTGCCCAGGGAGCACCTACAAGTTTCAGCTACTCAGGGACCCCTGGTCCTGGCCTGCCGCCATGGGGAGGCCTCACTCACATCCCAAGTGGACAGAGCCAGTCACCTTGGCGGACAGTGTGCAGTGGATGAGGGCAGTGAGGGACAGCGTGAACATGGTCCCGTTTCCATGGACAAGATACTAATGACAAGGGAACGTGGCTTTGCAGCAGAAAACCCCGCAGACAGGACCTCAACCAAGTAGTCACATTGGCATCGCTGGAATGAACAGGTGGACTCTGTGTGCCACCCTGGGTGGTGCCCTACTATGCTGCCATAAGCATGACTGGCATCTCATCATGAGGGTCATCAGCAGACCCAACCAGCGACACGCCTGAGTAACGGGCTTCATCCCTAAAGCACCAGAGGCTTTGGTGACTGGCCCATGACACATGGAACACACGGGAATGGGGTTGGTGGCTTGGACGGCATCTGTGCAAAAGCCCCGGATTTGAGCAACGCACAGGCTGCCTTGTTCTGAGGAAATGCACGCTGAAAATTCTAGAGCCAAAATGGGCAGCTGACTCAAATGGTGCAGAAAAATATAATGTGCTGGCTGGGCCTGGTGGCTCACACTTGTAATCCCAGCACTTTGGGAGGCCGAGGCGGGCAGGTGGCTTGAGCCCAAGAGATCAAGACCAACCTGGGTAACACGGTGAAACCCTGTCTCTACTAAAAACACAAAAATGAGCCAGGCATGGTGGTGGGTGCCTGTAATCCCAGATACTCGGGAGGCTGAGGTGGGAGAACCACCAGAGCCCAGGGAGATTGAGGCTGCACTCCAGCCTGGACAGTAGAGTGAGACCCTGACTCAAAAAAAAAGACAAAATGTTAAATGTTAAAACATACACACAGCACGAGGTCGTGGGGGCATGTAGGTGAGGGGTGCTGGAAGCACCCTGTTATTCTCACAGCATTTCTGTAAGTCTGAATCTGTGAAGTACTGGTGAGACCCTTCTCTGTGGGCGGCCCCAGCTCTGAAAGGGGTGGTGTCTGCTTCTCAGGGTGTCCTAAGGGTCCATAAGTTGTCCTGGGCAGGCCTTGGAAAAGCTCCAGCCCATTGTCCTGTCTGGGTCAGTGAGGCAGGGGAGGCCAGAGCCCTGGTGGAGGAATGAGGGGCGTCCCACAGGGGTAGGCTGTCTCCAGGCAGAGGCTGTACAGCGAGGACAGCTGGAGCCTGGAGGTGCAGGTGGCACCTCTTGGTGGCTGCGAGTGGCTGGGGTGACGGTGTTCCCTCAGGGTAGGCAGTCAGCCCAGTGCCCACCAGAGGGAGTGACCGCTGCCAGACATGACCCATGACACGGCCATCACAGAGCAGTGGGCTGAGTGAGCGTCAAGACCTTTACCGGGTGGAAGCCCTAGGAGGTGTGGTGGCCCAGTGGGCAGCTTGAGGGGAGTGGGAGGTACAGGTTGGGGGTGTTGGTGGACTCAATAGGCAGCTGGAGAGGGAGTGGGGGTACAGGTAGGGTGGGGAGCGAGGTGGGCAGCTGTGGGGCATAGGGGACACAGGTGGGAGGGGTGACAGGCCAGGTAGGCAGCCAGGTAGGGTAGGGGCAGGGTAGGCAGCTGGAGGGGGAGTGGGAGGGATACAGATGGGAGGGGTGTTGGGCCAGGTGGGCAGCTGGGGGGAGGCGGGGGACACAGGTAGGGGGGTGGTGGCCCCTGAGTGCCTCTGAGTCCAGCCTCTGGTTGCCTGGAAGTCCAGGTTGGATGGAGGCCTGTACACTTTGGGCCGGGAATGGGCTGTGGGGCCTGCCAGGTGGGCCCCTTGCACTGCAGGCAACAGAGACTGTTAGCAGATGTGGCAGCTGCAGGCTCTACTGGGCCAGGACCCATGAGGGCCCCACCCTGCATGGACGCCACAGACCCAGAGCTGGAGCTGCTCGCCCCGCCCCACCCCTGGAGGCCTACACCCCTGCGCCATCTGTCAGGGCAAGGCCATGACCCCAGGGTGGGGGGCCCGGGTTCACCCGCCTACACCAAAGTCATCAAGGGCCCAGGGCTTGCGAGCTCATCCCGTCAGCCGTCGTCAGGGCCTCGAGCAGGAGACCGGCGTCGACTCCGCAGGGCAGGCCCACGTGAGGCAGCCCAGATCCCTCGGGTAGCGTCCGCATCCCCACCCTGGAGCTTCCCTGGACCCGTGGTGCACGTGGACCCAGGGCCGAGCCTGCGCTCCAAACACGGGGCAGGTTTTATTGCACAGCAGCTGACGGCTTCCCCAGTGCTGGGTCGCCAGGGAGTCCGGAGTGGTCCTGGTGCTGCTGAGATGGGCGCTGCCTCCTCCCGCCCACAGCACGCGTCATCCCCTCACCAGCCGGCACCTGCAGGCTCCCCTCCTGAAGGGAACACCCGCACCCAGGCCGTACTGTCTGGCAGGCACTTTTGGCTTCAGTGCCACAGCCCCCTCCCAGGCTGCTCACACCCGTGGGCCACAGAGCTGTCTGCACAGCAGGGCTTCCTCCTGCCCTGGGAGGCCCATGATGGGAGGCAGGAGATTTGGCCCAAGGGCCTGTTGCTGCAGGGGCACCACTCACGAATAGGTATGGCTGGGTCAGTGGGCGGGCCCTTGACACTGAGGCTGCTCCCGCCCCCACAGCAGCCTGGCTGACGGCCTGCTGACAGCTCCTTCACAAAGCGACCTCTCCAGGGAACATCAGCAAATAAACCCCCTGTGGTTCAGGGAGGGAGGTCCCGGCCCGCTAGGGCTGGAGCTGGGGACGGGGTCAGTGACTGCTTCAGTCCCCTACATGCGGGGTGCTGTTTGGCTGAGGGAGCCGGAGGGTGCCTGGCCCTGGGGGGTTCATCCTGGGAGGGTCCCTCCACCCCCCAGCCAGGGCAGAGCCACTGGGGAGCCCCCAGGGAGACCAGCTGGCCTCTCCACCTGGGGGCTGCTGTGGTGGACGGGCCCTCTGGACCTGGGTACGCAGGGTGGGCACAGGGCAGTGCTCTGGACACCTGGGGCTGCTGTGCTCGCCACCGTGGTGACTGCAGCAGGTGGGAAGCGGGTCCCAAGGCAGGCAGTGCCAGTGATGAAGCGCGGCCAGCCGGGCTGGCCACCCCCACATCTGCTCACCCCCAATGATCTCCAAGCCCAAGGTGTGATGGGAGGGCCTGCCGTGTTCGGGAGCATATAGCAGCGTCCACAAAGCACGGGCCACGAGCCAGCTGAGCTGGCATCACTCTGGTGGAGGGCTGGCCGTGGCTGTGCAGTGGTTCTGGGTGAGCCGGCGGCCGGCTCCCTCAGTCCTGCTTGTCCCCTCTCTGCCTCCAGGGGTAGATGAGCTCCCCAAAGAACAGCTTGCGGCACAGGGCACCCCAGGAGTCCTTGGGGTGGCAGCCACAGCTGGGGAGGCGGTAGGTGTGCATCACGCGGCTGTAGGGCAGTGGGTTTATCTGGAAGGACAAGGGTGGCGGTCAGCGGGGTGGTCTGAGCTCCAACCCCATCTGCAGAGAGAGGGCGGGGGCGGCCAGTTGTGGGGCAGGGCCAGCGTTGTCCCAGACATTCCCTCGCCTGTGGGATAAGCCGGTCCCAGTTCCCAGGGAGGCAGGTGAGCCTGCAGCCAGAAGGGAGCGCTGTGTGGAGGCAGGAGCTGCATCTCGCCTCGGGCTGCCCAACTCTGAGGGGCCGTGCTGCAGGGACACACACCCCACTCCAGGACTCACTCAGTCGGTTCTTTTCCACCCAGAACTTGAGCCCTGTGGGGCCCAGGGCAGCCCCAGCCAGCCAAGGGCGCCTCTGACACAGGGCAGAATGGGCCCCATCCACAGGACCACACCAGTGTCCTCAGGCCCTGGGGGTAAGGGAGGGCGTTCCTGGGTGGGCCTTGCCCCTCAGCTCCACTGGACCCTCCCTGTGGCTCATCGCAGGCTGGCATGGTGCCATCCAGACACTACACCCAGCTGACCCCACTGTCCCAGAACAGGGGCAGCAGCGTAGGGGCGCCCTGGCCACAGGGGCCTCACCTGCATCAGGAGGCGGAGGGGCCTGCCGGCCTCGTGCTGCAGTACACGGAACTTCACACCAGCTGCAAGGACAGCAAGGCGCTTACGAGGGAGGACATGTGGGGGCTGGCTCCACGCATGGGCAGAGGCCGGAGGTCCCTTCCTCTCTGAGGGGCACCCAGGTGCTGCTGGCTGTGGCCACCCACGAGGCTCTCCCTGCCCCTTCCCCACCCCAACTTCTGGAGCTCACTGCCAGGGCAGCATCAAAGCCGCCTGCAGCCAAGCGCAGTGGCTCATGCCTGGAATCCCAGCATTTTCGGAGGCCGAGGGGAGCGGATCACGAGGTCAGGAGTTCGAGATCAGGCTGGCCAACATGGTGAAACCCCATCTGTACTGAAAATACAAAAACTAGCCGGGTGTGATAGCTTGTGCCTGTAATCCCAGCTACTTGGGAGGCTGAGATGGGAGGATCACGAGGTCAGGAGTTTGAGACCAGCCTGGCCAAAATGATGAAACCCTCATCTCTACTAAAATAGAAAAAATTAGCCAGGTGCGGTGGCACATGCCTGTAGTCCCAGCTACTTGGGAGGCCGAGGCAGGAGAATCGCTTGAACCCAGGAGGCGGAGGTTGCAGTGAGCCGAGATGACGCCATTGCACTCCAGCCTGGGCGACAGAACAAGGCTCCATCTCAAAAAAAAAAAAAAATCTCCTGCAGAGCTCCACTGAAAGAAGCCACGCGTCCGGCAAGCAGGTAAGAGCCGCAGGGACAGGCGCAGGCTGCGCTGTTGAGTGGACGGGGTTTTCCGGCAGAGCGGGCAGGGCACTTGCTGGATGGTGGCCGCCCTGCTGCCTCTTAGTGCCTCTGAGTTTGCTGGGATGGGCCTACTCAGGACCCACCACACCCCTGGCCTGCAGTTCAGGCTCCCAAGCCCAGAAAATCCCAAGGCAGAAGAACAAAGGCCTGTGGCCTCGGATCGCCCAGTGTCTGAACCTGCGCCGGCAGATGAGTCTCTCTCTCCACCTCCTGGAGGCAGCTGGTCCTGCAGACCTCTGGGACTGGGAGGCCCTGTCCTCCCTGCCCACTTGCTCATGTCTACCACGGCTTCCAGGCCGGAGGCACAGCGGCCTGTGCTGTCCTTGCTTCCGCAGGGCCCACAGGTGTGGTTCCCCTCCACCCACCCAGGGACAGCTGTCCAGTACGCAGCACTTACCCGCCAGCCTGTAGGGCCGGCAGAGCCGAAGACCCAGTGAGTACAGTGGCAGGGAGTTGATGAGGTCCACGAGCAGATGGATCAGGCCCTGCACAGCGACCACCAGGAGCCGGAGCTGTGGCAGAGGAGCACTTAGGACCGGCCGGCCAGACGTGCCTGGGGGCAGAGGAGCCCGACCCCATCCTGGGCTGTGATGAAGGGGGCCCAGAGGCTGCAGGGCCCTGGGGAGAGCAGGGACCACACCCTGAGCAGGGCACGGAGCCTGCCATTGGGCCTTGCCCTGGAGCAAAGCTGGAGGTGGAGCAGTCGGCCCTCCCACCAGGTCAGAGGTGCCTCCCCATAGCCTTACGTGCAGAGGGGATCGAGGCCTGGGGATCAGCCAGGTGCTGGAGGTGGTTCTGCTCACCTCCCACTGTCTGCCCCAGCACCAGGCACCAGGGAAGGTGTCCTGCGTGACCCCACCTGCCGTGGGTCCTCCCACCAAGCACCCAGCTGTGTGTTCCAGGGCAGTGAGGGGGTCTTCCCAGCCGGGCTAGGTCCCTGCCCGCTCCAGGGCCCAGCACACACTGCCCAGAGGGTCCTGAAAGGCCACCCACGTGGCCTGCAGCAGGAGACAGCCCCCCCGACAGCTGACAGCTCCCAGGCAGTGCTGGCAGGAACCACACAGAGCACTGCAGCCAGGCCCAGTGGCCACAGCCTGTGCCCAGGCCTGGGGGTGCTCAGCTCACCAGGGTGAACACCAGGTAGTACAGGGCCGTGGTTGGCAGGAGGAAGAGCAGGATGGTGAAGAGCAGAGTCCCGATGAACAGCTGCGGGGAGGGGCCGGCACGCCGGGCATCAGCAGGACCCCGCGCCCAGGGACGGCCCAGCGCTGCGCCCTCCCCCATCCCGGAGCTGCAGTCGGGACTCTGCGGCTTCCTGAGGGAACTCGGGACAGCCTGCTCAGAAGCAGTCTCAGTAGCAGGAGGGCTGTGTCCACCCACCCCATGGACTGGGGGACTCGCAGGGGAGACAGGTGGGGGCCAGACCAACCAAGAGGGTGCGTGGCCACACAGTCACCAAGAACACACTCTGGATGGCAGCATCCAGGGGCTGTCAGGTGTGAGCAGCAGATGGGACAGCCAGAGCCAGCCTCTTAAGTCTGGGTACCACTAGGGCCTGCACCTGGGTCACCCCAGTCTCTGACCCTGGGCACCTCTAGGCCCTATGCCAGCACCACCTTCGGGGCTGTGTGTCTGTCTGTTCTTTGTGGCCCAGGGAAGCTCTGCGCAGCTTCAGAGCCCCACGTGCAGGCCACACTGCAGACTCAGCACCTATTCCCAGGGCCTGGGTGGGCCTGAGCTGCAGGACGGGAGCAGGCTGCCCCCTTGTGGTGCCCAAGCAGCCGCGCTGGCCCAGCGGATGCAGGCCGGGGGCAGTCAGCCCCTCCAGCCGGGAACCCTGCCTCATACCTGGTCCAGATCATAGGAACAGGAGTCCACGCGCTGGCGCAAAACGTTCCACTTCTTCCCCCGGAACAGACGCCAGAGCGAGGATAGACCATGGATCTTCAGGCAGTACAGCCTACAGGACACAGTGCTGTCAGGCCGGGCCCGCCCCCAGCCCCATTCACCCCGCCCCCGCCCCACCCCACTTGCCCGACCCGCCCTTCTCCAACGCCCAGCTGGAGCCTCTGCACCTCCCAGAGGGCGGTGGGGAAGGGAAGCCCGCGCCCACCTGGCTCCATAGACGTAGAAGCAGTAGATGTGGAAGGTGAGGAGAGCGATGATATCCGAGAGCAGGGACAGGGCCACTGTCAGGCCCAGGCAGGCCGAGAGGCCCACGTGCCACAGGATGTGCTCGACGAAGGGGGACATGAGGTGGATGTAGCCTGGCAGGGTGGGGTCGGCCGTCAGGAGGCGCTCAGACCCCAGCCCTTGGCCCAGCACAAGCCTCACACAGGACGCCAGGGAGCAGAGTTGGGGGCGCAGGGGGCGGGGTCTGGCTGGGTCCCTACCCTCTTCAGCAAGCTCTGGGGTCCCTGGGGCCCCCGCCTGCCCTGCACTCACTGATCCACAGGTGGATGTGGTAGAGGAAGAAGCGGCCCAGCACCTGGTCCAGTGCACGGTTCATCTTGAGCCCGGCAGGAGCACCCATCAGCCACTGCAGCAGGTGCTGGAGCTCCTCGGCCACGTGCTGCAGGGACACAGGCCACGCTGGGGCAGGGGCAGCCAGGCTTAGCACCTGCATCTCCCCAGGCTCTTTCGTGACAGGCCCCCACCCTGGTCAGCCTTCCCTCCGCCAGGGGCCACTGCATCCTAGCGTGGACAGCACACGGGCTCCCCTTCACAGATGGCTCCAGGATTGGGGTCTGAGGAGGCTGTTCTGGAGGCTCTCTCCGCCGGCCTGGGGGACATGGCCGGGCACGCGGCCCCCTGCCTGCACCCACCTCCACCATCTTCCTCCCCTCTCACTACCTGGGCCACGGGACCCACCACAGCCCTCAGCCCCAAACACGTGGACACGCTGAGACCTGGCAGACCCTGACTCAGCTCCAGCCTTGCAGGGGCGCCCACAGCAGACACAGTCCCTTCCAGAGACCCCACCCCATCCCTGAGGCTCGGGGCTGCCCGGGATGGCCACAGGTAAGTGAGACAGTGCAAAGTCCATGAGGGCCACAGCAACAAGGCAGGAGGGCAGGTCCCCAGAGGGAGGATGACGTCAAGTTGAGGGCACAGGCACCCCCAAGAGCAAACAGGGAAGGAGGGTCCTGGCCGCCCAGGAAGAAACCCAGCATCCAGAGGCTGTGCTGGCCCCGGGGGGCAGACCCCAAGGGAGCCTAAGCCTCCCCACCAAGGAGACAGTGACACCTCGGCCCCCACTTGCCAACTGCACAGGCCCCTTCCAAGCCTGGGCCAAGGCCTCAGCCGCAGCAGGACTGACAAGAAGGAGAAAAGAATTTTTTTTTTTTTTTTTGAGACGGAGTCTCGCTCTGTCGCCCAGGCTGGAGCGCAGTGGCTTGATCTCGGCTCACTGCAAGCTCCGCCTCCCGGGTTCCCGCCATTCTCCTGCCTCAGCCTCCCGACTAGCTGGGACTACAGGCGCCGCCACCACGCCTGGCTCATTTTTTGTATTTTTAGTAGAGACGGGGTTTCACTATGTTAGCCAGGATGGTCTCAATCTCCTGACCTTGTGATCCACCCGCCTCAGCCTCCCAAAGTGCTGGGATTACAGGCGTGAGCCACCGCGCCCGGCTGAGAAAAGAACATTCTTTATAAATAGAGTTTATTTAATATTTAAAGGATAAGAGCTTGGCAGCAAGAAGAGACTTTCATTTTTAAATTAAATATTTATATTTTTGAGCACTTTTGCAAAAGAGAGGTCTAGGACAAGGAAGGCCAGAGGCGGGTGCGGACGACCACAGGCAAAGTCGCCAAGCCCCTTCCCAAGCCCTGCCCCTCCTTCCTTCTGGGTTGGGTCTCCCTGCACCTCCACAGCCCATGGCAGACAGACGTGCCTACTGCTGCCCCCAGAGGCCTGGCCTGGCCACAAGCAGGCCCAGTGCACACCTGCAGCCCACACAAGACCCACTCAGCCAGGCCTCAAGGAGGCCTCCACAGAGGCCCAAGGGTGGGCCAAAGAGCCAGGGACCACCCCTGTCAGGAAGACAAGCTCCTAATGGAAGAGACGGGGCTTTGGTGCTGAGGGAGGAAGACAGAGCAGCTGAAGGTCCAGAGGCAGTGTGGAAATACACTAGGCCTGCAGAGGAGGGGCTGCACCCGGCTGGAAATGGGGCACAGACCATGCAGGGAAGGTGGGAGATGCGAGACAAGCTGTGCCTCTGGCTCTCAGCACAGGAGTTACAGAATCAGCACAGGAGCAGGGCAGGAAGTCCCAGCTGGGCTGCACACAGACAGCCCTGGACAGGGAAGGGTTCATGTCCCCGGCTCTGCAGAGGGCCCCAGAAAAACAGGAGAGCAGCGCTGACCTCAGGGAGGGGCCACAAGGTAGACACCACAACACTGGGCCCACAGGCAGAGGCGGGCTCCCCAGAGCCTCAGCCCAGTGGCTCCTGCACACGGCCCTTTCAGAAGGAAAGGGGGGTGTGCCTGCAAGGCCTGCCCTGCCCAGGTCCCAGCACCCCTGGAGTTCCTGCTCCTGGTCCCAGGGAGGGCCATGTCTCCAGAGCATGGAGAAGGTAGAGCTGGCTTTGGGGTGGGGGTGGCTCTGGTCCGGGAAGGCTCTACTGCCCCAGGAAGGGTCCCCATGCCCACCCAGGATACCAGGTTCCACCCCAGTCCACTCACGTCAGCCACAGGAACAAGGGCGTCGGCCAGATGCCCAATGCGGCTTCTCCCGTGGAGCCAGGACAGTAGCGTGAGGCCCAGGGCCACGTCCAGCAGCACGGAGGCCACCGTGTTGGCCTTCCTGGAAGGGAAGTCCGGCCCAGCCAGCATGAGGGTGGCCAGCACAGCCTGGGGCCGCAGGAGGCCTGCCTGGCCGGAGGGGTCAGCGTGGTGCGGAGGGGGTGGGGACGGGGTAAGAGGGCACACACGCAGCCCTGCAGGGGAGACGAGGGCAGGCCCACACCTCATCAGCTGGGCCGCGTTCTCCGCCTTCCGTGTACTGAAGATGAGTGTGAGGTGCTCCAGCCGGTGCCGGAGCTGCTCACACGTGGAGAGCTTGCTCCCAACGAAGGACAGGGGCCAGAGCTTGAACACTCTGTGGGAGCGGACAGGAGTGATGTGCCCCTGTCCAGATCCTCCTCCCACCATCCCCCACTGTGCAGGGGACCACAAACACCCAGGCCACACTCCTGAGCTCAGCGGGACAGGGGGCAGGTGGGAGGGGCCCTCGGTGGCGCAGGTGGTGGTAGGCAGTGCCCACAGCAGCCACCTCACAGTGCACACGACTAACACAGAGCCTGACCTCCTCGCAGGTGCTGACCCTGGGTCAGTGACCCTGTGGTCACCACATGCTCTCAGAGCTGTTGCCAAGGCAGCACCTGCGAGCCAACAGCAAGCCCCACGGGCCCAGGGCCTCGCCGCGCCGATGGGGCCCAGAAGCCTGGGCAGGGGTCTCCTGGGCTGACTCGGCTTCTCACAAGGAAGAGCACCCCAGGCTTCCAGAGTAGGGACCCCCAGATCTAAGGCAGGAGGCAACTGAGGGTGACCCCAGCTGCTCCCCACGAGGTGCCTCCGCCAGGCAGATGAGGTCTCCTGCGGAAGGGGGCCCTCTGTTCTCAGTCACAGCTCAGGGCTACCCCCGTGCCCCCCAGAGCCCTTGGGCTTAGACTGACCCCTGGCCAGCAGCACCTGTGAGTGCGGAGAGCAGCAGGGCCTGTAGACCACTCCCCCAGGCACACGGGGCCAGCAAGTGGATGACACTCCCACAGCCCATGAGCACTGCAGTGCCCAGAGGCCTCCTGGGGGCACGGGCTGGGCTCAGGAGGGCCAGCGGGCCCGTGTGCCCTCAGGAGTGCCCCCAGGTAGCAGCAGTCACATCTGTGCTCACCATGTGATTTCTCTTTCAGGGACCTGAGCCACTGAGGTTCACCCTCTACACCTACTGGGAGGGCCCCTGGCAATCCCTGAGGCTGCCCGGAGACCTGGCTCTACCCCGGGGGTGAGGGACACCCTCTGAGAGGCGAGGGTTGGGAGGGCAGGATGGGGCCAAAGCCCGGCTGCAGGAAGTGGGGAGGGGGCCTGGGCCCAGGAAGAGCCCGTCCGGGCCTCTGTGCCCACTACAGACAAAGGGACAGGCCAGCACTCACGGGGCGCCCCTCTTTGCCACCTCCCTGTCCTGGGACACCTACCGGCAGGCACCGACGGCTGAGACCAGTGACAGCAGGCTGGCCAGCAGCAGACAAACGGGTCCCGAGGCTCGCCTGGCCAGCTCCGCGAGGATGCTGGCCTCCACGCCCTCTGACTGCCAGTGGCTCAGCCGCACGGGGCCCTCATCGAAGCGGTCGCTGCGGAAGAGGACCTCACTGCGCGCCACTGTGTCAAAGACCGCAGCCAGGCCCCCCGTGCTAGCAGGGGTGGCTCCAGCCTGGCGGTCGGGCAGGACGGTGGGCGGGTGTAGCTGTGACAGCAGCACCTGGCGCTGGTCATAGAAGATGAGCATGACCTGGTCCTCACCAGGGGCACTGGGGTCAGCGGGCGCTTGCCGGTGGGTGACCTCGCAGCTCCAGAACGTGCCGCCTCTTTCCCGGCATAGCTGCAGCCAGGGCTCATGGGGGAAGACGGCACCCAGGCCCTCCAGGAAGCGGCCCAGGCTCTCCTCGGGCTCCTGCCGGCAGTGGCACCAGGTACCCAGCACGGCCAGGCCCACCTGGCTGGCCTGCCGCACCTGGGCCAGGAGCTGCTTGACCTGGATGGGGATGAAGGGAAAGTGCAGGACCGCCAGGACCACGGCACTGCTGTGCTCCGGAACCCACCTTCCCACCAGCAGGCCGCTGTCCACCGAGATGCAGCATGTGGGAAAGAAGGCCTTGAGGACCATGCTGGGAGGCTGGAAGAGAAGATGAGAGGCTCGGCTCAGAGCTGCTGCTGCCCCCCCACCGTGGGCTGCGGGATGTGGCACAGACAGGCTGACAGGTGCAACCACAGGGCCACAGGTCGGGGCACCTCAGCTTCGAGTTCGGTGGTGGAGGCCATAGGGCCTCTTGGCTGCCACCTCATGTGGGCCATGCTGCTCCAAGGGGCAGCCAGAGCGCTGTCCCCACCTCCACCCCAGGCCCTCACCCCAACCCGCACGAGGCAGCCACGCACATGCAGCCACCAGGCCTGCCCTCCTATTTCCAGACGGGCCGGCCCAGTGCACAGTCTCCTCAGGACCACCTGACAGGGGTGTGGGGCTGAACCGAACTCCAGGCTTCTTATTTTTGTTTTGAAGAAACCTGATTAGAGAGGTGTTCTTAAAGGTGTAGCACATGGAGAGCGATACAATCGCATTGGCAAGGTCACGCCAACTGAAACTGTGACAAACCATGATTCACATATTAAGCAAGAATAAAGATGAACATTTCAAATGAAGTGCTGCTGGGCTGCCCAAACTGCCCTCGTGCACACGGTGGGCCGCCCCCACTAGGTCCCTGCCTCTCACAAGCCCCTCCCTGGGGGCAGGAAGGACCTGCCTCACTGCTCAGGGAGCAGGCTCAGGGCACACGGGGCTTCGGCCTCCACTCTGACCCCTGCCCACGGTGGCACCCGGGCAGTGCCTGGCTCTCCCGGACATCCCCACAGCCACCCCAGGGCATATTTCTCTCCAGGATATATTTCTCCAACCATGTGGGTGCCTAGAAACGGGGAGAGAGAGGCTCACAGGTCCTGGAGAGGTGGAGGAACCGCATCCTGCACTCTCAGGCTGAGGGACGCCGGCCTTCCAAGGTGGCCTTTGAGTAGGAAGCCACCCAAGCCCCTGCAATTCCCAGGCCCTGGGCCTCTCCTCCCCCTTTCTCACAGGTCCCTGCCGAGCCACGCAGCCAGCTGGGGCTTCCTCTTCCTCCACTGCTGCCCTCCCCGGCAGGCTCCCACAGGGCAGGAGGACCCCCTAGCGGTGGGGGCACTGCTGGCCGGCTGGCTGGGCCGCTCGCCTTCCTCAGACACAGAAAGCCCCATCTCGCCTGCACGAAGAGTGGAGCAGCCACCCTGAGCAGATACCCCCCAGGATGGAGCCCACACTCGAGGGAAGGACATAGCTTGGCCTGAGCCTGGGTCTGGAGGTCCCAGAGCCCACCATGCCCTTAGAGAGGAGGGAACACAGTGGGACGCACACATCAGGGTGGTGTGACCTGGAAGTCCTCTCCCGAAGCTTGGAGGGGCTCTGGAAGAGGCCTCACACAGAAATGCCTGGGGCTTAAGAGGTCCCTGGTGCAGGTGCTCTCCTCCCATGCAGGCAGCCCGCACCGGGGCTGGAGGGTCCCACCACTCAAGGCCGTGGGTTCTAACTGGAAAGAGCCTTCTGGGTCGGCTGTAGAACTCCCCAAATGCCCATGTCCTCAGTGGCCAGAGAGGGCAGGCAGCGGGCGGATGCCTGGAGGCCACCTGAGGTGGGGCACCAAGGGCATCGTGACAGGGCCAGAGCAATTGTGCCTGTGAGGGGCCCAGTGCATCTGGCCGTGTGACCACCACAGGTGGACCACCCTGCACAGCCCACCTTTCACACCAGCTCAGCCCAGGGACTCATCACGCCCTGCTGGGGAAGAGCTTTCACAGGGACTAAGGAAAACCGCCCACAGAGACTGTCGGAAAGGAAACACAATTGGTCTAACAGTAAACAGACGTTCTGGGGGGAGCTGGTTCTGCAGTGGGCTCACTTTGGGTAAATTCACCGAGCTATGTGCTCAGGATCTGTGTGCTTTCTTTGTGTGTATTCCTTCTGCTTCATCTACAAAGTTTGCCAAAAAAAAAAAAGCAGCGCCTTGTGTCTACTGAAGGAGTTGGGAGGGCAGAAGCTGTTCTTATCTGTCGGGTCGTGAGACAGAACTCAACGTACCGTGGGGCAAACGCCCGTCACACTCCCACCTCAGCCTCGGGGACGGTCGGCGGCACAAAGAAGCCTGCACTAGAGGCTGCTGCGATCACACAGCCAGAGGAAGATGAAAGAGAAGCGATCGATAGCAGAGGAGGTGCGGGACGGGAGAAAGCGGCAGAAACAGCGGCAACGTGAGCATCTTTAAAGACTGAGGGGAGAAATCACACACACACACACACACATGCGCACACGCGCCAGGCTAGCCAGAAGAGCTTCCTCTGCTAAGAATGAGCCTGAGTGCTCTTGTGAGGCCATTCTCAGACCAGGCAGGTAGGCAGGTCGACCACATAAAGCAGTAAAGACTTCCCTCTTGTCCCGTGAATGAGGGCACGGTGGGACCCCTGCCAGTGAGGACGGGCCAGGGCTATCTCTGGCTGAGCCGCCCCTCCCTGCCATCGCTCCACAAGAGCTCCGGAGAATGTGCGTTTCCCAGCGCCTTGTTTGAAAAATAAACACGAACCTGGCGCGGTGGCTCACGCCTGTAATCCCAGCACTTTGGGAGGCCGCGGTGGGCGGATCAGAGGTCAGGAGCTCAAGACCAGCCTAGACGGGGGTGAAACCCCGTCTCCACTAAAAACACAAAACTTAGCCGGGCGAGGTGGCGGCGCCTGTAGTCCCAGCTACTCGGGAGGCTGAGGCAGGAGAATGGCGGGAACCCGGGAGGCGGAGCTTGCAGTGAGCCGAGATCATGCCATTGCACTGCAGCCCGGGTGACAAGGCGAGACTCCCTCTCAAAATAAATACATAAATAATGAAAAATAAACACGAGTTCAGCCTGGGCAACATGGTGAGACCCCGTCTCAAAAAAAATCAAAAAACAAAAAAAAAAACTTGCCTTCCTCAAGCAGGCGTTCCCCTCTCATTTGGGAGGAGCCTATGATTCTGTTTTTTGCCCTTTCCTGCAACCCGGGACAACTGCGAAGGGCCCACAGCCAGGCCCGGGCCGCCGACCGCCCTTGCACAGGGTCCACAGGGGCCCAGGTGGGCGCGGGTCCGAGGGCGCGGGCCCAGGGGCGGCCCCACTTCCCGGAGGAGGAACCAGCGGCGCCGCGGGCGGGAGTGCGGGGCCCCCAGCCCGGGCCCGGAGACGCAGGGGGGCTGCCCGAGATCCCGCCGCGCGCCGCCCACCCCCCTGCTCACCGGGTGCTCCCGGGGCCGCGCGCTCGGGTAGCAGGGTCCGGATGGGGTTGGGAACCCGGTTGGGCGGGCCCGAGCAGACGACGGCGCTCGCGGCCTCCAGCCCAGCCGCGGGACCCGAGCCCCACTTCCGCCGGCTCCGCGCGTTGCCGCGCGACGGTCCGGCCCCCAAAGGCGCCCGGGCTGCCCGCCCGCCCGCCTGGCCCGAGCGTTCCGCGGCGCAGCGTGCCCGCCCAACCCCCAGGCCCTGACCTCCCGAGCCAGCCTCCGGGCCGCCAGCCCTCCGTCCGCTCGGTTTCCTCGCCTGAGAAACCGACTGGACCTGGCCTTCGTGGAACCCGGACCCCGCCTTGCTCCCGGCCTCGCCAGGTGGACAGGTCCTCAGGCCCTGCGGGATTCCAGGAGGGCCCCGGCCCCAGCCCGGTCCCGCCCCGCTCACCCTGCTGTCTGCAGAGGGGCCGCCCCCAGATCCCCAAGGCCAGTGGTGCCGGGAAGTTTGAACCCTGGTAGGACCAGCCCAGAGGCTGCCGCCAGCGATCGTCAGGAGGGAACACACAGGCGTCCAGCGCCTCCCCATCCCGGGAACAAGACCCCAGCCCAGACCTCAGCAGCAACTACGTTTATTGAGCACCTAACTATATTGCCCAGTTAATCCCCCACCCACAGGACCCAGACATTTCAGGGGTGATGTCCTGTGATACAGGGGAGCCCCACCTCCCCACCCCACAGGGGTAGGGCCAGACACCATCCCCTCCCAGCTCCCTCCCCTATACAGGCCCTTCCCTGGACCCCAGACCCACGGAGTAACCCAGACGCCTCTCCTTTCACGCCTCATTGCCCCACTTGTAAAATGGGAGGAGAGGGTTAGAGCCCTGTTTTTTCTCAGTTTTCTAAAGCAGCAGGAGTCTCTCCTTGCAGGAAGGCTCCCCCAGGCCTTCCCAGCACAGCTGCACCGTAAGCACGGAGCTGTTTGTCCCTATTTGCAGAATGAAGGCCCAGACAGCTTTCATTCATGGGGATGTGGAATAAAAGCCATCCGGGGTTCAGCCAGCCATTGGCCTCCAGACACTCCAGGGTTACCTCCCCCTTACCTCTGCCAGGCCCAGAGAAGCTACTGGAGACTCAGGACTCTAGGTCGCTCTGAGGTTGGGGACACTTCGGGTCTACACCCCTGCCCCAGGCCACCCCACCCAGCCCAGCCCAGCCCAGCCACACCCTCCCTGCCTGTCTGCCTCTGATTGGGAGGCCTGGGCGGGGGCACCTGGCGGGAGGGCCTGCCTAGCTGTGTGCCAGCAGCTGGCCCGGGATCTCAAGGCTTCAGCTGCCAGCCCCAAAGTCCAGGCACAGGGTCTGAGTGGGCGTGGGGGGCATGAATGCAGGGCCCAGGGCACTGAATGGGGACAGCAAAGAGAGGCCCTGGCAGGGGAGGCTGCAGGCCTGGCAGGGGCAGCCTGGGAGGCACTGACTCTGGGCTGCCCCTGAGATCCGGAGCCTCACCAGCAGGAGAACTCGAGCCCAGCCCAGGGCCCAGCCCAGGGGGTGCTGGCATCAGGCAGGCAATGCCCATAGTCTGGAGGCTCCACCTACCCTGAGGACTCCTCCCACCGTGATCCAAGGGCCTTGGAGCTGGCCTCAGGCACAGGAGGCCTGCTCCAACCCAGCCTCAGGTCAGGCCAGCTCCTTGAGGCCCTGGTACACCTTGATGGAGTTGTCCTTGGCATCAGCCACCAGGAGCTGGCCCTGGGGTGCACAGGCCACTCCCAAGGGCTGCCCAAGCCCCTCCGACACCAGGCAGATGGGTGGCCCAGCCCGGGGAAACATGGTCACTTGGCGCCTCTGCTCATCTGCTACAATAATGTTGCCCTCTGAGTTGGAGCAGATGCCTGCTGGGCAGCCGAAAGTGTGCCCCGTCCAGCCCCCCAGGGAGCCCAAGGGCTGGTGGGCACTGCCAAACAGCCTCACATCCCCGAACTCCTCACTCACAGCAAGGCCCCCATCAGGCCCCGGGCCCACCCAGCAGGGGCCCTCCAGACCCAGCATGGAGGCTGGGGCCAGGGGCTCCCAAGCAGGGCCCAACGTGAAGCTGTGCACAGCCCCGGGCAAGTAGTCTGTCACCAGGAGGCGGCTGAGGGCATCCACAGCCAGCCCTCGGGGAGACAGGAAGGTGCCCACTGTCACCCAGCGGCCTCTGGGGTCCCGGACTGTGTGCTGGAGGGCATGGACAGCCCCATGGATGGGATCGCTGACCACCACAAGCCCTGACACTGTCACAGCCACATCCTCTGGAACGAAGGCCCCGGTGCCCGGAGTGCAGCAGGGCAGGAGGCAGACGGGGCGTCCCTCCAGATCCAGCACGTGGACACAGGGTGCAGCCCCGGCCGTGAGGAAGAGCAGGCCATCAGGGGAGCAGTGCAGGCCCCGGGGCCCTCCTGCAGCCCCTGCGGGCACCCGGATCCGCCCAAGCAGCCGGGGCTGCTGGGAGCCAGGGGAGTCTCTAGGCAGGTCCAGCGTGAGGTGCAGACAGCCGGAGGCCGGAGTCCAGTCAGTCGTAATCACCGTCTCAGCTTCTCTGCAGCTGGATCACGTTTGGGGCTGCAAGACAGAGAATAAGGCCCCACTGTGTGTGGGAATGGCAAAGCCACTCCTCCAGTGCCCTCCTGTGAGGCTGGGTCCTCCAGGTCCTCAGGGTCTGCCTGACCCCCAAGCCCAGTGGCCACCTAGTGTCTGGGTGCCTGGAACTCGAGTCTGGGAGACACATGACCCATGGAGCGCGCTGTGGGTTTTCCCCTGAGCCCCAGATGCGCTCACGGGCATCAAACAGATAAGCAGCATTTCTCAAATCCATCTGCCTACGGAACCCCTTTCTAGCTGGGGGTCACCCACACATAGCCCTTCTACCTGAGCCTCCAGGTCAGAGAGACTTCTGACCCCTTGGGGCGAGGCAGCCTGTTCTGAGGGCCTCCACCTGCCCCACCAAGAGAGGCCAAGGGAGGGGTCTCTTACCTGGGGCCAGTCTCGCTGGGCCCTGCTTCGGGGCTGGGTGGCTGCAGCCTCTGTTGTTGGAAACTAGAACGGAGGAAGTGGGAGGAGCTACTGGCAGGGATGCAGCTGGGCCGGGTGGAGGAGGGAGAGCGCAGTCTCAGGCCTCGGCCCGGAAGCTTCTATGAAAGAAAAATCAAGTCTCCTGAGGACTCCCCATGCTGCGGTGTTCCTGCCTCTGCACCTCGTTGCAGGCTGCACCCTCTGCCCCGACACTATTCCCATGTCCCCTGCACGACCGGATGCCATGCAGCCCACCCCCCTTCAGGGGGTCCCCCACGGTCCCCCCACAACCAGCAAGCTCATTACTCCGAGTGGCAAGGCAGCCCCAGGCCACCACCCCCAAGCAGGGCCCTTGGGTCTGGACCACGGGTGGGTGACCTGCTGGCTGAGGCACGCTCCACGAGGCCTGTCCTGACAGCGAAGAAGGTCATGCATGTCTGCACACCTGGGAGACGGGTACTGTTGCCCCCAGCAAGGCCATGCTCACCTGTCTGCCCAGTGGGGGTGAGAAACTCGGGGGCAGTGGACATGTGGGGTGCGGTGGGCGTGTGGGGTGCGGTGGGCGTGTGGGGTGCGGTGGGCGTGTGGGGTGTGGTGGGCGTGTGGGGTGCTGCGGACATGAGGGGTGCGGCGGGCGTGTGGGGTGCGGTGGGCGTGTGGGGTGCGGCGGGCGTGTGGGGTGCGGTGGACATATGGGGTGCGGCGGGCGTGTGGGGTGCGGTGGACATATGGGGTGCTGCGGACGTGTGGGGTGCGGTGGACATATGGGGTGCTGCGGACGTGTGGGGTGCGGTGGACATATGGGGTGCTGCGGACGTGTGGGGGGCGGTGGACATATGGGGTGCTGCGGACGTGTGGGGTGCGGTGGACATATGGGGTGCTGCGGACATGTGGGGTGCTGCGGACATGAGGGGTGCGGCGGGCGTGTGGGGTGTGGTGGACATGTGGGGTGCGGTGGGCGTGTGGGGTGTGGTGGACATGTGGGGTGCGGTGGGCGTGTGGGGTGTGGTGGGCGTGTGGGGTGTGGTGGGCGTGTGGGGTGCTGCGGACATGAGGGGTGCGGCGGGCGTGTGGGGTGCGGTGGGCGTGTGGGGTGCGACGGGCGTGTGGGGTGCGGTGGACATATGGGGTGCGGCGGGCGTGTGGGGTGCGGTGGACATATGGGGTGCTGCGGACGTGTGGGGTGCGGTGGACATATGGGGTGCTGCGGACGTGTGGGGTGCGGTGGACATATGGGGTGCTGCGGACGTGTGGGGTGCGGTGGACATATGGGGTGCTGCGGACGTGTGGGGTGCGGTGGACATATGGGGTGCTGCGGACATGTGGGGTGCTGCGGACATGTGGGGTGCGGAGGGCGTGTGGGGTGCGGTGGACATATGGGGTGCTGCGGACATGTGGGGTGCGGTGGACATATGGGGTGCTGCGGACATGTGGGGTGCGGTGGGCGTGTGGGGTGCGGTGGGCGTGTGGGGTGCGGTGGACATATGGGGTGCTGTGGACATGTGGGGTGCGGTGGGCGTGTGGGGTGTGGTGGACATGTGGGGTGCGGGGGCTGAGTATAGGAGTAGGGACTTGAGAACACCTCCTGGCTGCCCAGGGCTCCCTGCAACCCCTCCAAGAAGCCTCTGGGTAGAGGGGCCCAGCTAGGACCTGTCCCCACAGCACTCCGTGCCTGGCCAGGCAGCACCCCAGCTGTGGCTGCCCCAAGGCGGTGGGTGCCGATGCTATCTCCCCGGCAAGGCAACACCCCAGCTCTGGCTGCCCCAAGGCGGTGGGTGCCGATGCTATCTCCCTGGCAAGGCAACACCCCAGCTCTGGCTGCCCTGAGGCAGGGTAGGGGCTGATGCTATCTCCCCGGTAGTTAATGGGGCCCGCTGCCAGCCTGCTTGGACTGGCCCCAGCCCGGCCGGCCCAGCCCAGCTCAGGAAACTAGGTGCAGCCAGGAACTGCTTCTCCTCCTGGGGGTCAGCGTGGGCTCCAGGGCCCATTCCAGGGTGGGCGTGGAGGGTTTGGCCAGCTCCCCCAGGAGAGAAGTGATTTGCTGTGGGGGTCCCGGGCACCCCTCCCTGCCTGCCCATCCCCTGCCCGTGGGAGGGCCAAGCCAGGCCACGCCGGGAGGGAGGCAGTGAGTCGTGAAGGCCGATACCTGTCTGGGCTGCAGGGGCTGGCAGAGGCCAGCAGAGCCCATGCTGGGTGAGCAGCCTCTAGCCACACAGCCTCGGGGCCGCCGTTTAACCTCTGGAGAGCTGACATTAGCGCTGCCTTGCTGAATTCAGAGGCGAGAGGATGCTCAGGGGTCCGTGCCCACCCCGGACACAGGCCAGATCACACGCCTCTCCTTGCTCAGCTCCTGACACTGATGTCCCGCCCACCCCCAGACCCCAGCCCCACAGGGAAAGCCCAGCCCACAGGAGAGGGCCGAGCCTGAAGACAGAGGCCCGGGAGGACTGCTGCCCACCCAGGACTCCCAGGCCAGGACACTTCCTTAGGGGGTGTCCAGTCGGCTACACTAGGGCCCCAAAGGAAGGAGGCCCAGACGGCGTGTGTGAACACAGTTTTCCATTTTAATGTCCACAATTGTGATCAATAAATAACTGTGACCTCCCGTGTCCCTGTGTGGCTCCAGGGACAAGCGCTGGCCACGGCCCGTGGGGTCTATCCACATGCATGCGGGGGTGGGGCAGGTCCCAGGCCTTGGCCATGGGGCTGGGGCAGGTGAGGGGCGGGGGCCGCAGGAGAGGGGCCGGCTCGCTGTGGGCAGAGACAGACAGACCTCAGGTGCTGCTGGTCAGACCTCGGCGCCCCGGGGGCTCTGCAGGCCACAGACAGCCTCAGGGGTCTGGGAACTCCCTGTGGTAACACAGGTACCCCAGCCACTGCCAGGAATGACAGAGTCATCTGAGGCCGGGAGGGGGAGCCCCGGGGGTGGGACGCTGGAGTCGGCCTCACACTTTGTGGTGTGGCCGGAGAAGGGTTGGGGCGCTGCAGGGCCCAGCATGCTGGGTGGCTCGGGGGTACCCCTGGTCAACATGGGACTCAGCTCAGGCTGCCCCCACGCCTCTCCGAGAGCCTGGGGTCCCTTGGCAGGCGCGCGTTTCACAGAGAGATCGAGGGGTGCGTCGGGCGGCCTTGCAGCCCGCTCCAGTGCCCGGTGGATGGTGAGCAGCTCCAGGCGGATCTTGCCCAACTGCTCCCGCAGGGGTCTCGGGGCCAGGCCCCCCGCGGGCCCCAGCTGCCCCAGCCGTCGTTCCACCCTCGCGTAGTCACCGAGGGCCCGGGTCAGGTCTTCACCCACGTGCTCTGGGCTTCCCGGCACTGGGCCCCGTGGCTGTGATGGGAAGGGGCCCTCGGGGCCGGGGGTCTCAGGGCCGCCTGGCTCCCTGTCCTCAGACCACAGCGTCACAGAGGGGCTGGTGGGCAGGCTGTGGGGTGGGAGCCGGTCAGGAGGCCACACTGCTCCCACAGCGCCTCTGGCCCCAGCCCCACTCCCCTCATGGCCTCTGCCCTGCGGCCCCAGCCTAGAGCCTGGGCTCTCCTGGAGACCCCGAGAACCCCAAGCTGGTTCTCAGCTCTCAGTTCCCTTCTGTGGCCTGGAGCCCACTTTCCCAGCGAATGAGCTCAGGACAGACCCCAGCCACCATGCCCAGCCGCGGGGTCCAGCCACCCAGCCGCCATGCCCAGCCACCCAGCCACCATGCCCAGCCACCCAGCTACCTTGCCCAGCCGCCATGCCCAGCCACCCAGTCGCCATGCCCAGCCGCCATGCCCAGCCACCCAGCCGCCATGCCCAGCCACCCAGCCCCTCCATCCACCTCAGGAACCGGGAGCCCAAGACGCCCACCTGCTCCGGGAACAGAACCTTGTCAGGTTGGGGGGCGCCTTCGGGAGCTCCAGCCTGTTTCCCAGGGACAGCCTCCTCCTGGGGTCACTCTGGGCTGCCCGCTCCAGCTCCCCCTCCTGCCCTGGGTCCCTGGGGGTGACTTGGGGCCACGGCCCCAGACCTGGACCTGGCACCTTCAGCAGACCAGGAACCAGAGTCCCAGGGGGGCTCTTGGGGGAGACAGGGGCCTTGGCAAGGGCGGCTTTGCCTGCTGGCAGCCCCAGAGTGTGCTCCAGAAGCAGCGGGTAGTACAGGCGGGGGCCCAGGGTGGGGCGCTGAGGGGGCTGCGCAGCTGGGAAGGCCGCAGCCGGGGGCAGCAGGGGGCTGGCTGAGGCCAGGAAGGGCACGTGGGCCGCAGCGGCCAGTGAGGGCCCCAAGAAGGAGCAGAGGCCTGGGCTGAGCGGGTAGTTGATGCCCAGCAGAGACAGGTGGAGGCTGTGGGCCTCAGGGAACTCCCCTGGGGCAGGCGGGGGATAGCAGGGGAAGCTGCCCTCAGGGCCCGCTGAGGCCACATCCCCTGCAGCCATGCCCCTTGGGCCCCCTCCCATCCCCAGCTTCCATGACTCAGGCAGGAGCCCACTGGGGCCAGGACCCTTCCGGGTGGCCCCAGCCACAGGGAGTGGTGGCCCTGGGGACCCCTCAGCCCTGGTCTTGGGGCCTCCGCCGCGGTGCAGGGAGCGGACATCAGCGACCACGAGGTCAGGCGTGGGGACAGCATCCAAGGCCTGAGCTCCCTGGGGTTGCCTGCCGGGCTCGGGCTCCTCAGGGCGGTCTGGGGTGGGTGCGCGGGGCCTGGGTGTGGCGGAGCCGCGGCGGCATGCCCAGGCCGGGGAGTCCAGCAGCAGTGAGAGGGAGTCCTTGCAGAGGCTGTACTTCATGTGGTTGTAGAGGTGAGACTTCTCCAGGCAGGTGAAGGGGCACTGGAAGCACTTGTAGTTGTAGGGCTTGCCCCAGGGCCGTGGGATGTAGTGTGGCTTCTTGGGCTTCCGAGACCGTGCCCTCGCCCCTGTGCCTACGCGGCATGAGCCCGCCTCCCGTGACATGGCAGACTGCTATGGGGCAGGGCTGGGCACCATGGCCACCTGTAGATGGGGCCACAGTCAGTGCCAAGCCTGCCTCTGACTAACTCCCCACTGCTCTCCATCCAGGGCTCCCCCGGCTCCAGGGACAGGAGCCTGGGTGCCCCGCCCCCCCCCCCCGCCCTGCACCACCCCCAGCCCCATCCTTCAGCTCCTCCCCACACACACTTCCAGGGTGGCAGCAAAGTGCAGGGCACCAAAAAAAAATGCAAAGTCCAGGCCCCGAGCTGCATCTGACTGCGATCAGCAGCACGTCATTTCTGAGTGTTAAGTGACGCCTAGGCAATATTGGAAAGGCACACCAAAACGGTGTTCATTGCTTATCCGAAATTCCATTTTAACTAGGCATCCTTTATTTTATCGGTTGACCCTACACAAATCCCCACCCTGAGGCTGGCCAATTTCTAGGAGAATTCAGCCCACACCCATGGCCCCACAGCATGTGCGTGGCTAAAAGAATCAGCGTGTGGCCGGCGCGGTGGCTCAAGCCTGTAATCCAGCACTTTGGGAGGCCGAGATGGGCGGATCACGAGGTCAGGAGATCGAGACCATCCTGGCTAACACGGTGAACCCCGTCTCTACTAAAAATACAAAAACTAGCCGGGCGAGATGGCGGGCGCCTGTAGTCCCAGCTACTGGGGAGGCTGAGGCAGGAGAATGGCGTAAACCCGGGAGGCGGAGCTTGCAGTGAGCTGGATCCGGCCACTGCACTCCAGCCTGGGCGACAGAGTGAGACTCCGCCTCAAAAAAAAAAAAAAAAAAAAAAAAAAAAAAAAAAAAAAAAAAAAAAAAAAAGAATCAGCGTGACCAGGGCTCACTCCGGGTAGACGTCAGCCTCCTGGTCTCACTCCCTCCAGCAACCCCGGCCCCTGCCGATCTGCCTGCCCCTGTTCAAAGCCGAGGAAAAGGCACTGAGACGAGACACCGACAGAAGGGCCTGTGTGGGACGATGCTGCGTGTGCACGTGTGTGTGCGTGTGTGCATGTGTGTGCGTGTGTGCGTGCATGTGCGTGCCTGTGTGTGTGTGCGTGTGTGCATGTGTGTGCGTGTGTGCGTGCATGTGCGTGCCTGTGTGTGTGTGCGTGTGTGCATATGTGTGCATGTGTGTGCGTGTGTGCATATGTGTGCACGTGTATGCATGTGCGCGTGTGCGTACATGTGCGTGCCTGTGTGTGTGTGCCTGTGTGTGTGTGCATGTGTATGCGTGTGCGCGTGCATTTGTGTGCGTGTGTGCATGTGTGCATGCATGTGTGTGTCTGTGTGTGTGCATGTGTGCATATGTGTGCATGTGTATGCGTGTGCGCGTGCATGTGTGTGCGTGTGTGCATGTGTGCATGCATGTGTGTGTCTGCACACACGCACAGAGCCTGCTCCAGCAGGGCGTCAGGTGGGCACTGGGAGTCTCTGAGGGGGTCAGTCTCATGTGGGGCCAGGCCAGGCTGTGGGGAGTGGACGTCCCAGCATGGCCCCACGGCTCAGCCACCTGCTCAGCCCAGCTCCATCTGGGTGGCTTCAGGCAGGTCAGTGGCCGAGCCTGCAGTGGCCACACTCAGCCAAGACCCGCTCCTCCCCACGCCCCGCACGGCGCTGGTATGCACGCCACACTCCATCTGGGCCGCCACCTGGGCTGTCCACCGCCCCAGCACGCGCCTGTGTGGGGTGCACAGCCCACAGGCTCACACGGAGCCCTCACCCAGCGCCCAGAGAAGCTACCTCTGTGCCACCTGAGCTCAGAACAGAGCCTGCCACCAAGTGCGGGGCCCTGGCTACACACACATCACACCTCATCACGGTTGACATGGCTGCTTGTCTGTGATCACACACTCACCGCACACCCAGGTGTCGGGGGCTTTCCAAACCACTCCAACACAGCACTCACGTACTCACACAGGCCCTACACACCGACTCCCCAGGACACACGCAGACGTGGCTGGGAGTCACACCCGTGGTCATGCATGGCCGGTAGGTTGAGCAGGGTAGGGCTGGGGCAGTGCTGTCTGCTGCCCCCAAAACACTGCGTTGGTACCGTTGGGGGGACGATCAACAGGGCTGGAGAGGTCCACTTGTCCAAAGGCTTGGGGCCCTGCAGGGGGGTCACGGGTTGCGGGGGCAGGCAGAGGCTGACCAGCTGGCTTGTGGCTGAGACAGGGTGGGGGTCGGGAGGCAGGGGCTGGGCCAGGAGAGGACCTGGGGCTCCCTGAGGGACTGCAGACCCAGCCTGGACCGGGCGGTGGGTGCAGAAGCGGCCCCTTCTCCCTGCCCGCCGCCCCCCCACCCCATGTGGATGACAAATGGGTGTGGGTGCTCCGGCGACAGAGGCGGCTGTGCCGGGCCATCGATCACCCAGCCCTGGGAGCCACACAGCTGTGCCGACTGATGCCACAGCCCATCCCGCCTCCCAGCAGGGACTGGGGCTCCTGGGTCAGGGGCTTGTCCGAGGGGCTGTCTCAGCAGCTGCTGACCCCATGGGGAACCGGAGGATGCCTGGCACCCACCTGGTGTGTGTACACAGAGCAGAAGACACCCCCGGACAGCAGCCACACGCACACACAAAGACACACGCACTCACACGCTCGTCCCAGCCCGGCCCGGCAATCGCTCCCCGGGCAGCCAGCAGCCCTTGCCAGGCCCCGACACCCAGCCCCACTCACCTTTCCCTGTTTGGGCGAGAACCGGTGGCATGGGGGGCACAGGCACCCCCCAGGGCAAGAGAGGGCACCCAGCAGCCGGGGACCCTGACTGGCCACCCGCAGATCCCGCTACCCCCTGGGAACGCGGGGCTCCCCACACAGGCGGGTGCGGAGAGCGCGAGGTCAGGCTCCTGCCCCAGACCCCAGACCCCAGACCCGGGCCCTGCCCTCCCCGCCTGGCCCCTGAGGGCGGCCCTCCCTCCCCTCGCGCTGCTCCTGGACGCCGAGAAGAGGGTGGGGGGGACCCGGCCGCCCCTCGCGCCCCCCACACGCCTGGCCACCCGCCGCCCCCGCGCCCCGCGTCCAGTCGGCCCCGCGAAGCCCAAACTTGCGGCCCCCGCGGCTCCCGCTGCTCCTACCTGCGCCCGGCCGGGAGCGGAGCCGCCAAGTCTGTGAGGCCGCGCGTGGGGCGCAAACTTCCCGCCCTCCCCGCCCCGACTCGGACCGCGCGGACGCGCTGGGGCTCTGAGGGGGGGACGCGGCTCCCGCGGAGGAAACTGAGGCCCGGCGCCGGGAGCCGGACTCCCGGGCCCGCGGTCCCTCGAGCGGCAGCGACTCCCGCAGCCTCCGCCGCCGCCCGCGTCCCCCCGACGCCGCTCGCACCTCCCGAAGTTGGCGGCAGAGGCGGGCGCGCGTGCGCCTGGGCTCCGGGCTCCGGGGGGCGCTGCGACCTCCGACTGCGCTCGTGGCGGGAGGGAAGGAGCAGCCCCCGGCCCGAGCACCGCGCCCCCTCCTCCCGCGCGCCCCCCGCCGCCCCCTCGTGCGCACTCACCGGCCTTGTGCGCCGGGACCGGCTCCGCTCTCGGGGTGCGCGGTGGCGCGGCCGGGAGCCCGGGAGGCAGTGCCCGGAGAGCGGACTGCAGCGCAGGTGTGCGGCGGAGTCAGGGGCGCCCGGCACCTCCCGCCCCCGTCGCCCGCAGGCTGCCGCGGGGGTGCGCAGAGGCCGCCAGGTCTCCCGGGTCCCCGCCGCGGCGTGATGGGTGTCAGCGGCACGGGGCGCAGGAGGGGCCGTCAGCGCTCATCCGTCAGGGCTCTGGCCCCTGAGAGCCACAGGCCCACCCAAGCCAGGGCTCGGGGGGCTGAGCCCCAGGACAGGGGGACTGCGGACTGAGCCAGCGGAGCCAGGCTCCTTTCCTTGCCCTCCCTGGGCGAGCCCTGCCCTCCGTGCTCTTTTCCTCCAAACAGGAGGCTGCCCGGACCGGCCCCTCGCACCCCGCCCTGCCGGCTGATGGCCTCCACCTGGGGCTGGTCTCCAGGCACCCTCCCCCTTCCTGGATGCGGACCCCTCCAACCCTCACTCCCGGCTCCCCTGGGAGGTGCCTCAGGGCTGCCCCACCAGGCCACGCACTTCCCTGCTGTTTGAAAGACCCCTCCCCACGGGAGTCCCCTCCTGAAAGGACCTGGGGCGGTGGAGGTGAGAAGCAGGGCCGGGGAGGGGCCTGGACCCCCAGCCACACCATGAAGCCCTTTCCCCAGTGTCCTCCTGGCCAGGGCTGCTCCCAGCCCCACCTCCCCGGCTGCACCAAGTTCCACCGTAAAGGCTTGGAGCCCCACGGCCCAGCTGGGTCCTAGGGGAGAGTCACCGGCCGGGCCTGCTGCCTCCCAGACGTGGACACAGGCATGGCTGGGACAGAGCCCCTGCCTTCACTCTGGGGAGACGTCCTAACCCTGACACATGTGATGGGCGGCCCTCTCCGGATCTCCAGCCAGAGAGGAGTGTGCTACTCCCCGCTGGCTCTGAGGCAGCACAGGGAGCCCGGCCCGCATGCCTCCCCAGGACCTGGGGCTTCCTGCAGGCTCAGCTGCAGGCACCGGGGCTGTTCCCAGCTCAGGTCGGGGTCAGGGGTGCCTTGGGGAAGAAGGGAGGACCGCATGGGACTTCTGGGTGTCACCCCTCAAATGGGGCTGAGAAGAGAGCCCAGCAGCATCTCCCTGTGGTCCTGGCCGGGCTGCTGGCAGAGCTCCCTGGTGGAGCACACCCAGGGTCCATGAAAAGCAGTCCCTGGTTCTGGGGTGGTCGTGGGGCTGTGTCTCCCTCCTGCCTCCATACCACCTTCCTGACACAGCCGCCCACGCCCGTCTGAGGGAAGTCCCTGGGGTGGGGCAGGGGACTGGGAGGGGTGCTGTGGATGGCAGAGCATGCCAGCCTTCTCTCTGCCCGCCTGGCCTGGCCCAGCTGACCAGCTGACCGTGCAGGCAGCTCCGGGCCGGGAGACAGCTTGGACTGCCGTCACGCCAGCAGCCCTGTGGAGAGCGGGGGCCAGGAGGCCGGCTGCTTCCATACATAGACCCTACTCTGGACGTGTTCAGCCGAGCACTGCCCCGGGAGACTAGGGTCCAAGGTCACCCTGACAGCGGTAGTCCCTCACTGGCCAGCCCGAGATTGACCCCTCTGAAGGTCTGGAAGAGGCCACAGCTGACAGCACAGGAGACCAACTGGCCGGAGGCTCTGGTCATCGTCCAGGGAAAGGAAAATAGGGACCAGGGAGCCCTGGTCTTGGCACCTAGATCTCAGCGTGCAGGAAACAAAGCCCAGCTGAAGCTCAGGGGACCAGGGAGCCCCAGAGGCGGAACAAGGCCATGACGGAGCTCCCCGCCTCTCACCGCCGATGGGCCTTTGCAGAAGTTTGCATGAGAAGAGAAGAGGGGCAGCCCCCAGAGGAGCCCAGGGGCACAACTTGGACGTGTTTCTGGCCTCCCCGCAGGGCTCTGGCAGCGAGGATGAGGGGCCCTGCACTTGCTGGTGGGGGTCCTGAGATTCAGCCGTCCGCGGGGTGGGGGGCGAGGGGCGTGTGAGGCCAGTACCTTGTGTGCTCAGATGGCTGTTCCCATTACGAACAGCCAGGCGAGGCCGGGTCGTCAGTGCCAGCAGCCCGCACACACAGGGCCGCCTGGGCACGCCAGCTTCTTCACTGCGGCTATGACCCACTTGCTGGGGCCCAGCCCTTGCACACTGGGCTGACTTTGGGTATGGAGAGGTGGCCTCTGCTTCCTGAGGCAGTGACTGGGACTCTGTTTTGGCACCTGTGCCCCCACCCCACCAATTTCCTGGGCCACGGCCCCCATCTGCAGAATGGGCGGTGAGGTGCTCCGTCTCCGGGCACTTCTGCTCTAGTCCTAGTGGGTGCCCTGATGTCTCCTTAGCCTGTCCCAGTGCAGGGCGGGATGGGGACCCCATGGCCCCTCCTTCTGCCTCCAGCCAGAAGCTCATTTTGGCCATTAACCTCTTCTGCCCGGTCTGCCCACGGCTGCCCGCCTGTCACCTCCATTAACACTGGGACTGTGTGCCCGGGGCTCACGGGCAGGATGCAGAGCTGGGCTCAGGGAAGGCAGTGGAGGCAGTGCTTGGCATGGCCAGTGCCTGGGGGCAGGCCTGTCTCATCCCCTCAGCATCGACACACAGCCAGCGTCGGGACAGGTGCAGGGGCTGGGGCGCCTGCAACCGCGCAGTGAGGGCAATGGCAGGGCTGGAGCCAGGCTGGAGGCCCCACGCAGGTCCTGAGACTGGCGTATCCAGTGGCAGCAAGTTGGAGCTCCCATGCGGGATCAGTACCTTGCAAGGTGCCTGGTCACAGCTGATGTCTGTCTGTTCAATAAGGGACCCCAGGGCCTGTGGCCACCTGAGCACTTCAACAACCCCAGGTCTACAGAGCACAGGCCTCCCGAGGGCTTCCTCCTTCCAGCCCACTCAAGGACCCCTGCTTGAGAGGGGCAGCCCGGCCTTGGCCGAAGGGGTCATGGCCACACGTGAGGGCCCTGGGCACCAGCCTGAGGCTGCCGGCCTGGAAGGGCGGGTACACAGTGGTGGTGTGGGGGGAGAACGGAGGGGGCTGGGCACCCGAGGGGGCCAGAGTGCCCAGGACAATGGCCCAAGGGTGGGGGGGGGCACACAAAGAGCCTGCGGAGCTCTGGGGTCCATCCACCTGAGGGATCCTGTTAGGAGGTGCCTGAATGGGTCCCTGTCTCCAGGAGTCTTCCGGCTCCAACGCTCTGCATGCAGCTGTACCAGGCAGAGTCCTCCCTAGCAGCCCCGACCGTCCCAGAGTCCACTCCAGAGAGTCCCCTTCCCACCCGCCGCCCGGCTCTGGAAGACCCCAGCTGGGCCCTTCCCCATGCACTGCACTCTTTCATGGACATGCCAGGTCACTGGCCACCCTGGGCCGGGTGTGCGGCTGACCCTCTCTCTGTGTGTCCTGAGCCTCTGGGACAGATGAGGGTATGGGACGCTCCTTGGAGGACCAAGCTGCTGTAGTGGCAGTGAGCCCGTTCCAGGAGGCTGAGATGTAGACTGACAGAGGGGGCAGCCGGCCAGACGGGTGGGACGGGAGGCTCAGGCTGCTCGAGCCCCCACCGGCTCCTGAGCCTGGCACTGACCAGCAGCGCCCGGGGCCGACAGCAGCCATATGTTGGGAAGAGGAGCTGTGTGCGTCTCTCTTCGGCCCCCGGGGCCGGCCTTCCTGGGCCTGTCACGGATGATTTTTCCCGCCTGAGTGGCAGGCGGGCTGGCGGGCGGGGTGGCGGGGCCTCCAACTGGCAGGTGGGGTGGTGGGGTCCCATGTCCAGCCCCCCTGTAGCCCTCAGCACCAGGGCTGGCCACTCTTGGGGTAGATCCAGGTCCTGGGCCTTGGCCTCCCACCCCCACAAACCTCACTGAGCACCCCTAGCCCGCCGTGGCCACCCCCACCCAGGTCTGGGTTGGGGTCCTGGGGGAGCCCTGGCCGGCCAGTGGGGAGCGGGCACTCCTGCTAGGACATGGGCGGGCAGCCAGGGGTCCACACTGGGCAGCCGTGCGCCCCGGGCAGGCAGGAGAGGGCCTGGAGCCGCAGCCCAGTCAGCCTGGAGCCCAGAGCTGTGGAAGGAGGCGAGGAGGCCACAGCTAATTTGTACACTAAGTGCTTCTGACAGGGATGGCTCGTAAGTGAGAACTCGCCACTGCCCGCCCCGGGAAGGCCACTGTGGCCAGCAGCGCCAACAAGAGGGCCAGAAGAGGGCACCGTGGGGGCACAGGGCTGGCATAGACCAGACACACCAGGGAGATGGTGCTGTTGGTGGGGGTGAAACCCAGGAGGAAATGCAGGGGAGGGGAGAGGCCTGCACAGAGAAGGGAGGGGAGGGTTGAGCAGGGGCCGGGCTGTGTCAGGGAGGAGGCAGCCCCGACAGCTGCCCCCAGGGTCTGCCCCGCGCCAGGGCTGTGTGTTCTGCCCAGCCAGTCCTCCCTGCTGCCTGCAGGACGCTCGTACCTGTTCCCCTTACCTGCTGCCAGCCGCCTCCTCCAGGTCCCCACTGTGGCCCCGGCCCAACACCTGGCAGGGTCTGGGCTGTGGGAGCCCAAGCCCCCTGTAGATGCCCCCCCTTTCCCTCACCACCTCCCTGTTGGAGCTGCCCCCGGGGGGTTTCAAGCGGAGAGGAGGCTGCTGGCTGGGCTAGTGGGGACTCTGGGCAGCTAAAAGGGTGGGCACGGACCCCTTGCCTGCTATGGAGACTCCTGCCCACGAGGGTCCTTCTTGTGGGCCTCTGTCCTGGGTCACCACAGGGCTGGGGCGGCAGAAACCAGAGAGGTGGGTGGCGGTGGGAGTGGGGCCAGGGACAGAGGAGCTCTTGGGAGGAATGGGGGTCCCAGATACCCCAGGGCTGGACAGAGCCAGCTCTGTGTCAGACAAGAGTGGGTGCGACCCGGCCCCCACCCACAGGAGGAGTGTGGTGTGGCCACGCAGGCGCAGAACAGCAGGGCAGGCGTCCGCTGGCACCGAGGTGAGATGTGTTCTGGCAGCTCCCCGCCGCCCGAGGCCCGCCCGAAGCCAACACTGCTGGTGGCTTTAATTGCTTTCACATTCGATACGCTGCCCGTGACAGCCTCTTACCCTGCGCCGGCCGCACCCCAGCCCCCAACTCCGTCCAGGGAGACAGCAGAGCCTCCGACCGGGCTCTTTGATCAGCAGCACCCGCGTCGGGGGAGAGGCCATCCTGGGATGAGGCTGGGAGGGGACAGGAAACTTTTCTCCCCACATGCCCCTCACTCCATCTTTTCCTGCCGGGTGACTGATGGGTTCAGAAAGGGCCCCAGTGCGGATGCTTTGCTGGGAGAAGCTGCATGTGCTGCTGTCCTGTCTGCCCAGTCCTTCCTGTCCCTGGGGCTGCGGCCCCTGCTCCCACCCAGTCACTCCGTCCTTCCTGGCTGCGTCCACCTGGTAGGGCTGGCTGCCCCTTAAAAGCTTGTGAGTCACCCCCACCACGGCCATCTCCACGGGCCCCCATCTGTTCACCTGCCCGGGATGCCTGGGCAGGGCCTGTCCCTCAGACCAGCAACCTCTGTGCCCTACCACTTGGCCCTGGACGGAGCAACAGCCGGAGGAGGGGGCGTGATTACAAAACAAAACGCTTTTATTTGGTCCATTGGAGCCTGAGTCGGAAGCCACTGTGGAGAATCCTATCGTAAAGGAACGGTGCTGACAGTTGATAAAATAGTCTCTGTGTCACAAGAGCTGGCCGTATTTACAGGGTTAAAAATATTCACAGCTCAGAGTACAGGGAGGCCAAAGGGGAGTGGGAATGTTTCTCCAGGTGTAACAGCCCCGGAACCCCTGCCAGGGTACGAGGGGGAGTGGGGGCGGGGCTGGCCCGCTGCCTGGGGGTGAGGGGCCAGGAGGGCCGGGTGGGGACGCAGGAAGCTGGACTCAGACGTCCATACGCTCCTGGGCTTCTGTGGGGAGGTGGGAGCGGCTGAGCCCTGCCGACGTCCATGATGGACTGAGGTCCCTCTCTGTGGCAGGGCCGGGCCGAGGGACAGGGTTGGCTGAGGAGCCTGCTGGTCCTGGCCTGCGCGGCAGCAGTGAGCGGTGCTGAGAACTGGTGCCCACCCACAGCGGGTCTGGCGCCCGCCTGCACCCGGTCATGGCTTCGATCCTGGCGGGCGCAATTGCATAGTGTCGCTGCGGGGTGGCTGGCCAAGGGGCCCTCCTTCTGAGACAGGGACCGCCCTGGGACTTCCCGCTCCACACCAGGGCTCCAGGGACCCCGCTTGCCCCGTGGGGAACAGGGACCCGGGCTCTGGGGGAAAACTGATCTTATGCCCCGTGAGGGGTCGTCCCTGATCCCACCCTGGGGTCTTGGCCTCTGACACCCAGATTTGGTTTTGTGGACAGAGCTTTTGGCTGCCTCCCCCACAGGAGACTCTGAGCCCACAGGGAGGGGCAGCCTGGCCTCGGCCCCCCGTCGGGTGTTGGGGCTGGCAGGTGAGTGGGGTGGTTCACAGCCCGTCTGGTTCGAGGTATTCTGCGTGGTGGCCGGGAGGCCTGGCCAGGCGGGCTGTGGGTGCTCAGGGAGGGGAGGGAGGGGGCGGGAGGCCCATGGGAGGCTGTGCACTGGGCTGGCAGCTCCCTGGGCAGGGTCCTGAGATTCTGGTTCAAGCGTCCTCTGTCGGGGTCTCCCTCATAAAGTGCGTGTGGGGGGTGGGGGTCCGTCTGCCACAGCCCCCGCCCCGGGCATGGTGGTCACAACGGCCGGGGCCCATGCAGACCAGCGACTTCTGGCGTGAGTGGGGGGCTGTGGGTCCCCTTGGAGGCTGTCCAGTCACTGAGAAAGGCCTGGGCTGCCTTGCGATGTGCCAGGCGGTGGGTGATGGAGAAGCCAGCGTTGCCCTCCAGCTGGGACAGGATCACCAGGACCTGCCTAGGGGAGGGGTCCAGTGAGGACCAGGGAGGGCGGGGGGGAGGGACAGGGCTGTGCCCACCGGTGCAAGGGCAGGGGCAGGAGGGGGTGACAAACACTCGTACAGGGGTGGGGGCAGGGGTATGGGCACACCCGAGCAGGGGTGGGGGTATGGGTTGGGTGTGGTGCAGTGGGGTGGGGGTGGAGGCGCACCGTGCAGGCGTGGGGCAGTGTGGGGGCGGGGCGGGGGTGCACCTGTGCAGGGGTGGGGGCGGGGCGGGGGGGCGACCTGTGCAGGGGTGGGGGCGGGGCGGGGGAGCACCTGTGCAGGGGTGGGGGCGGGGCGGGGGCGCACCTGTGCAGGGGTGGGGGCGGGGAGCGGGGGCGCACCTGTGCAGGGGTGGGGGTGGGGGGGGGGTGCACCTGTGCAGGGGTGGCACGCTATCCTGGGTGCGCAGGCTGCCACGCGTGGACACCACGTTGAAGCTGTCGGTGCAGTCACACTGCACGTGCAGGTAGGCCTTGGGGTGCCGATTCTCCACCACCACGATGAGCCCCGCCCAGCCGTGTGTCAGGTAGTAGCAGGTCATGCCCTCACGGCCCTGGGCACAGGCACAGCAGTTGTGGGGCAGGGCAGGGGCTGGGGCAGACTCCCCCTGCCCCATGCCACCCTCCCCTAGGACCCCCCACCCACCTCGTGCCGCTCTCCGCGGCTCTCGGTGAGCAAGATGATGGCGTCGGCCAGCGTGGTGGGCTGAGCTTCCACAGGCTCCACCATGACCAGCCTGGAGCTGTACACAGCCAGCACGTGGCCCGGCGGCTCTGGGGAGGCTCTTGGGACCCCTGCCGAGGGGCTGGAGGCTACAAGGAGGGGCGTGTGAGCTGCAGCCCTCCCCGCGGGCCTGGGGCATGAGCCTGGGGTAGGGGGCACGTACCCTGGGGGGCAGGGGCACCCGGCGGGGGCGGCCCCCAGTGGTTGAAGGCGCAGCACACCACAGCGTACTCGCCAGGCTCCAGCATGACGTCGCAGCTGACAAACTTCTTGACCGCGCGCTTACTGTGGGCCAGGAGGCGGCCCAGGCTGAGGTGGCCACCGCTGCCGAACGTGGCCCGGAACACCAGGATGCACAGGTCCAGCAGGTGGCTGTCCACTGCGTCCGAGCGCCTGCGTCAGACACCGCGGGCTGGGGTCACGCGTGGCCATGGCCGCCAGCCCAGCCCAGCCCAGTGCGGCCCCACAGCACACACCTGCTGCCCTCCTGGAAGAGTGCGAACTCCAGCGAGGCCCGCTCCAGCACCGTGAGCGCTGTCACCCCCACGGGTGCGCTGGCCGAGCTGGGAAAGCAGCCCTGCACCCGTGCCTCCTGCCAATCCGAGTGCACCTTACAGATGTCCACAGAGTCGAAGTACCTGGGGGCAGCGGGAGGACGGGGCCCTGAGCCCAACGCGGCCCACACCTCCACGGCTCAGCTCCTGGCGCAGCCACAGGCCGGTGACCCCAGCAGGTGCCAGCTGCTCTGTCACCGTCCTCTTGCAGCCCGGCCCCTGGGGCCCATCCCTGAGGCCTACACTAGAAGCCCTCCAGGGGTGCCTCTTCAGGGCTCTGGGCTCTGCTGACCTGGGTGGACCTGGATTCTGAGGTCAGCATCCTGGAGCTTTAGCCCCAGGTCCCATTTGGGTTGGGCCACAGACAAGCCGTCCCCACCCCAGGTCAGCAGGAGGGACAGGCTTGTTCTGCAGAGAAGGACCTGGCCCTGGGAGGGCGGCAGCAGCGCGCACACTGCCCCACGGCTCTGATACCTGACAAAGTCGCCATACTCCATCCAGAAGACGCCCTCACTGCTGCCGTGTGGCATGAGCTCGCCACGCAGGTGGCCCGGCCAGTGCGGCCACTCGTCAGACCAGCTGCCATTCCAGGAGAAACGGCCCCATGGGTTTCGGAGCCGCAGAAGCCTGCAGACCACAGGGGTGAGGATCAGAACAGCACTGCCCGTGGCTCATCGGCACCTGCCCACCCTCAGCCAGCCCGGCCCTACCTGGTGCCCTGGACATCTCGAACATCCAGGATGGAGTAGGCATGGCGGGGGCGCAGGCCCAGGCTCTCGTAGGCCGAATCGTCCACCTTCATGTTGCCCCCGCCACAGGAGGCACCCATGAGGAACCTGCATGGCAGAGCGGCCCTCACTGACCAGGGGCCTCACTGACCGGGGCCCTCACCGACCAGGGGCCTCACCGACCGGGACCCTCACCGACCGGGGGCCTCACCGACCGGGACCCTCACCGACCGGGGGCCTCACCGACGGGACCCTCACCGACCGGGACCCTCACCGACCCGGACCCTCACCGACCGGGGGCCTCACCGACCGGGACCCTCACCGACCGGGGGCCTCACCGACCCGGACCCTCACCGACCGGGGCCCTCACTGACCAGGGGCATGGCTGACTGTGGCCCTCACTGACTGGGGGCATGGCTGAGAGGGGCCCTCACTGACTGGGGGGCCTTGCTGACTGGTGCCCTCACTGACCGGGGCCACCAGGGCAGGCAGGTACAGCAGAGGAGGGCCCACGCCTGCCTGTAGGAGCATGTCAAGTGTGTTCAGGAGGCTCTGGACCAGCCCCCTCCACCGTGCCTGAGACACACAGGGCCTGAATTAGGGGTGGCAGGCCTGGGTCCCCTGGAGGCCTTGTGGGGCTGGCTCTGGGCTCTGTGGCTCCCAGGCGGGCGGACAGCGGCACTGCCCAGGGTCAGCTGAGGAGGGCTCTGGGAGCTTCGAGGTGCTCGCACCGGGCCACTCCCAGCAGGCCTCCAGGGCTCAAGGCACAGACCCGCTGACCAGGCTGTGGCCAAACTTAACACGCCCCTCATGCCTGCCCTGAGGGGGTGACAGCATCGGGCTTGCCCCACAGCCTGGGCCAGGATGTGGCCTTCCTGGCATGAGAACGCCAGCTCCAGACCCACCCAGGGAGGGGAGGTGATGGGGGCTGTGGCCTGGCCACACGGGGTCAGCCCACGCTGGGACACCTCGTGGACGCAGAACCGGGTCAAGGTGCCACCAGCCCCACATCTCCCACTGCTCCGCCTCGCCTCTCCTCCCCACGCGGCTGACCACGCAGTGCCCCACCTCTTACCCAGCCTCCTTAGAACTCAGCATTTTGGCCCAGATGAGGTCAGTGTCAACAGGCTCCTCGCGGGGGTTAGTGGAGCTGACCTGCAGTGCCAGGCTCTCGCAGGGGGCGCCGGTGAGCGTGGCCAGGCCTTCGATGGCGCGGCCCGCCTGGAGCGCGAAGTAGGAGCCATGCAGCTTGGCCAGTGCCTTCTCGATGAGGGCCACCCACAGCTGCTTCCGCTGCGCCTGCAGAGGGCCGGGGTCAGAGGCCACCCCACCCACTCCCATTACCCCACAGCTGCTTCCACGGCACATGCAGAGGGCCGGATCAGAGGCCACCCCTGCCTGCCCCCCACACTACCCGCCCTGTGAGAAGAGGAGGCAGCTGGCCTTGTTTGTGGGGCAGGGGGGCCAGGGTCAGAGGCTGCCCCTGCCACCTGCGCACACCCCGCACGCTGCCCCACCTGTGAGAAGAGGAGGCAGCCGGCCTCATCGCAGGGCAGCATGTCATCCACCAGCACCGTGGTCCACGTGCCATCCTTACACAGCCGCACCTGGTAGGCGCCCTCTGCACACAGGCTGCGCGTGACCATCACCCGCTCCACCAGGTCCGGCCGCTCTGCCAGCACCGCCAGGGCGCTTAGGAACCTGTGCAGAGCCTCAGGGTGACCTCGGGGCAGCTTCGGGGGGACCGCGGCTGGACACCCGCCCACCGCCCCACCCCGGCCTTGGAGAGGACCTCACCAGCAGTTCCCCAGCAGCCCCTGCAGGATGTCTGAGGGTCGCAGCGTGTGGAACACAGACCACGTAGCCCTGTGGTCCCTGAAGACGGAGCAGTTGATCTCCTGGGGCCGCAGCCACTGCCTCACGCGCTGCTGCACGCTGTCGCCCGCGGGGAAGCCCACAGACTCAGGCCCGGGAGGGAAGCTGTCATCCACAAAGCTCACGTTGTTCTGCAGAGACCATGGCCACGTGCTCAGGCTGGGCAAGGCAGCCTTGCTCCACCTGGCAGGGACAAGATCCCACCCAGGAGAGCGCCCAAAAGCACTGCCTGAGCCCCAAAGTGACGGGTGGAGTATGGACAGCCATAGACTTGGCGCTCGGCCGCCCTGCCCTCTGTGGAGAGGCCCCTGGCTGGGGACAGGTGAGGAGCAGGGGATGTGTGGGCCCAGGGGGACAGCTCAGCCCCCAGTGGGAGGCTGCAGGGACAGGGGTGGCAGCATGGCTCTGGCCCTGGCCCTGCTGGGGAGGATGCAGGCCGTTCCCCAGTTGACTGTGGGTGACACCATGCTGGACTCGAGGGTGGAACACGGGCACATCCCGACCTCACACTTCACATCCCAACCTCACACTTCACATCCCAACCTCGCACTTCACATCCCGACCTCAGACTTCAGCGGGGTCTCCACGCTGCCCCGGGAAGCCCTCGCCTCCCTGCGGCCCGAACATCAGACAGGGCTCTGGCGCCCTCCTGGCCAAGGAGGAGGGCTGAGGAGGGTGAAGGTCGTGCATCTTGGTCATGAGCAAGAACCAAGGGTCAGGAGGCCAAGCTGGACCCCAGGGCCATCGGGAGCTTAGAGCCTCGGGGTGGAGGGTGCTGCCCACCCCATCACGTCCTAGGCCTTGCGGGCTGCTCCCCAGCCCATGGCCAGAGCCCAAAGCCTAGGAAGGGGAGGGCAGAAGCAGGAGGCTCAGGAGCAGGGAGAGGGTGAGGGGTGCCTCACCTCCCGGCAGAAGGCCACGATGTTCTCCCAGAGCGCCTTGGCCTCGCCCTCATCTGTCTGCCGCCGCTGCTCCACGTGCATGCTCTCCCTGCGCCTCAGGGGCGCGGCCCCCCGCCGCTGGGTCACCAGGAGCTGAGGCGTGTGGCAGGCAGCGCAGTGCTTGGCCCGTGGTGCGTTGAGCAGTGTACAGGCAGGGCAGGCCCACTGGCCCGGGCGCTCGGGCAGCACGCGGGTGGCCTTCTGGGTCGTGGAGACCCATCCGCAGCCTCTGCCACAGGGGCCCAGCTTGTCCGCCCCGCAGTCAGGGCAGTGGGTGGGGGGCTCGCCGTGCTCTTGGAAGCCGTGCAGTTTGGAGCAGCCGCAGGCCGAGCACCTGGGGGCCGCCGTGGGGTTCCTGAGCGTGCACTTGGCACACGACCAGGTGGTGAAGTCAGGGCTGGAGGGGCTGGCGGGCGTGTAACGCACGCTGTCTCCGGTCAGGTCGATGACGTCGCTGCCCGAGGTGGAGCTGCCGGCCTCTACGCGGCTGGAGCCGCCCTCCATGGCCTCTTCCTCCAGCACACTCAGCCGTTTGCCAGACAGCAACTCTGCTAGGCGGGCGGCTGCAGCCCAGCCCGAGCCCTGGGGGGGTCCCCTGCAGCCGGCAGAGGGTGATGGCTGGGCAGCCTCAGGCACCGGCGGCTGCAGCTGAGGGGGAACCTCGCGTCGGCTGCGTGGCACGGGGTTGTTCTGCAGGGTGGACGAGAAGGGGCTGAAGGGCGGGACCCTGGGCGGCTCTGGCTCAGCAGCTGGACCCTGGCTGGTGGCTGGGGGGTTGGCCTCGGCGCCTTCCCCAGGAAGGCCAGGCGGAGGTGCGGCAGGCACGACGTGGAAGCCGGCCGGGGCCACCACTTCCGGGACCACCAGGGCTTCAGGAGGGATCCGTGGCAGCGAGAGCCTGCGTGGGCCCCCGCAGACAGAGCAGGAGCTGGCCACAGGCGTGTTGTGCAGCGTGCAACGCGGGCAGGCCCAGCTCCCTCTGGGCTCCGCCGCCCCCTCCTCCTCCTCCTGTTCCTCCTGCTCCTCCTCGTCCTTGTCCTCGTGCTGCCCCCTGGCGGGCTCCGTGGCCACCAGCCCTGCAGTCCTCACTGGACCTGCTTCCTCCTGGCAGCTGCCCTTGGGCTCCCCAAGGATGGCGGGTGGCTTGGGGAGGACTCCGTTGAGGACTGGCAGGAGGGCAGCTCCAGGTGCAGGCTCTGGGGTGAAGCCGCACACCTCGCAGGCCTCCTTGCCCAGGAAGTTGCGGAAGGTGCAGCGGGCGCAGGGCCATTTCTGCTCCTCCACGCTGAGCCGCAGGATGTGGTTGAGGTCGGGCTTGTGCCGGGGGGCCTCACAGATGGAGCACTGGCGCTGGCCGGCCGGGTTCAGGAAGGTGCAGCGCACACAGGACCACTCTCCGGCCGTGGCCATAGACCCGGGCGAGTGGGTGTGGCTGCAAGGGAAGGTGCTCATCAGGGCCACCCTGTGAGGTCCTGAGCGGCTGGACCCCCCCCTTTTCTCAGCCTGGGGAAGGCACCGTCTGTGGCTGCAGAGCTACGGGGCCGAGAGCCTAGGGCGGAGCATTCGAGGCAGGTGGTGGCGGCGGCTGCCTCTGCCCAGAATGGATCCACGGCTCAGGGCCCCTCTTGCCCACTGGAGGCCTGGCAGACCCCTTGAGCCACACAGGATCCTACAGAGAGGGCTGAGCACCCCAAAGCTGGGCTGCTGTTCAAGGGCACTGCTTTCTCTGTCACCAGGCCTGTGGATGGCAGATGGCGGGGGGCCTGGCCAGGCTCAGGACCAGGTCGTCCCCGGCGTGGAAGAGGTACTCAGACAGAAGGGCGGGTGGATGGGCAGGGGCCTGGGGAAGGCATGGGCTGTTCTGAGCAAGGGTCCTCCCCACTCCATAGCACAGCCTCTGAGACAAACTGGCTGCTTTGCCTGGCAGAAAAATCAATTGTTCTTGTAAATATGGCATGAATCTTGTGCTCCATCTAAAACCTTTTGGTTCAGGAAGAAAGAAAACTTGCCTCTTCATAAGAAGCCAAAAAACAAAAAGTCTCCACCAGCAACACGGTGGTTTTGTGGAGCCGAGTGAACACTGTGATGCTACCTTCCCTGCGCTCAGCCTTGCAAGGCGAGGGCCCTGAGCTGCCCCTGGCAGAGTGGATGGGGGTGGACTGTGCCCGGAGACGCTCAGGGCGTCCAGCTGGAGCAGAGAGACCAAGGCTCTCACAGTGGACTTCTGTGAAAAGCCCAAGCAATCTGCCTGCAGACAGCCAGGCATCTCCCCACCATCACCCCCTCGGAGAAGGCACGGACGCAGCTGTGGCTGGCGGGCTCCCGGCGGCACCTGCACAATCCCTGGCGTCTGGCCTGGGCCCCTGTGGGTTGCAGAGTGGCCATGACCTTTGCAGCCCTGACTCCGGGAGATGCCTTCACAGACTGCGCCCCTCTGACCGCAGGTGCAGGCAGAGGTGGGCTGGGCCTCCTGAGACACACCCTCCCTTTGGGCCTGTGGTTGTCACTGACTAGCAAGGACAGCGTCACAGGCTCCAGACAGGAGAAAGAGAACCCAGGTCCCCATGACCAAAACATCGCCAGTGGGGTGTGCCTGCTGGGAGACACCTTTCGGAGCCTTCCTGGCAAAACCCAGGTGAGTCAGGAAGGCGGCCTGCAGTTCAGGAGGGTTTCCATGAAGCAACAACAAGGCCTAAAGTTCAAACCTGGCCCTGGGACACGGGTGAGGAGGGCGAAGGCAGGGCACAGCCCTTCTGTGGTTGGAGACTCTGAGTGGAGTGTCACCAACCCCGCAGTCTGCACTGTGCCACCCTCTCTCGGTGGGCCGAGGTGGAAGGGGGTCAAGGGTCAGGGGTCAGTGGCAGGAGACCTCAGCGGGGCCCCCACCCTCCCTTCCCTTCAGCACAACCCCCCAGCCACTCCAGGGCCACCCTCACCTCTGCAGGGCCTGGGCAGGTTCACGGGCTCAGAGACCTGAAACCCTTACAATAATTTTTTTTTGACCGTTAGAGATGGGGTCTGACTCTGTTGCCCAGGATGGTGCAGTGGCTCGTGCACGGCTCACTGCAGCTTTGACCTCCTGAGGCCAGACCACCAATGCCTGGAAGTAAAATGCTTGCGTCAGGAGCCCAAAGACCCAAAGCTAGGCCTAAGCAAAGCCCTTTCGGAATTCTCAACCCAGAACCCTCCTAAAGTCACAGCCACACATGCTCAGTGAGGAGGCCCCACTATCGTGGGACGGGCACCTTCAAAGGGAACGGGCTCAGGGGAGACAATGGGCTGCTCCTTCCTGCACAAAGGCCAAGTTGAATGGAAAATCGAGGCAAGTGTCCAGAAAATCCAACACAAAAGACCTGTGTGCCCCAGTTATCTGAGTGTTGCCAACACTCAGCTCCAATTGAAAAGGAAGGTGATGAAGCTGCTCGCTGTGTGCAAGACGGAGCCCACCCCGAAGCAGCCGGGACAGCAGCCCCCGGAGCATGGAGGCCACGGGTCTGTGACTGGTGCAATCCCAGTCCTGGGAGGTAGCCTCTTTCTTAGGAAAAGCGAGGAGCAGGAAGCTGCATTCTGTCCCCCAGGGCCTCGGTCAAAGCCACCGGAGCCCCTGAAGCCACACTGAGAAACACAGATGCCCTGTCTGGCCCGGGCAGCCCTGCGACCTGTGCCCAGACAGCTCTCGGGACACACCGAGGTGCCAGACTTGGTCAGAAGCTCCTCCTGCTGTATCCAGGGTGGGTGATGCCACGGGGGGCTCTGCTCAGTGCTCTGAGGAGCAGAAGTGGTGCCTCCCTCGAGCTGGGCTGCACTCTCCTAGGCTGGCCACAGCCCAGCCGCTGGTCAGCCTTCCAGGTGGGGTCTACCCTTGTTGCCTCTCTGTCCTAAGTCGCCAGTGCCTGGCCTGTTGCTTAGTGATTGAGGGAGCGGCACCTGCGCTTGTTCCTCTGTGTCTGAAGCCGTAGACTACTGGTTTACTGATTGAGAGAGTCAGGCCCTGGCAGCTGTACGGGACCTCAGCCCCGTGCTGGCCACATGCTGTGGGGGAGACACAGACTGCACCTGGCTCTCCCAGGCTCCACCGGCCTGTGCACCACCTCTTCATCCATATGGGGGAGCGGTCATGGGACCACAGCACCTGCTCTCCTGGGGCGTTGGGAGAATTCAGCGGCCACCAGGGCAGCGAGCCGGGCAGGCAGCTCTTCAGTCAATGCCAGGGCTGCTGTGGCTGACCTTCCCCAGTCCCAGCGCCCTCTGTCGGAGCAGAGCAGGGGTCGCCTGTGCATGCACGTGGTGGGGAGGGCTCTGTGTGTGGACCCCATCTGCCTTCCCACAGTCTGCTCTCCCACTGCTCTCTCGCTCATCTCTAGCCTGAGGGTCTCCTCACCATGCACCTTGGGGGCCTGCTTGCAGCAGCAGACAGGAGCTGCCTGGAGCTCAGGCCCCACAGCAGCCGGCCGTGGCAGGAGTGGCCCCAGGGATGCCGACCCAGGGGAGGGCCCAGCAGGAGGCCAGGGTGAAAGAGAAAGAGCGATGTGGCGTCACCAGACACCACGGCCTGGCCCTGCAGGCCAGATCCAAAGTCTGACACACGCCCTACATGCCCGGCACAGCAGACCCCACGCCTGCCCCACTGCCCCGCCTCTCTCCCCATAGCCAGAACCACCGTCGCCACCCCTAACAGTCCTAGGCCAGTCCCTGGGGATCCTGGGAGTGTGGCCTGAGGCCGCTGGGAGCTGCAGACTGGAGAGGCCTTCCTGAGGTCTGAAACTCCGCCCGATGCTCAAAAAGCAGGGGCCGAAAGTCCTCTGCCCTCTGGAAAATGAAAGGGAACAATTTTTTCTACATTTTTCTGTAAGTTTTTTTGAGACAGCGTCTCACTGTGTCACCCAAGCTGGGCTGTGGTGGTGCGATCACAGCTCACTGCACCCTCAACCCTCAAGCTCAGGGTTTGTATTTTTATTTTATTTTATTTTATTTTGAGACGGAGTCTCACTCTGTTGCCCACGCTGGAGTGCAGTGGTACAATCCTGGCTCACTGCAACCTCTGCCTCCCGGGTTCAAGGGATTCTTCTGCTTCTGCCTCCCTAGTAGCTAGGATTATAGGTGCCCACCACCACGCCCAGCTAATTTTTGTATTTTTAGTAGAGATGGGTTTCACCATGTTGGCCAGGCTGGTCTTGAACTCCTGACCTCAGGTGATCCACCCACCTCGGCCTCCCAAAGTTTTGGGATTATAGGCGTGAGCCACCGCGCCTGGCCAATTTTTTTTTTTTTTTTTTTTAATTAACCAGCTGTGGTGGTGCACGTCTGTAGTTCCAGCTACTTGGGAGGCTGAGACGGGAGGTTCCCTTGAACGCAGGAAGTAGAAGCTGCAGCAAGCTGTCATCACACCACTACTCCAGCCTGGGTGACAGAGTGAGACCCTGTCTCTAAATAAATAGATAAGTGAATGAATGAAAAAAAGACAGGCATAGGTGGGTGAGACAGGGAGAGAGGCCCCACAAGGCTGGCCAACAGGGAAACACAGATCAAAGCCAAGCAGACACCAGCTGCCACCCCCTGGGATGGCCAGAATCACAAGGACAGACAACAGCAGGAGCTGTCGAGGGCCTTGTGGGTGGGAACCAGGTGAGGCAGCCGCTGTGGAGGACGGCTTGGCAGTTCCTTAGAACGGTACAGAAGTTCACCACACGCCCCAGCAGTCCCACTCCTAGGTATTTATGCAAGGTAAGTGAAAACAGGTCCACGCAAAACCTCATAAAGAATGTTCACAGCATTGTCCACGGAAACCATGTGGAAGCAGTCCTGGTGTCCACGAACAGATAAACTGTGGTTTGTCCCGCAACCGAGCAGTCAACGAAACTGCCTCGGGCTGCACGTGCATGAACCTGGAGGGCACGGTGCCAAGTGAACAGGCCAGACACGGGGCCCCACATCCTGAGGCTCCACATCCACGCACCTTCTGCACAAGGCAAACCCAGACAGGAAGCTGGTCAGTGGCCGTCCGGGACTGGGGGTCCCTCTGGGCTGCGAGATGCTGTGATGCTGGACTGTGGGGCTGGGGGTCCCTCTGGGCTGCAGGATGCTATAACGCTGGACTGCAATGACGGCTGTACAACTCTACAAACGGCTAAGTGTGACCAAACTGCAGTCTTGTAACAGATGAGTCTGGTAAGTTCTACCTCAATAAAGCTGTTGTCGGCGCACATGGAGATGCTCACTGGGAGGCGGCTGGGGCAGTAACACCAGGAACTGGGAGGCGCTCTGGTGCCACCACATGCAGGAGGAGCACCAGGCCCTACACGGCCCTGCCTCTGTCACATCTCCCTGTCCATCGGGGTAACTCTGAGATGAGGCTCCTCCCTGTCCATTGGGGTAACTCTTAGATGGGACTCCAGGGCTCTCCCACACGGCCCCTGGCTAATCCCCTGCATCCTCAGCCCTTGTCAGCCGGAACTCAGGCCTCAGCTTGGATGCCACCTGGAGGCTGGTCCCCAGGCCTGGCCACCTGTCATGGCCTTGCCCACTGCCTGCAGCTCCATAGCCATCCCCCCAACCTGGGGGCCAGCAGACAGCAGGATGCCATCCCATATGGGAGCTGGGTCTGCAGGAAGCTGCCACCGGGTGCAGCCTGACAGGCGCTTTCGAGTGTGAGACGCAGGCACGTTGCCTGCAGAGGCCGGGCCTGGACCCTCTGTGACAGCAAGAGCTGCCACCGCAGCACCGGCCCGAGGCCCCAGCCCCGGGTCCCTGCCTCTAGTGAGGGCCAGGACGGGGTGACGGCAGGAGCATCGGTGGTGTCCAGCTAGTCCAGACCTCGCCGCCTGGGCTGCCTCCACACCAGGCACCCCAGAACCCAATGGGGCTCCCGAGGGACGCAGCGGGTAGCCAAGGCCGCGGTAACAGTTGTGAGGAGCCAGCACGTGGAGTTCGGCCACCAAGCCATGTGGCCTGTGACCCCCAGAGGGGGCAGCAGGTGGAGCCCAGCGAGTGCTGAAACCGTGGGCAGCAGGCAGCATGCCAGAGCATGCAGCCGCCAGCGACCCCAGCCCAAAGAGAAGCTTCAGGAACAGCTTGTCTGCGTGCAGCAGCACAGCCTGTGAGAAACACAGGGCCGCCAGGATTGGGCGCACAAGCCCCATTCCCACCCACAAGCAGCCAGGCCGAGGCCGGGGTCCCAGCTTCTGCACCCTGGGAAGACAGCTGCTACAACTGGAAGCAGCAGGGACCCCCATCTCTGCAAGCAACTCTGCCAAGGAGGGGGCACCCTGACAAAGAGGCCCTCTGCCCCCGGGACCCTCCGGGGCCCCCCCTCCCCACCTCTTACCTTCGGGCCCGGGGCCGTGGGGGCTGGTGTTGCCGGCTGACCAGGGCACCTCCCCAGACGGGTCCCCCTGGGCCGCTCCTACACCAGCCAGCCGCTGCCGGGGGACCTGGGTAGGGCGGCCCCCGGGGGAAGCTGTGGTCCGACTCGGTCTCTGCGGCCAGGGAGGAGGCGGAGCTCCCCATGGCCCCCCGGCCGGTGGCCGTGCTGAGAGCCGGACCTGGTCACCTCTGGCCGGCAGCGGGCGAAGCGGAGCATGGAGGGAAGAGACAGGGCGGCCGGCTGGTCAGAGTGACACACAACAAAAATAAACAGACAGAGAGAGAAAATAGAGAAGAAACAGCATGATTCACACACACAGCCTGGGAGGACTTCCCAGCATGCCCAGCCGCCTGGGGTGAGGTGAGGGGATGTCTCGGTGAAGGGCCTGGGGCCCGACGTCGGCACCCATGGGGCTCCTCCCTCAGGGCCCTAGGATGCCCCCCGGTCCTCAAAAGCCCGGCATCACGTCTGTGGTATTCAGAGACGTTTTATTCCTTGGTGAGAAAAGAGATCACACGCTTTTGCTTTATCACAGAAGAAAAGGTCAAGAGGACGTGTACCCAAAGGTAGGCAGGGGAGGTAGCAGAGGGCCTAGGGAGCTGCTGCAGGCCAGGCCAGATGGAGATCTGGGGCCGCGTCACACAGCTGCCCACACGCCACTCTGCAGCCTTCTAGAAGGATGGGAGCCTGACTGTGCCGTGTGCACCCACAGAGCCTGTGCCCGCCCCAGACCCCGAGAAACACAAGGAACCTGTGAGGCTGTGGCTGAGGGCAGGGGCCGGTTCCTGGGGTCTCCCCTCCCGAGAGGTGAGAGCCACCCCTGCCGGGAGGCCCGGGAGAGGCAGAGGCTGTCCAGGGCCTCTGACACACAGCCCACCTGTGCTTCCGGGAAGGCCATCTTACCCCCTCTGGCTGAGGAGAAATCAAATACAGCTGAGAGCATCAACCCTGAGACGGGAGGACCCTGCCAGCGCAGGCAGCTGCTCTCCCCAGAGTCCAATACACCCCCCTCTCCCTGCCAAGCTCGGGGCCAAGGTGGGCGTGCAGGTAGGCCGGCCAGCTGTGGGCTGACAGCAGTTCCCACGGTGACACACTTCACAGTCCTTCTACCAGCTTCTGATTGAGTCTCTGGGACACAGAGCCAGTGTCAGGGTAGAGCTTGGGAGGAAATGGTCAAGTGTGTGGGGGATCACCTGAGTCCAAGAGTTCCAGACCAGCCTGGGCAACACAGTGAGACCCTGTCTTTACAGAAAACTAAAAACTCTCTGGGCATGGTGGTGTGCACCTGTAGACCGAGCTACTCAGAAGGCTGACGTGGGAGGATGGCTTGAGTACCACAACTGCACTCCAGCCTGGCAGACAGAGCCAAAAAAAAAGCACCAAAGGACATACCCTTTGGAGTTCAGGGATGTGGGGGGGCCTTTCCAGTCAGTGTCCTGACACCAGGGAAGGGCCTGCAGCTCTGACACCCGGGAGGGAACTGCAGCTCTGACACCCGGGAGGGAACTGCAGCTCTGACACCCGGGAGGGAACTGCAGCTCTGACACCAGGGAGGGAACTGCAGCTCTGACACCAGGGAGGGAACTGCAGCTCTGACACCCGGGAGGGAACTGCAGCTCTGACACCAGGGAGGGAACTGCAGCTCTGACACCCGGGAGGGAACTGCAGCTCTGACACCCGGGAGGGAACTGCAGCTCTGACACCCGGGAGGGAACTGCAGCTCTGATACCAGGGAAGGGTCTGCAGCTCTGAGACTGCAGGGGTTGAGCATGGCGAGGCGCAAGCACCTGGGATGGCACAGCAGACACACCAGCCTTTCCCTGGTTCTTCCCCACAGCCTTGGGGACAGAAGCTTTAAGGGCCAGGGCTTGAGGGGGTGGGACAGAGAATTCTGGATCCCCTCTCCTTTGAAGCCTGGGGCAGAAGCTGCCAAGTCCCCCGTGTGGTGATCATGCTCGCCGGAACCACTCCACTCAACGCGAGGGTCCGTTTTCTCTGAAGGTGCTGGGGTCGTGGGAGGGTTGAAGCATCGCGGGCCCTGCACCCTGAGGACCCTACAATCCCATGGTGTCTCAGGCCTGCCCTGCAGGCAGAATGGGCACAGGACACACGGGGCCAGTGCGGGGTGCGGACCAGAGCCCAGCCCTAAGCCTGGTCCAGCCCTCACGTCAACAATGGCTTTTTTTTTTTTTTTTTTGAGATGGAGTCTCGCTCTGTCGCCCGGGCTGGAGTGCAGTGGCCGGATCTCAGCTCACTGCAAGCTCCACCTCCCGGGTTTACGCCATTCTCCTGCCTCAGCCTCCTGAGTAGCTGGGACTATAGGCGCCCGCCACCTCGCCCGGCTAGTTTTTTTTTGTATTTTTTTAGTAGAGACGGGGTTTCACCGTGTTAGCCAGGATGGTCTCTGTCTCCTGACCTCGTGATCCGCCTGTCTCGGCCTCCCAAAGTGCTGGGATGACAGGCTTGAGCCACCGTGCCCGGCCAACAATGGCTTTTAAATTTTTAAATGGTGGGGAAAAAATCAAAAGAAAAACAATACTCCGTGAGAGGTGAGAGTCCCATGAAATTCAAGCCTCGGGGTCTGCAGGGGTCTGACTGGGCACAGCCTGGCTCACTCGCCTGCTGGTGCTTCTCCCCAGGGACCACCCTGTGCTCACATCTGCCCTCAAAGGGGCAGCTGGCAGCCAGGCCGGAGAGTGCCATGCAATGGACAGGGGCCACGGGAGTCGTGGCAGACCTCCTGGTAGCCACGTAAGACATGAGAAAAGGAACAGACAAAACAAGCCTCGGCCACGTGCCGCATGATCCGAGGTACCTGAGACATCGCTGCGTCCGTGTGAAACGAACATAAAACCACGACGGGGACATCCAGGCCCGTTCTCCAGGCTGGGTCTCTGGACACAACTGTGCCTGGCCACTCATCTCACGCGGACGCGCCCCACTACGGGCCCTGCAGCCACCAGTGCTGGCGGCCTCCAGGAGGGGCAGCGCTCAAAGGCGCAGGACGCGGGGGCTGGCGGCCTCCAGGAAGGGCAGCGCTCAAAGGCGCAGGACGCGGGGGCTGGCGGCCTCCACGAGGGGCAGCGCTCAAAGGCGCAGGACGCGGGGGCTGGCGGCCTCCACGAGGGGCAGCGCTCAAAGGCGCAGGACGCGGGGGCTGGCGGCCTCCACGAGGGGCAGCGCTCAAAGGCGCAGGACGCAGGCGAGGTCCACGCGGCCCTGAATGCCACCCGGAAGCAATGCCGGGAGCCCAGCGCGCACGGAGCAGGCTCGCCAGCAGGGCCTCTCGTGCGGCTAAGCCAGACACTGGAACCACCCAAACAACCCCTGCACTCCCCAGCCCATGCCACGCAGGAGTCCCTCACGGGAGACGGGTTGGGCCTTTCCGACACTCCCCTTCTGCAGCCAAACCCTCAGTGGGGCAGGGCAGGGCTTGGGTGGGAGCCGTGACTAGCGGAGGTGCCACGGGACAGAAACCGCTTGCACCGGGCCCTGAGCTGCTTTGGCTCTGACAGGAGCCCTGCCCCTGTTGTGTGTGAGGACTGTGTACCCGCCGGGGCCAGCCTCAGCGCCTTCGCCACTCACCCACCCACGCACGCACCCGTGTGGCACCTGGGGTCACGCGTGCTGCTAGAAACACAGGTCCTGCCTGCTCCCCACGGATGCCTTTAGCAGGCCCAGGGCAGGAAGTGAGCTGCTTGCCGGCCTCCTGCTCCCCTGTGCTCGCTCAGAAAACCCTCCCTGCGCTGGAGCCAGTCTCAGCCACCGGACCCTGCGGGCCCCATCTGGACAGGAGGAAGGCCGGTCCCAGCAGAGCAGGGGCCACACAGTACCCTCTCGTGGGTGCTCGGAGGAGAGGAGCCTGCCCAGAAGAGTAAACATCCCTGCCACGGAGGCTGGACAGCCGGCTCTGTTAAGGCCTCTCTGGGGTTTTCCAGCGCACGCCAGGGGATCTCCAGAGATGGCATCACTGAACCACCCCTGACCTGCTGCCAGAGGAGTCGAGAGCCCCGTGTGGGTGGCGGGGGCCCTGCCCTGGCTGGCAAGGCCCACTAAGGAGCAAGGGCTGCAAGCAGTTGGGACTCCCGGGACACAGCTGCCAGCCACGTGCCAACCGAGGGTCCCATCACAGGGGTGACTATGGGAAGCTGGCACTGATACTCTTCCGGAAATCTACCCTGCCAGCCTTCCCAAGTGCAGGTGTGGGTCCTGGGTCCCCCTGTGTCCCCATCCACTCATGGATGGACAGATGCTAGCACAGGACGAGCAGCTACGGAAAAGACTCCCAGGCCGGGTAGGGGGCCTCACGCCTGTAATCCCAGCACTTTGGGAGGCTGAGGTAGGTGGATCTTGAGGTCAGGAGTTCGAGACCAGCCTGGCCAAGATGGTGAAACCACATCTCTACTAAAATACAAAAATTAGCTGGGGGTGGTGGCACGTGCCTGTAATGCCAGCTACTCGGAAGGCTGAGGCAGAGAATTGCTTGAACCTGGGAGGCGGAGGCTGCAGTGAGCCGAGATCACGCCACTGCGCTCCAGCCTGGACAACAGAGGGAGACTCCATCTCAAAAAAAAAAAAGCACGAAGGCTCCCAGCCGGCGTTCCCCTAGAGGGAGAGAACTGCATTTAGGAGGAAGACTCCGATGGGAGGGGACCCCAGGAAAGAGGGGCAAGGAGTGGTGAGGAGGGAGGCGGAGCCAGCAGTCGTCTCCAGGGACAGCACCAGCCAGGGCTGACTATCTCGGCCGTGGGTGCCGGCTCCGGCCAGACCTTGGCAGGGGCTTATCATGTCCAGGGCCACTCGCCTGAGGACAGCAGGGACAGGGCCTGCTGCAGCCAGCCAGAGGCTCTCGGGAGGAAGGCTCGCTTGCCACTCCCAGGTCCAGCCCACTTCAGGGCCCGGGCACACGTGAATCACCCAGTGCAGTGACCCTGAGGAGGGCTGGACGCAGGTCAGGTCAATCCGTGGTTCCCCTCCTGGCTCCCTGTCCGAATAACCGGGGGGGAGGGGGGATTGGGGGGGCACTGTCACCGTCACCAAGTTCCTGTCTGAATAACCGGGGCGGGGGGGGAGCACCGTCACCAAGGAATGTGCCCAGACTGGTCCCCCAGGGACAGCAGGGTGAGGACCCACAGAGCATGTCGAGCCCTGGGCCGCTGCTGCTCCTGCAGGGCCTGCTGCTGGTGGAGCATCTGTGCTGCTCCTGTGAGCCGCATGCGCCCCCCGCTGGTTTCGCAAACACCCCCAGGGCCTCTGCTGTGGGCCAGGCTGTTTTAGGTGCTTGCGAATGGGAACCAGCAAGAGCCGTGCCCGCAGGGACTCACTCTCAGGGTGGCACCTCGAGAGTGGCCAGGACTTAGCACTGTCACAGAGCCAGGCTGCAGCCACGCCCACCTCCGGTCTTCCTGGAGGGGCAGGGTGCTGAGGGCCCCGGGCTGTGTGGACCCATGCCTGCCCCCTACAAGTCCAACCGTGCAGCTCCCCACCCTCCCTGGGAACCGCTGCCCTAGTTTTAAACGGGGCGGTGGCCTAGATCCAGCCTCGGAGAATTGCAGAGGTGAGGCCGCCACTGCCCTGTGGGGACAAGTGGTTAATGAGCAGGGCCAACTGGCTGGTCCTGGTCCTGTATGAGGCATGCCACACACATACCCCGTGAGGGCAGCAAGGAGTGTCCAGCCAGGGGATGGCACGAGAAGGGCCAGTATGATCACACTGTCCAGGACTCAGCACAGGGCTCAGTCCTGGAGGTGACCACCGCTGCCCCACTCCATCTGTGGCCACTGAGGTCTGCTGGGGGTCTCTGGTGCTAGCCTTGACAGCCCACCTGTGGCAGGACAGGGTCTCGGGGTGCCCCTCGGTAGGTGGTGGGCTCAGTGGGCGTGATGTGGGGATGGGACGCATGTTCCTGAGACTCCAGTGGGTGCAGGCAAAGGCACCTCCCTGGGTCAGCGTCCCACCTGGGGAGCTGGGAGCCCACATGGGAGCAGGGCTGACACAATAACCCCCAGCCTTGCGCGGGTGGCACCCACAGCTGCATCCACTCCACACACACTCCTCACTGTCTTGCTAACTAATGATGTATACGGCCGTACACCCTGGGCCCTCCCCTGCCCCGCAGGTGACACAGGCGTGTACCACTCACACAGCACCTGCTCCCGGGCCCTGCATCTCCATCAGTCTTTCACCAGAGCCATCTCACCACCATGGGAACCGCAGCGACCCCAACAAGGATGCCCCAGTGTCACCCCTGCCCGAGTTGGGGGTGTGCGGGGCAGCAGACAGAAAGCGGAGGCCCCCGTGTCCAGGCAGCTGGTGGCCCGGCCTGGCCCCACGGCAACCCCACTGCGCCCTAGAACTGCACCCACCAGACCAGAGGCTGCTGGTCCAGACAGAAAACAAGAGCCAGCCACTACTGGGACAAAGCTCAGTCGGTCCCCACAACCCGAAGACAGGCACCTCTGCCTGTGTCCCCACTGACGCTAAGGCCCCCTGTGGAGGAGAAGGACGTGAAGCTCATCCATGAGTAGGGTGGGAGGGCTGAGGACAGGGCTTCCCATTGTCCCTACAAGAAACCAGGCCAGGGCCCCACCCTGGGGGAGGATGTGGACTACGACTGCCCATCCCCAATGACAACTGGCAGGACAGCATTCTCCAGAAACAGGTGCAGGCCGCTCCCCAGGGACCAGGCACCCTCCTGGCCGAGGACAGCGGCGGGGGCCCTGCACATGCTCCTCACCAGCCCCGCCCCAGTGCTGCCCTCACCGTCACCTCCACGACAGGACCCCGGGCGGCGCGCCCTCACCGTCACCTCCACGACAGGACCCCGGGCGGCGCGCCCTCACTGTTCCTCACCGTCACCTCCAAGACAGGACCCCGGGCGGCGCGCCCTCACCGTCACCTCCACGACAGGACCCCGGGCGGTGCGCCCTCACTGTTCCTCACCGTCACCTCCACGACAGGACCCCAGGCAGTGCGCCCTCACTGTCCCTCACCGTCACCTCCACGACAGGACCCCGGGCGGCGCGCCCTCACTGTTCCTCACCGTCACCTCCAAGACAGGACCCCGGGCGGCGCGCCCTCACCGTCACCTCCACGACAGGACCCCGGGCGGTGCGCCCTCACCATCACCTTGCACGACAGGACCCCAGGCAGCGCGCCCTCACCGTCACCTCGCACGACAGGACCACAGCCCAAACGGCTGGGAGAACCAGGCTCTTCAGGGCGGGCAGGACTGCCGGCCTCGAGGGGTTCTGTGAATCAAGGGCTCTGAGGAGAGGCTCCCCAGCCACGGGCACTCCGACCCCGCTGCTCCACAAACAGTTCCGCAGCCCAAACAAACCCATAAATGAGCCACGGTGCTTGGAAACAAGCTCACCTGAAGCTGCCGCAAGCGCTCCCGAGCCCTCTCTGCCGCGTCTGGGCGGCTGCCTAGGGAGGGAGCATTGAATCAGGCCCCTCAGCTTCCACCAGGAGGACTCTGGCCCCGGAACACCAAGCCCCGCCTCCAGGCCGCTCTGCAGGAGCCAAAGTCCCCGGAAGTCAGCCCCAGGGGACCCTTCGCCTTAGAAGCTTGTCTGTCCGAGAGCCAAAGGCAGCCCGGGGAGCATCACGGGCTCGGCTGGTTCCTCACTACCCTGGTATAAGGCCCCTGACCTGTCCAGTGCAGTCAAACTCTGGCCAGCCAGGACCGCAGACAGGGCCATTCAAGATCCTGTCCGGACCTCCCACAGCCCGTCCCTGCTACAAGGAACAGGCGATGGGCAAGAGTCCATGAGTAGGGCTGCCGAGTGGCACCAGCCAGGGAGGGCAGCTGAGCTTACCGGGCACTGCCAGGGAAAGGTGCCCAGCTTGGGCAGGGCTCAGGCACATGGCCAGGTGGCCACCTACACTCCCCTGGATCTTGGCCCGAGTGCTACCCGGCCACTACAACTGCCAGCAGGGCAGCCACTGCTTCGAGCCAGACAGCTTTGCTTCTCTCAGGTCATGCTTTCCATGGCGGAGCCACTGCAGTGGACAGGACGCTCACACTCCCTGCCCTGTCCTTCCTGGGCCCTGTGTGCGGCCCACGGTGGCCTCCTCACTCAGCCATCACCCTCTTTTTTTTGGTTTTAAATGTTTTGTTTTATTTTATTTTTTGAGATAGAGTCTCATTCTGTCACCCAGGCTGGAGTGCAGTGGTGCAATTTCAGCTCACTGCAGCCTCCACCTCCCAGGTTCAAGCTATTCTGCCTCAGCCTCCCAAGTAGCTGGGATTACAGGCGCCTGCCACCACACCCAGCTAATTTTTGTATTTTTAGTAGGGTTTCACCATATTGGTCAGGCTGGTCTCGAACTCCTGACCTCAAATGATCTGCCCGCCCGGGCCTCCCACAGTGCTGGGATTACAGGCATGAGCCACTGTGCCCAGCCCCTCACCCTCTTTGTGATCAGCATGAAGACGGTGTGTAGGTGTGTCCAGTGGCACAGGCATCAACTTTTTTTTTTCCTTTTTTCTTTTTTTTGTTTTCTGAGACAGAGTCTCGCTCTGTCTCGGCTCACTGCAAGCTCCGCCTCCCAGGCTCAAGTCATTCTCCTGCCTCAGCCTCCGAGTAGCTGGGACTACAGGTGCCCGCCACCACACCCAGCTACTTTTTTGTATTTTTAGTAGAGACGAGATTTCTCCATGTTGGTCAGGCTGGTCTCGAACTCCTGACCTCAGGTGATCTGCCCTTTTGGCCTCCCAAAGTGCTGGGATTACAGGTGTGAGCCACCACGCCCGGCCTTTTTTCTTTTTTTTTTTTGAGACAGGGTATCGCTCTGTCACCCAGGCTGGAGTGCAGTGGCGCCATCTTGACTCACTGTAACCTCTGCCTCTTGGGTTCAAGCAATTCTCATGGGTTCAAGCAATTCTACTGTCTCAGCCTCCCAAGTATCTGGGTTACAGGCACACGCCACCTCGCCCGGCTAATTTTTGTATTTTTAGTAGAGATGGGGTTTTGTCATGTTGGCCAGGCTGGTCTCTAACTCCTGACCTCATGTGATTCACCCACCGTGGCCTCCCAAAGTGCTAGAATTACAGGTGTGAGCCACTGAGCCCAACCGAATTCTACTTTTTTTTTTTTTTTTTTGAGACAGAGTATCGCTCTGTCACCTAGGCTGGAGTGCAGTGGCGCCATCTCGGCTCACTACAACCTCCACCTCCCAGGTTCAAGCAATTCTACAGTCTCAGCCTCCTGAGTATCTGGGATTACAGGCGCACACCACGACACCCAGCTAATTTTTCTATTTTTAGTAGAGATGGGGTTTTGCCATGTTGGTCAGGCTGGTCTCAAACTACTGACCTCAGGTGACCCAGCTGCCTCGGCCTCTGAAAGGGCTAGGATTACAGGTGTGAGCCACAGCACCCAGCCCCAAATTCTATTTTTAACAGGAAAAAAAGGACCAGACAAGCACTCGTGGTTTTTGGCACTTCTCTATTTGTGTGCTTGCCAAGTGGTGGCAGGAGCGGCCCTGGTCTGGGCAGCCCGGTGACCTCGCTGGTGGCCAAACAGAAGCCACTGGGACAGCGGGGGCACCTGTCACTGCAGAGAGGGAGACTGGGGCCTTGGGAGCCGTGTGGCCCTGGGCCCAGAGTAGGCCTCTTGGCACCTCTTTCCCCACCAGCTCCGGCCTCTCTGCAGCCACCTTTTCAGGAGGGGCAGGAACTCCAGAAAGCTCCAAAACTTGTTGCCTTTCTCATTACAGGGGACAGGGAGGTGGGGGGTAGGGAGTGGGGATCAGGCAGGGGGCAGAAGGTGTAAGAGGTTCCACCTGCCTGGGGGACTTTACTTACAAAGGGCGGAGGCTGGGTGTGGTGGCGCCCACCTGTAGTCCCATAGTGCTTTGGGAGGCTGAGGCAGGAGGATCACTTGAGCCCAGGAGACAGTGAGCTACGACAGGAACTGCACTCTAGCGTGGGCAACAGGGTAAGACCCTGGCTCAAAAAAATAAAACTTAAAAAGTTTAAAAAATAAGCCTGTAATCCCAGCACTTTGGGAGGCCGAGACGGGCGGATCACGAGGTCAGGAGATCGAGACCATCCTGGCGAACACGGTGAAACCCCGTCTCTACTAAAAAATAAAAAAATTAGCCGGGCGAGGTGGCGGCGCCTGTAGTCCCAGCTACTCGGGAGGCTGAGGCAGGAGAATGGCGTGAACCCGGGAGGCGGAGCTTGCAGTGAGCTGAGATCCGGCCACTGCACTCCAGCCTGGGCGACAGAGCGAGACTCCGCCTCAAAAAATAAATAAATAAATACACGGCAACTTTGTGAAGCAAAGTGAGAGGAAGGGCGTGAGGAGGAATCCCCTCGTCAGCAGAGCGAGCTCCTGCCACAGAGGAAAGGATGCTGCAATCACTGTGGCATTTCAAAAAGCAGCGATGGCCCTGCGTCCTCCTGACGTCCTGTCTAGGACCTCCAGGGAGGTGGGGATGGCAACCCTCGAAGCTTCCCTTTGACCTCAGGGAATCTGAGAAATCGTGGGATCTGGAGGCCAGGACGGTGAGGGTGATGCCCATGATCCGATGGGACTCAAGGGTCCACCCTGGTGGCCTAGATGAGTTCTGGGGAGGGCGGTCACGCTGCTAGCTTCCCGTGCAGCACTCGGGCAGGCCCCTCAAAGTGTGCAAAGCAACAGCCTGACGCAGCTCATCTTGGAGGGCTCACACGGTCCCTCCTGGGGTCCCTGCCCTGGGCTAGGATGCCCCTATCCTCTCACAGTCCCCATTCCTTGCACCCTGTGGGCCCAGCAGCAGCCCCTGTCCTAGTGGTACAATGTAGCTGTCCACAGACTCCATGCCCAGACACCTCCCTGGGCCACGCACCATGAAGTCTCCACCCAGCTGTGTGTGACCCACATAGTGACAGGGTGTGGCTGAACAGGTCTCCAGGCCCAGCCTCAACCCACAGCCTCCCTGCAGCGAGACACACATGTAAGGGTCACAGGCCAGCAAGCCTGTTCTCTCAGACTCAGAAACAAGCCGAGCTCAGGTGTGGCGGTGTCCACGCCACAGGGGCTGCAGTGCTGCTTTCCTGGAGCACCCAGGAGTCCCCCTTGGCCGCCAGAGCCCAGGTATCCAGAGCTGCCTGTGGTGAGAGCCGACCCCAGGTGCTCACTGACCACCTGCGCCACACACGGCTGGACGGTGCTCGGCACTGGGCCTGCCAAGAAACAGAAACGGCCCCTGCCCTCCCAGTGCCACATCCAGCAGGGAGACAGGGCGGTCACAGTGTAAGGGCTGCAGGCAGATCCCACGGAGGGGAGCCAGGGACCAGCCGGAGGGCAACATGAGAACTGCATAGACTTGAGCGTTCTCGCCAGCGTGGGGCATGAGAGTCCAGTGGCTCCACGCAGCTGAGGCACAGCCGGGTGGTGAGGAAACCCACATCCACACTAAGAGGTCACCAGGGATGCGGAAGAGCTGTAGGCACAGAAGAAGTCCCACTGGGCTTCTGGGCACTCCTGCTGTGCCGGGGTCTAGGGCAGGACCAGAGGGACAGAGCAGGAGGAGAGCAGAGCGCACGAGGCAGCCCCTGGGCTGGGGGTCTCTTTTCTGGGTGTCTGATGAGGAAACCACCCAAGCACACCCCGCTCCGTCTGCTGTCATTTCAGCCTCATAGTCCAGGGCTGGGCGGTCGCCCAGGACAGATGCAGACCTGACAAGTCACCACCCTTCCTGGGTTTCCGCCACTGTTTCTCAAAGACCCCAAGCTGCTTTGTTTAACGATGTCATCTGCCTTCTCAGCACCTTTCCACACCTAGTGCAGTGAGCAGAGGCATCACACGGCGGGCCAGAGGGCTGGACCAGGAGCCGCTTGGCCACCAACAGCCACGTGGGTGGCCGGCCCCCCTCAGGTGCTTCACTGACTGCTTCAGGCCCATGAACAACACGCATGGTTTTGGAGGATTTTCTGAGCAGCAGAATCCTTCCCTCCAATTGCCTTGTATGAGCTGGTGAAGGAGCAGGAGGTAGAGACCAGGCACTCAGCCTCCCTTGGCCCCTCCCTTGCCATCAACAGCTGTCTCCAGCTTTGGTTCCTCAACGGTGGCGTTGGGGTTACCGGAGTGCTGCCCAAGGCCAGGGCAAGGATAAAGTGAGGGGTGCCCGGAGAGAGGGCCAGCAGAGCTTGAGGCTCCTACACAGATGCAGGATTACAGGGAACCAGCCGCTTCCTGCTCTCAGAGCCCACGGTCTGTGGAGGCCCAGACAGGAGGCCCTGTGCAGTTACGCAGTCACTGAGCCTCGGGCTCTCCTGGGGACTCAGAGGTCACTGGCTCGTCTGCCAATCAAGGAGCTCTGGAGAGCCTCAGACGCAGAGACAGAAGCAGGAAAAAGAGGGGTGCTCCTCCAGCAAGCAGAAGGACTCAAGAGGAGGCAAGGCACACCGAACCCAAGGCCAGGCCAAGCTGGTTCCTGCAGGATCTGCCTCCCCCGGAAAGACCAGAAAAACAATCACTCTTGCCCCACTTCACAGTCGAGAAGTCACTCAGAACCGGAAGGCAGATCACCCCTATGTCCTCCCAGCCCCAGACTCTGGGAACGCGGAGGCAGTTACGGGGCACTCCCACACTGAACTGTGACTCACGTTTCCGCATCCCTCAGACCTGGGCCGAGGAAGAGACCCGGGTTTCCCAAAGGAGAAGCACAGAACTCTTCAGCACCCAGCGGAGTCCCAGTCTTCCCCACTGGCCCCATACACCCAGGCCCCGCCCGCCTCCGGTTCTGGGCCTCACCATTGCTTTCCGGGTCCTGTTACCTGCAGTCCGGTAACACACTCCAGGGCGGTAAGGGGGCCCCCGAGAGCTCACCGGGCCAGGGCCACGGACCACACAAGAGTTCCCCCCGTCGGACTAGAGCGGTCCCTTTTGCAACCAGCAGGAACAGCTGGCTTGTCAGAGAACAGATCTGCAACTTCCCAGTTGGTGCCGCAGCAGCCCCAGAGAAACACGGAAGAGAACACTGGCATGGCTGGCACAGACGGGGCTCCTGCCAGCCCCTCCACGCCAGGTGGCCGCCCCCAGGCCGTTCCCCAAGTGACAGGGGGGCCATGCCCGCACCAAGCACCACATTCCTAACGCGGCCGAGACCGCACGATGGGCCCAGATATAAGGGCACTCAAGGGCAGGCAGGGCCGGGGCAGGCAGGGCCGAGGCCGCCTCCTGTGTGCGCGGCCCCCGCGGCTGGCCTCGAGTGACCCACATGGCCCAGGTCCCTGCCGACTTCCCGCCTTCCTCTGGGCTCCTCTCCGAAGCATCGCCCAAGCCCAGCCCGGGTCCCTACCGGCCTGGAGGCGCCAGCGGGCGGCGGGCTGACCCCACTCCGAGGGCCCTGCCGTCCCTGCCCTGGCTCGGAGCCCGGAGCGCCCAGCCCCCGAGGCCTCCCGCGTCCCGCCAGGCCCGCGCTCCCCGCCGCCCTCCGAACCCGCGCTACCCGGCTGCGCGCCCGGCCCGGCCCGGCCAACGGGACTCACCTCTACAGCCCGGCGGCGCCGCCTCAGTCCTCGCGGCCCGGGCAGCGCGGCCCCGGCCCCCGGGCCCGCTCGCCCCCGCCGGCCGATCCACAACTTCTGCCTCCGGAGAGCGGCGGGGCCCCTCTCGCCGCCGGCCGCGCTGCCCGGACGGCCTCCCGTCCTCAGCCGCGGAGCGCCCCGACCCGGACCCGGCCCCGGCCCTTGCCCGCGTCCGGCGCTCGCCTTACGCTGCCTTCGTAGCGTAGCGCCCGGCCCGGGCCCCGCGGCTACGGCGCGCCCGGGGCGCACGCGGCGCTGTGAATCGCGCGTCCGGACTACGGCTCCCACAGGGCTGCGCGGCGCCGCCGGGGCGGAAGCTCGGGGCGGTGCCTGCGCGAGGCAGGCCGGGAGTTGTAGTCCTCGAGTAGCGCCCTCCTAGTCCACAGACCGCTCGGGACACTCCGCCTGCCCGTGCTGCTGGAGACGGCCGGGCCCCGCGCCTTGGTCCCTGGGAGGCGTCGCGCTCCAGGCTTATCAGAGAGTGGGACGGCCCGAGGTGCTAGGACTACAGCTCCCAGAGGGCCCTGCGAGGGGCACGGAGGGGCGCGGCCTTCCGCCACGGCGTCGGCGCGTCCGGGGCGTCTCAGTCCCGTGGGGCTCGGGGGTGGCCGGGACGGGGGCGTCCGTGTCCCGCAGGTCTCTGGGCGGCTGCCCTATTGAGGACCCACGACTCCGCCCCGACCCCGCCGTGTTCGCGAGAACCGAAGACCCCTTCGCTCCTCCCAGGGCACCCCTCGCGACACCGTGTGCTGTGCTTGGTCCCGGCGGTCAAGAGCGGCAGTGGCAACGGGACCGCCCTGGCCCGAGACGCGACCTGGCCTCTAGCGTCGCTTGGGCACAGCCTCTCTAGGCCCCTTCCTTCTCGGTCGCGGAGGGACGCCATTAAACGGCCACGCCGGCCTCAACCGGGACGCGGCCCACGGCGCCCAGCCAGGGCCTGGGGGAGGGAAGCCGGGGCGACTCCTGGGTCCTCCTAGGCCCCATTCTCTCCTCGGAGGTCCCCTTCCCGCTGCCCTGAGGCCACTCTCCTGCCAGCAACTGCTGGGCCGGCTCTCGGGAAAGTGCCTTGGCGTCAAGCTTATCAGGCTGCAGGTGCTGAGGGCAGCCAGACTCCCGCTCTTGGGCGCAGATGAGGAGCCTGAGAAGGCAATGGCCCTGCAGGAGAGGGAGACACAGGAGCAGGGCTGGTCAGCTGAGAGTCCGGAGAGACAGTTTGGTTGTGGTCCGATTCTGTGGCGAGATTTACAAGTGGGAGGTTGGGTGACGATTGCTCCGGGGCCAACAACTCTTAAGCCAGTCTCAGCAAGACCTACAAGGCCAGGGCCAGTGCCCCTCAGAGGATATTCATGCTCCAGGAAAGCCAAGGATGGGCCTCCCTCATGCTCTACATGGTGCAGTAGGGACACCTGTGTCCCACGTGGAGCTCGGCTTCTAGCTGCAGTCAGGGCAGAAGCTGGCAGGAGGGGTTTACTTCTGTCCTTGGAAGCTTTTGGTAAGGACGCTTCATTCCTGTGTCTTGGACACCCCCCTCTAGGTCTGCTGCCCCCTCTGTGAAGACAGGCAGGGCAGCTGAATGCGCCGTTTGTTCCCAGCCTATATCCATGCAAAGGCATCCCAAGGGCAGGAAATGCATCCTCGGGGGCCAGTGGGGGTCTGGGGGCGCAAAGGGCTGCAGAGTGAGAGCTGGCTCTCCTCTGGCAGGTTACTGGCCAAATGTGGCTTTCGAACCACAGGAGAGGGTGCACTCAAGGGCTGACTCAGGGACTGCAGGTTCCCTCCCCTTCCCAGTCCTTCCCTGGCACTGCCTAGGTGGCTCCCTGGCCTGGGGCCAGTGATCTAGCCGGCAGAAGGTTCATGGCCTTATAACCTCCCAACCAGAGAAGCAGCTGCCGTTGAGCCTGTGGATCTGATGCTGAGGGCCCTGCCAGCTCACTGCAGAGTGGTCAGTTCTGGCCAGTTTTGCTAAGCCAGGCCCATTTGGGGTGAGGAGAGGGTGGGAGCACCCCAGCCCTCCCCAGCAGCCTGTCATGGTGGAGGAGGAAGCCCATTCACCCAGAATAAGGCCTCAGGAGGCATCTTCAAGATGACTGAAGTTGCCCCGCACAAGGAGAGTGCTGGAGAGAATGGGTGCGATGAGAGAAAAGAGTCTCTCGTGCATCTGTGAGGCCAGCCTGTGACTGTCTTGAAGATTCTGAGTCACAAGACATCAGGCACACAGGCGTGAATTGTAAATGCCTGCACAGCAGAAGGTAAGTGACTCTGGATTATCCAGACCATTGACCGGGCCCTGCTGCATGCCAGTGCAGTCCTGGCCTGAGGACACAACCCTCGCATCCAGACAGACCTGAGCAGCTAATGGACGTGCACAGAAGAGCCAAGAGGCAAGCCGTGAGTCCCCCCTGGAGGAGAAGAGGATGGGGAGGGCCAAAGAGAAAGAACGGAGACTGGAGGCAATCTGTTTAGGCACCCAGAGAAAGTCTCACTTGGACACAGCAGCAAATAGAACAGACCCCAGTGCCACCATGGAGCCCAGACTTGAGCACACAGGGACCTTGGCGTGGAGCACGAGGGTGCCAAGGCCTGCAGGTGGCCGACTTGTGTGCTCTGGTGCCATGCTCAGATTTGACGGGATGACTCTGCTATCACCTGCTTTGTGAGCCACAGAGGCCTGTGTCAAAGACTACGGACCACCAGCCTGGGCAATACAGTGAGACCTGCCTCCACTTAAAGGATAATTAGGCAGGTGTGGTGGTGCATGCTTGTGGTCCCTGCTACTCGGGAGGCAGAGGCAGGAGCATCGCTTGAGTCTGGGAGGTTGAGGTTGCAGTGAACTGGGATGGCACATGGCGCCTCCAGTCTGGGTGACAGAGTGAACCCGTCTCAAAAAAAGGACGGGTGGCCCAACAGGTGAAAACAATGGAGGAGGCCCGGGAGAAGTCCCTGCCCTTCTCTGGACCACTGCCTCCAGGTTCCTGGACTGCCAGCAGGTAGAGGGGCCAGGATGCCATCTGGGGTCCCGCTGAGGGGGTCCAACCTTCCTATACCTGCCCTTTAGCAGAGGCAGGCTGGGGTGGTCCTCATGTGAGGGGCTCTTGTTCCAGGGCAGGGGCAGAGCTCCTCCTCTCCATTCTGCCAGGCAAGACTCCTTAGTGCTCTTCTGTTGGGCAGAACTGACCAAGACTCAGAACATTCAATGTCAGGTGCCAGCTGGGGACAGGATCTGCCTTGGGAAACTCGGCAGGCCCAGTGGCCATCCCACTGCACAGTTGAGGGTGGGGGGGCGACACTCCAGAGGGACACGTTCTGGCCTCCCGGGGGGTGCAGGCTTCTGGGCACGTCCACCAGGCATGCAACACCGGCTACCCCACCCTGCTCTCGCTCACTGACAAGGTCTCTGGCAGCCCTTACGGGAATGTGTCCATTTCATCCTGTGTCCTCCTGTCTCAAACTCCTGTGACCAGAGACCCCAACGGGCCATTGGGGTGGGGCCACCTGGACTGTGGACAGGCCCGACGTTTAAAATCTAGCATGGAGATGAAACTGAGGTGCTCCTGGACCACAGTGGGGTATGATAAGGAAGCTGCTCCCCTTCCCCTCCCTGGCTCTGGCCTGGCAGCGTGTCATGAGTCCCTCTCCCCACCTCCAGCTTCTCCCTCTAAGCAGGAATGGGCCCTGCTGGCACCACACAGAGACCCCTACGTGGGTAAGACAGCAGGCCCTTTTCCTGGGAGCAGGAAGTTGGCCTTGGACACGCCCACACCGCCCATGTCACTCAGTTCTGACTCATGAAGCAACCAGGGTTCCTGGGCTCTGTGACCTGGAACCATTCTGCTGCACCTGCACTGAGGGTTCAAGGACTCCTCACTGTAGGCCACGCCTGGTCCTCTTCCGGTCACCAGCCCGCAAGCAGCAGCTGGGCTGAGGGGATGACAGACCTGGATCCTTAGCCTCCCTGGGCCTCGGCTTCTCCATCTGCATCTCAGAGTGACGGGCAGGCAGGCATCTCGGGCGGGGATGGGAGAGTGAGAGACGCAGATGCAGTCTGCTTCCTGGATGCCAGACCCAGTGGTCCAGTTTTCAAGGCTTGTGTTTTTGGGGGACTCTTGATCAGATGGGACCATTCCTTGTGGCTGCAGTGGCACTAAGCTCTCAGACTGCCTGGCTGCCCCTGTGACCTCAGGAGCCCACTGCCATCAGGCCCTGCCTTCTCGACTTCCTATGCCTCTGGTGCTGCTCCTGTGTCTGCCCCCTCTTCTGGGGGGTGTTCTCCCACCACCCTGCACATCACTGCCCTTTTACATTCTTTTTGAAATGGGGTCTTGCTCTGTCGCCCAGGCTGGAGTGCAGCAGTGTGATCACAGCTGACTGTAACCTCCATCTCCTGGGCTCAAGCAGTTCTCCCACCTCAGCCTCCCAAGGAACTGGGACTACAAGTGTGCACCACCAAGCCTGGCTAATTTATTTTTTAGAGATGGGGCCTTGCTGTGTTGCCCAGACTGGTCTTAAACTCCTGGGTTCAAGCGATCCTCCTGCCTCGGCCTCCCAAAGTGCTGAGATTATGGCGTGAGCCTCTGTGCCCTGCCCCCCCATCTTCTCTTCATCCTGGGGACGTGCTGACGGCTCTCCCAACATGGGACGTACATCCCCAGAGGCGGGGATACTGACCCAGAGCCGTGATGCCCCCTTTCCCCGGCCCCACCTTGATGCTGTCTCAGCAACTTGTGAGGATCCAGAACCTGGCCAGAAAGCGGCCAGGCTCTGCTGGACCTGAAGGTGCAATCCTGCAGCCTTGGAAGGGTCTTGGTCTGACCAAGCTGCAGAGCCAAGCGGGTCTCCTGGGTTCTGAGCTCAGACAACTGATGGCCCCAGACGCCTTGAGGGAAGCTGGGCCCGGCCCACAAGACTCCCACCCCACCCTGTGGACCCCCTGGAGGAAGGAGCCGGCCTCTGCGTGTGCAGTAACAGCTTTAATCTGTGGTGGCCCCTGCCCTCCTGCATCCAGGCAGGAAAAGCCGTTTCTTGAGGAATTAAAGCAGGAGCGTTTCCCACACTGTCTCCTGGGAGTCCATGCTTATAGCGATAGCACTGCTGAGTGGTGCTGTGTCACCAGGGCTGGGCCTGGGCACAGAGAGGCAGGGTGCCAGTCTTTATATATTATACATATATATATATATATTTCATGTGTATACACAGATAGTTTTCTCTCTTGAAAGTATTAAAAAATTGATCAACCTTCAATCTATAAAAAATACCTACTCTACATGATAGAAAAATCTCTCCTCCAAGTTTACACTGATTTACACCCAAGGCTTTCCCCAAATGTACAATAGGAGGCGACCTCTTACATCCTAGCATGGAAGGCGGTGGATGCGGGGCCACACAGGTGCACGCACGCACGCGCACATGCGCACACTCACACACGCAGCAGGTGGCCAGTCTTGGTGATGCGGTCTGGGCCCACCCGGGAATGCTGGGGGTCGGGGGCAGGCCCGCAGCCCTGCGGGGTGACACCGCTGCGCCTGGGGTGCAGACCCAAGAAGCGCAGGCCCCTCCTGCTCTGCTGTGAGTCTTCCCGGCCCTCTCCCTCCTACAACACGCACCCTCGGGGAAGAACCGCGATTTCTAAGTGAGACACACACAGAAGAAAACAGGGTTCCCGATGTTTGGACTCTGGCCTGGGAAGTGCGTGGGGAGGGTGTGGCCTTTAGGAGGCCAGGTCCGGCCGCACCTGTGGAGAAGCAGCACCTGGGAGCCAGAGGGGCCTGCAGCATCCACCCCACCCAGGGAGAGAGCGCCACACGGCTGTAATCTCAGGTCCTGATGTCGGAGTGGAGGGCCCCAGTGGCTCCTGCCCAACCCCCATAGGCGGTCAGAGTCCCCAAGGGTTACTGCAGCGAGGAATGGGCCATGGGAACAGCCACATGGCCTGGAGGCCCCAGAGCTGGACTGAGGTGACCACATCTGACTGGGCAATGGCCCAAGCAGCGTAGGTAGAGCTGGGGAAATGCACCAGCCTTGTCCACGCGTCCTTCCCGCACCACCATGTCTGAGGTGAGGGTCCGGGAGCCCGTCAGCCATCAGGAGTGGCTCAGCATGGGTGAAACGGCACCAGGGTACTTGTGCGGGTGGCTTAGGCAGGAGCACCCCTGGAAGGACCCGTTTTCTACCTTTCTTCCCAATAGGGCTGCATGTGGAAAGAGGGACCACCACAAGGAGGCCACAGCAGGGCTCACCCCACACCTCTGCACAGAGAGGCTCTCCAGCCCATCCTGCTGAACTGAAGTATAGGCGTTCACGGCCAGGGTGACTTAGGGCTGGGAAGCTCTGGGCCCCCCGAAAGGTCAGCGCTGATGGATGGCCCCACCACAACCCTCACCCTCTATGGACCTCGGGCCCTGGGACTTCTCTTTCTCCCTCTCCTCTCCACCACCCTCTGCCCCTTTGGCAGCCCCTGTCTTTGGCGGCCCCAGCCCAGCTGCACGAGGACTCCCTGCATGCTCTGGGCACTGTCGGCTGTGGGACCTGCTGGTCTTGGCTCCTCACGGTGTCTCGGGACCACTCCAAGGTGTTGGAGTCCCGAATCCAACCCAGGCTGGGCCTTCCTGCCTCTACTTGACCTCCAGGATGGACGGGTTGGTCTCCATGATGGCCACGATGATCCTGTCGATGTAGTCCTGCAGGCGGAAGTTGATCTCCTCCTGCTTCTGAATTGCCTCCATGAGCTGTAGGGCGAGCAAGCAGTCAGAGCTGAGGCACACGGACCACAGGCCACAGTGCATAAACCACAGCGCACAGACAGTGCAAGCTGTAAACCCCAGGCCACACTGTGCAGGCATGGGATGTGTTACCTCATCTCGGGAGACAGAGCTGATCTCTGCAGCCAGGGACTCAGAGAAGGCTGTGGAGAAGAGGCTCTTGGCGCCCTGGATGCTGAGGGTAATGATCTGCCCGTTCAGCTCCTCATTCTGCTCCTTAAGGTTGCGGTTGTCCTGGGAGGGCACAGCAACATCACTACTGGGCTGTGGCCCCTGCTGGTGGCTGAGCAGGGACAAGGACTGCCCAGGGAAAAAGGCCTTCAGCTCAGATGCTGACCCTCCATGTCCCCACCTTCCCAACCAGCCTTGTGGAACATTCTGCAGGCATGTGAGGAAGGGAGGCCCAGGCCTGCCCACCTGCTTCAGCCTGCGGACCTCCTGCTCCAGCTCGCTCTCCCGGGCGCGGCTGTGGTACTCCTGCAGGCCCACGCTGCTGCTGCGGCCCCGCCGCTGCTCGGCCTCCAGCTTGAGGAGCTGCAGGTGCTCCAGCTGCTTTCGGAGGTCCTCGATCAGCTGCAGGGCAACCGCCGGGTGAGCCGGGGGGCCTGGGCTCCCAGGGGACACCACCAGCCATCACTTGGCTGTAGAACCTCAGGGTTGATCTGGCCATCTCTCGGGAAGACGACACACACCAGCGGCTATGTCCAAAGCGCACAGCCGAGAGCTAGCGTCTGAGGAAACAACGGCTCCCCTTGGGGCAGGCTGGGCGCAGGACTGGCATGGGGCAGGGTGGGTGCCAGCTCACCTCCTGTGTGGCCTCCTTGTCCCTCTGGAACTGGTGCCTCTCGTGACTCAGCCTGTCCCCCATCCTCCTCTTGTTCTCCTGCTCTTCGCTGAGCCGCAGCGTCAGCGACTCTATCTCATCCAACAGCTTCTGCTTCTCCTGCAGGGGTGGACACCTGCCCTGGATGTGCGTCGCCCTCCCACCTGTGCATGCAGCTTGCCCCGGCCGTCTGTCCCTCCAATCTGAGTCTCCCAAACAGCAACATGGTGGCCCTCGTGTTGGAGCGCGACAGGGCTGGGTCTGAGCCTTCCTGCCTCTCCGTGGAGGTCAAGGCCACCTGCCTCTGGGCGCCTCACACACACAGGCCACGCGGGCCATTGCTCGTGAGGGGCAGGAAGGACCTTTGTGTGCACAGGACCTGACTCGGTGGCTGTGGGCAGCTCCAGCCGGGCTCCTCTGGTTCACAGGAGCCAGGGCCCAAGTGCTGTGAGAATATCCTTCCTGGGAGCTTCCCAGAGCACAGCTGGTGAGGTGGAGGGAGGGAGGTCTCACAGTGACGAGCTGGGGTGTGGGAACCCCACATGCAGCCTCTGGCTCCACGTCTGCAGGGGTTGGGGCGTGAGTGTCTGGCTGATGCCTTCCCCTTGGAGGACAATTCCCAGATTCAGAGCCCTGGGTCCATCTAGGAGCGAGCCTCTGGGCCCTGCTCCTGTAGGTGGAACCGTGCCTTCCAGTGGCCTGGGCCGAGCTGGCCCTGTTCCCTCACACACAGCACAGCATCCTGCTCAGCACAGAGCAAAGGGCAGCCTCGGCTGCCCCACAGGCAGGGCACGGGCTGGGCCCACTGGCCACAGCGCCAGGCTGCAGGTAGCTCACCTCCTCCAGGCGCTCAATGTTGGCCTTCAGACAGGGCGTGCAGGACCGGAGCTCACTGTTCTCCTCGTCCAGTTGCTGTAGCCTGGGACACAAGAGCAAAGCTGAAACTCACTCCAGGAAGCACGCCTCTACAGGACCAGGGTGCCCCGTGTCTCAGGGAAACCCTGCTGGGGCCGCCCTGTGACCCACAGACGCCCCCAAATGACCAGGGCCAGTCCTTAGGTGCCCAACCAAGTGCTCCAGGCAGAGCTTTTCCATAATCCTTGAAGGTTTTTATTTTTTATTATTTTATTTTATTTATTTATTTTTTTGAGACGGAGTCTCGCTCTGTCGCCCAGGCTGGAGTGCAGTGGCGCAATCTCGGCTCACTGCAAGCTCCACCCCCGGGTTCACGCCATTCTCCTGCCTCAGCCTCCCGAGTAGCTGGGACTACAGCTGCCCGCCACCTCGCCCGGCTAGTTTTTTTTTGTATTTTTATTAGAGACGGGGTTTAACCGTGTTAACCAGGATGGTCTCGATCTCCTGACCTCGTGATCCGTCTGTCTCGGCCTCCCAAAGTGCTGGGATTATAGGCATGACCCACCGTGCCCGGCCTTATTTTTTATTTTATTTATTTTATTTTTTTGAGGAGGAGTCTCACTCTGTCACCAGGCTGGAGTGCAGCGGTGCAATCTCGACTCACTGCAAGCTCTGCCTCCCAGGTTCACGTCATTCTTCTGTCTCAGGTTCCCAAGTAGCTGGGACTAGAGGTGCCCGCCATCACACCTGCCTAATTTTTTGTATTTTTAGTAGAGACGGGTTTCACAGTGTTAGCCAGGATGGTCTCGATCTCCTGACCTCATGATTCACCTGCCTTGGCCTCCCAAATTGCTGGGATTATAGGCATGAACCACCGCGCCTGGCCTTTTTTTTTTTTTTTTTTTTTTTTTTTTTGAGACCAAGTGTCACCCTGTCTTACAGGCTGGAGTGCAGGGGGCGATCTCAGCTCACCACAACCCTCCTGGTTCAAGCAATTCTCCTGCCTCAGCCTCCCTAGTAGCTGGGACTACAGGGTCGCACCACTACACCCAGCTATTTTTTTGTATTTTTAGCAGAGATGGGGTTTCACCATGTTGGCCAGGATGGTCTTGAACTCCTGACCTCAGGTGATCCACCTGCCTCAGCCTCCCAAAGTGCTGGAGTTTCAGGTGTGGGCCACCACACCCGGCCCTCTTCTCTGTTTATTAATAGTCATTTATTTGTGTCACTATGGACTCATGAACTTTATGTTTTGGATTGTAATCCAGTGCTATCACTATGAGTTTGTTACTTAAACTGTTCCAGCTTTGGCGTCTGGCAACTCCTTCAGCTGGCCCGTGTCCCTCTGACATACCCTGTGTCTGTGCTCATGGCAGGGGGACGTTTAGTGTAAGCACTTTCTCATTTTCAGATACTACACATTGCTGCAGGCTCAGCCTGCCTTTTCCCGTCCCAGCCTCAGAACTGGCCATTTCTCCAAGGAACCCTGGATCTTCTCCATAATCCAGTTGTCCTCACCATCCTGTTACCCTGCCATCCCTTCTAATTCAACCTAACCTGCCCCCACACCCAGAATTTGGTGTAAGATGGAAACCCAGGGGCAGCACAGGGCTGGCGGGGGAAGGGCTTCAGGTGCCCTCTACCCAGGACGGGACTTGCTCTTGGCTTTGCAGAACTGATGATTGAGACCAGGGGCAAAGCAGATGCAACCCCTTCCCAAGAGCACTCGGTGGCCTCTGCACCGCCAGGGAGGCCACGGGGTGCCCAGGACAGGCGTGCTCCCAGGGACTTGTCTGGGGATGGTCAGACCCTTGGCCACAAGCGTTCGTCAGGAGGACAAGGGCACTCAGTGGTGTCACTCTGGTGTGTGTTGATGCTCTGCAGTCCAGACTCCTCCTCTAGGGTGGGGATGGGTGTGACCCAGCTGTATGTGGGCGGGGACCCTCCTGTGTGAGCCTCACCTTCACCCAACTTCCACGGTTCCTGGTGCTACCCACTTCTGAGCCTTCATGTACCAAGATGCAAACCCCGGTACGTGTCGGCTGCGTGGCTGCCCTGAGATGCAAACTCTGGTACATGTCGGCTGTGTGGCTGCCCCGAGATGCAAACCCTGGCGTAGCTGCTGGCGCAGGGTGTTGCGTGTGTTAGGAGTGTGTGCAGCTGTGCTTTCTGGGCTACACCTTTGCCATCTGCCTTTCCTGTTGTTTTGCTGAGCGGAGCACAGTTAAGTTCCATTCTCCACCTCTAACCCTGGAGTCCAGATGGCTCTACCTACAGTTGTTTTCTCCTTTCAGAGTAACACTTGCATGTTTTGTTCGTAACTATGAAAGCAAATTATGTTTTAATTCTACTGAATTTCCAAACTACAGATATGCAAAGAGAAGAAAATAAAGAGCTGCACAGCTTTGCGCACAGCAGCACTGCCCTCCCGAGGCCTGACCCCTCCTTCTTTCCTGCTCGCCCCAGTCGCTCACTGTCCATCAGACAACTCAGCTCTGCCCAGCGCTGGGCTGTCTTTCTGCCTTCTCTCCTTTCAGGATCAGGCTCGGGGGAGTCGACTCACATGTTTTGGAAGGACGAGCTATGCTACGTGGCACAAGCGAAGGCTTCCCTGGGATTCCTTGGCTCACATGCCGCTAGAAAGCACCACACACCAGGGCCACGTTCACCCAGTTCACTCTGTGCCTGATGATGGGTCATGTACCCCAACGCCAGGGGTTCAGCAGGTGCCATAAGCTGCAAATCAGGCCCTGGCCTCTGTGGACATGCCACTGTGGCCCCATCAGCCTTCACTCCAGCTCTCTGCAGCCTGCCAGGGGCTCCCATACTTTCTGGAGGCCCCTGGGGGCCCCACTCCCAGAGGTATCTGGCCTTTCTTAGAACCTCTCCCAGGCCGGGCGCGGTGGCTCAAGCCTGTAATCCCAGCACTTTGGGAGGCCGAGACGGGTGGATCACGAGGTCAGGAGATCGAGACCTCCTGGCTAACACGGTGAAACCCCGTCTCTACTAAAAAAATACAAAAAACTAGCCGGGCGAGGTGGCGGGCGCCTGTGGTCCCAGCTACTCGGGAGGCTGAGGCAGGAGAATGGCGGGAACCCAGGAGGCGGAGCTTGCAGTGAGCTGAGATCCGGCCACTGCACTCCAGACCGGGCGACAGAGCAAGACTCCGTCTCAAAAAAAAAAAAAAGAACCTCTCCCAGGCCCTGTGTCCTGAGATTCAGATCTTCTGCCTGTGACCTTCGTACAGCCCCATTCTGCTGATGACACATATTCTTCTTTCCCGGTCCCTAAACAAGGATGTCCAAAGTTCCCGCCTCTCCACTCCTCCATCTTCTCTATGCCCTTTCAGCTTTAACTTTCATCTCTACTGAGGCCCTGCGCCTGAAATCCAGCTGTTTTCTGGGCACTGCAACTGCAAAGACAGCCAGCCCTGCTGCTCCCAGGAGGTTCCGATGCAGGTGCTGGGGGTCCTGCTTCCAGGCCCTCTGCTCCTGAGGGACTCCGGACTGAGACTGTCATGGCACAGACCAGGGTCTTTCTGTACACCAGATGGGCAGAGGCCAAGCTGGGAAGTCCCCAAGATGCCAGAGGCTTCTGTGCTGGGTTGACTGCAGGTTGCTGACCTGGGGCTGCAGGGGCCTCTGAGGGCCTGAGCAGCCCTGAGAACCACAAGGTTGCTGGTGGCCACTCCAAGAAGCTGCAGGAGACTGACAAGGTCCAGAACACGGTGGCACTGACCCCAAGGGCTTAGGGCGGGTAGGCGGCTTGCTCACAAGAGGCAGTGGCACTGGGCCCTGCTTGCTCCCTGAGGGTCTCATGAGACCCCTATCTTGTGCCCCTCCACACCAGCGCACACAGAGGAGGCAGGATGTCCACACGGCTGTGCCCCAACCTCAGCCCCAGTGGACAGGTCTCACGGAAGATGCTCCCTGGTGCTCACAGACGAGAAACGTACTTTAATTTGGAGCCCACTCAACTGTACTGTGCCAAGGCCAGGGGAGAACACTGTCCTGGTTGCCCTGACCTTGCTCCCCAGAAGTCGGCGCCCCACTGCGATGGCAGGCATGGAGGCCTCCTTGTGCAGGGCGTCCCGCACAGCTCTCTGCATGCAGGCTCCTTCCTGCCACCCACTTTTGAAAATGCCTAGGAGCTCTTCTTAGATAAGGCAAGTATCTTAGCTTTAAGAGCTAGAAGGAACACAAGCAAAAGAACCTGAAATCCTTTTATGAATATTTAAAACGACTGTATTTCAAAATCTAAAAGTAGTACATGCTCAGTTTAAAGAAGCCACATGAGGTGGTTCAGGCCCATAATCCCAGCACTTTAAGAAGCTGAGGTGGCTCTGCTGAGAGTATGGAGAGGAAACAAAAACAACCACCAAAACCCCAACAGCAGCAACAAAACGAGGCCAAGGTGGGAGAATCGCTTAGAGCTAAGAGTTCAAGACCAGCCTGGGCAACATAGCAAGACCTCATCTCTACCACAAATGAAAGGAGAATCGCTTAAAGCTAAGAGTTCAAGACCAGCCTGGGCAACATAGCAAGACCTCATCTCTACCACAAATGAAAGGAGAATCGCTTAGAGCTAAGAGTTCAAGACCAGCCTGGGCAACATAGCAAGACCTCATCTCTACCACAAATGAGAAGTTAGCCGGGCATGACAGAGTGCACTCAGAGCCCCAGCAACTCAGGGCTGAGGCAGGAGGACTGCTTGAGCCCAGGAGTTCCAGGCTGCAGTGAGCCATGACAGAGCCACTGCACTCCAGCCAGGGCACAGAGCAAGACCCTATCTCAAAACAGACAGACAAACAAAACACTGTATAAAACAACTTCCTCCACTCTCACTACCCAGACACACAAGAAGGACAGACAACTCTAGATTCCTCTGATTATAGGTATTTTAAGTTACCCGATGCTTTTTACTTGTACAGAACTGTCCCTTGCAAATGTATTTGTAAACACACACCAGGAATCCACAGCATGAGTTCCCAGATGGAGAACTACGGGAGGCACTGTGCTGCTTTAATATTAGTTTGTGCCTCGGCTGGCGCGGTGGCTCATGCCTGTAATCCCAGCACTTTGGGAGGGCAAGGTGAGAGGATTGTTTGAGCCCAGGAGTTCAAGACCAGTCTGGGCAACACAGCAAGAACCCCCATCTCTATTAAAAATAATGATGTTTTGGCCGGGCGCCGTGGCTCACACCTGTAATCCCAGCACTTTGGGAGGCTGAGGCAGGTGGATCACCTGAGGTCAGGAGTTCAAGACCATCCTGGCCAACATGGTGAAACCCCATCTCTGCTAAAAATACAAAAAAATAGCTGGGTGTAGTGGTGCGACCCTGTAGTCCCAGCTACTGGGGAGGCTGAGGCAGGAGAATTGCTTGAACCAGGAGGGTTGTGGTGAGCTGAGATCGCCCCCTGCACTCCAGCCTGTAAGACAGGGCGACACTTGGTCTCAAAAAAAAAAAAAAAAAAGGCCGGGCGCGGTGGCTCAAGCCTGTAATCCCAGCACTGTGGGAGGCCGAGACGGGCGGATCACGAGGTCAGGAGATCGAGACCACCCTGGCTAACACAGTGAAACCCCGTCTCTACTAAAAAATACAAAAAACTAGCCGGGCGCGGTGGCGGGCGCCTATAGTCCCAGCTACTCGGGAGGCTGAGGCAGGAGAATGGCGTAAACCCTCGAGGCGGAGCTTGCAGTGAGCTGAGATCCGGCCACTGCACTCCAGCCCGGGCGACAGAGCGAGACTCCGTCTCAAAAAAAAAAAGGCCAGGTGCGGTGGTTCACGCCTATAATCCCAGCAATTTGGGAGGCCAAGGCAGGTGAATCATGAGGTCAGGAGATCGAGACCATCCTGGCTAACACTGTGAAACCCGTCTCTACTAAAAATACAAAAAATTAGGCAGGTGTGATGGCGGGCACCTCTAGTCCCAGCTACTTGGGAACCTGAGACAGAAGAATGACGTGAACCTGGGAGGCAGAGCTTGCAGTGAGTCGAGATTGCACCGCTGCACTCCAGCCTGGGTGACAGAGCAAGACTCCATCAAAAAAAAAAAAAAGTAAAAAAAAAA